>NC_064926.1:139401757-140030924 GCF_023897955.1 Schistocerca gregaria | reverse complement strand
GTGTCACAATCTTGGTGTCATTGTAATCCATTGAATGACCAAGTTCCAGACAATGCTCTGCTATGGCTGATTTAGTTGCCTGCCTGAGTCTGGTATGTATCTGGTGTTCTTTACACCTGATGGCCACAGTTCTGGTGGTCTGGCCAATGTATGACATCCCACACTTGTATGGTATATTGTAAATACCTGGCTTGCGTAGCCCCTGGTCATCTTTTACATTCCCCAGCATAGCCCCAATTTTGGTGGGTGGGCAAAATATGCTCTTGATGTCATATTTCTGGAGAATCCTGCTGATCTTGGCAGAGATCTGTCCGGCATATGGCAGGTATGCCATCTTCTTTGCCTCTTCTGGTTCTTCTTCTCGATCCTTTGGCCGGTTGGCAGGTTGAAGTGCCTTCTGGATATCTCCAGAGGAGTACCCATTACTGCTGAACACTGATTGTAAGTGTTCTATTTCTGTGGCCAGACTATCAGGATCTGACAGAGTTTGTGCTCTGTGGACCACTGTTTTGAGCACTCCATTCTTCTGTGCCGGATGGTGGCAACTGCTGGCTTGTAGGTATAAGTCAGTGTGCGTAGGTTTGCGGTACACACTATGTCCAAATGTGCCATCTGCCTTTCTCTTCACCAGAACATCCAAGAACGGAAGTAGTCCATCCTTCTCCATTTCCATTGTGAACTGAATGTTCGGATGGCAACAGTTCAGATGTAGCAGGAACTCATCTAACTTCTCTCTACCATAGGGCCAGATGACAAAGGTATGATCCACATACCTAAAAAAGCATTTGGGTTGATATGTGGCTGAAGAGAGTGCCTCCTCTTCAAACCTTTCCATAAATAGGTTGGCCACCACTGGTGATAGAGGGCTGCCCATCGCAACCTCTTCTGTTTGTTCGTAACAAATGTTTAGTCGACTTTCGCATGATTTGAAGTTTCAGTGTATTCATATCTACCATCCGACCTTCCTCGTTTTAGTTTTTCCTGGTTTCCCTAATTTACTTGGCACAAGCTGCTATGGTTCCTTCCATAAGAGAACAATCGAATGCTCGCCCCATCCTCGTAAAACTAGACTTGCAAGTATGTAAATATATTCCTGGAAATGGAAAAAAGAACACATTGACACCGGTGTGTCAGACCCACCATACTTGCTCCGGACACTGCGAGAGGGCTGTACAAGCAATGATCACACGCACGGCGCAGAGGACACACCAGGAACCGCGGTGTTGGCCGTCGAATGGCGCTAGCTGCGCAGCATTTGTGCACCGCCACCGTCAGTGTCAGCCAGTTTGCCGTGGCATACGGAGCTCCATCGGAGTCTTTAACACTGGTAGCATGCCGCGACAGCGTGGACGTGAACCGTATGTGCAGTTGACGGACTTTGAGCGAGGGCGTATAGTGGGCATGCGGGAGGCCGGGTGGACGTATCGCCGAATTGCTCAACACGTGGGGCGTGAGGTCTCCACAGTACATCGATGTTGTCGCCAGTGGTCGGCGGAATGTGCACGTGCCCGTCGACCTGGGACCGGACCGCAGCGACGCACGGATGCACGCCAAGACCGTAGGATCCTACGCAGTGCCGTAGGGGACCGCACCGCCACTTCCCAGCAATTTAGGGACACTGTTGCTCCTGGGGTATCGGCGAGGACCATTCGCAACCGTCTCCATGAAGCTGGGCTACGGTCCCGCACACCGTTAGGCCGTCTTCTGCTCACGCCCCAACATCGTGCAGCCCGCCTCCAGTGGTGTCGCGACAGGCGTGAATGGAGGGACGAATGGAGACGTGTCGTCTTCAGCGATGAGAGTCGCTTCTGCCTTGGTGCCAATGATGGTCGTATGCGTGTTTGGCGCCGTGCAGGTGAGCGCCACAATCAGGACTGCATACGACCGAGGCACACAGGGCCAACACCCGGCATCATGGTGTTGGGAGCGATCTCCTACACTGGCCGTACACCTCTGGTGATCGTCGAGGGGACACTGAATAGTGCACGGTGCATTCAAACCGTCATCGAACCCATTGTTCTACCATTCCTAGACCGGCAAGGGAACTTGCTGTTCCAACAGGACGATGCACGTCCGCATGTATCCCGTGCCACCCAACGTGCTCTAGAAGGTGTAAGTCAACTACCCTGGCCAGTTAGGTTTAAGTAGTTCTAAGTCTATGGGACTGATGACCCCAGATGTTAAGTCCCATAGTGCTTACCGGCCGGAGTGGCCGAGCGGTTCTAGGCGCTACAGTCTGGAATTGCACGACCGCCTGGTCGCAAGTTCGAATCCTGCATCGGGCATGGATGTGTGTGATGTCGTTAGGTTAGTTAGGTTTAAGTAGTTCTAAGTTCGAGGGGACTGATGGCCTCAGATGTTAAGTCCCATAGTGCTCAGAGCTATTTGAACCATAGTGCTTAGAGCCGTTCGAAACTTGTAAAAGTTATCCACGGGTAAATAAAACGACTACCACTGAATCCAGAGTTTTGTTTGACATGTTCTAATTTTTGTCTTTCGCTGCATATTTTACTTTACAGTACCGGAGCAATGCCATCAGGCAGCACAGCAGATTTTTCACTAACTATTATTGCCTTGTAATGATGGTTCTCAACAGATGTTTCTTCGTTCTTTCTAGCTCTGCTAACCTATCCATTTTAGTTTTAACTCCCTTCTGTTGCCCTGGCAACGGCCTTTCAGCAATGAATACACCGGTTCGCGTGAGATCACTGAAATTAAGCGCTGTCGGGCGTGGCCGGGACTTGGATGGGTGACAATTCAGGCTGTCATGAGCTGTTGCCATTTTTCGGGGTGCAAAGCGCCAAAGAAATTGGCATAGGCATATGTAATCAGTCAAAATAGGCTCTGCGATCGGCAGCGCCTATAGAAGACAACAAGTGTCTGGCGAAATTGTTAGATCGGTTACTGCTGCTGCAATGGCAGGTTATCAAGATTTAAGTGAGTTTGACAGTGGTATTGTAGTCGGTGTACGAACGCTGGGACGCAGCATCACGAGGTAGCGACGAAGGGATTTTCCCGTACCACCATTTCACGAGTGTATCGTGAATATCAGGAGTCCATTAAAACATCAAGTCTCCGACGTCGCTGCAGCCGGAAAAAGATCCTGCAAGAACGGAACCAACGACAACTGAAGAGAATCGTTCAGTGTGACAGAAGTGCAACCCTGCCGCAGATTGCTGCAGATTTCAATGCTGGAACATCAGCAAGTGTCAGTGTGCGAACCATTCAACGAAGCATCATCGATATGAGCTTACGGAGTCGAAGGCCCACTCGTCTACCCTTGATGACTTCACGACACATACTTTAATAAAGTCTCACCTGGGCCCGTCAACAAGAACTGTTAATGACAGGAAACATGTTGCCTGATCGAACGAGTCTCGTATCAAATTGTGCCGACCGGATGGACGTGTACGGGTATGGACACAACCTCATGAACCCATTTACCCTGTATGTCAGCAGGGCACTGTTCAAGCTGGTGGAGGCTCTGTAATGGTGTGGGGTGTGTGCAGATGGAGTGATATGGGTACTCTGATTCGTCTAGATACTACTCTGACAGGTGGCATGTACGTAAGCATCCTGTCTGATCACAGGCATCCATTCATGTCCATCGTTCATTCCGACGGACGTGGTCAATTCCAGCTGGACAAAGCGGCACTCCACACATCTAGAATTGCTACAGAGTAGCCCCAGGAACACTCTTCTGAGTTAGCCACCAAACTACCAGACATGAACATTATTGAGCATATCTGGGATGCCTTGCAACATACTGTGCAGAAGAGATCTCAATCCCCTTTTACTTTTTGGATTTACAGACAGCCCAGCAGGATTCGTGGGGTCAGTTCCCTCCATCACTACTTCAGACATTAGTCGAGTTCATGCCACGTAGTACAGTGGCACTTTGTGTGCTCGCGGGGCTCAACTAGATATTAGGCAGACGTACCAGTTTATTTGGCTCTTCAGTGTAGATAAGCAGTCTTGGTATACTGAGTATACACAAAACAAAATACAGGATAGAGCTCAACAGAGCACAGCGCGATATTGACATTTATGGCTGAATGAATGGCGGTATTTCTCTGTACGTTCTCGGCCAGTTTTCACATGCATAACTTTAAATCGTTACAAAACCAGAAACACATACTTCTTTCGTGAACTGCACTACGCTATCACTATAAAGCAAAACTACATATGCTGGGGCGCATAGGAAGGAGATTCTCATACCCTCTTCTCTTATTTTTCTGTGATTCTCGTGTAAATTCCTGTATTTGAATATTCATTTTATTGGTCAACTTTGAATTTTCAAAAGATTGTGGAACGGAACCGTCTCTCTAAAGAGTTATAAATTATCGACTCCGAACGTGAACGTGCCTAAAGGCAACTCAGAACTGTAACGAAGCAATATTTACTAAATTATGACCTATAAAAACACTTTTGAAAGCTGAAATTGCTGTAAAAATCTCGTTCACATTTGGTAAACAAAATCGTCTATTATAATTCAGTAAAATCCCATGGAATCTTTTATAAATTACCGGAAACAAACGGTAATATTTCCAAAAAATTACTGCAAAAGTGAGTTAGCTCACCATTGAACTGTCAGATCGAAAATACACCCTGTATTTAGACCTTGCACCAGTGAGAAGTAATGTACTTCATTCTGACTTGTTGGGGTCAGAACTGTAGAGACTGGAACCACAGATCTCGCACATTTTATCAAATAAAACATTCTACGATGTAAAATTGCCTGACAACCCGAATGAACACACACACGCCGAACCACATCCCCAAAAGGCACAAAAGGTACATATACCACCTGAAAAAAATGCAGCACACTCAAAACTAGTCCATTTTATTGACAAGTGATGTGACTGGTATTTCATCATTGTAGGAGTACATAATAACAAATTCATTACGTCAATACAAAGTGCCCCCCCTCCCCCTCCTCTGGCAGTAACGCAGGAGTGTATTCTCATATCCAAATGACCATAAAGGTTGTCCCAAGTATCATACCATATTTGTTCAATGGCAAGAGATCTGATGATCTTGCTGTCCAGGGCATTGTTGAATACCACGAAGAGCACACAAGCTGACAGAGACTCTGTAATGGTGTGGAGCGTGTGCAGTTGGAGTGATATGGGACCCCTGTGAACCGTGAATTTACAGTCAAAACCTTTTCTTAAGAATTTACTTTATTTACTAGCGATTAATCAAGAACATTAACACATTTAATCACGCTACGTGAGCGTGCAAGTAGTTGCAAGTGGGTAACTGATGAAAATAAAATAAATTACTTGCAACAAATGGAAATGTTATTTCTAAAAACCCTTTTTTTAACAGATTTAAAATTAGAATCAGAAAGCACCCTCTAAATATCAAGTTACAATTTATTCAGAGGCAGAAAGAACAAATTTTGACGGTATGAGCTTTCTGGCTGAGAACCTTGCCGCTCCCTTTTGACAAGGCAGTAGTCACGACCGCTCACAACAACCTCTGAAAGACCACACTGGTGCAAATCTACAACACACGAGATTACTTCAAACTAAAAATTTTAACAACTCACACTAGCACATAAACTATGCACACCGTAGGAGGGATGGAAGCGGTTCCAAACACTCAGATTTAAAAAAAAAATTACTGGCCACCGAAAGTGCAACTTGTTTTTAAAAGAAAACTCTTGCTGTGTAAGGGTAGCAACTTTATATACTAAAATGACCATTTAAATAAAAACCCATCAAATGCAGTCTTACGTAAAATGTACAAACATGCTCTACATTACACATATACCGCCTCTCAAGATGATAGGCAAGATAAAAACATATTTCAGGAATTAGACCTTTACAGTTCACGCAATAAATTCGTTAACACCGAATCCGACAAACATGACAGAGGCAGCTATTAACGTACGGCAGACCGACAGACAGACACTAACTGACTAACAAATGCGCACGAGAGACAGACGAGCAAGCTGCAGACGAGAAACTGACCAAGAAAAAAAAGTTGAATTTAAGAAGTAAATGAAACAACAACCCACGAATCACTTTACTTCTAATAAACTGCGATGTCTGGCGAAGACCTGGCGCTGCACCCCCAAATCGCTCTCCCGAACCGTCCGCTGCCAGCCGCTTCAACGGACGCAGGAAGGCGCGCCGATCTCCCGTCTCACGGCGTCGCAGCTCGCATCGGCCAGACCGATGTCGTGGGTTGACTCCTGTTGCTCTCGTGTCGGCCGCGAAGCCACTACCCCTCGCTAAACGGCGCGGCCCACTGGACTCACGTGGCGACGTCACATGCGGCGACGCTCAAGACGGGAAAGGCATCTTGTGTCTCAGTGCGCGACCGATCAACCGATCGATCCAACCGGCCTTAACGGTCGATCCGAACGACAGACATTCTGGCACTCCAGACAGACAGACACTGACTGCCCCGCACTGATCCTGCTGACCAACTGACCAGACTCGCCCTTAGTGAGCTCAAAGCGCTCCTTAAATGCACGTGAACAGGCTACCTTTCCCCTTTTCCCACCAGAGGGTAACACAGAAGCTGCGTTTGCCACAGCGGCGACAGCGCCAGAAACAGAGGGCGATTGCTTTACACTACGCGTTGCGGCGCGCTCTTAAAAACAGCAAATTTTACCACGGCTCACCCTGATATGTCTAGATACGACTCTGAGAGGTGACAAGTACGTGAGCATTCTGCATATCACCTGCATCCCTTCATGTCCATTGTGCATTCCGAAGGACTTGCGCAATTCCAGAAGGACTATGCGACGTCCTAAACGTCCAGATTTACTACAGAAGGGCTCCACGAACACTCTTCGGTGTTTAAACGCTTCTGCTGGCCACCAAACTACCCAGACATGAACATTGTTGAGCATCATGGTGTCATTTCCTTCCAACATTACTTGAGACATTAGTCGAGTCCATGCCACGTCGTTGCGGCACTTCGGCGTGGCCGCGGGAGCCGTACACGATATTAGCTAGGTGTGCCAGTTTCTTTTGCTCTTCAGTGTATAAACCTGTTCAAATGGCTGAAGGTGTTCAACAGGTGTACGTGCTCGTCGATGAGGCATGGTTGTCCCGTAGAATTAATGTTGCAGACACTGTTGTTCAGTTCAAAACTCAGCACAGCTGCTGCCTGGGGAGTCAAAACAGAGGCTCTACTGACGGGCCTCCAGAGCGCCGTCTAATCGTCGCCGACTGAACCAGACGAATCACTAACACTACACTCGCTTAGTATGCACATATCCTTCAACATATTCTCGTTTATAATGTGACACATTTTCTTGAGACCGAGGAGCTTAAGTCCACAAGTCAGCATGGTTTTAGAAAGCATCTCTCGTGCCAAACTCAGCTTGCCCTTTTCTCATGTGATGCACTGCGAGCTGTGAAGGGCAACAGGCAAATTCCATACTACCAGACTACCGGAAAGCATCTGACACGATGCCCAATTGCAGGCTGCTAAAGAACGGGCATATGGAATGGGTTCATAGATAGGTGAGTGGTTTGAAGACTTTTTAGATTATAGAGCACACTATGTTGTTTTCGACGGTGAACGTTCATCAGAGATAAGGCTATCGTCAGGGGCCCCCAAGGAAGTGTGACAGGGCCGCTGTTGTTCTCTGTACACATAAATGATTTGGCGAACAGGGTTGGCAGCAATCTCTGGTTCTTTGCTGATGATGTAGTGGTGTCCGGTAAGGCGTCGAAGATGAGGAATTGTGGGAGGATATAAGAGATAAGGGTATCGTCAGGGGCCCCCAAGGGAGTGTGACAGGGCTGCTGTTGTTCTCTGTACACATAAATGATTTGGCGAACAGGGTTGGCAGCAATCTCTGGTTCTTTGCTGATGATGTAGTGGTGTCAGGTAAGGCGTCGAAGGTGAGGAATTGTGGGAGGATATAAGAGATAAGGGTATCGTCAGGGGCCCCCAAGGGAGTGTGACAGGGCTGCTGTTGTTCTCTGTACACATAAATGATTTGGCGAACAGGGTTGGCAGCAATCTCTGGTTCTTTGCTGATGATGTAGTGGTGTCAGGTAAGGCGTCGAAGGTGAGGAATTGTGGGAGGATATAAGATGACGCAGACGAAATTTCTAATATAAGATGACTTAGACGAAATTTATAGTTGTGGAACGAACGACAGCTAATTCTTAATGTAGTAAATAGTAAGTTAATGCTGATGAATAGGAAAACCCAACCCCTGATGTGAGGATACAGCACTAGTAGTGTCCTGCCTGACACTGTCACTTCGCCTAAATATCTGGGCATAATACTACAAAACCGTATGAAATGGAACGAGCATGTGAAGACTGTGGTAGAGAAGATGAATGGTCGACTTCGGTTTATTGGGAGAATTTTAGGAACGTGTGGTTTATCTGCAAAGGAGACCGATATATAGGACGCTGGCGAGGCTTATTCTTGACTACTGCTCGAGTTTTTGGGATCCGTACCAGCTCGGATTGAAGGAAAACATCGAAGCACTTCAGAGGGCGGCTGTTAGATTTGTTACCGATAGGTCTGAACAATACGTAAGTGTTATGCATAGGGAACTCAAATGAGAATCCCTGAAGTGACGGCGACGGTCTCTCCGGGGTACATTACTGAGAAAATTTAGGGACCCAGCTGACTGCAGAACGATTCTACTGTCGGCAACATACATTACGCGTTACGGACCAGAAAGACAAGCTACGAGAAATTAGGGCTCACACGCAGGCATATAGACAGTGGTTTCTCCCTCGGTTTTTTGTGGGTGGAAGAGGAAAGGAAATGACTAGTAGTGATTCAGAGTGTTATCCGCCAAGCACCGTGCATGGGCTTGCGGAGTATCTTTGTAGATGTAGATACTGGTGTGCCACTGAACACAGTCGTTGACTGTCTTGCCATGTATAATAGTAAACACAAACAGAAGTTGGTAACAGTAGTGGAAAGGAAATAATATGCCTGACAAATATGATTTGGATTTTGAATCTAATAGTATATTGTAGAACTAAATTTATTGGAATAATAAAATTACCAGTATTACTCAGTTGAGAAAATGAAAGTACATTAAAAATTATTTGAATCGTTTTACGGAGAGATAGATTTATCACGATGTAAGTTGGTTATCTGTGCTTGTTGAATGACCTCATGTGATGTCTTCAGCAAGTACAGTCGAGTCGGCGGGGTAAGTTGATGCCTGACATTCGCAGCAGCTACGCGCGCCTACCTCAGCCACCACGAAACACCATTTCGCATACATCTCGGTAGTAACGTCCCTATGTTGGCACATTACTGTTGTATAGATGCTATTGTTTTCGCCTGCAGCTTTCTCAACTTCGCATTTGAAAGC
Source organism: Schistocerca gregaria (assembly GCF_023897955.1). Lineage (NCBI taxonomy): Eukaryota > Metazoa > Arthropoda > Insecta > Orthoptera > Acrididae > Schistocerca > Schistocerca gregaria. The sequence continues at coordinate 140,021,605 of NC_064926.1, read as the reverse complement.
TGGCAACAGAACTGCTAGCACTCAAGGGAAGCTTTGCCGACTTGCTGTGGATAGTGGCTGGCGCGAAATTGTAGCAGGTCCGTTATTATTTTGTTGATATGTGGGCCCACAGCTCCCAAGAATTATGTGAAATAGAACATTATCCGTTGTGGACTCCTTTATTTGCTGTGCGACTGGCCAATTTCGACTCTAAGTCATTTTCCAGTACCTAAAACAATACATGATCATGGGCAAGTATTACAATAAAATACACTATGGAATATCATTAACCATAAATGTAACTGTATGTAATTCCATAGAGGCAGTCTTACGTATATATTCGTAAGGGTACATCATATGCCCTGTTTGTTGTGGCATATAATCGAAGAAACCATTTCATATGTTCATCCATAAATGAAAAATTACATTGCATTGCAATTTGAGATTGAAAATATAGTACCAGAAACAATAACCGGTTCATCTCTTGTGTGAACTACAACACTTCCACATTCAGATTGTGGCGGAAATCCACAGTCCTAATTTCTGACAAAAAATACACTCAAAGATAAGATAGATGACTCTTGATAATTAACCTCTGTGTACAGTACATACTTTGCTGGTGTGCCACCAAGTGCAATTTAATCACCTAAGTTTTGTCAAGGACCATAGGGATTAGAGAAGGATGGATATCCTCTCATAGTTTACCTCAAATGCAACATGTATACCCATGGTATAGAAATACATCAGTTGAATAAAATATAGCTAACATACACAATGTCTGTTTTACACTTATGTCCAGTTATTTCTCAGTGTAGCATAACTGTAGGAGAAACCTATAATTTAATTAAAGTTATGTACATTTCATTATTTACGAAAAAGGTGAGAGAGGTAATGGAGGATGTAAATTTAGGTACGAATGTCACATGAACATGCTGTACACTCTTTCATAAAATACGTGAATGTAAGGCATAGAGTAACTATACATTAAATTATGTTTAGAAAACACGTTTTTCTAATCAGTGACATAAATTGCTTAGTAGTCTACACACAGGTAAATACTGTTGTTCCATACCAGTGTGTAAAACATGAAAGTGCATCAAGTAACTAAGAGATGTTAAAAATTGAGTGGTCTGTCACAAAGGATCAATTAAATCATCGGAAAATGTGTGAAACAACTTCCACTAACAGTTTAGTATAGCATGGTACTTAACATGTGTTGTAGCCAAATTATACTATATTATGTTAAATTATAAGAGCCAGAAACAGATATAAAACGAAACTATTATGTCATCAACAAAATATAAATCGTATTACCGAAGAATCATTGATGGTAAAATTGAAATAAGTAGCGGAAATAACATCCAGATAACAGTTATGGTTGTAAAATGAACCTTGGAAACAAACTTATGGTCTAATATATCCCATACAAGCTGAAAACCCCGTCTACATTTCATTCTACAAAATTATATATGGGTCTAACCAGTAATTACAGAAATTAAAGCCATAACATTATTATATATAGACATGGAACTATTTAGACGTACATTTGTATTTAGAAGAGTATTAGCGTACAAAGGGGGAGGGGAGCTGGGTCAAACACACCGAACGTAACAAGTGTGTACCCATTAACTACGTTTTAGTCTTCAACATATTACGTACTTTACACACGTACATATTATAATGTGTGTTTTATGCATACCACCTTCACGTTGTAACATAGGTTTCTTTAATCTGTTTTGACATTATAGAATGTGTTTCACAAAATATGTTTTCAGAAATAAGATTAAATTGCACTTAGTAGTATGATAACAAAGCGTGTAACGTATAGAGGGGTACATAATCAATAGGCACCTATCTTATCTTTTACTGTATACTTTGCTATAAATTAGAACAGCTGACTTCTGCCATAGTCTCAATATGGAGGTCTTGTGGTTTACACGTGAAATTTGCTTGTAGTATGACGTTTTCGATCTCAGATCGCAATGCAGATGTATCATACCACGTTCAGATGAACATACAGAATGTTTTTTCCGATTGTATACCACAACACTCAGGGCATACAACGTATTGCTTATGAACAGGTAAGTAACACTGCCTCTGTGCAATCTAAACACAATTACAGTTGTGATTGATGTTATTCCACAGTGCATATGTTTTAATGTAATACTCTTCCACTTTCATATATTGTTGTGAGTGCTGGAAATAGAACCTGCCTAGTCGGACAACAAATAAAGGATAACTATACAGCCTACTATGGACAATGTTTTTTTTCAGAGAAAGGTTCATCATCGTTAAAATACAGCTGTTTCGTCCTGGTGATGTGTGTGTGTGTGTAATCCATTTGGCGATGACAATATTCCTTGATCAACTCTTGCTAGATAAGAGCAGATAAAAAGCAGTTAGTATCGTAGTTCACCGATGTTCACGTATGCCCTACGACAATATTTCTGTCACACGATAGAATTATTAACGTCAAATTAACAGTTTTTAAATTGTGCAAAACTCGCATAAGTTCGTGAAAAATGAAACTTCAGTTCGTACAGATTTCCCATATGTGTCACACCTGTCAACTCAGTCTGGTGATTCACAGTCACTGTACTTACTGTCTTAAAGTGCTCAAGCTCGCTTTGGGTTGCAAATGAAAAAAAAAAAAAACGCACGAGTGTGTACAACCATTATTACAGCGGCCAGATCCGTCCAGAGAAGCAACAATCAGGGCAAACTAGAGTATACATTCATTTTCAATACAGTTTCTAGCGTTACACAAACCTCACGTTATCTGAATCATTCTGGTACCGCCTTCACACAATGTTAATGGAAATTTTAAGTACATGCCGTATCCTAAATGTAAGTGCTGGCTCGGGAACTTCCTTATTTTAAGCGCGCAGCACACAGCGGATGTTACTCATTGTAGATCATGCAGTGGTCAAGAGAGGAGCGCGCGTCCGCCGTTGCTTCCTGCTTTTCGGATAGGCATTCGGTCATCAGAATGCCGTATGCATTCAGGAAACAGTTCTACATCCCACCTGCCGGTAGTGTCCCTGATTGGAAATCAATTGTTATGTGGGTAGACACCTTTATAGGTACTAGAAGTGTGCAGACAAAGAAACAAGGACCTTCAAGAACCACCATAAAGCCTGAAAACATCGAGAGGGTAGGGATACCGATTTTGAATTCCACCAAGCGATCTGCACCCAATCACACAGCTGCCCTTTCAATTTTTCAACGCACAGTGAGATGAATTCTTCATGAAGAGTTGGAATTTCATCCGCATAAACTGTCAGTGGTGCAAACACTTCATCCGCGTGATTTTCTTTCACGAATATATCCGTCTGAAGCCTTGATAGATGAGTTACCTCTTGACGCCTCAGTGTTCTTCAGAGACGAGGCATATTTTCATTTGTCTGGCTGCGTGAATAAACAAAATATGCGGTACTGGAGTGGCACGAATCCCCGGAAAGTTCATGATCAGGCCCTGCATACACAACGTGTGACTGTTTGGTGTGCAGTATCTAAAGTTGGCATTTTTGGCCCATGGTTTTTCTAAGAGAACGATAAGGCAGTAACGGTCACTTTTGAGCATTATGTTCAGGTGATTGAACAGTTTTATCTTCCTGGATTGAAGAAATTGATTTGGGTGATGTATGGTTCCAACAAATATGGTTCCGTCACACGGCACGAACGTCGATGACGATGTTGCGTGAACGCTTCCCTGATCGTCTCATCTCTTTTTGAGAGGGCCCGCATCTTGTGGTCGTGCGGTAGCGTTCACGCTTCCTTCACCCGGGTTCCCGGGTTCGATACCCGGCGGGGTCAGGGATTTTCTCTGCCTCGTGATGGCTGGGTGTTGTGTGTTGTCCTTAGGTTAGTTAGGTTTAAGTAGTTCTAAGTTCTAGGGGACTGATGACCATAGATGTTAAGTCCCATTGTGCTCAGAGCCATTTGAACCATTTTTTCTTTGAGAGGCGATCTCCAATGGCCAGTACACTCGCCAGATTTAGCGCCATCCGACTTTCCTTATGAGGTTATTTCAAGTCTTTGGTGTATACCAATCGTCCGCGGACACTGGCTGAGTACAGAACAATATTCGTGTTGCTATTGCCAACCTCGACCGAGACGTGTTGGAAAAAGTGGACTGAAACTTCCGATTTCGACTCTCCAAGTGTACTGAGCAGAACGGAGACCACCTTCAAGATAACACTTTCAAGAACTAATCGATCAAAATTTTAAATGTTACTCTTTGTAAAGAAAAAAGAATTAAATTGATGTGCTAATACTTTCTGATTTATGATTTTTTTTAAATACGGAAATTCCCGCGCCGGACCCTGTCATTCCGGCTCGATGCTGAACTGCTTCCGACAGTGTGTTCACGCAGTTTTACAAAAGTGGTTCAAATGGCTCTGAGGACTATGGGACTTAACTTCTAAATCATCAGTCCCCTAGAACTTAGAACTACTTGAACCTAACTAACCTAAGGACATCACACACATCCATGCCCGAGGCAGGTTTCGAACCGGCGAGCGTAGCGGTCGCGCGGTTCCAGAGTGTAGCGCCTAGAACCGCTCGGCCACCATGGCCGGCGCAGTTTTTCAGCAGCACACATATTATCTGTTTGACACCTTGAGTATCGATAACATCACTTACTCGCTTACTCTCATATAGCAGTTACATTTAGCATAATTATTACAACGACGAGGAATATAAATAGAATAAAATAAAATGTAAAAGTTAAAACGAAATACAATAGAAAAGTTACTTGTAACTGAAATAATGCTTCACCCAAAGTTAAACATGTTAGTAATAAAAATGGAGTATACAAAAAGGTCTGTGACACAAGCTTATGATGGGTTGGCTATAGGATGAGTGCAACTTCCTTTCTCCTCAGCTGTAGGAGGCAGAGGGTGGCGGGTCCCGGCTGCCCTTTATTCCCGGAAAAAATCACAGGTACTCATCTGGTAGCAGGATGAGGGGACTTGGAGCCGTTCTGGATGAACTGGTACGAGGATATTTCGCCTCACATGTCTGTAAGACAAGAATAGAAGAGAAAAAACAATAGTAGTCAAATTTAGAAATGTTTTCACAACTGCGATACACTTTTTGAGACTGGTGTCGAGTATAGTTTGGAAACCGGAATTCGAGGAAGAATCTGTGACAGTTCTGCTGGCTTCATCATGAATCTCACGTGAGGATCAAGAGAATGAGATAAGAAACCAGGACCTGCACCGATTTATGCAGAGTCATTGCCACGTATTGATGTAGCTTTCTTGCCCGTCTGACAGGTATAAATTTTGGAGTTCAGTTCAAACTACCTTCTGGATGAGACTGAGGCTCAAATCTCTACATAGATCAGAACTAGATGTCAATTCAATATTAACGTGCTTCCTTGTCGGACGTTTTGCGGATGGTACTTTGTGTATCAGTGCCATTTCCCCCTTTTCGTGTTCTACTCGCAAATTTTTCGTAGGAAGAGCCTTCGTGTATGCTCTAATCTCTCTAATTTTTACGTTCACGGTCTTCTCGCGAGTTGTACGTAGGAGAAAGTAGTATACTGATTCAATCAGTTTGAAGAGAAACGGAAACAAATCTGCAATTAACCACATGTTTCTGTAGGAATCTCATCAAAATGTTTGATATCCGTTGAAAACTTTCACACATTCAAGAATAAAAAGCAAAGGATAATTATTTAAATGAAAATAAATTTTTAATATATCACGTTTATAAATCGGGCTAAAAGCAACAAAATAATTTTTCGTAGCCCCATACGGATTCCTAATCTTATACAGTTTGTCCTAGAAATTTATGATGTAAAATTTTTAATAGCTATGAAGATACCGTAATATTTAAAACGAAAAACGCTAGGCACACGTAATAGATAATACTATGGAGATGAACTATTCACACATCAATTAACTTAAACAGTGAGGTGACAAAACTTATGAGATCCGTCCTAATATCGTGTTGGACCTTCTTTTTCCCGGCGTAGTGCAGCATCCGGATATGGATAGAGTTAAGAAGTCGTTTGAAGTCCCTTGCATACATACAGAACCATGCCGCCTCTATAGCCGTCCATAACTGCGAAACAGTTGCCGGTGCAGGATTTCGTGCACGAACTGACCTCTCGATTATGTTCCTTTAACGTTCGATGGGATTCATGTCAGCCGATCTCGGTCGCCAAATCATTCATTCGAATTGTTCAGAATGTTGTTCAAACCAGTTACGAATAATTCTGGCCCGGTGACATGGCACATTATAATAACGATAATTATCACCCATAAAAATTACGTAGTTATCGTCTCAGTTATGTGACTGGATTTGCGATTTCCTGTCAGAGAGGTCACAGTTAGTAGTAATTGACGTAATGTCATCGAGTAAAACAGTAGAGATTTCAGGCGTTCCCAAAGGTAGTGTTATAGGTTCTTTGCAGTTACTTATCTATATAAACGATTTTGGAGACAATCTGAGCAACAGTCTTAGATTGTTTGCAGATGACGCTGTCGTTTATCTACTAATAAAGTCATCAGAAGATCAATACAAACGACAAAAAGATTTAGAAAAAATATCTGAACGGTGCGAAAAGTGTCAGTTGACCCTAAATAACAAAAAGTATGAGGTCATCCACATGAGTGCTAAAAGGAACTCGGTAAACTTCGATTACAAGATAAATCAGTCTAATCTAAAAGCCATTAATTCAACTAAATACGTAGGTATTACAATTACGAACAACTTAAACTGGAAATGTTGTGGGGAAGGCTAACCAAAGGCTGCGTTTTATTGGCAGGGCACTTAGAAAATGTAACAGACCTACTAAGGAGACTGCCAACACTAAGTTTGTCCGTCCTCTTTTAGAATACTGCTGTGCAGTGTGGGATCCTTGCCAGGTAGGACTGACGGAGCACATAAAAAAATTCAAAGAAAGGCAGCACGTTTTGTATCATCGCGAAGTATGGGAGAGAGTGTCACAGATATGATACAGGATTTGGGCTGGAAATCTTAATGATAAGAGGGCGTTTTTCGTTGTGACGGAATCTTCTCACGAAATTCCAATCACCAACTTTCTCCTCCGAATGCGAAAATATTTTCTTGACACCGACCTACATAGGGAGAAAGGATCACAACGATAAAATAAGGTAAATCACAACTCGTATGGAAAGATATAGGTGTTCATTCTTTCCTCGAGCTATACGACATTGGAATAATAGAGAACTGTGAAGGTGGTTCGATGAACCCGTTGCCAGGCACCTAAATGTGATTTGAGGAGTATCGATGCAGATGTAGATGTAGGGACATCAAGTCCATAAATGGCTGCAAATGGTCTCTAAGAAGCCAAACATTACCATTTTCAGTCAATGATGGGTCAGTTGGGCCAAAGGACCCAGCCCACTCCATGTAAGCAACTCCCACACCATTATGGAGCCACCACCTTCTTGTTTAGTGCCTTGCTGACACCTTGATCCCATGGCTTCGTGGGGTTTGCACCAGACTCACATTATACCAAAAGTTCTTACCAAGTGAAGGCCGGCTAGAGTGGCCGAGCGGTGCTAGGCACTACAGTCTGGAACCGCGTGACCCCTACGATCGCAGCTTCGAATCCTTCCTCAGGCATGGATGTGTGCGATGTCCTTAGGTTAGTTAGGTTCATGTAGTTCTAAGTTCTAGGGGACTGATGACCTCAGGAGCTATGTCCCACAGTGCTCAGAGCCATTTGAACCAACCAAGCGAAATCAGGACTCATCTGACCAGGTTACGGTTTTCTAATCCTCCAGAATCCAATCGACAAGATCACGAGCCTAGGAGAGGTGCTGCAGGTGATGCTGTTCTGTTAGCAAAGGCACTCACCTCGGTCGGCTGCTGCCATAGCCCATTAACGCCGAATTTCACCGCACTGTCCTGACAGATACGTTAGTCGTACATCCCACATTGATTTCTGCATTTATTTCACGCAGTATAGCTTGTCTGTTAGCACTGACAACCCTAAGGAATGCCGCTGCTCTCAGTTGTTAAGTGAAGGCCGTTTGCCACTGCGTTTTTCGTGGTGAGAGGTAATGCCCAAAATGTGGTATTCTCAATACACTGTTGACGCTGTGTACCTCGGAATATTAAATTCCCTAACAGTTTCCGAAGTGGAATGTCCCATGCCTCTAACTCCCACTACCATTCCGCGTTCAGGCTCTTAATTCCCATTGTGCTGCCATAATAATGTAGTACAGCTTTTCACACAAATCACCTGAGTATAAATGGCAGCTGCTTTTTTTTTCCTTATTGTTAATTTCACACCTGATACAGGTAGGCCAGCAGCGGCATAGTACGCCGCTCTTCGGCCACAGATAAAACTAGTGATAGAAAAGAAGACAATCGCAGAACAGACGGGGTGGTTATGCAAATGTAGACATACAAAATTAAAAAAAAACACACCGAGCCGTTCATGGGCGCAGAGTCAAAAATGTTCAGACACCTGGACACGCACAGAGATGACAGATGGCACACGCAGACATTGGAGCACAAACGAATAAACACTGGAACACTTGAGCACGAACATGACGGCACACACAAACACTAGGAGATGATCTCTGGTGCGCGGAAGTTCACTATACATGTGCAGGGACCTGCCTAAAAGGATGAAAGGGGAGGGAGGGAGAGGGGACTGTGTAGAGGCCAGTGGCAGAAGAGATGGGAGGGGGAGGAAAGAAGGTAGAGGAGGGGTAGGGGAAGCCCGGGGGGAGGAGGGAGGGAGTAAGCTGCTCTAATACACTGACCTTTTATATCTGATACCACCGCCATCTGTATACATGTATATCGCTATCCCATGATGTTTGTCACCTCGGTGTGTATTCTACATGTCACTTTTCTTGTTTAAAACCTTACAATTATTTTATTGCGAGTTAATAATACAAAATCATACATTTTCAGGACGCTATAAGCGGTTTGGGATATGCATAAATCTGGGAGAAATGATTGATTTTTATTTAAATAATTATTTTAGTCCTCAGGCCACATGTGCATGAAATACGAGAGAAAACTGCTAGACTATGTACTAAGCACGCTCGCCATGTACAGTAGCTTTCGGAGTCTTTTCGCTAGCATCACAGCCGATTTCTTTAAACACCTGCATCGAAACTCTCGAACTGGACATGTTCCTGACAAATCGGGAGTGTATTCTGTGAGCGGATAACATCTCTCTGCGCCACAGCCGATGGAGAATGCGCAGGCACGGGTAGCCCACCTTGGTCGTTAACACTGGGGCGCAATTAGCCCTGGGCCACAGCCCCGGGAGGGACGTGCTGCGGCGAGTGAGGGAAAAGGGCTCACCGGATCCGTTTTAAATGGCCGCGCGTTCTGCGAAACAGAATAGCCTTCCTCCGCACGCTCTCGAATGAGATATTGGAATCCTGCGCAGCTTATTGTGGAACAAAATGCCACAGTATCTTCATTTCCCGTCGCCGGTGAAGGACAAAGAATTTCCTGGCCACACAATGCTGGTTCGCCGCGCTCTGTATTATGGCACCTAGGTACCCATTGTCGAGACGGCTTCTTTGTCCTTTCAGGAGAGCTGTTTTTATTGTGTCCTCGCTGTTATAATTCTAATATAGAGATGGTCGTTTCCGTTCTCACTTACGGCGGAAACAGTCAGAGCCACCTTCTATATGATCGAAAGGAGAAAAAGAAAAGAACATTACGTGGATAACTGAAGTGCAACTGATAACACTCTACCCTATAAGTTAAAGACTTAGATTCCCCACGTTTTGGCGGCGGTCACCGAGCTGAAGGTTTTTGGTATGTATTCCTTTATCGGAAGACCTATTCAGTCTCACAAGCTGCGACATTGTCGCGAAAAAACAGTGACCCGTATATGTAATAAGTGTCCTTTAATTTACGTCTATGGCCACAAACTTTTTGTTAACAGATTACCAGTTTCGGTCTTTAATGACCATCATCGGATGTGTTTCATCAAAACAAAGTCCTAATGTACTGCACCCATAGTGGCATCGTCAAATGTTAAAATGCGGAATCAGCACCAGCATCGTCAAATACATATAAATAACATCATATGCACGAGTCATCTGATGATGGTCATTAAAGACCGAAACCGGTAATCTGTTAACAAAAAGTTTGTGACCATAGACGTAAATTATTGGAAACTTATGACCTATTCAGTGTCTGCATTTCTGCCTAAAACCACTAATGAGACATAATGCAACACAGAACGAGTAGTGAATCTCTGTACGACTGGACTCGGTCATGAATATTTGTGTGCGTTGCATCTGCAGCAGCCATCTGTCTGTTGCATCCACACACGTTACGTGATTACCAGTGGAGAACTTTCAGGTGCCAATTTTGAATGAAAACAGGAAGGGCAAAGATGATAAAATAAGGTAAAAAGCGGAAAAAAGTGCTGATTTATTCAACTAATTCTACCAACTCTCTTGTTGCTATTCTAGTTTATTGAGCTACAAACAAGCTCGACAAATCATCACTCATCAGAAGACGGAAGAAACAAGAAGCCTTTGTACTTCAAGACATTAACTGTATCTACATTTTTAAAAGCAAGTGTGCTTCTATTAGCAGATAGACTGTGTACTTCGAAGATTTGACAACAACAGTTGTTGTCAATCCACAAAGAAGTTCGCAGAATCTTGATATTGATGGCTCCAGTTATGCATGCATCGATGAATGTGACTCTCTATACTTGGAGTGCAAAGGGGCGTGAAGATGGCATTAACGAGATCCCGAAACTGGTTGTCTAAATAAAAGAACTCTGTAAACATAGACTGTTTGGCGATATTTTTTGGTAAGTAGACTTAAGTTTGCCTTCGGCAAAGTCACCTAATAATTTCCTCACGTCAATCAAAATATTCGAGTATTTTCCTTCTCAAGAACTTGTGCTTTCAATCGTCTAATAGCCCCATTCAGGTCTAACTTTGAACACAATATAGTTCTATGTGCAAATTATGTATTTTTTCTGTTAGCAGAAGTTGCTGTGCCTTGGAAATTGCACCCGTTTTGGCCGGATCCAAATAAATCACAAACTAAAGTTGCCAGGATTTTCACACAATAGACTGGATCCCCAGACAGTAACGACTGGGAAGTTTGGGAGGAGAAACCACTGATTTTCTTGTAGGCAACTGTGGTGTCACCGCCAGACACCACACTTGCTAGGTGGTAGCCTTTAAATCGGCCGCGGTCCGATAGTATACGTCGGACCAGCGTGTCGCCACTATCAATGATTGCAGAACGAGCGCCACCACACGGCAGGTCTGGAGAGACTTCCTAGCACTCGTCCAGTTGTACAGCCGACTTTGCTAGCGATGGTTCACTGACTTCTACGCTCTCATTTGCCGAGACGATAGTTAGCATAGCCTTTAGCTACGTTATTTGCTACGACCTAGTAAGGCGCCATATCCAGTACTATTGATATTGTAAACCATGTATCGTCAAGAGCGACGTTCGTCATTAATGGATTAAAGTTAAGTATTCCACCAGCTACGTCCGTTTTTCTCAATTCTAATTCCCTTGTCATGTTCCAGACCTCACGCCAGCCTGCGTGAGCTAAAACGCATGCATTTCGGCCTCGTTTAGGAACACGGTTGGCTCGCCTGCCAACCACAACAGCAACAACACTACTCAGAGCTTTCAGTAGAATTTCCTTCAGGACAGAGATAAATTGATATATGCGATGTCATATTCGTTCCTTAGGGTTTCACAATTCCTGTGAAGTTGATGGACCAAGCATGTCACATGCTTCACCTTACAAAAGAAACCTGGTCCGTAACCACCAGAAGAACTTCAAACTTGATACCAGTAATTCTCAGTTCTATAAAGAAATCCGTGACTGATTGCATTAAAATACTGGCATTGGCTTTCTGCAGCTCAGACACTATTAACAACATGGTCTTAACGTCCCCCCCCCCCCCCCTCTAAGGAGAAAACTAAAAGCTTCAAAACATATCGTTACATTGAGTCTATGGTCTCATCCTGAATTACCCCAACATCGCAATTAAACACTTTATCCTCGCTTCCTCTTATGGTTTCTGGGTAATGAGGAGTCCGCAGCTCGTGGTCTAGTGGCTAGCGTTGCTGCCTCCGGATCACGTGGCCCCGGTTCGATTCCCGGCAGGGCTGGGGAGTTTCTCTGCCTGTGGACTGGGTGTTTGTGTTGTCCTCATCATTTCATCATCACTTTTGGCAGTGGCTAGAGTAACTGTGTAACAATTGGGACTTTGCATGAGCGCTTATGACCGCGCATTTGAGCGCCACACAAACAAAACATCATCATCATCATTGGTAATGAGGCACAATGTGAAATGTAATCTCATTGGGCGTTGACATCTTTGTGTATTTTCGAAGACATCTCTTGAGTGGTTGTGTAAGAGCTGCATACAAATCCGTGGTGAATTGCTTCAAATTTTGGAATTTTGACAGACGCTGCTCAAATACATTTCGTGGAAGAGGTTTACATGATTGGTTTGTTGGAAGAGACCTGTTCGTTTGATGCTTAGAGCTGGAAATGTTTTGTCTGGTATCGCTGGTATATCTCATCTAAGAAAATTCCTGAACCGCAAATAGTACACCAGTTTCTATAAAGTTTGAATTCCTGAGCCACAACAAAAAGTCGGACACTTGACACCTTGGTAAAATCTAGTAATAAACTCGTTTAGCAACAAACACATTCACCAGCAGCAGGTTAGTGATCTGGTGAAATTAAAAGGATAGCATGAAATGCAGTTATTGTACTTTGTATTGTTGTAGGCTATTTATAGCGCCGAAGTGAGAGAGACAGGAGTTGTCGTATACAATTTATTTTCCACTGTTACAACTGTGCTTTTAGTCCCCCCTTTAGTGAAAGAGAAACGCTTACTATTCGCATGATCTCTGCAAGCTAATGGGATGTTAATTGTAAGTTAAATATTTGTACTGGTTCGTAACCATATACAATTAAACTCGCAAGTTATTTCTCTTCTAAATAATAAAATGCGCTAAGGAAGTATACTAAAACGCTATATTAAAAGAAAAAAGGAAATAAAGGGGCACATGGAAATACTTGGAGGAAAAGGGGTACCAAGTTCCCAAAATAGGAAAAAGGGGCATAAAAATGTGATTCTTCGCAACTGGAACCAAAACTACTCACTATAGTGTTTTTCCGGAGAGACGCCAAGGAGAAAGGTGTGTACCTTGAATTCCTAGTCCCCGTAATTACGATTCACTACGTTTACTTTATCGGTTCCTCGGTCCCCATGTATTCTAGAACTTCGCTTCAAAATCGAAACACAAGGTCGCACTTACCTAACATCCGAACGGTGTTCATCCATGAACCAAAAATATTCTCGAACTGCTTTCTGTTGTTTCCGTTCGCTTCTGGAATAAGCTGGCCTGTACTCTCCATACAGTTCAGTGCCCTGCAGCTTTTACGAGAAAACTGAAGCACTTACTGCTGTCAGCCTCATATCGTTTCACCGAAAATTAACCTAAGTGGCCGGATTTCCCTCTGTCAAACAGTAAGCAAGAGCTCCCACATTCTACTACTTACACTTCTTCATCTCTCCACTTCTCTGTCAGTTAGGCCACCCTATTTTCCTGCATCTTCATTCCTTCCCATGAACCACGGACCATGAGATTGGTGGGATGACTTGCGTGCCCTAGCGATACAGATAACCATATCGTTGCTGCAACCACAACATAGGGGTATCCGCCATTTCAGTAGTTGCAGGACAACAGGCTGGGTGATTGACTGATTTGGTCTGGTAACATCAGCCAGAACGGTGCTGCTACTGTGAACGGCTGAAAGGAAGAGGGAGCTACAGCCCATAATTTTCCCTAGGGCATGTAGCTCTAATGTATGGTTATATGATGATGGCGTCCTCTTGAGGAACAGGGATACTGGTCAGGTGAATAGAGGGTTATAAATACAGTCACATAGCGGTTCATTAATTAATAAGGAAAAAAAGAATGTGAGTGAGCTACTATGAACAGCATAGTGAACGCATTACGTAACCAAGTTAGACACGAAGCCCACACCTACCTCAGCAGTACAAGTTTACGTGCCAACTAGGTCCACAGATGAGGAGGCAATTGAGGAAATGTATAATGAGATAACAGAAAGTATTCAGATAGTTAAGGGAGACGAAAATTTAATAATTATTGGGGACTGGAATTCGATAGTTGGGAAAGGAAGAGAAAGAAAAGTATTCGTAATAGGTGAATATGGTCTGGAGGAAAGGAGTGAAGGAGGAGCGCCTGGTAGAATTTCCCACAGAGCATAATTTAATCGAATCTAACACTGGGTTTAAGAATCATGAAAGAAGGTTGTTTACATGGAAGAGACTGGAGACACCGGGAAGGTTTCAGATTGATTATATAATGGCAAGATAGAGATTTCGGAACCAGGTTTTAAACTATAAGACATTTTCAGGGGCAGATGTAAGCTCTGACTACAATTTATTGGTTATGAATTGCAGATTAAAACTGAAGAAACTGCAAAAAGCCAGGACTTTAAGGAAATGGAACCTTGATTAACTGAAAGAACCAGAGGTTGGCGAGAGTTTCAGATGTAGCTTTAGGGAACGATTGACAAGTAGGGGGCAAAGGAGTACAGTAGAAGAAGACTGGGTAGCTCTGATAGATGAAATAGTGAATGACGCAGAAGATCAAGTAGGTGAAAAGACGAGGGCTAGTAGAAATCCTTGGGTAACACAAGAGGTATTGAGTTTAATGGATGAAAGGAGAAAATATTTAAATGCAGTGAATGAAGCATGCGAAAGGGAATACAGACGTCTAAAAATCAGTTTGGCAGGAAGTACAAAATTACTAAGCAGGAATGGCTGGAGCTCATTTCACTAGATGGACAGATAGATACCGCTTACAGGAAAGTTAAACAGGCCTTTGGAGAAAAGAGAAGTAGCCGTGAGAATATCAAAAGCTCGGATGGACAACCAGTCCCAAAAAAAGAAGGAAAAGCTGAAAGGAGTATTTAGAGGGTCCGTACAATGGAGATGAACTTGAAGGCAGTATTATAAAAACTGAAGAGGTCATAGATGAAGATGAGACGGAGATACGATACTGTGAAATAAATCTGACATAGCACTGAAAGACCTAAGTCGAAACAAGGCCTTCTGAGTGGATGACATTCCGTGAGAATTACTGACAGCCATTTGAGAGCCATCCATGACAAAACTCTTCCATCTGCTGTGCAAGGTGCATGCACACCCTCAGATTTCAAGAAGAATATAATTATTCCTATCCCAAACAATGCTGTTGCTGAAAGGTGTGAAAAGTACCCTAGTTTAATAAGAGTGGAAACACTGATAGAAGAAACAGCCGGCACTTACAAGGGTCGAAGGAAAACCAAAAAAAGAATTTGTAGTAATTCAAGGAGAATAAATAAAACTTTGCGATTTAACGGTGAAGTGACTGTGTTAGAGACACGAAAAGACTAGGAAGAACAGTTGAACGGAATGGATAGGGTCTTGAAAGGAATATACAAAATTAATATCGACAAAAGCAAAACAATGATTATGGAACATAATCGAATAAAATCAGGCGATCTTGAGGAAATTAGACTGGAAACGAGACACTTAAATTAGTAGATGAGCTTTGCTATTTGGGCACCGAAATAACTGATGATGACCGAAGTCGAGAGGATACAAACCGTAGACTGGCAATGCCAAGAAAAGCACTTCTGAAGAACAGAAATTTGTTGACATCCAATATACATTTCAGTGTTAGGAAGTCTTTTCTGAAGATATTTGTCTGGAGTGTAGCCAATTACGAGAGTGAAACATGGACGATAAACACTTTAGACAAGAAGAGAATATAACCTTTTGAAATGTGATACTACAGAAGAATGTTGAGGGTTAGTTTGGTAGATCTTGTAACTTAGGAGGAGATACTGAATGTAATTGTGGAGAGAAGGAATTTGTGTCAGTAGCTGACCAAAAGAAGGGATCGGTTGATAGGACACGTGCTGAGACAGACATCAAGGGACCACCAATTTAGTACTGAGGGAACTAGGGGGAGGGGGGAGGGGGAAAATCGTAGAGGAATGCCAAGAGATAAATACAGTAAACAAAGGATGTAGGTTGCAGCAGTTACTGGGAGATGAAAAGGCTTCTACAGGATAGAGTAGCATGGAGTGCTTCATCAAACCTTTCTTCGGATTCAAGACCATAACATCAACATCGTCATTACTTTCATCACGTTCCTCTTTCTTTCCATCTTCCATATCTTCTGTCATCTCCATTTCTGCTGGGGTAAATGTTACTGTCATGATATTTGCACTTCTCATGAACGAATGTAAACGGAGATTTTTCTGCACTATTTCTCACACTAATTTTTAAGTATTGGATTTTTTATTAGATGTCTGAGGTCTTCTACAATGATTGTCATCCTGAATGTAAGTTTGTAGATTGCTGGTTGGATATAATACAGAGCATAATGGGTCTAATCTTACCAAGTAAAATAAACAAATATTTAATCGATTAAGGTTGTTATTGACCATCTGTAGTACAAAATTATTGGGGGGAGGAAGGGAACGTAAATTCATTGGTAGAATAAGTACACCACTCCTGCTTGGAGATCCACAGACAGGATCACGGACAATATAGCTTGTTTTCTTGGGAAGTTTCCATTAGATCAGTTATTCTTTCCACAGGCTATGATGCACAAAGTTGATATCTCGAAGTGTTCCGTGAAATGGGGGAAGTTCTTGGATGAGTCTGTGTTTTGGTGCTGACGCACAAGAGGCGCATCGTCTGATTCTTTTAGTTGGACGGAGTGTGTGGCTTGGCGGTATCTTTAAGAAAGCCGTTTGTAAATATCATGTTCCCTTTGACAGAAGCGAAGATGCCATTCGATGCACATTTTGGAAATGGGATTATCGGCCGGCCGTTGTGGTCGAACGATTATAGGCGCTTCTGTCTAGAACCGCGCGACCGCTACGGGCGCAGGTTCGAATCCTGCCTCGAGCATGGATGTGTGTGATGTCCTTAGCTTAGTTAGGTTTAGGCAGTTCTCGGTTCTAGGGGACTGATGATCTCAGAGCCGTTTGAACCATTTTTGGGATCATCTCGTTCCTGTCCTGAGCAAATAGGCAGTTCTAGGTTCTAGGGGACTGATGATCTCAGAGCCGTTTGAACCATTTTTGGGATCATCTCGTTCCTGTCCTGAGCAAATAGGCAGTTCTAGGTTCTAGGGGACTGATGATCTCAGAGCCGTTTGAACCATTTTTGGGATCATCTCGTTCCTGTCCTGAGCAAATCTCACCTTATGCGAAAGCCCAGTTGCAAAGGAAACTACGCATATAATAGAGGTCTCCGTCTAGGCTCCTTAGCGGAAGGAGTGCTTTCATGACATCCGTCAGACAGCTCTATCAAATCCCTCTCATATATACACTATGTGATCAAAAGTATCCGGACACCCCTAAAAACATACGGTTTTCATATTAGGTGCTTGTCCTGCCACCTACTGCCAGGTACTCCATACCATCTATCTCAGTAGTAATTAGACATCGTGAGAGAGCAGAATGGGGCGCTCCTGGAACTCACGGACTTCGAACCTGGACAGGTGATTGGGTGTCACATGTCTCATACGTCTGTACGCGAGATTTACACACTCCTAAACATTCCTAGGTCCACTGTTTTCGATGTGATAGTGAGGTGGAGACGTGAAGGACACGTACAGCACAAAGGCGTACAGGCCGACCTCGTCTGTTGACTGACAGAGATCGTCGACAGTTAAAAATGGTAGTAATGTCTAACAGGCAGACATCTATCCAGACCATCACACAGGAACTCCAGACTTCATCAGAATCCACTGCAAGTACTGTGACAGTTAGGCGGGAGGTGAGAAAACTTGGATTTCATGGTCGAGCGGCCGCTCTTAAGCGTCACATCACGCCGGTAAATGTCAAACGACGCTTTGCTTGGTGTAAGATGCGTAAATATTGGACGATTGAACAGTGGAAAAACGTTGTGTAGTGTGACGAATCACGGTACACAATGTGGCGATCCGATGGCAGGGTGTGAGTATGGCGAATGTCAGGTGAACGTCATCTGCCAGCGTGTGTACTACCAACAGTAAAATTCGGACGCGGTGGTGTGTGGTGTGGTCGTGTTTCTCATGGAGGTGGGTATTGCATCCCTTGTTGTTTTGCGTGGCACTGTCACAGCACAGGCCTACATTGATGTTTTAAGCACCTTGTTCCTTCCCACTGTTGAAGAGCGGTTCGGCGATACCATCTTTCAACACGACTGAGTAACTGTTGATAATGCACGGCCTGTGGCGAGGTGGTTACACGACAATAACATCACTGTAATGGACTGGCCTGCACAGAGTCCTGTTCTGAATCCTATAGAACACCTTTGGGATGTTTTTCAAAGCCTGCTTCGTGCCAGGCCTCGCCGACTGATATCGATACCTCTCGTCAGTGCAGCACTCCGTGAAAAATGGGCTGCCATTCCCCAAGAAACCTTCCACCACCTGACTGAACGTACGCCTGCGAGAGTGTAAGCTATCACCAACGCTAAGGGTAAGCCAACACCATACTGAAGTCCAACATTACGGATGGAGGGCGCCACGAACTTGTAAGTCATTTTCAGCCAGGTGTCCGAATACTTTTGATCACAATAGTGTATGTTACGGGCAAAGACTGCTGCAGATATCTGTGGTAGTGGGTTCGTTTATAAATAACTGTTATACTACCAGCCACGATTTTCTTTTATTCATGTTTTACACGACTCGTTTCAGGAAATGATTCCCATTTTCAAATGAGTTTTCTTTTTGTACTATGCAATTTTTACGTAATGTTGTCGATGTGTGTAGCTCTGCTTTGTTTACGTAACATAAGAATTTTGCATACACAGAGATTATTGAATTTATGAAACTCCTACAACTAACTTTAAGTTACAGTTGCTTTACCTCTAATGGTAAAATTTGTAAGCAACCAGATGGCCTACAGTGGGATCATGTAAATCAGAAACCACAGCTGACACACACATAAATCACACGGAACGAAAATCACTCAGCACTCAAGCACCCCGCCTAAAGAAAATTTAATTTTATAGGAAACATGTGGATGCCAAGTTATTGCTAGTAAAAGGGCATGCGAAAGACATAACAGACATTCTAAATTGCTTCAGTAATCTACATGAGAAAATTACATTTTCAGTGGAAGATGAACAAAAGTATCAATTACCGGCACCTGAATATTACACGACACAACAGCACATGAACATTGAAAGTTTATATGAAAAATATAATGACCATCAGTACAATCCCCTCAACCTCGTGTAGCCCTAAGATCGATAAACAGGCAACATACAGAGCAACTAAAATACCTTTCAACCAAGATAACGTGCAACAAGAAATAGTATCCACATACATACATAATACGGGACACCCATTTGAAAAAGTAAAGTAAAATATCAAAATATCCTCTTCATAAATAGAGGCAGTTAAAGGATTTGTTAGAAGAACTGGAGAGACATTCACATTACAGAAAATGTGAAAACAAAATGTTGAACGAAAAACTTGCAAATGACTCAGCGAATTTCTTCAGATGCTTTGACAATATACTTAAACCAAATTACTAGCACACACTGCAGTGACCAATGATAATATGCTGTTCCCATGATGGACACTGTCCTACACAAAGTAAAGAAAGACCCAAACACAAAGAGTACCTCAGAAGAAAAAGGCAAAAACAAATGTATATATAGCATCCCATATGTTGGAAGTACTGTACATTACAGAAAATTGAAAAATTTTCAAAAATCACAAATCATAACTTGGGTCTTATTATGAAATAAATCACAACAAAAACTAATACTAAATGTAAAGTGTTATAACTCATACTCAGTGTCTGGAATGTACAAAGTAGCATGCGAAGATTGCTCCATGTTCTGCCCAGGACAGCAAGCTAGAGTTTCAACATCAGGTACACAGAGCACATTAAAGCCTACACACACACACACGAGACACACAGCGTCATCAATACCCACAAACATACACAATACAGGACACCCAATTGGAAAAGTAGAACAAAATATCAAAATACTCCACTGAATAAATAAACAGCATAAAACGTACTGGAGGTACATTCACATTACAAAAAATACAAAAAAAAGGTTAAACGAAAAACTTCAAAGTGAATCAATGAATTTCTTCAGTATACTTAAATAAAAGTTGTAACATACAGAAATAAGCGTCATTGTAAAATAGATATAAGCATATTATCATCTATACTGTTAAAATACACTGAAGCAGCAAAGAAAATGGTATAGGCATGCGTATATAATGCAACAAGTGTCTGGCGAAATTGTTAGATCAGTTACTGCTGTTACAGTGGCAGGTTATCAAGATTTAAGTGAGTCTGAACGTGGCGTTACAGTCGTCGCGCGAGCAGTGAGACATAGCATCTCCGAGGTATCGATCAAGTTGGGATTTTTCCATACGACCATTTCACGAGTATACCGTGCATATCAGGAATCTGGTAAAACATCAGATCTTCTTATGAGATTTTGATTTTAAAAATTCGTTATATTGTAATGATGCAGTTAGGCTACTATACGTAGCTGATTACTTAGCTCGTTCAGTTTTGTTTTATAGTTTATAATGTTGTCAGGCCAATGTCCTGTTTGTATTATTATGCCAAATACTTGCATTTAGTGTAAAAATGGTTCAAATGGCTGTGAGCACTATGAGACGTAACTTCTGAGGTCATCAGTCCCCTAGAACTTAGAACTAATTAAACCTAACTAACCTAAGGACATCACACCCATCTATGCCCAAGGCAGGATTCGAACCTGCGACCGTAGCGGTCGCGCGGTTACAAACTGTAGCGCAGAGAACCGATCGGCCATCCTGGCCGGCCATTTAGTGCAGTGGGTCGGCCTGGAACCAAATAAAATTTAAAAGAATGCTCTTGCGGATAAACAGTGACTAAAAACCGCTGTCGTAATGAGTGCGTTGAAAAATCCCACGGCATATCCGACCACAGCCAACCTAACAGAGCACAGGAACCAGTGACGTGGTGATTCACAGCTAACTCGAGCCGCCTCGAGTTTGCCATGTTGAACAACGTCACGGATGCAAAGATTTGGTAGGATTAAAGAATGGACTAATTTTTGTTTAATCTGAGGTGGATATATTTTTGGATTCGATGTAGACAGAAGAGAGATTTCCTGCATGTTCGTTCTTCCTCAATGTGTTGCTTACCCAAAATTACGCGAAGATGTTCTTTGATGGAGTAGTGGGATATAATACTTATATACACTCCTGGAAATTGAAATAAGAACACCGTGAATTCATTGTCACAGGAAGGGGAAACTTTATTGAGACATTCCTGGGGTCAGATACATCACATGATCACACTCACAGAACCACAGGCACACAGACACAGGCAACAGAGCATGCACAATGTCGGCACTAGTACAGTGTATATCCACCTTTCGCAGCAATGCAGGCTGCTACTCTCCCATGGAGACGATCGTAGAGATGCTCGATGTAGTCCTGTGGAACGGCTTGCCATGCCATTTCCACCTGGCGCCTCAGTTGGACTAGCGTTCGTGCTGGACGTGCAGACCGCGTGAGACGACGCTTCATCCAGTCCCAAACATGCTCAATGAGGGACAGATCCGGAGATCTTGCTGGCCAGGGTAGTTGACTTACACCTTCTAGAGCACGTTGGGTGGCACGGGATACATGCGGACGTGCATTGTCCTGTTGGAACAGCAAGTTCCCTTGCCGGTCTAGGAATGGTAGAACGATAGGTTCGATGACGGTTTGGATGTACCGTGCACTATTCAGTGTCCCCTCGACGATCACCAGAGGTGTACGGCCAGTGTAGGAGATCGCTCCCCACACCATGATGCCGGGTGTTGGCTCTGTGTGCCTCGGTCGTATGCAGTCCTGATTGTGGCGCTCACCTGCACGGCACAAACACGCATACGACCATCATTGGCACGAAGGCCGAAGCGACTCTCATCGCTGAAGACGACACGCCTCCATTCGTCCCTCCATTCACGCCTGTCGCGACACCACTGGAGGCGGGCTGCACGATGTTGGGGCGTGAGCGGAAGACGGCCTCACGGTGTGCGGGACCGTAGCCCAGCTTCATGGAGACGGTTGCGAATGGTCCTCGCCGATACCCCAGGAGCAACAGTGTCCCTAATTTGCTGGGAAGTGGCGGTGCGGTCCCCTACGGCACTGCGTAGGATCCTACGGTCTTGGCGTGCATCCGTGCGTCGCTGCGGTCAGGTCCCAGGTCGACGGGCACGTGCACCTTCCGCCGACCACTGGCGACAACATCGATGTACTGTGGAGACCTCACGCCCCACGTGTTGATCAATTCGGCGGTACGTCCACCCGGCCTCCCGCATGCCCATTATACGCCCTCGCTCAAAGTCCGTCAACTGCACATACGGTTCACGTCCACGCTGTCGCGGCATGCTACCAGTGTTAAAGACTGCGATGGAGCTCCGTATGCCACGGCAAACTGGCTGACACTGACGGCGGCGGTGCACAAATCCTGCGCAGCTAGCGCCATTCGACGGCCAACACCGCGGTTCCTGGTGTGTCCGCTGTGCCGTGCGTGTGATCATTGCTTGTACAACCCTCTCGCAGTGTCCGGAGCAAGTATGGTGGGTCTGACACACCGGTGTCAATGTGTTCTTTTTTCCATTTCCAGGAGTGTATTATCCCCGTCAGTCCAAACAATTTCGATACACGGTAAAGGGGTACTTGTTTCTGAATGCACGAAAAATAGCTGTATTTTGTAATTTTTTCCAAGTAAAATAAAAAGTATTGCTAATGATAGTGATATAATTTTGTTCCTTATAGTTTAATAAATCATTTTTGTGGCACATCGGACGCTCCATGTAACTGCTGCACCAGGTGGAATGACCTTTCAGCAGGAACATTGGTCATCGACGGGAATTCACGGAGCTTTCTATTGGACCTGCGACAAAATAATTTTATATATGTCATTTTCAATATATTTTCTATCAGCATACATAGGATAAATGAAAAATATTAAGTTCTAAGAAAACAGTGGCGTGTTGAAGAAAATGTTATTTTCTTCGCCCGAAATATGGAAACATAGGCGTACTCCGAACACAGAATTTTGAAGATATCACAAAACGGCCGTGTATGCTGGTAGGGAATTCAGTTTAGAATTTCGGCATCAAATTCCTATCAGAATCGTATATATCGTTCCCAAGCTATATTTCTCGCCAACTAGAAAAATATGGTTTTGAGAAAAATGCGTTTAAAGTTTGGGTTACATTAAACGTATGTCTAGCGATGATCCGTGGACCATACAGCAATACTTCCTGATCCAAAAGGAGGTCCTCCGCTATCGGTCCTCTTCGTGGTCACGGTATTCCTGCGGACCTCTTTGGCAGCTTCCGTCATCCGCTGTTCTGCTAGCGCGACACACTTTTCGTCCGCCTTGATGCAGAAGTTATAAGTGGCTGGTACGAACTCAGAGTCACAGCACTTACATAATTTCCATAATGGCGGTTAGGTCGTCGTCGAAATTTCATACTACCACACTGGCCTCGATTTGGACTGCTTGTTTCCCGCTCTGAATGGTTTCCGGAGACATTTTTTCACAGATCGCCTTGTAACTCTGTAATTGAATTTCTGTCGAAATGGGGATGGACGCTGCAATAAAGTAGGCGTCCCAGAGAACATTTAAAAACGTGTATATGTGTGACAGAGAGATTTTTTTATATTTTCAAAGCGAATCATCATCTTAGTATGAAAACAGGCAAAAATTCAAAAAAATTGTTCAAATGGTTTTGAGTGTTATGGGACTCAACTTCTGAGGTCATCAGTCCCCTAGAACTTAGAACTACTTAAACCTAACTAACCTAAGGACATCACACACATCCATGCTCGAGGCAGGATTCGAACCTGCGACCGTAGCGGTCGCGCGGTGCCAGACTGTAGCGCCTAGAACCGCTCGGCCACCCAGCAAAAATTCAAATGGTGTTTCAATGCTTCAGGTATTCTACATAGTCTCCCCTAGTTGAGAGCAATGCACGGAACGTTCATACAACTACGTGAAACTGTCAGAGAAGTCTTTTAGGATGTTGTTCAACTCAGATGTCACATTAGCTTGTATATCGGTTGTGTCGTCAAAGCACTGACACTTCATGTGTATCTTGGCTGTCATAGCTTTCAGTATTCCATTTCAAGAAACGCAGATACGTGCCGCGAATACAACCGCGGCGTCAGAGGCAGAGAAAGAAAGCCGAGTGTCTGCAGACGCGCCGGTGGCGGACCGAGAGTCGTGGTTGGCCCGCCAGATGGCCCCAGCGGGGGCGAGCGGGCCGCCCCTATTAACCCTCGCAGCGCCCCCGGCGCAAGTGGCCCTCGGGCTAAAGCACGCTGTCCTTACTGGCCTCTTGGCGGCCACGCCGCACCGCACCGAGTGCAGCCCTGCTTGCGGCGCTACAAGCTTATCCTGCCTGCATATTGGTGCCTGGACCGGTTTAACGTTTCAAAACGAGGGCCCGAGCAACGCAACGGCCGTGGAATTGCTGACCCACTATCACGGCGCTTGCGTGGTGAATGCAGGGGGTCCGAGTCTAGTGATGGCGCTGGTAGTGCCTTTTGGATACCCCAAGGGAAAACAACTCAGGATGTGTCTGTTTTTATTAGTGACGCAAAGGCTGCCGGAAAAAGTGGGGAAATGATCCGAATAAGCATCCTTGAATATGGGATTAAGGTTAGTGACACACGGGAAAACGTACATTATATACAAAGACACTCTCAGTAAGGCCCGAAAGCCCCATGAACTGGCTAAAGTGCGCGTCATTTACGACGTCGGCCGAGTTTGGGTTCGTTCTGCGCATCTGACGTCACAAAACACAGTCAGCCAATGAACAGAGAACGACGTTGCCAGAGCTTGACTGCAGTGGAAAGCACGAACAGGTGTCTTCAGTTTTAGAAACATTCAGTCATAAATAAAGTAACTGAACAAAAGCAATGTCTTTATAGCAGACTTTCTTTTATAGAAAGTTTGGAAAAAGCATTCTTTATACCAAATGCTTCATATTCTATTAATTAATTAAACTCATCAAGCAATAAGCCTCATAATTCAGGCGACAGCAAGGAAAGGTGTTTGTATCATTCTCACTAACCGCTTTTTCACAATAAAGAACAGCGGTATTTGTTTATTTCCTATTGTACTTCGACGAAACGTGAGTAATTCATAGGCATACGAACAGTGTTTGTTGGTATTTTGCGTGATCTTTTAAAGTCCTCAGGGAGGTCTCCTGAATGACAAGGGGCGTTAGTGTAATGGTTAAAGTACGCCAGCACGGTAGCCCAGCGAGTTCGGTCACAGGTTTTAGCTACCCCCTGTAATAAAAAAAAAAACTGAGTGAACGGATCAACGAACAACTTGAATGGGTGCAATTGGACGTCCGCCATGAACAAATTCAACGAACAATATAAAAAAAATTAGATTAAAAAAGTGCCTGGCTGCTAAGTGAAAGGTTCTGAGTTCAAACCTTGTTCGGTGCTTAATATTTTCTTTATTTAAGAACAATATCAAAGTGTCTTTCTTCATCAGTTTTATTCGTTTGAATGTAATTTTTTGAAATTTCTAGTGGCAACTAAAATCGACCATACGGAAAATATACGCTATGGACTTTTACCTCTGCAAACTCTTCAAAATTTCGTGCAATGGTCTACTACATCTAATGCTGCACAATAACTGCGTTGAACATCAAAACAAAATTAAGTCATTTATGGGGGGAAGGTATCAGTCAAGAAGATGTGTAAAAATAAAATTTTTGGGCCAAATAGTTTTTGTGAAATCGAATGATAAAGTGTGTCAAAGCAATCGAAACACCGTGTGTCTGCACAGGCGAGCAGTGCAGTGATGACAAAATCGGACACAGCGTGGAATGCGAGGAGCAGGTCTCTGTAGCAGCGAAAGGGTTAATGCGGCCGT
Source organism: Schistocerca gregaria (assembly GCF_023897955.1). Lineage (NCBI taxonomy): Eukaryota > Metazoa > Arthropoda > Insecta > Orthoptera > Acrididae > Schistocerca > Schistocerca gregaria. The sequence continues at coordinate 139,995,672 of NC_064926.1, read as the reverse complement.
GGTGGCCTTACTTCATAAACTGCGCGCTCCCCCCTAAACGTAAGTTTGTAAACTATAGTATGGCGCTGCTTCTCTTGGCGCGTGCAACTGGCAACGCAGCAATCTCCCGCGTCAGGTTGGGCATGCGCGAACCGCCAAGATAAAAGAATTGAACTATAGTAGTCAAGTGTGGCCCTCTCTGAAGCTGAACAGTCCGAGATTCTTTAGCCAGAAACTCGGTGGACTATCGCAAAAACACGGACAATCAGCGGTATCCTCCTCTGACAGAATTCGGAAACTGGATCTGCAAAGTGTGAACTAACTCAGAATGTGGAGGCCGATAGAGTGATTCTGCGTGAGGCAGAGAATAGGGCTCTGGTTGTATTTGTAAGATATTTCCGCTGATATGTCAATGAGGGTCAGAATGGAAAACCCAGGTGAGTTACCTGCTGCCATTAGGACCGCTACGCAATTAGAGGATGTCACATTGCTACACGAGGACAGAGTGATCGCGTTTTTCTTCGGAAGCGTTTTAGATGTTGACGTGCGATTCACATCAGGAAACAACGCTGTCAGCGCGGGTGTTATGAATGTGTGTAGGGAGTCATCAACTGTGAGGACAGCGTGCAGCTTATTACTAACGAAACAACCTATTATTTCACACTGGCAGAAGTAAAGCTGTGAGTACCGGACGTGAGTCGTGCTTCGGTAGCTCAGTTGGTAGAGCACTTGCCCGCGAAAGGCAAAGGTCCCGAGTTCAAGTCTCGGTCTGGCACACAGTTTTAATCTGCCAGGAAGTTTCATATCAGCGCACACTCCGCTGCAGAGTGAAAATCTCATTCTACTATTTCACACTTTGCTCTAACGCAGCGTACGAGCGAATAATTCTGGAAATTGGAAATTTGTGGTAAGGTCTTTCGGAAAAACTGCTGAGGTCATCGGTCCCTAAGCTTACACACTACTAAATTTAGCTTAAACTAACTCACGCTAAGGACGACAAACACACCCATGCCCGAGGGAGGCTCGAACCTCCGACGGGGGGAGCCTGGCGGACCGTGACAAGACGCCCAAGACCGCGCGGCTACCACGCGCGCCCAATGATTTTGAGTGCGATAATAGCTTTGAGTTGATAATGGCAACAATCACTATCTGGAATATTGCCGTCAGTCCAATCAGAGGCAACTCCACAAATGTGGCTGGCCGCTGTGGCCGAGCGGTTCTAGATCCCCTCCGTAATGAGTCATAGGGTTATTTATAGCCTCTATGTAATGGAACAGACCATTTAAACAGGAATGCCCCAAATGCAAATTTCTCGGTGTACTTTACCTAACTGAATTTCAATTTTTGACTATGTACCAGGAATAAGAAGAGAACCAGTAGCAAACAGTGCTCAAAGTAATCCACTTCCCGTTAATGATGTGAAGAATGTACACAATAAACTAGAACACTGTGGTGATGTTCCAAATGTTTTGAACGAACGTGCATACCAGGCTTTGGACGTACTTGAAGGGAGTCATGGCACTTTAGAAATGGGGAATACTGTTCCCTTGGCTGTCAGGCCCGTGCTAGGAGTATAGCTGAAAATGGTACCACAACTGGTACTGGCAATCTCAAGGCAGCATACTACGTGCTAGCGATGGGTGGCACTCCTGCGAAGGGTATTGAAAAGCACTCGATTCTTCCTCCAGAGGTAGTACATGCGGAATCGCCGTCTGAAACAACAAAACATTCAGAGATGGACCCAGCTGTAAAGTACCGGAACTTCAAGTCCTGATAGAAAGCACCGAAGCTGAAATCGTTACAGGTACTGAAAGCTGGCTGAAGGCAGAGATAAATTCAGCCGAAATTTTTACAAAGGCACAGACGGTCTTTAGGAAGGATAGATTGCATGCAACCGGTGGTGGCGTGTTTGTCGCTGTTAGTAGTAGTTTATATTGTAGTGAAGTAGAAGTGGATAGTTCCTGTGAAATATTATGGGTGGAGGTTACATTCAACAACCGAGCTAGGTTAATAATTGGCTCCTTTTACCGACCTCCCGACTCAGCAGCATTAGTGGCAGAACAACTGAGAGAAAATGTGGAATTCATTGCACATAAATTTTCTCAGCATTTTATAGTCTTAGGTGGAGATTTCAATTTACCAGATATAGACTGGGACACTCAGATGTTTAGGACAGGTGGTAGGGACAGAGCATCGAGTGACATTATACTGAGTGCACCATCCGAAAATTACCTCGAGCAGTTAAACAGAGAATCGACTCGTGGAGATAACATCTTGGACCTACTGATAACAAACAGACCGAACTTTTCGACTCTGTAAGTGCAGAACACGGAATCAGTGATCATAAGGCCGTTGCAGCATCCCTGAATATGGAAGTTAATAGGAATATAAAGAAAGGGAGGAAGGTTTATCTGTTTAGCAAGAGTAATAGAAGGCAGATTTCAGACTACCTAACAGATCAAAACGAGAATTTCTGTTCCGACACTGACAATGTTGAGTGTTTATGGAAAAAGTTTAAGGTAATTGTAAAATGCGTTTTAGACAGGTACGTGCCGAGTAAAACTGCGAGGGACGGGAAAAACCCACCGTGGTTCAACAACAGAGTTAGGAAACTACTGCGAAAGCAAAGAGAGTTTCACTCCAAGTTTAAACGCAGCCAAAACCTCTCAGACAAACAGAAGCTAAACGATGTCAAAGTTAGCGTAAGGAGGGCTATGCGTGAAACGTCCAGTGAATTCGAAAGTAAAATTCTATGTACCGACTTGACCGAAAATCCTAGGAAGTTCTGGTCTTACGTTAAATCAGTAAGTGGCTCGAAACAGCATATCCAGACACTCCGGGATGAGGATGGCATTGAAACAGTGGAGCTGAAATACTAAACATCTTTTTCCTAAGTTGTTTCACAGAGGAAGACCGCACTGCAGTTCCTTCTCTAAATCCTCGCACAAACGAAAAAATGACTGACATCGAAATAAGTGTCAAAGGAACAGAAAAGCAACTGGAATCACTCAACAGAGGACAGTCCACTGGACCTGACGGGATACCAATTCGTTTTAGAAAAGCAATGCTGATTGGCAGACGATATTTCCGACGCCTTGAGCTGAAGGAGTAATGGAAGACACTGAAAGATATACCCCTTCACGTCTGGTGTGAAGAGGCGCCGTTCCGTTGTCGCTCTTGGAGCGAGGAACAAGTATCTCCTCAGTACTTCGCTGGGAGAACACCTCTGTCGAGAGCGAATCGAAGTTCGACTCTCTATAATGAGTCCTTGCGATTAAGCGTTGTTCACTGTGTTGGCCGATACACTTATTGTGCGATGTGAACGGACAGAGTTATAGTTAAACGCCTGCAAGCGAATTTTTAAGTGGCATCACAGTGGACCGGTTATATGACCAGTGTACCACGCCAATAGTTAGACTAGGGGCGAATAGGAATCCTTGACTTCATGAAGGCGTAGGGAGAGTTTGATTGGCGAAGGTCAGTCCAGATAGAACGTATTTGTCAGCAGCGAGCGGCGCATATAGCAGTCATCGCAGCTTACGGTATTGTGCGCTACAGCTATTGCGAGCCCCATATTTCCTCCACAACAGTTCACTTCACTGCATTTCACACGCGACAGCCTCGACCGTACCTAGCAACATTCTAAAGGATAATTATTCAAGGTGAGTAGGCGCGCCTCTTAGCCATTCTGCCAAGTCAACAACAATCTTAAACTTTGTATAGAAATTTCATTAGCGAATCCTATCCTTGAGAAGTAACTTCACATTCCGAAAAGAACCAGGATGTAATATGTTAAATTCATAACTAAAAGTGCCATTGTGGTTTCTCAGAATTTTTGCAAAATAAATAATAACTATCGTTAGGTTCATGTTTTTCTTACACTAACTAGAACTATTCCAGTACCCAATTATCCCTCTAGTTACGTAAGAAATTTTGTGAATTTTTGTGTCATGTCCTTACAGCGTACGACTGCAGAGGATATTTACTGCTGAAAGGTTTTCAGGCATTTCTCTTTAGAACGTTAGGGGAGTCTGTCTGACTTCTGTAGTAGTGTGCGGGTGAAAATTGCATCTTGCAGGAGCCACAGGGTAAATATGTACATCTCAGATTAATCCGTTGCGCAGAATAACAGAATCTCAGATCAACCCTACGCTCACAACAGTCATGGTAAATGATTTTATAATTTTATAATTTTTTTCAGTTCCGCGAAATGAAAACTTTCCTCATCACTTCATTTTAAATTAAGAATAATTTTCATTTTTACAAATATTATAAAAAGATGGTAAAAGGCTTTAGCACCAGAATGAATGTAACGTCAGTTAATTTATTCCAACTTTTAGGATGTTTATTATGTTGAAACAAAAGAAGTGAAAGAAAGAAGTCGTGTTACTTAACAAGAAGTAATTATGAAGAGGTAAAGAAACCAAGCCGAGAAGGCAACATAGGTGAGCGAATAGAGGGGCTGTCAGAGTTGCTAAAGAGACTAAACAACTTAAAAAAGGTGGGGTAGCGCCTTTGTTTAGTAATCGAAACACCCTGGGTAATCAGTCGCTCCAAGCCACTGCTTAATTTCTGAATGGAAGCCGTCGGCAATGGCGGCCGAATGCTTCCGATATAAGAAGTCACTCCCGTTGTGGTCCGACCCTTCCAAGGAAGGCGGAGGAGCGGTCAGAGTTTCAGGACACACTTTTGTCGTGCGGTGGAAAACTGCTCCTGAATGGCGGAAGAATCAGCAACTGTCAACGGCATGAGGATGCTGAAGCCAATGGAAGCTATTGCAGTATGTGTATCCGAAGATTAACATTTTACGAGTCGCAGGATGGAATGTCAGAAGTTTGAAGGTGATATGGAGGCCATAAAACCTCAAATGAGTATTGCAAAGGCTCAATCTAGATAAAGTGATGGTCAGTGAAGTAAACGGAAAGAATATAATGGTTTCTGGTTAGATGAAAATATGGTAACTAGCTGTTTCCTCACAGCTTCATACACTCCAGTCACAGTAATGTGACCACCTGTCAAAAGACTGAATAACTACCTTCTGCGGTGCGGACCGCTACGAACCGTGCGTGAAGAGATTCAGTGAGATTCTGGAAGGTATTGACAGGGATATGGAGTCCGTGGTTTCTAAACTGAGATTCAATGACGGGTACAGCCCGGTCGAGGTGGCCCCACAGATTCTCGATTCAGTTTAAATCTGCAGGGTTTGGTGACCAGGGAACTACGTTAAACTCATGCTGCTGCTCTTCGAACCACGCGTGTACGCTGCGAGTTGCGTGACACGTTGCATTTTCCTGCAGAGGAAAAATAGACTGCATATGACTGTGGACATGTCCCCAAGGATAGATGCGTACTTGAGTTGATCCATTGCATCTTATGGAATGACGAGGTTACTCAGGGAATGCACTCCAGCCTGGACCTTCACAACGACTGTTACAGGGTGTCTGCTTTCAGACTATTCTCGCCGTACATCCAGACAAACCAACCGTCCGATGGAGCATGAAACGTGATCCATTTGAATATGTCACCTGTGGTCTCTCAGTTGACGTCCACTTGCGGCACTGGCGTGCAAACTCGGCGCCAATAAACAGCAACCAGCATGGCGCCCACTGCGGAGGCCCATTCGCAGCATTGGTGAGGAGATACTGTTGGTCAGTCCATTCACCTGCACACATCTCTGCAGCCGTCGTTTATCCCTATCATCTAGGGCCTGTAGTGCACGGCAGTTTCCTCGGTGCAAGATTTTGATAGAGCCATTTTGCCATGCACGGTGTACCTTTGTCACGTTTCCCAATTGTTTCCACCCTTGGCCCGAAATTCGATGATCATGCCGTCCTGGACGTCATGTAAATCGCACCATCTCCGCAATGCGACAAGGACAGCACTGTTTCTCCACGTCACCCCTACACGCTTTATATACCTTCCACTGCCAGTGCTACCACCTGCAGTCCATGAGTGGTAACTGCATGTTGATCTCGGACATAGGTGGTAGTCACATTAATGTGACTGGGTCGTGTATATTACATACACCTCGACTTCATCCCTCTCTGTCCATCTCCATTTCCTCTCTTCTCTTTCTGTCGCTCTATCGCTTTATCCTCCCATCCCACTTCTCTCTACCTATCTCTCTCTTCCATCTGTCTCTGTTTCCTCTGCTCTTTGTCCATCTCTCAGTCCATTTCCTCCTCCCCTCTATGTCTGCCCATCTCCTTCTCCCCTTCTTCTGTCCTCTTCCTGCTGACCTCCGAATAGCGCCACGGGCATCATTAACAGCTGTTGAAAGGTGTGCGCTTTAGGAACGCTTTTCAGATGCTTCCATAGGTAAAAAATCGAGGGGTTTTAAGTCTGGTGATCTAGCAGGCCGTGCTACAGGAACTCTGCTCCCAATGACCAGGAAAGACGTCGTGCAGGTGCCAGCGAACTATAATGCGGAATTGAGGTGGTGCTCCTTTATGCGGAAACCACATAACCTGTTGCATTCGCAAAGGCACGTTCTCAAGTAGCCCAGTAGCAGAGTATTCCGCATCAAGTCTGGGTACGTTCGTCCGTCGCCGCATTGTGGACATGTATGTTGTTGTAAGAATCCCTGTCCAAAAAATGGTTCAAATGGCTCTGAGCACTATGGGACTTAACTGCTGTGGTCTTCAGTCCCCTAGAACTTAGAACTACTTAAACTTAACTAACCTAAACACATCACACACGTCCATGCCCGAGGCAGGATTCGAACCTGCGACCGTAGCAGTCGCTCGGTTCCAGACTGTAGTGCCTAGAACCGCTCGGCCACTCCGGCCGGCGAATCCCTCTCCACACTTTGATGCTGAACCGATGCTGGTGAGATGCCTCGACTATCCTCAACGATTGTCTGTAGCCTAGAGATGACGATTACGCAGCTTGATCGTACCAGTTCTGGAAATAGGACTGATGACAGAAATGTCATAATTGTGATGATCTCATAGAGGGAAATCCGCTGCTGATAATCCGTGCACTCGTTGCAGGTGATAGGGAGAGAAGCAGTTACCTTTCAGGACACACATAATCGTACTTTGGCTTATACCATGTTAGTGGGCCACTTGCCTGGAGCCTGTCCTAGGGTTCGTCTCAGTATCTTGTAGAACATGGTCCTCCAGATGTGATGTATGCACCGTACGCCGTCTCGCTGCGCGTTCGTCTGTCTGAAAGGACCCATGGTTGCACAAGCACTCAAAAATTGCTCGAAATGTTCTGTGATGGACGTGCTCCCTCTCGACCATTTCTGTCTGCTTGGCCATATACAAACATAATTTCTGCTTCTTCCCGACATGAATACCGGACCTTTCCGCTGCTTACAGTAGGATGCGTCAATCTCATTGCCTGCAACGCACAAGGACCGCACGGCACGTGTTCATAAGAGCTTTCATGCGTCAGCGCCATATATCGTGGCAAGGATGCATTTCCGGACACCATACGACGTTTTTTACTCCCTTTTCAGTCAGGAATTCGTCACTGTAGCATGTCGGTTTTCCTAATATTCTCCCAGTACATATAACTGGATAAGGGATCATAATGCATGGGATAGCAAGGCAGAGAGTGAGTTGGTAAGAACGGTTCAGTGTCAGGGTTGCTCTTATCTGCTCTTATCAGATCAACGTCCGCCCCCGGTAGCTGGGTGGTCAGCGCGACAGAATGTCAATTCTAAGGGCCCGGGTTCTATTCCCGACTGAGCCGGAGCTTTTCTCCGCTTAGGGACTGGGTGTTGTGTTGTTCTAATCATCATTTCATCCCCATCGACGCGCAAGTCGCTGAAATGGCGTCAAATCAAGAGACTTGCACCCGGCGAACGGTCTACCCGACGGGAGGCCCTAGTCACACGACATTTATTTTATCAGATCAACAGGAACCCAACACCAACAACAATAATTCAGATATACATGTCGACGTTGCAAGCAGAAAATAAAGAGGTAAAAAAAGGATGGGAGCATACTTAATGCTGATTCAGCACGTAAAAGGAGATGATAATCTAATAATCATAGGGAACTGGAATGAGGTAGCAGGGAAAGCAATAGAAGAAAAATGTGAATGTGGAATTGATAACATGGTTAAGGTAGAAGAAAGAGTTTCAGCTAGCTATAGCTATACACTGTTCAAAAATCACAGGAGGGGGAAATACACTAGACGAGCGACACTGGAAGATTACTCTGGATTACAGCGTGGTTAAACAGACCTTCCAAAACCCGTTACTGGATTTTAAGGCTTATCAAGAGCAGATATAGACTCTAGTCGCAATTTATTAGTGATGACGTATACAGTGAAGTTCAGGAGAGTCAGTCGGAGCACTCACTATCGAAATGAAGTACTAAGGAATGATAATATGTATTTCAAATTCTCTAAGACTGTAGATACTATAATAACGAAAACCACAGCAGACACTTCAGTTTAAGAGGAGAAATAAGGGATAAAATAGGTGGGAAGAGCGCATTGAAGGCCTCAGCGATGAAAAGTATTGTCTGATGATATGACAGAAGAAGAAATGGGAATCGACAAAGACGATGTAGGGGATCCAGTGTCAGAGTGAGAGATTCACAGAGCTTTGGATGACATGGGAGAAGGCAGAGATAACTTTCCTTCGGAATTTCTAAAACCTTTGATGGAAGAGACAACCAAACGATTATTCAAGTTGGTGTGAAGAATCTGTGAGACTGGAAACATAACATTAGACTTTCGGACAAACATTGTCCACAGAATTCCGAAGACAAGGGCAGATAAGTGCTTGTACCATTGCGCAGTCGGATTAATAGCTGGCAGGAATAATATAAAGAAGAAAGGAAAAGGAAACTGAGGATCCGTTAGATGATGACAGTTTGGCATTCATAAGATAAATCAAAATGTCCTTGATGAAAACGGTGGAGCTTAATGACGGAAAGAGTAAGCTAGTAAGCTGCAACGGAACTCCGTGTGGAGACAGTTTGCCTCCAAGAACCATGCTCCAAAACTGGCCGACTGACATGTGTTCCTTCAGTTACTGGTGACTAAATACCAATGACAGTACTGAGTAAAAGCGTTGTACCAACCGAAATAAGCCAACACTGTGGCAGGCATATAGTAACAACAGGCCTAAAAAAAATGGCTCTGAGCACTGTCGGATATAACATCTATGGTAATCAGTCCCCTCGAACTTAGAACTACTTAAACCTACCTAACCTGAGGACAGAACACAACACCCACTCATCACAAGGCAGGGAAAATCCCTGACCCCACCGTGAATCGAACCCGGGAACCCGGGCGCGGGAAGCGATAACGCTACCGCACGACCACGAGCTGTGGTCTAACAACAGGACACACGTGCCGACATGCCAGCTAAGGCATACCCTCTCTGTCTACGCACAACACACCGAAAATATGCAGCCACATGTACATTACATTACGAACGTTGCACGGTATGCAAGACACAAAAACTTTTCAGTGTGCAGAGACACTAACGCAAATTCGGTGTTATGGCTCTCCAACACAACTGATGATAGAGGAAGAATAGTAAAAGATACACTACACGAACAGTAGCTCCACGTTATTAACAGGAAGAGACAGTAACACCTTTCGAGGAAACTACAAAATCCGTACATTGACTGAACTGATACAGAGAACACAAAAGACAGCAATATCTCACACAAACAATAAACCAAAACAATACTCAGAAATCCCATGGTCACCACACTCACAAACCTAAGAAAACATAAAAGACAAACCAGCAAGTACTACAAATGCAGAAACGAATCCAGAGAATGAAAGACAAGTTCTAAAATATAGGAAAAGGTGAAAAACAGATTCAGGTCGGCCATTTTTCAGACGAAGGAACAAAATTGGAACTATTTTGTGGAAATACAATTACAGGAAAACATATGGGAATTACCTACAAAATATTAACCGAAAAAATAAAAAACCCACATCTTTTCGTTGAGACAAGAAGATGGCTCGAGAATGGAAGGGTGGAGAAGCACTGCAGAATACATACTCTACCTGATGAGAATCAAAACACAGATCTACATACACACACCAACCTATGAACCGAAGTACGTCACTTGTTCTTTTATGCGAGAGAGAGTCGCGCGACCGATAAGAACTGGAATCCAAGGCATCTACACGGACGGAAGTCTTACGACAGGTCTAGCCGCTCATTACCCCCTTTGTAACCGAGACCGCGAAAAACGTGGCCCTGCGGTATTGGAATATACTCGCAGCTTGGAAAATAGCAGACATTACGATCGTCAAAATGCCGCGAATAAAGAATCAGACAATCCAAAATCATACAGGCTACTTTGCTTATGAACACACTTGCTGAGGTCCAGGAACGCCTTCTGTGTGACGGACTACCGTACACAGTGCATCCTCTCACGGCGGGTCGGATTCCTATCGCGATTCATTTATGTACGTGCGATTCCAAACTGATGGAGACCAGACCATAGTGCTAGATAAGAGTAGGCTAAAATTTAAGACACTAGTCAGGAAGAACCGATACGCAAAGAAGTTGGCTACGAAAGTACTATGGAATGACGAGATTTGCTTTAAGATCTCTAATGCTATACATACAGAAATAAGGAATAGCTCAGTCGGCAGTACAGCTGAAGAGGAATCACAGAAACTGGGAAGAAAAATATGGGTGCATAGAAAGTAACTGCGAAGAAACCATTGGTAACAGAAGAAATACTTCAGTTTATCGATGAAAGAAGGAACTGCAAAAATGTTCAGCAAAATTCAGGAATACAGAAATACAAGTCGCTGAGGAATGAAGTAAATACGAAGTGCAGGCAAACTAAGACGAAATAGCTGCACAGTTCATGCATCCAATTTGCTGACAAAATTAACATATAGAACAATGGAAAAGAAAACTGAGGATCTACCCAATAACTATCAGTTTGATTTAAGAAAGGTAAACGCTCCAGATTGGCAATTCTGACGTTCCGGTTGATAATGGAAGCAACACTAATGAAAAATCAAGAGACACTCATAGGATTTGTCTACATGGAAAAAGCGTTGACAATGCAAAATGGTGCAAGATTTTCTAAATTCTGAGAAAAAGAAGGGTACACTACAGGGAGGGACGGGTAGTATGCAATATGTACAAGAGCCAAGAGGGAATAATAAGAATGGACGACCGAAACGGGTACTCGGATCAAAAAGGATGTAAGACAAGCATGTAGTCCGTGTTCAGTATGCAATGATGGAAATAAAGGAAAGGTTCAAGAGTGGAATTAAAATTTGCTGAAGACATTGCTATCCTCGGTGCAAGTGAAGAAAAATTATATGATGTGCTGAATGGAAGTGAGTACAGAATATAGGTTGAGAGTAAATCGAAGAAAGACGAAAGTAGTGAGAAGTAGGAGAAATGAGAACAGCGAGAAACTTAACATCACGATTGATGTCATGAAGTAGGTGAAATTAAGGAATTCGACTACCTAGGCAGCAAAAAACCAATGTCGGACAGATCAAGGAGGACATCAAAAGCAGACAACCACTGACAAAACGGGTATCCCTGGCTAACGGAAGTCTAGTATCAAACACTGGTCTTAATTTGAGGTATAAATTTCTGAGAATGTACGTTTGGAGCACGGCACTGAACGGTAGTGAAGCATAGACTGTGGGAAAACCCGAACAAAAGAGAATCGAAGCATTTAAGATGTGGTGCTACAGACGAGTGTTGAGAATTATGTGGACTGATAAGGTAAGGAATGAGGAGGTTCTGCGCAGACCCTCTACTTATGATTATGCTTCTCCAATTCTTGTACCTAAGGATCAGGGGCGGGATTTTAGACCTGTTGTTGACTACCGACGTTTGAACGCCAAGGTTGTACTCGAATCAGTACCTTTGCCGGATTTGCATAATTCTTTTACTTGGTTTGTCAGCGCTAATTGGTTTACTGTTCGTGGCTTGAATCAGGCCTATTATCAAATTCAGTTGGCTGAAGAATTTAAACATGTCATTGCCGTCTATACTGAATGGAACTTGTTCGAGTTTGACAGAGTCCGCTTTAGGTTAGCTACCGGAGCGGCGGTGCTTACTCGTTTATTAGATAATATTCTTGGGGACTAGAAGTTAGTTTGAGTCGACAATTATTTGGACGACTTGGTTAACTAGAGTCGTTCGTTTGACAATCATTAGGAGCATATACGGCGAGTACTTTTGAGGTTACAGCGAGCTGGTCTAACTGTTAAACCTAGTGCCTTGCACTCTAATTTATCCTGAGCCTTGCTCTTCGGAAGAATGTCTTATGTGGTGGCACACAGCTGCTGTCATCGTAACGTCCTCTTCTTCTTCTGTTTCCTATAGATTGCGATCTGTTGAATATGGCCCGAACTCGGGTTTCTCTCCACGTAAACGGTGCCTCTGTCGTAGCCAGATGCCAGTACAACGATTCTTGACATTTGTGGATACTTCTACAATGTACTCGAATCGAATATAGAAATTAAAATTCTGGAGTTGAGGTGAGTTTTGAACTCAAGAACCTCTTTGCAATAGTCTAGTATCATAACCACTATAACACGGTGCCTATACTATTTAGGTTTTTCTGCAACAATATTGTTATTATCATCATTAATGACTGCTCATATACTGTACGTTTATTGTAATTTTAACTCACTAACTGCTTATATGAAAAAGAGAGCGTAAAAGCCTTAATCTTCCCAGGTGAAATACACTGACCTAAAAATAAACCACAAGTCGAACAAGGAGTTGTGCGCTATAAACCAAAGTTGTTGACGTGTGTCTACATCCGAAAGACGATGTCTAATCAAGTTCCGCACCAGTCTCATAAGACTGAGGCTAACAGCACCACTCTGAGGGCACAAATCAGTTTTGTTTTAAACACACGCTGTAAAGGTCGTGAACGTTTAGTTACTTTTGTGACTGAACATGGTGAATTGGTGTTAGTCAAGAGTGCCTTTAAGGCGACACTATAGGACTTAGCATCTGATGTCATCAGTCCCCTAGACTTGGAACTACTTAAACCTAACTAACCTAAGGACATGACACACATCCATCCCCAATGCAAGATTCGAAACTGCGACCGTATCAGCAGCGCCGTTCCAGACTCAAGCTCCTAGAACCGTTCGGCGATGGTTCTGCCTCAATGCCAATATTGGCCGCGTGTTTGTTAGAAGGAGGCCAGTTGCGAGTCTGCAAACACCTTGTTTGCGTGTAGTTTCCCTGGAACTATTCCTTGAGGTATGATCTGGTTGGTTGACCTGCGGGAGAGGACCAAACAGCGAGGTCTTCGGTCCCAACGGATTAGGGAAGGATGGGGAAGGAAGTCGGCCGTGTACTTTCAAGTAACCATCCAGCCATCTGCTTGAAGCAATTTAGGGAAACCAAGGAAAACCTAAATCAGGATGGCCGGTCGCGGGTTTGAACTGTAGTCCTCCCCAATGCGAGTCCAGTGTCCTAACCATTGCGCCACCTCGCTCGTTGGTATGGTCTGGGGTGCAATTTCGTATGCTAGCAGAAGCACCCTCGTGGTTATCCCACGCAACCTGACTGCAAATTTCTGCCTCTATACCGGTGATGGCCATGTGTTTGTTAGAAGGAGGCCGGCTGAGGGCCTACAATCACCTCCTTTTCGTGCTAAATACACAGGACTACACCTGGTGATATAGTCTGGGATGCGATTACGTATAACAGTAGGAGCAGTCTCGTGGGTATCCTACGCACCTGAATGCAAATTTGAACGTCAGTCTGCTGACTCGACGTTCGTGAAAAGCATTCCCAATAGGATAACGCTCGCACACATACCGCTGTTGCACCCCAAAATGTTTCACAGAGTATCGACACATCCCTTGGCCTGCTCGATCATCACATCTGTCTCCAACTCAGCACATATGGGGCTCAACGGATGACGACTCAAGCGTCTTCCACAAACAGTATCAACCGTCCGTGTGTTGACGAGAAAGCGCAACAGGCACGGAACTACATCCCACAAACTGACGTCCGATAACTGAACAACAAAATGCTTGGTCGAAAACTTCCTGGCAAATGAAAACCGTGTGACGTACCGAGACTCTAACTCGGGATCTCTACCTTGCACGGGCTAGTGCTCTACGACCTTAGCTAGCCAAGCACGACTCACAGCCCGTCCTCACAGATTTTATTCTGTCAGTACCTCGTCTCATGCCTACCAAAATTCACAAAAGCTCTTCTGCGGACCTGGCAGAACTAGCACTCCTGGAAGAAAGGATACTCCGTAGACATGGCTTAGCCACAGGCGGGGGGATGTTTCCAGAATGAGATTTTTACTCTGCAGCGGAGTGTGCGCTAATAGGAAACTTCGTGGCAGATAAAAACTATGTTTCGGAACGAGACTCGAACTCGGGACCCTTTCCTCTCGCGGGCAAGAGCTTCTGTGAAGTCTGGAAGGAAGGGGACGAGGTACTGGTAGAATTAATGCTGTGAGGACGGGTCGTGAGTCGTGCTTGGGTAACTCAGGTGCAGCCGGCAAGGTAGCTCAGCGTGTTCTATTAGAGGTCTGCGTGCTCTCTGTAATTAAAAAAAAAAAAAAAAACTGAGTCAAGGAAACGACGATCAACTTGACACCTTCACCGGATGTCTTCTGACGTCTACCCAGACCAAACGCAACGAACTATATCGAACAAAATGAAAAGAAAAAGATAGAAGAGCACTTTCCCGTGAAAGGCAAAGGTCCTAAGTTCGAGTCTCGGTCCGGCACACAAAAGTTTAATAAGAGCGTACACTCTGCTACAGAGTGAAAATCTGACTCTGAAAATGCATCGTCTTCTACACGCTTGGATTCAACATTCAGGTTGTTACACTGGTTATTAATGTACCAGCATTTCACATTTGCAGTAGCTTATCTCCCGCTTCAGCAATCTGTGATCTTCTAATGTTTATCACTTAAATGTGTTATCTAGGCAAATTAATTGCCGAAATTGCATTTTTCGGCTTTCATAATTTTGTGATGTTACGATTGTTTTCACTAATGTAGATGCATTAATAAATAAGGTGGTTTCACATCGTAAGGGTTAATACACTGCTGGCCATTAAAATTGATACACCACGAAGATGACGTGCTACAGACGGGAAATTTAACCGACAGGAAGAAGATGCTGTGATCTGCAAATGATTAACTTTTCAGAGCATTCACACCAGGTTGGCGCCGGTGACGACACCTACAACGTGCTGACATGACGAAAGTTTCCAACTGATTTCTCATACACAAACAGCAGTTGACCGGTGTTGCGTGGTGAAACGTTGTTGTGATGCCTCGTGTAAGGAGGAGAAATGCGTACCATCAAGTTTCCGACTTCGATAAAGGTCGGGTTGTAGCCTATCGCGATTGCGGTTTATGGCGTCATTGCTGCTTGCGCTGGCAGAGATGCAATGGCTGTTAGGAGAATACGGAATCGGTGGGTTCAGGAGGGTAATTCGGAACGCCGTGCTGCATCCCAACGGCCTCGTATCACTAGCAGTCGAGATGACAGGCATCTTATCCGCATGGCTGTAACGGATCTTGCAGCCACGCCTCGATCCTTGAGTCAACAGATGGGGACGTTTGCAAGACAATAACCATCTGCACCAACAGTTCGAGACGTTCCCAGCAGCATGGACTATCAGCACGGAGATCATTGCTGCGGCTACCCTTGACGCTGCATCACAGACAGGAACGTCTGTCAACGACGAACCTGGGTGCATGAATGGCAAAACGTTATTTTTTTCGGGTGAATCCAGGTTCTGTTTAAGACATCATGATGCTCGAATCCGTGTTGGCGACCTCGCGGTAAACGCACATTGGAAGCGTGTATTCAGCATCGCCATACTGCCGTATCACCCGGCGTGATGGTATGGGGTGCCATTGGTTATACGTCTCGCTCGCCTCTTGTTCACATTGACGGTTCTTTGAACAGTGGACGTTACATTTCAGATGTGTTACGACTCGTGGCTCTATCCTTCATTCGATCACTGCGAAACCCTACATTTCAGCAGGATAATGCACGACCGCATGTTGCGGGTCCTGTACGGGCCTTTCTGAATACAGAAAATGTTCGACTGCTGCCGTGGCCAGCACATTCTCTAGATCTCTCACCAATTGAAAACGTCCGGTCAGTGGTGGCCCAGCAACTGGCTCGTCACAACACGCCAGTCATTACTCTTGATGAACTGTGGTATCGTGTTGAAGCTTCATGGGCAGCTGTACCTGTACACGCCATCAAGCTCTGTTTGACCCAATGCCCAGGCGTATGAGGGGGGACCCAAAAGAAACCGGACTTCGAGGGCGCTGGCACTCGTAGACGTAGTGCAGGGTTCTCACGCTAGATGGTGTTAGTAGAAACCTTCATGAAACAGCTGTGCAGACGGCGTCAGTGTAGATCTGAACGTGGAAGTGTGGTATTGTGTTTCTGTGACTGTTGGCGGGTTACCTCTGCGAAGTCGTTATGGCAACTTTAAAAGAAGAAAGAGTGTGTTTAAAATTTTGTTTCCTGCTTAAATAAACTGCAACGGAGGCAAACCAAATGCTTTAGGGAGCTTTCCTGGAGGACGCAATGAGCTTCACACTGGTTTTGGAGTGGTTTTGGCTCTTTAAACGTGGTGAGATGTGTGTTGAAGACCAAGCTCGTTCTGGACGCCGTTCAAAATCGTGAAATGAGGAGAACATTGAAAAGGTTCGCCAAAAGATCAACGAGGATCGTCGCCAAACGATCGACCAAATTTCAGCATAGACAGGAATCAGTTGGAGCTCGTGCCAGCGGATTTTGAGTGAGGATTTGCACATGAGATGTGTTGCTGCTAATTTTGTTCCGCGCCTTCTCACACAGGAGCAAAAAACCATCCGCATGAATGTGTGTCAGGACTTGAAAACAGAGATTGCATGTGATCGAAACTTCTTGAACTAAGTCATTACATGGGATGAGAGTTGGTGTTACAGGTATGACCCAGAGACCAAGCTAGCGTCAAGCCAGTGGAGGACTCCCAACTCTCCAAGACCAAAAAAATGCAAGGCAAGTGGGGTCAAATGTGAAGACGATGATCATTGTCTTTTTTGATGTTCGTGGAATTGTGCATCGTGAATTCGTACCCCCTGGCCGGACTGTTAAGCAGCACTTTTACTTGGATGTTTTAAGGCGTCTGCGAGAGGATGTGAGGAGGAAACGCCCGGAACTTTGGCGATCAGATGACTGGTTTCTGCATCACGACAACGCTCCAGCACACACGTCCTTACGATTGACCCACTATTTGGCATCTCAGAGGTGGTCTGTCGTTCCCGACGCTCCGTATTCGCCGGACGTAGCCCCGTGCGACTTTTTCCTATTTCCACGAATGAAAAAAACCTTAAAATAGGAGCGTTATGACGATGTGGAGGCGGTAAAAACAGCTTCGCAAAGGGCGCCGGACAATATCAAAGTTGAAGAGTTCCAAACATGCTTCCAGCAGTGGGAAAAAGAGACTTGACATGTGCACCGCATGTAATGGAGAGTATTTTGAAGGTGACCGAAGTAATTTTGTAAAAAGTTTCATCAATAAATTTTTTGTGACAACAATCCGGTTTCTTTTGAGTCCCGCCTCGTATCAAGGCCGTTATTACGGCCGGAGGTGGTTGTTCTGGGTACTGATTTCTCAGGATCTATGCACCCAAATTGCGTGAAAATGGAATCACATGTTAGTTCTAGTATAATAATTTGTCCAATGAATACCTGTTTATCATCTGCATTTCTTCTTCGTGTAGCAATTTTAGTGGTTAGCAGTGTAGCCAACGTCCAAGTGGGAACCTTACAGTGTTAGATCGAAGGTCAAGGGGGTCATAATGTTCGTGTCTCAGTTTGTTTTATGGCAGCATCCAGCAACTCTTTGGCAGCCGCTCGTCTCGGCTTGGTGAATCCCGCTGCTGGCAGAAAGCACACACGCGCGTCTGCGAAGGCGGCGCGGTGGAGGAGGAGGGGGGGGGGGGGGTTGGAGGAGGGAGCCGCAGACGACGCCCCCACACGACGGGGATCGGCGTCACTCGAGTGTGGGCTGCGCTGCGCGCCTTGCCGCTGTGTTCCGCTAAATCAATTTCTGCGGCTCCCCGCTGCCACTTGTGGTCGAGACGTGTGCTGCCGCGGAGAGAGCGTAAGACGACGCCACCGACGCCTGCTCCGCCCCCCCCTCCCTCCTCCTCCCACGGCACCTCGGCGTCGTCGGCTCAGCGCGCGCCGCAGATATTAATCCGCGCGGATTGACGCCGGGCGCCTCACTCCACCGTACAGCGATAATGCCGCAGCCGCAGCGGCTGGCTGGGCCGCAGAGCGCCTCGTTTTTACATAAGCCACAGCCCCCTCCCCCCTCTGTCACCCCTCCCCCTCCTACCACCGCTTCGCCGCCGTGTCCTCGTTCTCGAGCTGCGACGCCGAGAAAGTTAGTGCAACAAAAGAACGATTTTCCTCAGACTAATATTAGATCTCTGTCGGACGTTCTTTTCTTCCCTTCCCCACTCACCACCTCCTTCCGCCCCCTCCCTCACCCCACAACTCTTCCCTCTACCTCTTCCTCCGCCCTCTTTGTCGTTTCCTTTCGAGACGAGTGACGCCTAAGACGCGAGATTCGGTAGCGGCCCGAGGAGGAAACGAAAGGAGAGAACTACGACACCGGGGCCTCGCCTCGAAAAAGAAAATTTCCCCGTCAAGGCGAGGAAACGGAGACTACATTTTTATAACTAATCTGCGGTAATAAATTTCTCAACCGTTGAAAAGTGATTCCCGTAATAACGGCGGCCCCTCTTTAAGAATTATGGCTGCTGTTGGACAACCGAGTCCGCGGCTATGCATCACACACCCGCCCCGCGGGGGAAGCCGGCGTCGGTGGGCGGGACTTGTAAACACGCGCTCCCGGATCGGGGAAAAGAGAACCGAGCGATTTATCGGGGCGATCGCGTCCGCCGGAAACCGGGAGAGCGAAAAAGGCAGCGCGCCAGGGACAGCGGGCGGGCGAGGAAAGAGAGGAAGATGGGTATCTGGTCGGCGCAGAATTTAATTAGAGCGATACTGGGAGCGATTATTCGCCATCGGACCAGTGCCGGCGACGGAATTCTTGATGGGATTGCCAAAGGGTGAGGCAGTCGCCGGGGGCGGCCGTGTACCACGTGTGTAGGGGTTTTTTGAGTGTGTGTGTGGCATACGCGTGTGTGCTCGTCTTTGTGTATCGTGTGGCGAGAGAGGGCGCTGCAATGCAACACACACGGCGTACGTGAGTGGGAGGCGACGAGGCGGTCGTCATGAAATGTTGCCGAGCCGACTCACGGATTTATCGACGCTACCGTAAACAAAAATGTCCTCTTTCCGTGGCTCCCCGCGTAGCCGAAAGTGCAGCTCAGGCTGCCACCTACCGCACCTCCCACTCTCCCCCCTTTCTCTCCACCTCTCCGCCCCTTTCCGCACGCCGACCAGTCTGCGGTAATCCGGCGGAGAGAGACTGCGCCAACAAGAACACGACGCTCGACCGGCATCTGTCATCCCAGCTGCGTTCACGTCTCGCGAGCAGAGGGCGAGTGTTAGCGGCTTATGTCTTAGTAGCTTGTTTTTCCTTTTTTTTAAAAAAAAAATTGGCTTGAGTTAGTTGAACCATACCGCCAACAGTCTGGTACCGACATAAAACAACACGAACAGAGAAATCACAACAGTCTGAACAATGATTTACACTGCTTGACAGTTGCTAAGGTACAACTGAAACTCGCTAAGGAAAAAGTGGCAATTGCTGCGGAAGAGCTGACAATTGGTACGAAACACACAACCAATGATAGCAAAAGAAAATGTAGAAGACGTGTGGTACGGCAACATGTCTGTAAGAAATCATTCGCCTACTTGCGATCGAGTAGTTAGACGATTCGAAGCCGGCCAATACATCATCACTGCGGCCACAGTAATGGGTGTATCCAAAATCATCCCAACATTTAAAAAGGCCCTCGAATGCGGAAATGCTATGTGAAAGCACACAGAGGGTCATGAACAAAGCACCACATCGCAATAGGATTAATACATCGCCCTAGTGGCCAAAAGGAACAGACACTTCATCCCTAGGCAGATCGCTGCAGACTTTGCTACCGCTACAGGTACACGCGTTTCTTCCGGAACCATTTCACGGTGATTAAATCAGGCTGTTTTGTATGCCCGGAAGCCTGTCAAATGCGTCTCATTTCAAACACGCCATCGTTGACTGAGGGTTCAAATGGCTCTGAGCACTATCGGACTTAACATCTCAGGTCATCAGTCCCCTAGAACCTAGAACTACTTAAACCCAACTAAGGACATCACGCACATCCATGCCCGAGGCAGGATTCGAACCTGCGACCGAAGCGGTGGCGCGGTTCCAGACTGAAGCGCCTAGAGCCGCTCGGCCACACCGGCCGGCTGTCGAGAAAGGGTTAATTGGTGTAGGGAGCATATTGGTTGGGGTCAGCAACTGTGTTCCCCGACTAATCCCACGTCACCCTGACTAGTAATTCTGGCCACCAGTTAGTGTGGAGAGAAAGCTGAATGCGTTAGCCACCACAGAATGTTCATGAACGTCACCGGTACTGCCTAGGCGTTTGGTGTGAGCAGGCATTATGCGCATTAGCCGAACACCGCTTTGTAAAAATAGCTGCCAGAGGCTGCAGTCATGTGTGTGTGAGTTGCGTTTGCATGTGTGTGTGTTTGTTTGTCTGTCGTCTATTTTCAACAAAGGCACTGATCGCCGAAATCTTATATTGTGACAGTCTTTTTGTTGTGCCTATCTGCGGTTTAGCGTGTCCGATACGTGGTGAGTAGAGGGATAGAGAAGTTAAATTTAAGGTATTCTTATTCATGTAGAGTCAACATGGAAAAACAAGGAGTTGCTACTTACATTAAAATTGGACAAAAAGTCAAAAATATTGAAACAATTTGTTTTAGTGTAGATCAGATCCTTGAAGCATGTGCTTGTGAGTTGCTAATACAATATACTTGTATAGTAATTGTAACAATCTACAAATCCCCTCAAGGTAACTTTCAGCTATTCATGAAAAATCTAGAGGCGTTATTGAGCTACTTGTCAGACAAAAGGAAGCAGCTAGTGATTTGTGATGATTTTGATGTTGTTGTTGTTGTGGTCTTCAGTCCTGAGACTGGTTTGATGCAGCTCTCCATGCAATACAGTAAAGCTGCATGTCCTCGGGAAAAATTACGGCTGTAGTTTCCCCTTGCTTTCAGCCGTTCGCAGTACCAGCACAGCAACGCCGTTTTGGTTAATGTTGCAAGGCCAGATCAGTCAATCATCCAGACTGTTGCCCCTGCAACTACTGAAAAGGCTGCTGCCCCTCTTCAGGAACCACACGTTTGTCTGGCCTCTCAACAGATACCCCTCCGTTGTGGTTGCACCTACGGTACGGCCATCTGTATCGCTGAGGCACGCAAGCCTCCCCACCAACGACAAGGTCCATGGTTCATGGGGGGGGGGGGGGGGATTTTGATGTAGATTTCTTAAAAGATATGGATAGGACAATTGAGCTAGAATCTTTGTTTTGTTGTTGCAATCTAGTATCTGCTGTAAATTTTTCAACTCGTGTGCAGCAGGATAGTAGGTCACTTATCGATAAAATTTTCATAGACAGTGCTCAGGCAGAAACTATTAACGCGTACCCAGTTGTTAATGGGCTATCTGATCATGATGTACAGTTACCGGAAATAACACATATAGCACATTACAGGCTTGAGGCAGGTTGATACAAGGCAGGGAGGCTTATTGACGCGAACAGGATACAGAGTTTTAAGAGCAACCTAGAAGAGGTAGAATGGGATTAAGTGCACACAGTCGCCAGAGACTTTTATGCTCCTTTACCCTCTTATTCACACTTCTTCGTATTCACAGGGTAAAGGAGCATAAAAGTCTTTGCCGATTGGGTAAAGTAGATAAATCGGCCGTTGCGGAACGTGCACTTCAATCAGGTGATCATGTAGTTAAGTTTTCCGAAACTACAGTTTTAAGAGCTATCACGAACTATTATCCACGACTGTATAGGGAGGCTACTGAAATTTATAAACATGAAGATAATTTTAGTAGAAAACAAGAGGCCTTGAAATTAAGCGAGATAATGACAGTGGCATTACAGAATCGTAAATGATTTTTATCTATGACGGACTATTACCGATAGTTACATTTTATGTTTAACTAGTTTTCTCTCTGCTACTATGTGCAAGCTAGACCACGCCCACTTTCCTCAGTATTTAGGCCGCTCTCCGACGCCCAACTCGTCAGACGGCAGGACTCAACAGGACCAGCCATGCCTCTGAGGATGTCCAACGTAGTATTGGACGAAACGTTAGGAATAGAAGTATTCCATAGACCACGGCCCCATAACCCGGAAGAATTATCAACAACAGTACCATCCGGTCGTGAAAGCCTTCATTGTATGACTTTTATTAACCTGTTGTGTTTTTACACAAATCAATGTAGTATTTGCTGATATTGTTTATCCTGCATTAAAAGTATTCTGCAGTCGTTCTCATTTTCTAGATCAGTGTTTCTGTCATTCAGACCTTGTGGAAGACGATACAGAAATGATGTTGTCTTTTCCCCTAATATAAACAATCACAAATGAGTCAGTCCAGCATGATAATCTGGGATGAACGAACTTACAGGCTAACAAAAATTTCAGGGCTCGGTGATCAGTATAGATTTTCATGTGTTTGCCGTAAACGTATTAATTAAACTTTTTAAAAGCCCAAACAGTAGAAGGGTTTCTAATTCAGTTGGTGAATATGTTGGTTCAAATTCGCTTACAGTTGAGCTTCCCAGTCCAGTGATCCTTACCTGTTCTCCGTCCTTAACCACTAGAAATAGGCAAGATTCTAAGCCACTGCATAAAGCGTCACACGTCATACAAAAATTTACTAAAATCTGGACGGCTGAAAATTTTTCGGCTTTACTAATGCATTTTTTAATGTTCTTGCTGGTACTGCTCTGTCCAGATCTATACATGATTTTTCTTAATTAAAGTTAGAAGGTGTTTACTTTATAATAGCCGTTGTGGCAGGAAACGTCGGAAGAAAGAGCAGAGTCCTACAAATGACTACAATGGTTTTTTAATACGTGAACTAGGAAAAATTTTAATAGCATCTAACTTATGCGGACCAGGGCGTATACCTTGTGCATTAATCATGTGCCCTAGATACCTTATTTCACTACATGAAAATTTAGATTTCTTGAGGTTCGCTGTTACATCAGCTTGTCCACATTTGTACAGATTTTTTCAAATATTTTGTGATGTTCTTTCCACGTCTTTGTGGCGATCAGAATGTCATCTACGTAATGTGTTACACTTTCTATTAATTCGTCTCCGAGCACTGTATCCAAAGGAGTTATGAATACACCAGATCATCCCCCCCCCCCCCCCGGCCCCCACCGAATATAAAAGCGGTATCTTTCCTGGTATCAAGAGGGATGCCATTACCATTGGCCAAAATCAGTTTTGTCATGTCGCTAGTGGAAATGTACTTAGCGGCAAAAAATTTTTGCAATTGTTCCTGTTGAATTTTCGTTAGCCGCTTTTATGTCGTCTCGTTGCCTCTGTAGAGCTCTGCCGCCGGATGTCGGTTGGTAGACGGTATCCTCGTTCTATAGCACAAACTGCACGCAATTAATAATTGGGTTCTTTATTCATAAAGAAAGAGTTACTTAAGCTTCCATGTGCTGTGGCACAAGCTCTCTTCTTTATAGTCCACGTGGCCTCAATGCTGTTGAACTTGAACTCCGCTGTGTTCACTATAATGTTGCTATGTGCTGCCTGTCTCTTTGTTAGAGGCTAAGTCTGCGGCTCTGTCTCGGTGACACGCTGGAACTCACATGGCTTACATATCCGAACTAATTGAACTAACTGGAATGAACCAACTGGTCCACCGGTCCGCGGCGGCTATCCAAATACTGGCGGCCAGAAGAGCGTTGGCTGCACGTTTCCAGCGAGTCTGTGGCTGTCAACGATGGCGTGTTTGAAATGAGACGCATTTGAAAGGCTTCCGGGCATACAAAACAGCCTGATTTAATCACCGTGAAATGGTTCCGGAAGAAACGCGTGTACCTGTAGCGGTAGCAAAGTCTGCAGCGATCTGCCTAGGGATGAAGTGTCTGTTCCTTTTGGCCACTAGGGCGATGTATTAATCCTCTGTCGAAACTCGTAACCACTATGCCGGATGGTGTACTGGCACCAACGTACACCAGCCCAGTTCCTCTTACGTTCTCTGGCTTTGTGCACACTGGTAATATAATTTCACTTACACTACTAGCCATTAAAATTGCTACACCACGAAGATGACGTGCTACAGACGCGAAATTTAACCGACAGGAAGAGGATGCTGTGATATGCAAATGATTAGCTTTTCAGAGAATTCACACAAAGTTGGCGCCGGTGGCGAGACCTACAACGTGCTGACATGGGGAAAGTTTCCAACCGATTTCTCATGCACAAACAGCAGTTGCCTGGTGAAACGTTGTTGTGATGCCTCGTGTAAGCAGGGGAAGTGAGTAACATCACGTATCCGACTTTGATAAAGATCGGATTGTAGCCTATCGTGATTGCTGCTTATCGTATCGCGACATTGCTCCTCGCGTTGGTCGAGATCCAATGACTGTTAGCAGAATATGGACTCGGCGGGTTCAGGAGGGTAATACGGAACGCCGTGCTGGATACCAACAGCCTCGTATCACTAGGAGTCGAGATGCCAGGCATGTTATCCTCATGGCTGTAACGGAACGTGCAGGCACGTCTCGATCCCTGAGTCAACAGATGGTGCCGTTTGCGAAACAACAACCATCTGCACGAACAATTCGACGACGTTTGCAGTAGCATGGACTATCAGCTAGGAGACCGTGGCTGCGGTTACCCTTGACGCTGCATCACAGACAGGAGCACCTGCTATGGTGTACTCGTCGACGAACCTGTGTGCACGAATGGCAAAACGTCATTTTTTCGGACGAATACAGGTTCTATTTACAGCATCATGATGGTCGCATCCGTGTTTGGCGACATTGCGGTGAACGCACATTGGAAGCGTGTATTCGTCATCGCCTTACTGGCGTAGCACCCAACGTGATGGTATGGGGTGCCACTGGTTACACGATTCGGTCACCTCTTGTTCGCATTGACGGCACTTTGAACAGTGGATGTTACATTTCAGATATGTTACGACTCGTGGCTCTACCCTTCATTCGATCCCTGCGAAACCCTATATTTCAGCAGGATAATGCACGACCTCATGTTGCAGGTCCTGCACGGTCCTTTCTGGATACAGAAAATGTTCGACTGCTACCCTAGCCAGCACATTCTCCAGATCTCTCACCAATTGAAAACGTCTGGTCAATGGTGGCCGATAACTGGCTCGTCACAACACGCCAGTCTCTACTCTTGATGAACTGTGGTATAGTGTTGAAGCTGCATTGGCAGCTGTACCTTTACACGCCATCCAAGCTCTGTTTAACTCAATGCCCAGGCCGTAATTACGGCCAGAGGTGGTTGTTCTGTGTACTGATTTCTCAGGATCTATGCACCCACATTGCGTGAAAATGTAATCACATGTCAGTTCTAGTATAATGTATTTGTCCAATGAATACCCGTGTCTCATTTGTTTTTCTTCTTGGTGTAGCAATTTTAATGACCAGTAGTGTAGATAGTAGTGCAAAATGTCCATTACATTTATCATCAGTAAGATCAGTTGTTTCTTCTAACTTACGACGAATCAATGTTATTAAATCATTACACTCTTCATCTGATACAAGTGTCTGTGTATTTGTTTCGTCATCTTCTTGTATTAACTGGATTTTGTATCAAGTACAGTACTTGTCTTTTAGCGTCCTGGTATCTGATTTTTCTGCCCCCATGCCTAATTAGATACTTTTGAGAAGTTAATGATAGTGTCCTTCTCTGATACAATAATCAACTAGATTTTGGACCACGGGGAATGGCCATTGAGCCGTTCCATTACATACATTAATGATTACAAAACTTGTTTCGTAACTTGACTTATTTCCTACGCAGTCAAAATCTTCCTTTTTTTGTACATGGAACTCAGGCACAGGATCAAATTCCATCATTTCCTTATAAAAGGTGTGCGATAACACACACACCAGCTCGTGTATACAAGACAGTACTGGTTGGAATACACCCTACTATACCAGTAGCTGTAGCTAAAACTATTTCGTTAGCCAATGAACGACACTTTGTGTTTTCCTCCAGTAGTTCATTGGATAAATTCTCATCGTCATTACAGCATATGAACAATAGTGGTTATTTACAATCATTGTGTTGTTATTTTCTGGATGCATTTAAGAATGATTCAGTACCGAAGTCGCCCCCAAACTTTTATCAGCCACGAACTGGGGTTCAGTGATGACTGTCATTAGTTTGTCGATGTCGTATTCTGCGGTTTTTATGGTTGAACATTGTGTCTTACTTGGTAATTAGTAGGCAAAGTCCCGTTTTGGTTTTGCATTGGTTGTGGCGGCACTTGCCACAGACGTGTTGTTGTTGTTGTTGTTGTTGTGGACCAATGTTTTGGCACGCATTTTCGGAACGAGTGTTTCAGGTTTCCTGTTGGTTGTGTCTTAGCTGATAGTGGTTTTTGTTTATATTCCAGTTCCAATTGTTTCCGTTCCTGTTGTTACCATTATTCCAAAAAAATGTTCAAATGTGTGTGAAATCTTATGGGACCCAACTGCTAAGGTCATCAGTCCCTAAACTTCCACACTACTTAACCTAAAGCATACTAAGGACAAACACACACACCCATGCCCGAGGGAGGACTCGAACCTCCGCCGGGACCAGCCGCACAGACCATAACTACAGCGCCTCAGACCGCTCGGCTAATCCTGCGCGGCCACCATTATTCTTTCGTCGCCTCTTGTTCGGGTTACCGCCTGTCGTGTATGTGATATTATGATTACCACTGATGTTAGAATGTGTCTGCTGGTTTTGATAAGTAAACCGACTTGCGGAAGCAGGCTGTGGATTATGCTGCGCTACGTAAACGAACGCAGCTGGCGAGCCAGTAGTATGTTGGCTAACCCGCGTCTCCTGTAAACAATGTGGTTGCTGTTTTGCTGCCCTCACCGTTGACCTTCATATAGCAAATCGAATGATACCAGCACTGTAAGAAAATATGTCGCATTGTTGTCGGGAACGTGCAGTAGTTTCTCTTTGGTATAGAATGGTAATCTAGCTCTTGGTGTGCGGAGTATATAAGGTTAAGGGACGGGTACGTGAAAAAAATGCGTCATATTTAAGTATTTCTCAAAAAATCTTCGTAAATTATAATACTTGGCATTGAAAGGCTCTGGGTCCATGATCTGTTTTCTGTGACGCTCTTGAACAGTTTGAGACCAATATTGGGACAAGAAAGCTTTTCCGAATAGTTCGTAAGACAAGCATTTGTCGGCTTCGTTGTATGCCAAGATAGCTGTGTCTCTCCGTAAGTAACCTACTATATATGAAATTCTTTTGCCGTCACTCCATGATCTGGGGAACGCTTTGGTGAGTGCTTTGTGAAAAATCACAGGGTGTGCACTACATTTTTTTTCCGTAATAAGCGGCTGAACTTGTGATGTTTAATTAAGCTTTATTAATGTTTAGCACTGTAATACCTGCTTCCTTCACTGGAATTATTATTCTGTTCATCTGCTGAATGCAAGGGAACATATTGTCCACAGATATCACAGTGGGCAGTCTACATCTACATCCACACCTAAAAGGATGCTCCACAAACTCACACTTAAGTGCCCGGCAGATGGTTCATCGAACCACCTTCATAATAAATCTCCGTTATTCCACTCTCAAACAGCACGCGGAAAAAATGAGGACATATATCTTTCCGTAAGAGCTCTTATTTCCCTTATTTTATTGTGATGGTCGTTTCTCCCTATGTATGTTGGGTCAAAAAAGTATTTTCGCATTCGGAGGAGAATATTGAAATTTGGTGAGAAGATTTCTGCCCGCAATGAAAAACGCCTTCGCTTCTATGATGTCCATCTCAAATCCTATATCATGTCAGAGACACTCCTCCCCTATTTCGTGACAATGCAAAACTTCCTCGTAGTACTCCCTGAAGCCTATCTGTTAAGGATCCCAGACCGTGCAGCAGTGCTCCAAAAGAGGACGGGCAAGCGCAGCGTATGCAGTCTCTTTAGATCTGTAATATTTTCTAAGAGATCTGCCAATAAAACTCAGTCTTTGGTTTGCCTTTCCCACAACATTTTCTATGTGATAAGTTGTACGTAATTGTAATTCCTAGGTATTTAGTTGAATTTACGGCCTTTACATTTCACTGATTTATCGCTTAACCGAAGTTTTATCACTTATGTGGATAGCCTCACACTTCTCATTATTTAGGCTCAACTGCGAATTTTCGCACCATACAGACATCTTTCCTAAATGGTTTTGGAATTTGTTTTCATCTTCTGATCAGTTTACTAGATGCTAAACGACAGTATCATCTTCAAGCAACCTAAGATAGATGCTCAGATTGTCTCCTAAACCATTTATATAGATAAGGAACATCAGAGGGCCTATAACAAACACTACCAAGGGGAGCGCCAGATATCACTTCCGTTTAACTCGATGATTTTCTGTCAGTTACTACTAACTGTGACATCTCTAACAGGAAGTCACGAATCCAGTCGCATAACTGACACGATATTCCATAAGCACGTGATTTCACTACAAGTAGCTTGTGTAGTACAGTGTCAAAAACCTGCCGGAAATTTAGAAATACGAAATTAATTTGAAGCTCGTTGTCAACAGCACTCAACACTTCGTGTGTGTAAAGAGTAGTTCTGTTTCACAAGAACGATGTTTTCTAAATCCGTGTTGACTGTATCAATAGACCTCCACGAGATAAATCATGATGTTCGAAAAAAATATATTATCCAAAATCCTGCTTTATATCGTCGTTAATGAGATGGACCTGTAATATAGTGGATTACTCCCACTAC
Source organism: Schistocerca gregaria (assembly GCF_023897955.1). Taxonomy (NCBI): domain Eukaryota; kingdom Metazoa; phylum Arthropoda; class Insecta; order Orthoptera; family Acrididae; genus Schistocerca; species Schistocerca gregaria. The sequence continues at coordinate 139,966,757 of NC_064926.1, read as the reverse complement.
CTTTCTTGAGCATTAATGTGACTTGGGAAACTTTTCAATCTTTGGGTATGGGTCTTTCGTCGAGCAAATGATTGTATATGATCGTGTAGTATGGATATACTGTATCAGCCTATTCGTAAAGGAGCCTAATTGGTATACAGTTTGAACCTGAAATCTTGCTTTTATTACGTTATTTAAGTTGCTTCACTACTCCGAGGATATCCTTTTCTAAGTTAGTCATGTTGGCAGCTCTTCTTGAGTCAAATTTTGGAATATTTACTTCGTCTTCTTTGGCGAAGGAATTTCAGAAGGCTGTGTTTAACAGTTCTCCTATAGGCATTGTATTCTGGAAAGAAAAAAATCTTTAAACTCGTTAGAAATTAAGTTCGTGAAAATGAATTTCGGGAAATTCGAAATAGCAACAGTGATGATTTTACTAAGGAAGAATAGCAGTTAATCGGAAAATATTTAGTTTTTAGTTGTAATGGCCTCTCAGCATTTTATGTTGTACAAGACATAATTCAGCCAGTTTGTAAAAAAAAATGTATCTCTATTATTGCAGTAGGCTGTTCGGCAAAATAAATTGCAATTCGTAATTTTGAGGAAAAGTGATTGCTACAATTATTATTATCATGCTATAGGCATTGTATTTTGGAAGGAAAAATCTTTAAATTCGTGAGAAATGAAATTCGTGAAAATTAATTTCGTAAAATTCAGTATAGCAGCAGTGATGATTTTACTAAGCAAGAATAGCATTTAATCCGAAAATATTTAGATGTAATAGCCTCTAGCTATTTTGCGTTGTAGAAGACATAATTCGGCCATTTTGTAAAATAGTTTAAGTCTATTGTCGTAGTAGACTGTTCAGCAAAATAGATAGCAACAATTTCGGGAAATTTTTTATGGAAGCAAAGGAGCACAGTACAACTATAGAATGTGACCCCAACTAACGTGCTAGGTTGCATCATAATTTGTATTAAATTTCCTCAAGTTTGGTTGTTACAAGTTTTTCAATGGTAATGGCTCCTCATATATGTTCGTATCGTCCATGCAACAGTAAACACTATATAGTAAAAACAATAAATGGTCCAGACGTGAAGTCGCCAGTTTATTATTAATTCTGACGTGACTGTGCGTGGCTAAATGCTATGGAGTGAGCCAACTTATTAAAATGCATAAGTAACTTCCTAAATGAATAATGTATGTAAATATACGAGGTTTGGAACTTAAATAGTGGCATCTATTTATTCACAAAGTATACAATAGAGTTAGACGTTTGCACCTGTTACTGTCCTTCAGAGTAGTCACCAGTGTTGTGTAGAATCCGTTGCCAGCGATGTGGAAGCCGGGGTATAGCGTTAGCAGAGCCTGTTCTGTTGATGGTGCGAATGGAGCGGTCTGCTGCCTGTCGAATATCTGGAACAGTTCTGAAGCGAATGACGCGAACTGGTTCCTTCATCTTCGGAATCAAATCTCACAAGGACTTAAGTCCGGCGAGTATGGTGGATGGTACAGTACTTGCCAGTCCCTTCGACCGAACAGAGCAACCACAGCTTGCGTCGTATGCGCCAGCGTATTGTCGTGCAAAATGATGGGTGGGCTGTACAGAAAGTGTCGCCGCTTCTTTCGCAAAGCTGGTCGCAGGTGATGCTCCGAAACCGTAATACTGTGCACTGACGACCTGCCGTGGAGGAACGTAATGCATTAGGATAACACCACCGCAGTCGTACACGAGAATCACCATAACTTTCACCATACTGGGGCTCTGACCCACTTTCACTTTCGCGGCTACCCATAATGACGCCATTCGTTGGATTGGCGTTTCAGTTCTGGCTTGTACGATGTGGCCTATATGTCATCCAGTGTTACGATACGGCTTAAGAAAACCTCTCCTTCGCGTTCGTAGCGCTCCAACTGCGTCAGAGCAGCATCCATTTATGCATTCTCGTCAAGTCAAGCGGAACCCATAGTGATGCAATTTTTCACATGCTCAGGTGTTCCTTCTGGATGCGAAGCACAGTCGTATGCGCTAATTCGGTATCACGAATCATATGGCGTCGATCACTGTCCACTAACGCGCCAACAGCATGCACGTCTTCTTCAGAGACGCTAGGACGACCTGCCCGGTGCATGTCTGCCGACCTACGTTGAAGGCTTTTACCCAACGTGCCACTGTTCTGTACGGCAATGCAGATTCCCCACACGCCTCTTGAAGACCTTGACGGCACTGTCGTGCTGTACGACCTCTACCACATTCAATCTTGATCCAACTCCTTTGTTCCTACTTAGACAATATAGTGATACCTTTACGTCAGACCGCTCGCTCACAAGTGGCTGTGTTTCCATTGATTGTGCGCACGCCGGTGACGTGGCACGGGCGAGTCCATTTGCTCGGAGGTAAGGTAGGTAAGTCAACAAAGTGTGCTATCAGCGACAATAGTAGATTCCGCTGCATAGTGTCTCCACAACAGTGTTGCCACTATTTAAGTTCCAACCTACGTACTATTTTTGTTAGGCACGCTTGAAAGTGGCTTTCTGTGTCAGATCCGTTCTGATTGTTTTACTCGACCGTGGATATCACTTCAAAACAAAACTTCTTCTATCGGACTTCGAAAACATTTACTCACAGAAGAAATGGTTCGCACTGCGACTATTTATGTGCATTTAATGAACACGGAACCTTTCGCCATTTCAAGAAACAGTATAGCTGAGGATGACTTTTAACATAAAATGAAACTAATATTAAGTAATATCACTACAATCAATTGCCACACAGAAACAATAAGTGTACAATGAGATTTACAGTAAATCAGTTGTTGCATGTAGCAATATGCGAGAGCTCCTAGTGTGATTGCGCCTCTAAAGAATATAAATGATAATGGCGGTGCGCCGTATAAATCTGCCGTAATCTCAGAAAGGCGTCCGTCTTGGCCCGCTTCTAAAACAAAAAAGGTCCCGTCCCCTTCAGAAAAATAATTTAGCGACGTAATTCTATCTTTGTTTCAGCGGTTGTATTCTACAGTCGATACAACCGTTCATAGTACTTAACTTTTAACAATAGTTTATTTATTTATTCTTTTTCAAATGTTTCGTATATAAATTACGCCTTTAAAAACGTCATCTGATTGGTGGACCAATATGGTGAGTGCTAACGCAAAAGAGCGTACTCCGGATAGGAGGAAAACTTGTTAAACTTGTTGTAATACACTCCTGGAAATTGAAATAAGAACACCGTGAATTCATTGTCCCAGGAAGGGGAAACTTTATTGACACATTCCTGGGGTCAGATACATCACATGATCACACTGACAGAACCACAGGCACATAGACACAGGCAACAGAGCATGCACAACGTCGGCACTAGTACAGTGTATATCCACCTTTCGCAGCAATGCAGGCTGCTATTCTCCCATGGAGACGATCGTTGAGATGCTGGATGTACTCCTGTGGAACGGCTTGCCATGCCATTTCCACCTGGCGCCTCAGTTGTACCAGCGTTCGTGCTGGACGTGCAGACCGCGTGAGACGACGCTTCATCCAGTCCCAAACATGCTCAATGGGGGACAGATCCGGAGATCTTGCTGGCCAGGGTAGTTGACTTACACCTTCTAGAGCACGTTCGGTGGCACGGGATACATGCGGACGTGCATTGTCCTGTTGGAACAGCAAGATCCCTTGCCGGTCTAGGAATGGTAGAACGATGGGTTCGATGACGGTTTGGATGTACCGTGCACTATTCAGTGTCCCCTCGACGATCACCAGAGGTGTACGGCCAGTGTAGGAGATCGCTCCCCACACCATGATGCCGGGTGTTGGCCCTGTGTGCCTCAGTCGTATGCAGTCCTGATTGTGGCGCTCACCTGCACGGCGCCAAACACACATACGACCATCATTGGCACCAAGGCAGAAGCGACTCTCATCGCTGAAGACGACACGTCTCCATTCGTCCTTCCATTCACGCCTGTCGCGACACCACTGGAGGCGGGCTGCACGATGTTGGGGCGTGAGCGGAAGACGGCCTAACGGTGTGCGGGACCGTAGCCCAGCTTCATGGAGACGGTTGCGAATGGTCCTCGCCGATACCCCAGGAGCAACAGTGTCCCTAATTTGCTGGGAAGTGGCGGTGCGGTCCCCTACGGCACTGCGTAGGATCCTACGGTACATCCGTGCGTCGCTGCGGTCCGGTCCCAGGTCGACGGGCACGTGCACCTTCCGCCGACCACTGGCGACAACATCGATGTACTGTGGAGACCTCACGCCCCACGTGTTGAGCAATTCGGCGGTACGTCCACCCGGCCTCCCGCATGCCCACTATACGCCCTCGCTCAAAGTCCGTCAACTGCACATACGGTTCACGTCCACGCTGTCGCGGCATGCTACCAGTGTTAAAGACTGCGATGGAGCTCCGTATTCCACGGCAAACTAGCTGACACTGACGGCGGCGGTGCACAAATGCTGCGCAGCTAGCGCCATTCGACGGCCAACACCGCGGTTCCTGATGTGTCCGCTGTGCCGTGCGTGTGATCATTGCTTGTACAGCCTTCTCGCAGTGTCCGGAGCAAGTATGGTACGACTGACACACCGGTGTCAATGTGTTCTTTTTTCCATTTCCAGGAGTGTAGTTTGGAGGGGAAAGGACCGGCAGAATCTAAGAGTATGACTAGTAGCTATTTCTGTGTCCTCCCACGATTGGAGATGTTCCTACGCTGTGGTGACAAGGTGCTAATCTTTTGATTTGAAGGGGAAGTGTGTAATGCAGGTATTCGCTTCTGGACGGCTGGAGAGATCGGTAGTCTTTCACTTCTACACCGCCATAATGAACGTTCGAGTTCTTCACTTCTGGTCAGCCAGAGTGAAGGTGATCGCAAGAGTCAGAAGTAATACTGTCACGGTAGTCCGGGCAGAGAATATCTGTCAGTACTTGGTGGGCAGAGTCGTTTCATGCTTGCACTGTTTCGGTGGGATGACACTCAATTCACCGCTGCAACGTTATCCCTGTGCTCCGAGTTGTTGGCACGTGGCCAGCCTCTCAGATGGTAATGTATATACAGCAGCGGCGCGGTAGAGACTTGTCTGATTAATTTAACTCCTCCCAGCTTACACCGCCGTCTTGTCGCCATACACAGCAACTGTTATATATGAGGCGGAACTATGGGCCTCGTGGGAAAAGGTTGACCCGGCTGAATCACGCAATTTAATTCTTAGTCTGATCACGCGGTGTGGCCATTAATTGCAAGCGTTGATCACGTAGGCTGACGTGAGGATCAATGAACTATACTTGACGAGATGTATCTGGAACATCTTAGGTGATTAGAAAGTTAGTAGACAGGAATACAATTAAATACGTAGCTGTATTTCAGCATCAGCAGTGAACGCCGATCTTGACTTTGTACAATAATATTTACGAGTGGAGTTATAGATTTCTTTACAATACTGATTGCTTCACACATATAGATCAGTTGTCAATGCATAAACTGTATGTGGAGCCTGGTTAGGTCGTAGGTACTGACTTAGCTGAAGGCTATGCTAACTTGCGTCTCTGCAAATGAGATCTCTGAAGCTATACCAAGTGAACTATTCATATCAAAGTCGTCTGCAGAACTAGGCAGTGCGCTAGCTTGTCTCGTAAGACCAGCCGAGTGGCGGCGCCCCATCTGCTAGCATCGACAGTGGCGAATCGCGTGGTCAATTTGTACTGACGGACGGCGGCCGATTTGAAGCCTACAACCTAGCCAGTGTGGTGCCTTGCCGTGACACCGCAGCCACGGCTTGCATGTGTGATCTGTATAAAGGGCTCTCTTTCCTGATCAGTATTGTTCATAATAGTGAGGGATAACGTGTTAAGGCATACTCTCACTCATTACGTTTGTAAGGCTTTATAACATGATAGTTAAATCCACTCTCGTATGCAAATTCAGCCAATATCTCACTACCCAAGTTACGTTGTTCTTATTTAATTACATTTAATATTTATGTCTTATAATACTTCAGAACTCCTGGCAATAAATCAGTTTGTGATTATCAACGCCCTTTGCCAGATACAAGTGATCAGCTATTAAATTATTATAAATAGAATTATGTCGAAGGCACAACTCTTAAACTGACAACAGATAGGGCTCTATCATAATTTCCCCCATAAAGAGTTTTCTGCTTGAGAGGAACTGTAGTAGTTAAAGTGTGTGTGTGTGTGTGCTGGGGGGGGGGGGGGGGGGTTGAGTGTAGAAGACTAACTAATAAGGTTTTCTTTAATAAATTTGTGTGACATGTCCACCTATCAAACCCCAGACCTTGCATAATCGCGACATGTGCCCATGATTTTTCCAAGTTGACTCTGAGAGGCAGTCAGCATTTAATAAAATTTAGTTCTTTTTTCTCCCTTCTTTAACTCCGTGGTAGTACAAGACTGTGGTGAGTATTTAGTAATCATTCTGTTCTTTTTATTTAACTGTGGTTATTTTTGTTGTTCATATGGATATGGTTTCTGCACCACATTCCATGTTTTCTGTGTGATATATAGGGTTGTTATCAGCGTTGTGGACCAGTTTTGCAAGGGATGATAACTGATAATTCAAAGTGCTGTGACAAGTTTGTTCAATATACTAGCAAAAATTTTAAAATATTTACCAAATGCCGTGCACTGTATATTTGATTTCTTGTCTATTCACATGAATGTTAACGAGAATTAACTCTAGGGTGATACTTAACTGGAGTCAGTACGATAGGTGTTGCGTGGTGGACAGTGCAGAACGTTTCAACGAAAGAGGGTCACCGGGTGAGATGGTTAACGTTCCGAGAGAATAGAATGATGTACTGATGTGAGGTACTGCTCAGAAACTGGTTGGGAGTATATCAGTGAAGGTGAAAATATTGGAGAAGAAGAAGGCAGAAGCATCAAAAGACTAATCTTGCCATGACGACGCAGCAGATCTCAGGAATCGCGTGCCATGTCTCCAGTCGGTGGTCTTGAGAGCCAGAAGAAGTCCAGGCAGTTTGCTTGAAACGGCAAAAGAACGCCAATTCTGTCCGCTCTCGCAACGACAGGTCTCATGCACATTCTGTTAAGTGTCTTAATTTTGAAAGAAATAAAAGAAGCAGAAAGAATCAGATAAGAGGGAACGCAAAAATTAGAAAAGAGACGTCAGGAGACAGAAAAAATGGGCAATCAACTTGAGAAAATCGATGACCACATAACAGTGGTGGGGAAGATTAGAAGCGCGTCTAAGCAGACTTCGTTAGCAGCAAAGCTTAGCTAGTGTAGAAACGGCAGTCGCCAAAATAACCGCCGTACGATAAATAACCATGCCAGGCTAGTGAAGCGAACTGCAAACATTAATGCGGTAGAAACTGAATCCCTCGAAACGCAGGCAGAAGAACATGTGGCGGATACCTCATAGAACGTACAGAGAATAGAAGAACGTCTTGTTCAAATAGAACGAGGAGGCGGAGAGGTGTTATGCGCTCTGACTACACAGGAGCGGCAAAGAGAATCGTGTCATCGGCAGCACGCTCATTGTCTGTGGGATCAGAAAGAGAAAATGCATCACAGCGAGCGCTTTCTGCCAATAACAGCGATCTCTTGCTCAATTGCAGCCCTATTAATAGGTTCAAAGCGGAGCCGGAATACCAGAGTAAGGCACGGTTGATCGGTCACTACGATCAACTGGACAAGTAGGGCAAAATAGGATGTGTGGCACTTGGCTTAGCGCGAGAGCAAGGCACTTCCTGTCACTGCTAAAAATCCAGAATTTTCGGGAAAAGGAAGTCCGTCCCACGCGAAAGTTTTCCTGCCTCAGTTTATCTACTCATTCATGGGGTCATGGCAGCTAGAGGCAAAACTGGAATTTATCTGCGGACGTATTGAAGATCCAGCAACCGAGAAAATGCGCAGAGTTGCGGAAAAATGTCGATCAGTCAAAGGAGCGTTTCTCGGAATACGCTGGTCACGGGAAATGCAAGACCGAATAAAACAAAAAATTATCCTGTGCTCAGACTCGAATCGTCAGAACCAGTTCTTAGACGCGACGCAAAATGAAATCATTGGGTTCACCTTCTCGAAACTACTAAGTAATTACCGAGAGGCCGTAGTTGGTAAATGAGGTACAAATATCGAGACCTTTAAAAGTATACTTCGCGAACTTGAGCTGATATTCGACAGATAAGCTGCTCGAGAGCGAAATCCAGGACAGAATAACAACTACCTGGGACAACACCGGAAGAGCGACGGAAGAAATAATAGTGACGAGGACAGGAGAACCGAGAACAGAATTCGAGAAACTTTAACCAGTTCCAAAGAGGTAATAACAAGCGGCATTTTGGGCAAAACTGGAAAGAGGTGAATCAAGCTTCTCAGGAGGAACAGGTGATGGAAATTCGGGTATCTAACACCAGTAGCCTACAAGTAAATAATTATTTTACGACGCGAAAAAGACTCCAGGTTCGTGCGGTGACGGCTCAAAACGACTCCGCAGACACTCTCAGACACCGAGCCGGGCACATACGTTAAAGTGAGGACCAATCGGAGATACTGTTGGAGGAGCAGGAAGTGATAATGAGACAGGACCCTCTACATCTACATCTACATCCATACTCCGCAAACCACCTGACGGTGTGTGGCGGAGGGTACCCTGAGTACCTCTATCGGTTCTCCCTTCTATTCCAGTCTCGTATTGTTCGTGGAAAGAAGGATTGGCGGTATGCTTCTGTGTGGGCTCTAATCTCTCTGATTTTATCCTCATGGTCTCTTCACGAAATATACGTAGGAGGGAGCAATATACTGCTTGACTCTTCGGAGAAGGTACGTTCTCGAAACTTTAACAAAAGCCCGTACCGAGCTACTGAGCGTCTCTCCTGCAGAGTCTTCCACTGGAGTTTATCTATCATCTCCGTAACGCTTTCGCGATTACTAAGTGATCCTGTAAAGAAGCGCGCTGTTCTCCGTTGGATCTTCTCTATCAACCCTATATGGTACGGATCCCACACTGCTGAGCCGTATTCAAGCAGTGGGCGAACAAGCATACTGTAACCTACTTCCTTTGTTTTCGGATTTCATTTCCTTAGGATTCTTCCAATGAATCTCAGTCTGGCATCTGCTTTACCGACGATCAATTTTATATGAGAATTCCATTTTAAATCACTCCTAATGCGTACTCCCAGATAATTTATGGAATTAACTGCTTCCAGTTGTTGACCTGCTATTTTGTAGCTAAATGATAAGGGATCTACCTTTCTATGTATTCGCAGCACATTACACTTTTCTACATTGAGATTCAATTGCCATTCCCTGCACCATGCGTCAATTCGCTGCAGATCCTCCTGCAATTCAGTAAAATTTTCCATTGTTATAATCTCTCGATACACCACAGCATCATCTGTAAAAAGCCTCAGTGAACTTCCGATGTCATCCACAAGGTCATTTATGTATATTGTGAATAGCAACGGTCCTATGACACTCCCCTGCGGCACACCTGAAATCACTCTTACTTCGGAAGACTTCTCTCCATTGAGAATGAGATGCTGCGTTGTGTTATCTAGGAACTCTTTCATCCAATCACACAATTGGTCTGATAGTCCATATGCTCTTACTTTGTTCATTAAACGACTGTGGGGAACTGTATTGAACGCCTTGCGGAACTCAAGAAACACGGCATCTACCTGTGAACCCGTGTCTATGGCCCTCTGAGTCTCGTGGACGAATAGCGCGAGCTGGGTTTCACACGACCGTCTTTTTCGAAACCCATGCTGATTCCTACAGAGTAGATTTCTAGACTCCAGAAAAGTCATTATACTCGAACATAACACGTGTTCCAAAATTTTACAACTGATCGACGTTAGAGATATAGGTCTATAGTTCTGCACACCTGTTCGACGTCCCTTCTTGAAAACGGGGATGACCTGTGCCCTTTCTCAATCCCTTGGAACGCTACGCTCTTCTAGAGACCTACGGTACACCGCTGCAGGAAGGGGGAGGGGGGGGGGGGGGAGGTTCCTTAACGTGCTCTGTGTAAAATCGAACTGGCATCCCATCAGGTCCAGCGGCCTTTCCTCTTTTGAGCGATTTTAATTGTTTCTCTATCCCTCTGTCGTCTATTTCGATATCTACCATTTTGTCATCTGTACGACAATCTAGAGAAGGAACTACAGTGCAGTCTTCCTCTGTGAAACAGCTTTGGAAAAAGACATTTAGTATTTCGGCCTTTAGTCTGGCATCCTCTGTTTCAGTACCATTTTGGTCACAGAGTTTCTGGACATTTTGTTTTGATCCGCCTACCGCTTTGACATAAGACCAAAATTTCTTAGGATTTTCTGCCAAGTCAGTACATAGAACTTTACTTTCGAATTCATTGAATGCATCTCGCATAGCCCTCCTCGCAGTACATTTCGCTTCGCGTAATTTTTGTTTGTCTGCAAGGCTTTGTCTATGTTTATGTTTGCTGTGAAGTTCCTTTTGCTTCCGCTGCAGTTTTCTAACTCGGTTGTTGTACCACGGTGGCTCTTTTCCATCTCTTACGATCTTGCTTGGCACATACTCATCTAACGCATATTGTGCAATGGTTTTGAACTTTGTCCACTGATCCTCAACACTCTCTGTACTTGAGACAATACTTTTGCGTTGAGCCGTCAATCATCGATACCGTAACCGCTTTATGATCGCTGATTCCCTGTTCTGCGTTAACTGTTTCAAATAGTTCGGGTCTGTTTGCCACCAGAAGGTCCAATATGTTTTCGCCACGAGTCGGTTCTCTGTTTAACTGCTCAAGGTAGTTTTCAGATAAAGCACTTAAAAAAATTCACTGGATTCTTTGTCTCTGCCACCCAATATGAACGTTTGAGTCTCCCAGTCTATACCCGGCAAATTAAAATCTCCACTTAGAACTATAACATGGTGGGGAAATCTACTCGAAATATTTTCCAAATTATCCTTCAGATGCTCAGCCACAACTGCTGCTGAGCCAGGGGGCCTATATAAACATCCAATTACCATGTCTGAGCCTGCTTTAACCGTGACCTTCACCCAAATTATTTCACATTTCGGATCTTCGTCAATTTCCTTCGATACTATTGCACTTCTTATCGCTATAAACACGCCTCCCCCTTCACTGTCCAGCCTGTCTCTGCAGTATACATTCTGAGTATAGGATTTCATTACTGTTTACGTCTGGTTTCAGCCAACTTTCTGTCCCTCGAACTATATGGGCGTTGTGACCGTTTATTAATGAGAGCAGTTCTGGGACCTTTCTATAGACGCTCCTGCAGTTTACTATTAGCACATTAGTATTGTTATTCCCTATTGCATTTTGCCTACTCTTACCTTGCTGCGTCTTAGGAGGCGTCTTGTCGGGCCTAGGGAGGTAATTCTCTAACCTAAAAAACACCTATGTGCACTCCACACGCACTCCGCTAACCTTGTCGCCGCTTCCGGCGTGTAGTGCACGCCTGACCTATTCAGGGGGACCCTACATTTCTCCACCCGATAGCGGAGGTCGATAAATTTGCACCCCAGCTCTCCGCAGAATCATCTGAGCCTCTGGTTTAAGCCTTCCACTCGCCTCCAAACCAGAGGACCGCGATCGGTTCTGGTAACGATACTACAAATAGTTAGCTCTGATTCCACCCCGCGAACGAGGCTTTCCGCCTTCACCAATTCTTCGAACCTCCTGTACGAACTGAGAATGACCTCTGAAGCCAGACGGCAGGAGTCACTGGTGCCGACATGAGCAACAATTTGCAGTCGGGTGCACCCAGTGCTCTCTATCGCCGCCGGCAGGGCCTCCTCCACATCTCGGATGAGACCCCCCGGCAAGGAGACAGAGTGAAGACTGGCCTTCTTCCCCGACCTTTCCGCTATTTCCCTAAGGGGCTCCATCACCCGCCTAACGTTGGAGCTCCCAATAACTAATAAACGCCTCCCCCCGTGTGCCTGCTCGGACCTTGCTGAAGGAGCAGCCACATGTCCACTCACAGACAGAGCGGGCGATGACACACGGCCAGCCTCGACATTGACCCTCCGCCTCGTGCGCCGTGAACGCCGCTGAACCCGCCACTCCCCTTGGGGAGAGGGTGGCTCAACCGCTCCCGGTACCCGCGAAGATGTCCCGACACCAGGGACAGTGGGTGAAGCAGGTAACACCTGGGGTATACCTTGCGACGCACCAGACTACCCACTGCCGCTACACTCCGAGGCAGTAGCCTGAAGACGGCTGTCCGCGGCCATCAACACGCTCAGCTGTTCGTGAACCTTCATCCCATAATTACTGCAACCGTAGATGACGCACATTTGCACGGTGTAATCGATGATCGTCATTTTGGAGGCGGCATACAAACTTTGTTCAGAGAAGAGGAGCTAGCGTACCCTGTCAGTAAGAAAGACGTAGATAAGAGACGCACTCGGAGGAAAATACACGCAATTAACCCTTCAGACGCAATTGGAGTTCATGTGTCACGAACTTCAAACCAACTTCTTAGTCGTGCCAAATGTGGCAGTCGACATGATCATAGGGATAAATTTTCTAAATTAACACTTGGAAGTGCCAATACTCTCTCATCCCATCTTGGCAGAGGAATTATGGATGGTCACTGACAGTTTCTATACAGGCTGGGGTGTGATGGTCTTCCAGAATTATATTGAGGATGGAAACTATTGCATTTGGGAGCAGAATCCTCTCAAAATGAGAAAATATTTGCTCTGTCACAGAGCTCGAGGTGCTGGGAATTTTATGGGCGTTTGAAAAGTTTAAATATTTCATCTGCGGAAGGAAGACCAAGGTCTATCAGATCATGAGGTCCTGGAATTATCGCTCACTGCGAAATTAACCGACAAAAGATGGATATACCTGCAACAGTACAATTTCACCATTAAATACCAGTCAAGATATAACAGCTGACGCATTATGAAGTTCCCCTATAGGGGTCCAGTCCAGGGTCAAAGAGAATCTTGAGGGGAACCAATACATTCTCTGCTACATGAGAACAGTGGCGTTCGAAAACTCTGTGACCTGCACAATTATCTCTGGTAACGGGTCGCAGTACAAGTCATGGTGGTGCAAGGAAACACTAAGGACAAACAGGACTGAACTATCTTTATTCCCTCAGACCACCCGAGCTCGAATTCGGCCTAGCGTGTCATAAAAGAGTCAGACAACCTGTGTCGGCTATATTGCCACAAGAAACACCGCTGCTGGGACGTTTTACTCAAGGATTTCTAAGATGTCACCAGTGAGCAACGTCATGGGATCACGGAGCTGGCCCCGATAACAGTCTTAAAGAATCGACAGCCTCAGAACTTAATAAAGAAGGTGGTAGACTTCTCACGGCGAAATCAGCTACAGCATCAGAAAATTGTAGACATTCTTCTCTGCAAAATTAGGTCTGCAGCTCGGAGCAGGAATAATCGTGCATAAGAGACAGCACATGAAAGAGTATAATCGTTTGGGGTATCAGACAAATTCAAGTACAAACGTAAAAAAATTCTTTTCAGTGTACAGTGAGTCATACCGAAAGAGGAGACAGCGTTGTCACAAGTTCTGGAAAACAGGGAATTTCAAACGTACAGGGTGTTTCAAAAATGACCGGTATATTTGAAACGGCAATAAAAACTAAACGAGCAGCGATAGAAATACACCGTTTGTTGCAATATGCTTGGGACAACAGTACATTTTCAGGCGGACAAACTTTCGAAATTACAGTATTTATAATTTTCAACAACAGATGGCGCTGCAAGTGATGTGAAAGATATAGAAGACAACGCAGTCTGTGGATGCGCCATTCTGTACGTCGTCTTTCTGCTGTAAGCGTGTGCTGTTCACTACGTGCAAGTGTGCTGTGGACAACATGGTTACCTCCTTAGAACAGAGGATTTTTCTGGTGTTGGAATTCCACCGCCTAGAACACAGTGTTGTTGCAACAAGACGAAGTTTTCAACGGAGGTTTAATGTAACCAAAGGATCGAAAAGCGATACAATAAAGGATCTGTTTGAAAAATTTCAACGGACTGGGAACGTGACGGATGAACGTGCTGGAAAGGTAGGGCGACCGCGTACGGCAACCACAGAGGGCAACGCGCAGCTAGTGCAGCAGGTGATCCAACAGCGGCTTCGGGTTTCCATTCGCCGTGTTGCAGCTGCGGTCCAAATGACGCCAACGTCCACGTATCGTCTCATACGCCAGAGTTTACACCTCTATCCATACAAAATACAAACGCGGCAACCCCTCAGCGCCGCTACCATTCTGCACGACAGACATTCGCTAACGATATAGTGCACAGGATTGATGACGGCGATATGCATGTGGGCAGCATTTCGTTTACTGACGAAGCTTATTTTTACCTGGACGGCTTCGTCAATAAACAGAACTGGCGCATATGGGGAACCGAAAAGCCCCATGTTGCAGTCCCATCGTCCCTGCACCCTCAAAAAGTACTGGTCTGGGCCGCCATTTCTTCCAAAGGAATCATTGGTCCATATTTCAGATCCGAAACGATTACTGCATCACGTTATCTGGACATTCTTCGTGAATTTGTGGCGGTACAAACTCCTTAGACGACACTGCGAACACCTCGTGGTTTATGCAAGATGGTGCCCGGCCACATCGCACGGCCGACGTCTTTAATTTCCGGAATGAATATTTCGATGATCGTGTGATTGCTTTGGGCTATCTGAAACATACAGGAGGCGGCGTGGATTGGCCTCCCTATTCGCCAGACATGAACCCCTGTCACTTCTTTCTGTGGGGACACTTGAAAGACCACGTGTACCGCCAGAATCCAGAAACAATTGAACAGCTGAAGCAGTACATCTCATCTGCATGTGAAGCCATTCCGCCAGGCACGTTGTCAAAGGTTTCGGTAATTTCATTCAGAGACTACGCCATATTATTGCTACGCATGGTGGATATGTGGAAAATATCGTACTATAGAGTTTCCCAGACCGCAGAGCCATCTGTTGTTGACAATTGTAACTACTGTAATTTCGAAAGTTTGTCTGCCTGAAAATGTACTGTTGTCCCAAGCATATTGCAACAAACGGTGTATTTCTATCGCTGCTCGTTTAGTTTGTATTGCCGTTCCAAATATACCGGTCATTTTTGAAACACCCTTTATGAGGGAAATTTGAAAAAGGACACTGGAAAATCTCATTTTTGCAGATCAAAATGGTGTGTTTGCTGAGATGTCATGCATCGTCACTGGCTGGGCGCAGCTGAGTTCGTGCGCTGCTTCCCTAGTTCCTCATTCCTCCTGCTTCTTGCCTTTCTACCGCTTTCCTCAGACTGCAGGCTGTGCTACCACCATGTCTAGCCTTTAGCCTAGCAGCTGCCGTCGAGGAGCAGGGAGTTGTGTTGAGTGGTTTGTTTGGATCTCATTCTCGAAGATTGTTGACACAGCGGACGGAGACGGCGCTCATGTGTGCACGAGTTGTGTCTGAGTGATTGTGTGAATGTGTGTGTGTGCTCCCGTTATCCGACAAAGGCTGTGGGTGAAAATTTAGTTATGACAATGTGATTGTCTTTTGTACTTGCGTGTCTGCAGATCAGCGATCATCTTTACGGTGAGTTCTACCTATCCTCATTATTATTGATTCTAAGAGTGTTTGAACAAGCTATCTGTTGCATGGGTTGATCACCGCAGTCTCATCTCATTAACATGATGTCTGAGACTCCTAAGTAGGTGACCACACGAGTGGGTTTCCACGGCGGGCCAAAAACCGCTGGCCATTTGTGCGGCTATCGCTAATGGATCGGGCCTCCCAATCGGAAGCCCGTCGTTTCCCACTAATGTGCAGGCCCTGCCCGTCGGATCTAGTCTCTCTGATCTGCCCGTGCGTGTGACATAATGCAGCGGATTTTTGTAGTTTATCAATGGACACAGGACGGCTATGTTCCTCGCCAGAACAGGGGCCATGAGCGATGGATTTCAAGAACTGTGACTGCCTCACCACAAGTACATTGTACAGTGCGAGGTTGTATAGACAATTTATTTCCTGTAATATATTTTGGCACTTCGAAAATAGTTTATATGTTATAAAACATGGACGATGAGAAAAAGAAAATTGTGGCAGTCACTGGCAGTTTGTACGCTATGTACTCTTACATTTCTCGAAAGAAGAATCACACAATATCTGTAAAATAATAGACATAACACAGTGGGTAATAACCGTCAATAACGAAAGTAGTAGAACCAACATTTTATCGGCTGTCACCTTTAGTGTTGGTTTACACAACTCTTCCCTGGCTTATACACTTCTTTCAAGAGGCCTACTTTTTTCTGAGATTATTTCTGAAAACCATGTAGGTATTTTAAATCTGTCTTGCAACTGCAAGGAAATGCACATTTTTGTCACTAAATGTGTTTCGTTTTATTGAAATAAAATAACAACAATGGTCTTAATGAACCATTTTCTTGCTTTCTCCATGTAAAAACAGTCCATTATAAAAGATGTTGACGTTAGTATTTAAGAGTTTTGCCCACACGGGGAGAAATACAGAAGTCCTTACGTATTTTTGAGATCTCAAAATTTCTCAGCGAAAAATGCTAAAACTTTTATGGAAATCAGGAACTTACCAGGGAATTTAAATTGGGAAACTTGTGGCAACCCTAAGAGAATCTGCCTTCGAACTGGAATAGATGAAGAGCAGGAAATCAGAAGGGCTCCACCCTATCTCCCAATATTAAACCAATTCTAGAGTAGGTTTAGGATAGCAAACTCCTGTGGAGTAAGTCTAGACTAAAGTGTTTACGACATAAATGTGTAGAATTACTTCTGACAAAAGTTATTGTGAATGAAATGAACTTGAGTTGATTTTCATTCACAACAAACTACTTATTGCTGTTTGCAGTGGAAGCAATACCATGCATCTGAGACTCGAGTTACAGAAGACGTTTCTTGTATGTGTCGAAACTTGGCCGATTTTGTGACGTGGATACGGTTGGGGAGCTGCCAGGCTTATTTCTTCGTAGAGGTGGGTACACCGTGGTTGCACTCCATCATTTTTTTCGGAGGAGTGTTTCTTTGGGATATGTGCACGGCACTGGCTGCGTTGCACTATTTTAGTTGGAATTTATCGTTGGAATATTGGCACGCCACTGCGTGCTTTGCACTACTTTTGTAGGGAGTTTCACTAGAGTATTACGCTAATGTAACCACCGAGCCCGCCCACGCCGCTGTAGCGTTGGGTACATCTTCATGGGAGTAGCGAGTTTCTCGACACGGTAGTGGTGGGCAATCAGTGCAAAGGGCGTAAGCAGCATCTCCTCGACCATATCCCTTCAATTGGTAGGTGAAGTCACGAACACAAGCGTAATAAAAGCATTAACATAATTTACATATTGCCAGTTATAGAAGGTGAAGGAGAATGCGTGAGGTATATAGAATATCAACAATTCTTGTCTTGCCTCAAAGAACAACACTCAGTTACAGTGTACAACATGTATGGGCAGCGGAGAAAACACCCAATGGTGGGAACTCGAAACCCAGACGATCAAAAGCAACGTCGCCTCCTTAGGACGCACCACCCTGGGAGGAAGCGAGTAATGGTAGTGGTAACGGTATCGGTCTACCTAGTATGTAAGTAATTTTCAAAACATTTTTATTATTATTACACTACTGGCCCTTAAAATTGCTATACCAAGAAGAAATGCAGATGATAAACGGGTATTCATTGGACAAATATATTACACTAGAACTGATATGTGATTACATTTTTACGCAATTTGGGTGCATAGATCCAAAGAAATCAGTACCCAGAACAACCACCTCTGGCCGTAATAACGGTCTTGATACGCCTGGGCATTGATTCAAACAGAGCTTGGATAGCCTGTAAAGGTACAGCTGCCCATGCAGCTTCAACACGATACCACAGTTCATCAAGTGTAGTGATTGGCGTATTGTGACGAGCCAGTTGCTCGGCCACCATTGACCAGACGTTTTCAATTGGTGAGAGATCTGGAGAATGCGCTGGCCACGGCAACAGTCGAACACTTTCTGTTACCAGAAAGGCCCGTACAGGACCTGCAACATGCGGTCGTGCTTTATCCTGCTGAAATGATGGGTTTCGCAGGGATCGAATGAAGGGTAGAGCCACGGGTCGTAACAGATCTTAATTGTAGCGTCCACTGTTCAAAATGCCGTCAATGCGAACAAGAGGTGGCCGAGTCGTGTAACAAATGGCACCCCATACCATCACGCCGGGTGATACGCCAGTATCGAATACACGCTTCCAATGTGCGTTCACCGAGATGTCGCCATCATGATGCTGTAAACAGAACCTGGATTCATCCGAAAGAATGACGTTTTGCCATTCGTGTCGTTGAGTACATCATCGCAGGCGCTCCTGTCTGTGATGCAGCGTCAAGGGTAACCGCAGCCATGGTCTCCGAGCTGATAATCATGCTGATATAAACGTCCTCGAACTGTTGGTGCAGATGGTTGTTGTCTTGCAAACCTCCCCATCTGTTGGCTCAGGTTCGTGACGTGGTTGCACGATCCGTTAGAGCCATGCGCGTAAGATGCCTGTCATCTCGACTGCTAGTGATACAAGGCCGGTGGAATCCGCCACGGCGTTCCGTATTACCCCACTGAACCCACCCTATTCTATATTCTGCTAACAGTCATTGGATCTCGACCAATGCGAGCAGCAATGTCGCGATACGATAAACTGCAGTCGCGATAGACTACAATCCGACCTTTATGAAAGTCGGAAACATGATGGTACGCTTTTGTCCTCCTTACATGAGGCATCACAACAATGTTTCACGAGGAAACGCCGGTCAACTGCTGTTTGTGTATGAGAAATCGGTTGGAAACTTTCCTCATGTCAGCACGTTGTGGGTGTCGCCATCGGCGCCAACCTTGTGTGAATGCTCTTGAAAGCTAATCATTTGCATATCACAGCAGCTTCTTCCTGTCATTTAAATTTCGCTTCTGTAGCATGTCATCTTCGTGGTGTAGCGATTTTAATGGCCAGTAGTGGTCATCAAGGTTCTGCATTACGATCACTAAGATCTTTATTATCTATGGATGATACTTTTTTTGTCTTATCCTGTTGTTTTCAGACTACCAAGAGTCATCATCGAGGACGGTGTCACCAGCAAGGCACAGCGCTATAGTTAGCAATGCCGTAGTGAGTATAATGGATAACCAGTAATACGGTGATGAGTAGACAATAGCTCGATTTCATTGTTTTATTAGAACAATGTATACTAGGAATAGGATAATTAATGGCACTAGAACATTTTTTCTGTGTCTTCACCCTGCATCTATTTATTGTTTTGACTTAACGTTTTCTATGCCATAAGATAGCTCGATTTTTATACTACTTGTTTAAATTAGAAAAAGAAATGCAATGGTGAAAGAAGGATTCCAGATGAAACAGAAATTACTTTGTGGACCACTAAACAATGATCTGAGGAAAAGACTTGCCAAATGTTACATCTGGAGCACTATATGAAGCGGAGACCTGGACATTGAGGAAGATGAAAGAAGATTAGAGGTACTAGAGATGTGGGTATAAGGAAGAATGGAAAAAGTGAAATGGGAAGACCGAGTAAGGAATGAAGAAGTATTAAGAAGAGTTAGAGAAGAAAGAAATATGCTGAAAGTTATCAGAAAGCGAAAACGGAACTGGATTGGACATTGCTTGAGGAAGGAATGTTAATTGAAGGAAGGAATAGAAGGAATGGTGGAGGTAAAAAGAGGAAGAGGAAAAAGAAAATTTCAAATGTTGGAAAATATCAGATTAGAAAAATATTCAGAAATGAAAGACTGGCTATGGACAGACAAAAGTGGAAGACACTTAACCCATGACAAGACCTGCCAATTGGCAGAATACCATACTACCACCCCATCAAAGCCATCCTATTCATTGCTCAGCCCTGAACTAACCTTTTTTTCCCTCATGCCAGACAGCTGTCTCATAATCCTGTCATTATTCCATATAATGTTAAGTCTACAAACAGAATAAGGTACATTCCGTGTTTGAGTCACTAGTGATAAACCTATGGAAACTTCCTGTGATGGTTGACGCTTTCTCCTGTAGAGCAGTCTACCTGTGATGAGCTTCCTTGCGTTGACATGAGTCACCAGGATCGACTGCCAGTACTTCTATCGACACAGAAGGATGTCTGGTGCTGCCAGCTTGTACCATTGTAAGCAGCCTGTTTGTATGTTGGCAAGCTATAGACTGTATTAATACAGCTGACAGCGCTCTGCGCCCTCGGCGATAGATTCTGTGATTGGATGGACTAGCAGTTAGCAAACAGATAGAAAAGAGTTTGGATACGATTTTCTTAGTGGAGACATGCATTGTAAAATGGTAGGACATGCATTGTAACATGAGGAGGGATGTAGTTGGTAATGACTGGGTAGTGAAATTGTTGACAACTATATAATTTTTGGAATTGGATGTTCCATGAATCAGGAACAATCTTTTAAATACATTGTATGCTCTTCAGCAAAATCTTTATTTTGCTGACCCTATGTCTCCTAGTAGTTAGAGCCTATCGTAGTTCGAATATTTTTATTTAGCTGGCTGTAGTTGCTGCTTGCTGTAGTTTGTGTTTTCTGTGAGATAAGTAAATTATGAAAAAGTATGGGTTACTGTTAGGATTTCTTGTAATTCAGGGTCATTCTCTTGTGTTAATTATTTAAAGCCATGTTGTCACTGTATAGCAATCAGATTGCTTTGGGCTTGTATATTGTGGGTAATACATGAATAGATTAACTTTGAGTTGTCTTTGTCAGGGAAAATTCTGTATGTTAGTGTTTAAATGGTACAAATTAGTAAAGAGACAGTAATTTCAGCGACTCAGTAGTTTCACCTATTCAGTAGTTTCACCCGAAGTTTCACCTGGTAAAGACTCAGTAGTTTCATCATTTCGGCTGCGTCTTCTGAGGGAATTCTGGCTGATGGCCGTTGCCACTAGATACACCTTCTCCTGAGAATACGACCACACCAACTCCAACTTGCATCCCTGGACCACTGTCACAGAGGAAGATGACCCTTGTAAAGTGAGTGGAATGGTAAAGTGCAAGCATGTGATGTGTTCTTTATTGTGGTATACCAGAGGCAGACCATAGCCAGCAAAACATAGTATTCTCCAGTCAACACAAGTTGATCGTTCCCCAATATTGAGACCTTAATGAGCTATGTGTTGTAACGTTTGATAGTCTTGATATTGCTAACTTTATCAGTCTCTTATCTACTTTTTCTTGTTTAGTTTCTGTACAATAGAGTGCATTGGATACATGATATCTTTCAGTTCCTCTGAAGCATATAAACATTATTTTTAATTTTAATTTGACATGTTTTCTTTAACAGTTTGTAATGATAATTCTATTTTTTAGCTTCAGTTTTTGGTAACTTGATTAAGAGGTACAATAGAGTGCACTGGACACATGATATCTTTCAGTTCCTCTGAAGCATATAAACATTGTTTTTAATTTTAATTTGACATGTTTTCTTAAACAGTTTGTAATGATAATTCTATTTTTTTAGCTTAAGTTTTTGGTAACTTGATTAAGAGGTATTCCTTCAATGCTTAGCCTCCTTTCGAGCATTTTTTACAACATTCATTGTCTATAGCTTTTGATTACTGAAAATCGAAATCATTTTTACGTGTCTGTTTCATTATAGGAATATAAATTTCTTACGTTTATTTGATGTCACTGTGGAATTTTGTTGTTGTTGTCTTTATCTTTTGAAGTGTCTCAAATTATGTGATATATAATTATGATTGCTTATTACTACCTAAAAAATGTCACACTATATAAATGCCACACAAACACTGATAATGTTTCATTGTGCTGTTAGTTGTATCAGTGATGAATATTTGTTGCAGATTTCCTGTATTAAGGGCTGAATGTCAGCTGAAAGGGCCATTAGTCACCAGCGTTCAGTGTACAGCCCACATCTGGAAAGGCATACTAGATGTGTGTGAGTCAACAGAACAACTCTGAAGGTTAAACTACTGAAATAAGGATATTGTCTTCTTGGAGGATGACAGATGTGTCTGTGTTGGACGCAAAAAATGGATTTCTATTTGTTTAAGAGTCTCTCTGAAGTTGTAGAGGCCAGGTAGTCCTATAATTAACCGAAACTTCCAGCACAGCCTTCTGCCAAATGCCCAACTGTCATCTGTGTTGATGACTTGCTCGCTGAGTGTGTGTAGTATCATTAAGTATAAGTCTGTGTTGGATGAGGTGTTGTAGTGAATGGGAAAGACAGGTTGGCTGCATAATTATCTCTCCCACCTACCCTGAAGTACCTGCTGACTTTCTCTGACTTGATTGAGAGACACGGTCAGTTCCAGCTTCTCAGATAGTTTTATGTGAATGATACACTGTCGTCACGCTAAGTGAACCAAAAAGCAAAATATTTTGTGAGTGAGGGGCTCTGAAAGACCCAAAGCTCTCATGACTTGTCCCTTCACATTTTTTGCTTTAATTCTACTTTTTATCGTTAAGCTCCGGAGTGTGACAGCCAATTAAGATCATTGGAGTAATGAAATCTGGTCTGAGAACTTCGATTTTCTTTCGATGCGAACTGGGTGTTGGGATTGACGCACTTTATTAGGCTTGGGACGATGTGTGGTGGGGCAGCTACCTGAGCGACAAGAGAGGAGTACGATACACTCGCACAGGGGGTGCCCGGCGTTTCTGCCTCTCGTAGCGAGGCGAGCAGGGTGTCTGGGACGTGGACAGCGTTGTGGTAAGCAAATCGTTTTAGTGCACTGAGGTCTGCTGCTCGCTTGCCAGACGGCGTTGGACGGCTGCATTGTGTCCTTCGGTACAAAGAGTTTTTATGTCTGCATCCATGAGGGTTCGACAGTACGACGCCAACGTAGACCAGTGTCATTCAACGGCCAGAGGCAGTTTCAGGTCTATGCTTTCGCGTACATAGACTGAAAAGCGCCAGCTGATTGGTGGACCAGCATGATGTGTGCTGACGCAAAAGAACGCGCTCCAAATCTGGTTGCAAGACAGACTGTAGGAAAAAAAATTGTTTTAACAGTAGGGGAAAGGACCTGCAGAATCTAAGAGTATAACTGGCAGCTGTTTGTGTGTTTCTCAATATTGGAGATATTCATAAGCGGTGGGGACAAGGTGCTAATCTTTCGGTGTGAAGGCGAAGTGAGGAGTTCAGGGACCTGCTTCTGGACGGCTGGAGAGATTGATCGTGTTTCACTTCTGGGCCACCAGAGCCAACGTTGGAGTTCTTCACTTCTGGTCAGCCAAAGTGAATGTGATCGCAGGAGTCATCAGTATTGCTCTCACAATAATCCACGCTGAGTCCGTCTGTTAGTACTTGGTGTCAGCAGTCGGTATTGTTTGTCTTTTTTTGCTCGACGCTGACCATTTCGGAATATTGAATCTCCTAACAATTTCCGAAATGGAATATACCATGCATTTAACTGCAAATACTATGCCGCGTTTAGAGTCTGTTAAATCCCATCGTGTGCCCATAATCACGTCAGAAACCTTTTCACATGAATCACCTGAGTACAAATGACAGCTCCACCAATGCACTGCCCTTTTATGTGTTGTGCATGCGATTCTATCACCACCTATATATGTGCATATCGCTATCCGATGGCTTTTGTCACCTAAGTGTACGATCGTTTGGTTTCATATGACAGGGAAGCCCCACAATTCTAATATCATTTTTGCCTTAATGATGGTAAATAAGTTTCAGACAAAACTCAGACGAAAAACTGAAACTCAGGAGGAGATGAATAATAATTTCCGTATAAATAAGCTGCGCTGTGCGGAATATGGGCGCTTTTATCTAGACCAAGCCGGTAGATACTTTTTTACGTACTTTCGTGAACATAGTGGTCAACAAAGTGAAACTCATTTGGACATCATCTGTGTCAATCTCAGAACAAATTTACGACACTCGCGGTAACATGAAAGTTCTTCATATGGGACTCAAAGCCAGGAAGTTAAATATTCTGCAAAACGTGCTGATTTATACTCGTAATAGTTAAAATGTGCTGAATGATCAGTTGGCTTCAGTTAACATACCGGTATTTTTGACGACATCCTATGATGGGTTACACAGTCTTGTACTTCTTTTACCTATTTATTTTTATAGGCTGACCTGAAAGTAGTTTTCTGCATACCACTGAATTTGGCAAATATGTTAGGTGATGGCGGAGCACAGAGATGGAGGTAGGAGGATGGTGATTCGTTTATGGAAAGCAATAAATGAAATGATCACATGACTGGCATTACACTATCTTGATGTTAACGCATGTACTGGAAAGATGTGACTGGGGTGGTGGTGGGAAACGTGTTGCTTGGGGAGGAGATGGAGGGAGTGACAAGAAAAATTATATAAAAAGAAAAAAACGAAAAAATTAATTCCGTTCATCAAAGCTCATCGTATAAAAACATTTATCTAAATTTCTCTTTGTCAATAGTTTTGGCTTTCTGGAGTTTTGTTACTTGTAAAGATGGCTGTATGTTCTTCAGGTCGGATATCAGTGGAGCACATACGTTTTTTGATCAAACACCTACAAAATTCTTCTTAATGTAACACTTGTTACCAGCCTCGTGTAATCAGTAATGAAAGCTCATATTTTGAAGTACATATTTCTGTTTCCTTGCATAGAATCTAAATGTTTGAAGACATTTAATTCTTATCTTCTTACGCTTAGTCCCCAGTTACTAGCTTTACACCTGGGCCTTTCTGTGTGCATTTCAAGATTAAAGATACGATGGTCTATGACGTCTCCACCTCTATGCTACTTCATTTGCCTATAAATAGATGCTCCTGTTGGCAGAAGATTTTAGAGATAAAGAGAGTGGTATGATGTGAAAGGACATTGAGTAGGCTGAACTTAGACTTTACATTTTCCCAGGTATGTCTGGTTGATGGTCTTCAGTCATATTATAATGTAAGATAGATATCAGTCTTATTTCAAATGCCTTTCGCTTCTATTACCTGTAACAGATTCTTTTCTAGTGTACTATGATTGTCTCTTTGGCAGCTGATACGCAGTTCTATGCCTTTTCCCTCTCTTGTCTGTAACATATATTTTTGCAGTGAACGAGACAATCTAAAATCTTATGCTTCTATGAAATTAATATAATACACCTCTGCTTATTTAAAATCGTAGGCTAGGTCAGATGTCCTTTCTTCATTTCTTACCCGCAACAGACATATTTGTATCGCAATGAGACGGCTTTGCTGGCAGGTGTTACTTAGTTTTATTTGGTTATTCCTGTCTTTCCCTAAAAGTCATATTTGTAGTGTATTTGATGATCTTGTCGGTAGTCGATGTCAAAGATTTGAGAGCATGGTGATAATATATAAATCTGTGGCCTATTCGTTAGACCTTATTCTTCCCTGAAATTGTTGTTGTGCACCTTTGGACATATAAATGTGGAAGCTAGGTCAGTTGTGCCTTTAAATTCCTTCCATTATCCTACCTAATTATATACCTTTTTTTCTTAATACTTCAAGAGATCTGCAGCGGATAGACACTTGGTACAGGGAGTGGCAACAGACCCTTAACATAGACAAATGTAATGTATTGCGAATACATAGGAAGAAGGATCCTTTATTTTATGATTATACAATAGCGGAACAAACACTAGTCGCAGTTTCATCTGTAAAATATCTGGGAGTGGAATGATCATATAAAATTAATTGTTGGTAAGGCGGGTACCAGGTTGAGATTCATTGGGAGAGTCCTTAGAAAATGTAGTAATCAACAAAGGAGGTGGCTTACAAAACACTCGTTCGACCTATACTTGAGTATTGCTCATCAGTGTGGAATCCGTACCAGGTCGAGTCGACGGAGGGGATAGAGAAGATCCAAAGAAGAGTGGCGCATTTAGTTACAGGGTTATTTGGTAACCATGATAGCGTTACGGAGATGTTTAGCAAACTCAAGTGGCAGACTCTGCAAGAGAGGCGCTCTGCATCGCGGTGTAGCTTGCTATCCAGGTTTCGAGAGGGTGCGTTTCTGCATGAGGTATCGAATGTATTGCTTCCCCTACTTATACCTCCCGAGGCGATCACGAATCGACTGGGACAGAAAAGGGAGGTAATGACAGAGGCACGTAAAGTGCCCTCCGCCACACACCGTTGGGTGGCTTGCGGAGTATAAATGTAAATGTAGATGCAAATTTTCACAAGTAATAACTTAAGATTCATTCCTGGGGATACACCTGTTTCTTTTGCTGAATACTAAAAGATTTTCACAAATAGTACTTAATATTCAACCTTAGGGTCTCTGACATAGTTCTTGCCAGCTGAATCTTTGTTTTGTATATTTTCGGCTACTCTACCATATAACTGGTATTCCATGGAGACTCTAATTTAGGAGCTTGTAGAATAAAATGGTTTTATACTCCAGTGTTTTTAAGATGAGAGGATTTTGATAACGAAAGAGATGTGATGGGACTTAGGCTCAGAGTTTGCCATATTTCCTCTCCCCATCTTGTCTGTTGCTGACCCTGACAGATACATCCAGTAAATGAGTGCACTTGCTCATAACTGTTTTTCTTGGTTCACCATATTGCAGACTAGATGCTGAATATTTTTATTTATTCTCTGATGCTAATGGAGGATGCTTCTCTGTGTTTATAAACCTGTTCCCTGTTGCAGGATGTTTTCTTGGACATACGGAATTTACAATTTTGTTATTATTTACCAAACTGGCATTCCACTGTGTAAGGTCACATACTTTCTCCACAATCATGATTTTCATGACGTGCTTCATTTACTATGAAACATATATACTCCTGGAAATGGAAAAAAGAACACATTGACACCGGTGTGTCAGACCCACCATACTTGCTCCGGACACTGCGAGAGGGCTGTACAAGCAATGATCACACGCACGGCACAGCGGACACACCAGGAACCGCGGTGTTGGCCGTCGAATGGCGCTAGCTGCGCACCATTTATGCACCGCCGCCGTCAGTGTCAGCCAGTTTGCCGTGGCATACGTAGCTCCATCGCAGTCTTTAACACTGGTAGCATGCCGCGACAGCGTGGACGTGAACCGTATGTGCAGTTGACGGACTTTGAGCGAGGGCGTATATTGGACATGCGGGTGGCCGGGTGGACGTATCGCCGAATTGCTCAACACGTGGGGCGTGAGGTCTCCACAGTACATCGATGTTGTCGCCAGTGGTCGGCGGAAGGTGCATGTGCCCGTCGACCTGGGACTGGACCGCAGCGACGCACGGATGCACGCCAAGACCGTAGGATCCTACGCAGTGCCGTATGGGACCGCACCGCCACTTCCCAGCAAATTAGGGACACTGTTGCTCCTGGGGTATCTCCATCCCACAACCATTCTTCTCTCCAGCAGTCGTTAAAAACCAAGAAACGTCAAAATACGGACATGAGTTCCACTCCCACACCAAGAAGTCCTCACACTCCAATATCTTCGCCTACCATTCACAGTTTCATCTTCAACCCAGATGTGACATTTCTCTAAAGTAAATCCCTCACCTCGAAATCAAAAAATGGCTACTTAGCCTCTACCTCCAAAAAATTAACCCTAGAAACACTCCATATTACTTAAGTCCCTGAACACAGCTTCCACAATAACCTTCTCCCTGAAATTCCTTATATTTCCTTTGGTTCCAAATCCTCCTTAACATCCCTTACCACTGTACTCCATGCTAAAAAACTCCAATCTATTTGCTGTCCTCCCACCCTCATTGCAGTGATCAGCAAAGTCCACTTTCATTATCACAGGTGAGGAAATTGAATCCAAAATGAACAACAACCCGAACTTAGAAGTTCAAATAGCCCTTCAGATCAATAGTTATCATGATACCACTAGCATCATCCATGTTTCAAGTGAGTCAGTCTCCACCAAAGACCTCCTCCTTAAAGATCGAACCCTGAAACACCACCCCCACCACCACAAAGTCGGACGTTCAAAATCCTCTCCGCAGCCCTACTGCTACAATGATCACCTAACTGCAGGTTGTTAAAACCCCATCCACCTATCCACACTGAAAAGACATATTCTTACACAGTACCCTATTCTTGCTTCTCCCTCCTACTTGCCACATTTGCAAAAAGCTTGCACCCCCATCTATTCTGCAAAATACAAAACCAAGCCTCTACTAACCAAACCGGAATGCACTGTCCCAATGTGTTCTAGTAATACTCTCATTCATCCCAACAATTCCCTCCAGTCAACGCCCACTGCTGAAGACATCATCAGATTCATGAGACTCGTCTTCCAAAACATTCATCTATTGCAGCTTCTACACCCCTTAAACAAATCTTGCTTCCTGCCCACTCCATCTTCCATCTCAACAGCCACCCACCTACTGAGGCAACCAGCTTCACTTCCTCTTCACCCACATCGACACCCTAGTTTAAGCTTCATCTAGTCCTCATCCACACACACCAGTCTTATTTCCTAATAATAACGTCAAAGCACTACGAAATCCTGCATCACAACATCCGCTCCCTACCCACTAGTAAACACCTTTAAATGCATACCTTGTCCCAACGTGATGTCCATACTTTATCCTTAATTAAACCGCCCTCCAGCCCTGTCACACCATCACAGCCTCTCCCTACATCCTCCACTTCACAGATAACCACTTTCCTCTGGCCAGATTTGCAATCGGTCGCCACAAGAACACCCTTGTTTGGTCACAACCTTTACATAGTACTCCCACTGAACACCTTATCTTTACCCTCTTTTCCAAACCTCAACCACTAACTGTGTGACCATCTAGATCTGACATGATCACCCCACGCCTAGGACTTCCTGAACCAGATACAATGCACCTTCTTCACTTATAGTATTTCTGATGGCCTCAACTTCCGTAGTAGATCCACCACAGTACTGCAGCAGCAGCGTCAGTTTATTTACTCCTTACAAGGTGGTATCATTTCTACCCCACACCACATCTCTTCTGAAAGACAGACATATTCTTACACAGTACCCTATTCTTGATTCCCCTCCAGGATCTCAAAAACTCCTTGAATGCCTTACTGCAAAAGTCCTCAATCCGACTTTAAGAGACCACCTATTTGTACTCATCACCATTTCTTACAGTAGCCTCAGTCCCATGCACCCCATCCCAACCTCCACTCTTATCCAAAACTACTACTGCACCATCTTGCATGCCTCGTAGGAATCCATAGGAACTCACAGTGGAAGCTACCTCTTGACTTCCCAACAATCTGACAACATGCCCCATGGCACATCCTTCCTGCAGCAGACCTTGTTGTCTTTCCGCCCTTTACTCACACCGACCTAGGCTGTTGTTCTTGCATTGTTGTTCACCACCGAACACACGTCAAAGCACCTTTCTAAAGATAGTAAGACACTGACATCAGACTTCAACACTCGATATAGCGTCGTAACCTTGAGCTTTCAGCTGCTCCCACGTGCCGCACCACTAACGGTACTTATGTGACAACAAAGCCGAGAGGCGAGCGAATCACAGCTCGCAGCCCCTGCTGGCGGCAGGCAGTGGCTGTGACCTTGAGGACTCTACTGTCGTGCTGGCCACTCTAGCAGCAATTTTTCGTAGGTCAGTGGAACAACGAAGGATACTTAGAGTCTGTAAAAAGGCGCAGCTCACTACCGTTTTCAAGAAGGGCAGTAGGATAGATGCACGTAATTATAGACTTATAACGTTGGCGTCTGTTACAGAATTATGGAACATGTTTGACGTTCGCGTGTTATGACGAAGAACGAAAAATCTCCTCCATAAAATTCATTATAAGTACCGCCAAGAGAGATCGTGCGAAACTGAACTCGCCTTATTCCTCCATTAGATCCATAGTACTATAGACAATAGTGATCAGGTTGATGCCATCTTCCTGCATTTCAGGATATGACATTCGCAAATGGAACAGGGCAGGGGGATCAGTTAGTGGTACCGGAAGTACCCTGTGCCACACACCATCAGGTAGCTTGCCGAGTATTGAGATAGATAGATGCACACCAGCAGTATACCGAGAAACAGATTCTGACACAAGTATGGGCAGACTAAACTTGACGCAAACAAGAAACAAATGAACATAATCGACTGGACGGAGTGGCAAGCAATATTCTCCAGATTTCGTACTCGATCCTGAGACCAAACGCCAGATATGCTCGCATGAAAATTATGAAGTGCGATTCCTCGACCATATTCAAAGCCCAGACATAATGGCGATCCCCGAGTAATACAAGCTTTTATCAAATCATCGGTACGGATTATGGAAAAACAACTTTTGTAATAAGCAACTTGATGTGTTCGTCAACGACATCTTGAAAACAACAGATGTAGGTTGGCAGGTTGATTTCGTATTGCTAGACTTCTAAAGCGTATTTGACGTTTTATCACATCATAGACTAATAACGAAGACAGGATCGTGTGGGATATAAGAGACTGCCGCAATAAATATTCGACTAACGGAACATAGTATGTTATATAGGATGGGGATTGTTCCACAGAATCCAAACTGAAATAGGGTATGCTCCAGCGAAGGGTAATAGGACCTGTAAAGATGCCAGTAAGCCGTAAGGTACAGGGGGGAGCGAGTGCGTGGTGGACTGGTTGGCCCAAGTGGAGACACTGCTGACATATAAGGATGATTTTTGTTGACTTCAGTACATGACGTAGTAAGCCAACCACGCCTCTCTCTGTTGTCCATGGCTGACGCTTATATGCGGGCGGCAGTTTCCACCCTGGCTGCTGAGCAGGCATCCTGCATTGCTGATGTAAGTGCTGTGGCAGGCCGGCAGCCCTTAGAGGCCGCAGCCGCTGTCTACAATTCCCCTCTACTTTCCTTGGCATGTTGGAGCCCGCTCGCAGCCTAATTAAACTCGCGATGGTGCGCGAAGACGGCAGTGTGCGGGGTACGACTCACTGCCCTCTGGCGGGAGTCAGACAGAGGCTGGTGCTGTGGCACCGAGTCCCACTAGCGACTTAGCGTGTGTGGCAGCAGGCAGAGATGGCAGGTCAGCAGGGCTGTGGCACCAAGCCTCAAGAAGGACCCAGTGCTGGCAGCAGGAGCAGTCTGGTCTCAAACCCGTGGCTGCTGCTGGCGATCAGTCATCCCACTGTCAAGCGTAGCTCTGGCATTGTGGTGGTGGTGTTGATTTCCAGTAACGAGAAATGATCCCCTACCTAGATAATCAGACTTATTTATAAGCTTCTAGCTTGCATTTGTTGCAATAAAATCGGAAACATACTCACGTCACCCGTAACAAGAAATTGGTTGTAGTATGGCGACATAACCCAACTGGCTACGCGGTTACTGATGTGCCGTGCAATTTACTGCTGTGCTCGGGTGTCCTGGCTTCGCAATCCGCTTGCATGTCTGTTACAGTGAGCCACATGTTGCCATATCGACAGCTACTCACTCGTGGCTGTCAACGCAACACTCAGTGGCAGGGCGGCTTCCACAATTCTTCTCATTACTTTCCCTAAAGATTTATAATTTTTCCTCAAAGACTATACAGCAGCTCACACAGGATCAACAGATGTAGAGGACTATTTGCTGTCGATGCAGTTGTGTCCAGGAAAGTATCGTCGTTGGACGATCGTAAGAAAATGTGAAAGGTTTTGCACAAATATTCCACTTATTGTAATGAATGATCGTTGTTTTCAAATGTGGATAACCGGAAAACAATACCCACAACGAAGGGAAATAACTAGATAGTGCATGATTACAAGATTAGTGTAAAAAAATGATGAGTGCATCGTGATGTATTTTAGAGATATATTAAAAAGCTACATGAAATGGGACGATAGTGGAAATTCGTCTTTGAAGAAATCTGCATTGTGTCTCTAATGCTACCAATTCGAGAGTGGCTTACCAGTGTTTGAACGTCCTTATAAAGTTGGAGTGACAAAGACTGTGAAATAACTCAGACGTGCGCAGCTATGATAGTAAACGTGCATCTCATACGAAAGTGTAACACTGTTGCTCCTATGACGTAAAAGCAAATAATCGGTAGGAAGATGATGCAGTCCTCGAGAAATTCTGTTGGCCGATTTGGAGAATCTGGATTTTTGCGGCCATTATGCTGCCACCACTGTATATATTGTGTAGGCATAATGAAAATAAGAGATTAAGGCGGGTGCAGAGTTAGGTACATAACCATTTTTCGCTCATTCAGTACTCGAATGAGGCAGGGACTACACTACTGTCCATTAAAATTGCTACACGAAGAAGAAATGCACGTCATCTTCGTGGTGTAGCAATTTTAATGGCCAGTAGTGTAGTTAATATTGCTATCCAGTGCTCTTCACAGTGCCTTCTACATTGACTTGTATTTTATGTACAGGGTGGCAATAAATGAACTATATGAAATAAAATCGCCATAAGTTCTGAACTGTTTGTGTTAGGACGCGTAAACTCCACGGTTATCTGCGGAGCGAGATGAGAATTAGTAAGTGGTGTATGGTTTGCTTTAGCGACTTTCATTTGGATGAGTTCGTCAATAAGCAAAACTGACGCTTTGGGAGACGGGGAATCCGCATTTCGCGATCGAGACGTCTTCCGCTCAGCGGTTGACGTCCAGTCACGGAGTAATCGGTGCGATATTCCTTGATGGCATGGCGACTACCGAATGGGACTTGAAGATCCTGGAAGATGATTTCATCCTCATTGTCCAGAGCGACGATGATTTCGACAAGATGTGGGTCACGCTAGACGGAGCTAGACCCCATCGAAGCAGAAGAGGGGGGAGCACTTTGGGGACGGCATTCTGGCTCTGGCGTTCCCAGAGACCTCAGGCATGCGCATCGATTGGCCACCATTTTCTCAGGATCTGACCACATGCCACTGCTTTTTGTGGGGCTATATCAAAGGTGTACAGTAATGAACCCAAACCCATTGCTGAACGAAAAACAGCCTTTAGGAGGTCATCGAGAGGATAATTGTTCGGACTCTTCAGATGATCATGTACAATTTCGCTATTCGTCTGCGCTACATCATCGCCAATGAAGGCACCCATATCTAACATGTCACAACCTAAATCGGAATATCTGTAGTGACGTTTACATGTTGAATAAAGTGTGTGCACGCCTTAGTTTGTAACTAATTACAGTTTTTTATATAGTTCAATAATTGTCGCCCCTTTAGGTAGATGTAGGTGAAGGCATAACCGAAAAAATTTTTTATTCCAGTCTTTGATCACAATATCAATTCTTTTGACGATAACCGCTTTCAGTCAGTAATGACCATCCTCAGATCTTTTCTACACCATGTCATGAAGTGATAAGGCCGTAATGGCATCGTCAAAACATATAAATATACTCAGCACAGCATTGTCACACAGATCTAAAATAAGGTGACG
Source organism: Schistocerca gregaria (assembly GCF_023897955.1). NCBI lineage: Eukaryota > Metazoa > Arthropoda > Insecta > Orthoptera > Acrididae > Schistocerca > Schistocerca gregaria. The sequence goes on along the minus strand of NC_064926.1, from coordinate 139,933,498 downwards.
ATGCTGTCCTGAGTATATTTATATGTCACATAGATCTAAAAGTACGGAGAAGGTAATTAAAATCCACGGAGAAGAAATAAAAACTTTGAGGTTTCCGGATGTCATTGTAATTCTGTCGGAGATAGCAAAGGACTTGGAAGAGCAGTTGAACGGAATGGACAGTGTCTTGAGGGTATAAGATGAACATCAACAAAAGCAAAACGAAAATAATGGAATGTAGTGGAATTAAGGCGGGTGATGCTGAGAGAATTAGATTAGGAAATGAGACACTTAAAGTAGTAAAGGAGCTTTGCTATTTGGGGAGCAAAATAACTGATGATGGTCGAAGCAGAGAGGATATAAAATGTAGACTGGCAATGACAAGGAAAGCGTTTCTGAAGAAGAGAAATTTGTTAACATCGAGTATTGATTTAAGTGTCAGGAAGTCGTTTCTGAAAGTATTTGTATGGAGTGTAGCCATGTATGGAAGTGAAACATGGACGATAAATAGTTTGTACAAGAAGAGAATAGAAGCTTTCGAAATGTGGTGCTACAGAAGAATGCTGAAGATTAGATGGGTAGATCACATAACTGATGAGGAGGTATTGAATAGAATTGGGGAGAAGAGGAGTTTGTGGCATAACTTGACTAGAAGAAGGGATCGGTTGATAGGACATGTTCTGAGGCACCAAGGGATCATCAATTTAGTACTGGAGGGCAGCGTGGAGGGTAAAAATCGTAGAGGGAGACAAAGAGATGAATTCACTAAGCAGATTCGTAAGGATGTGGGCTGCAGTAGGTACGGGGAGATGAAGAAGCTTGCACAGGATAGATTAGCACGGTGAGCTGCATCAAACCAGTCTCAGGACTGAAGACCACAACAACAACAGATCTAAAATAAGATGAAGATGCTGTCCTGAGTATATTTATATGTGTTGACGATGCCATTACGGCCTTATCGCTTTAGGACATGGTGTAGAAAAGATCTGAGGATGGTCATTACTGACTGAAACCGGTCATCGTCAAAAGAACTGATAATGTGATCCAAGACTGGAATAAAAAACATTTAACAGTATTGGATCATTGTTCATATAAGCGACTATGTCGCAACTGGTGCTAAATGAAAATGAAAATAAATATTGTCCAAGGAGAGATAGCAACATTATAAAAAAAACATTAAAAATTACCACTGTAGTTCGAACCCAGGTTCACTAGCGGAGATGATCGCTGATTAGACGGCCGTCCTCAGGTCAGTTGCCAATAGCGGTGATGCAACGATCAGTAATTATGGTCCACCGAGAAAAGCAGGGGAGAAAACGAACCGAACTGTCCGAAGGAACATCTGAGGCTGAGCAAACATATGAAACCGCTTCGCTGCGTACGGCAGTCAGTCCTTCGAGCCTGTCGCGCAGGGAACAGGATTATGCCATCGCACCACAAGTCTTGCGAAGCGTCCTCGCCGATTCTGTTACGCCGGGCCCGTGCGTGATTTCCAGCCCCTGCGCGGGCATTAGCTCCCCGGGGAGCGCAACCCCGAAGCGTCTGCGTCGCGCCTAAACGGATGGACGCCGCCGGGGCAGACGCCATGTTTTTTCTCTTTTGTTTTATTTTCGGCACTGGCGAAACACGCCGCACCGGTGCGGAAAAAGGGCATAACTCATAATAAACGGCGCTTGAAATTGCAGCAGGGATTGCGTCGACACAAGTAAATTTCTGGCGCCGGGGGCGACGGTGCAGTTTCGGCGGAAGAGAGGCGTGACCCCCGAGGACGAGCGCTGCAATTATTGCGCAATCCCTGCCCGCCTCCACACCCAGCCTCCCCCACCCCCACTCCTTCAACCGCGCCGCACTCTGGCGCTCCCCGTTCCCCACTAAGGCCCAAAACTGATCGCGTCGCTGGAATCGCGAGCTATCACGCAGAGTAAGAGGTGCCAACCTAGTGTCATTCCGAAAACAAAAAACAGAGGAGTCTGGGCGGAGGGTAAGAAATGAAAAACTGGTCTCGAAATCACAATAAATTGCAACCCGGTGATCGCAAACGAACAAAAAGGATTATGCTACATAAATCCCACATCTCTGGAAGATTCTTTTGCAGCGTCATTCGTCAGAGGAGACTGGCGAATTTTTACAGAACAACGATGCGGAGTTCAACAAACTCATGGAGGTGTAACATCCACAGCACAGATACCAGCTACGGATTCGGATTCTACATACCAGATGACACATTGCGCCTTCAAGTGTGTCGTCGTTTTGATGCAGTCCTAGTCAAATCTCTAACATCGGCCATAGGAAATAACTTTGAGAGCTAGTGAACGTAAAAATAAAAATCAAAAACACGCTTCTTTATCTGTTCAAATGGGTGTGAAATCTTATGGGACTTAACTGCTAATGTCCTCATTTCCTAAGCTTACACACCATTTAACTTAAATTATCCTAAGGACAAACACACACACCCATGCCCGAAGGAGAACTCGAACCTCCGCCGGGATCAGCCGCACAGTCTATGACTGCAGCGCCTCAGACCGCTCGTCTAATCCCGCGCAGCGATTCTTTATCTGTAGTAGTCTCCAGGTTATGAGTTTTTGAAAAAAGAGGGAGGCAGTACATATACATCTACATCCACAGGTGTACTTCGCAAGCCACAACACAGTGCATATTGGATGCTATATTGTACAAATGCTGGCTGCGTGACCGAGAGATTCTAGGTGCTTCAGTTTGGGACTGCGCGACCACTACGGTCGCAGGTTCGAATCCTGCCTCGTGCATGGATATGTGTGATGTCCTCAGGTTAGTTAGGTTTAAGTGGTTCTAAGTTCTAGGGGACTGATGACCTCAGATGTTAAGTCACATTGTGCTCAGAGCCATTTGAACCATTGAACAAATTGTAAAGATACGGACTCCCATTTCAGCAGGTATCTTTCTGTCCCTTACAGTATCACACTTATGGAGTTTCTGTTGACCTGGACTACAGCATGAGGAAAATAAAACTACCGTGGAAAATGTTTCATGCAGCTTAAGACATACCAACCAACTTACTTTATCTGTTGGGTTGTCTACCTCAAAATGTGTGAAAAAGTCTCTTAGCCAGATATATTATTTCAACACTGTAATAGCGAAATCCGCTGAATCCTTATGGAACTAAAACTGTGCTTATCTTTTCCTCTTAAGGAAACCTGTTAATTTTGTATTAATCAGTAATAAATGTTATTAAATTACGTTTTTATCTCAGCAGTCGTATGTGGGGGTGTGCTATACCCTTTATGAAGAATTGTTGTGATTAATTCCTAGATGGTATGCCACAATACTTTTTAGCTCCAAGTAACTACTACGATAAGGCAGTACAGTGGTACAAGCGTGTTTTTGTAGCTGTAATTATGCGCAGGAATTTGTGAGGTGCTGCTGAAACAAGTTTAACCCCAACACACTACTCTCGTCCTACATTTTTGTGTGTTAGTTACGATAGCTGATTGTATAATAATCTTATAGTTGGATTCTTAAGTGCCGGAAGGGGACTGAGTTCAAGCATTGATGGATGACGTACTTGACGAGTGGCTAATTGATTCTAATGGTGGAAATGAAGAAGAAGCTGATATTTTCAGTGACCACAACACATCAGAACAGGAAGGAAATGAAAATGATGGAGATGAGGTCAACGGTAGCTACTATTTGGTTAAAGACGAAAGACTAAATGGAGAAAAGAAGTTTTTTCAGCAAGGAGAAATGGGATGATGAATCATGAAGATGATTTTGCACAATGAGCGTGTTGTTGTAAAGAAAATATGTTATGTTGATCGTAAACTCAGTTATTTTAGAACAATGGCATTGGACACAAACCATTAATTGAAGTATTTGTAACTGATGTGTGACAAATAATTAATAAATAAAATATCATTTTATTGTTGTCATCGTATATTAACACTATACAATAACATTAAGTCACAGTAAAAACTGACATCTGATGAAACCACTAATTTAGATATTAAAATATTTACAATATATAGAAAACTACACGAGTTATACTGGACACCACATACTATTAGTGTAAAAATTCCAGGCCACACCATGCGCTGATATCCATTAGAGGATATAGCACATCCTTGGTCAGCACTTCCTTCAGTGAGGCGCTTCGATGCATGATTTATGGTAAGAAGTCCTGATGTACAAAATATGTAACATTCATAACAAAGGAAACATAATAATATAAAAAATGAGTGTATTTGCGATATATGTAGTTTTATGTAACAAATTGTGTGCACTGTGCGTTGTTTTGTCCCTCTGTTACACGGGTTCGAGGACGATGGAGCAACAGCAGCGGACTTGCTGCAACAACGTACAGCGTCGTCGAAAGATGTTCACCAAGCTCACGAAGCCGTCGGCAGTACGAAGCTGAAAGTCGTCGGCGTTGGGACAACAGCTTTTGATCATTGTCAAAAACGTATTGTATTGTATAAAGAAGAGAGGAAAAGCTTTGTGTAATCTTAAATCATGTGACAGCTATGGCCTGGTTGTCTTCACAGTATTCAGTCACATTAATACGTCAACCAGAGTTCCTGTTATTACATTGACGATACAAGTGCATTATGAAGAAGGAATAAAAACTGGACGGAGGCTGATTTTAATTGAAATTTAAACCATTTCTTGAGAAGTTATTTCTTGAAATGTGTTGTCTTAGATGCTCATCGTGTGACATCGTATAAATGGTTCAAATGGCTCTAAGCACTGTGGAACATCTCAGGTCATCAGTCCTCTGGACTTAGAACTACTTAAACCTAACTAATCTAGGGACATCACACACATCCGTGCCCGAGGCAGGATTCGAACCTGTGACCGTAACAGCAGCGCGGTTCCGGACTGAAGTGCCTAGAACCACTCGGCCACCACGGCCGACTGTGAAATCGCGTAGACATCATGTTATTAAACAAAAAAAACCATCATGAACTGAGTGAGACTGACAGAGAAGTGGACCATCTTCGAGACTGATGATTTTTGGTGAACTGACTTTGGGTGCTGGAGACAGTAGGTAAATTGACGATCAATTTGGAAAGGCTATTACGTGCTCTAGAGTTTTCGAAGGTGAAAGGGTACCATAATTTTTGACACTGACTTAACGTCAGCTCAGAGATATGAGTTACTTAGTTGCTTTCAGGACTGTTTAATTGCAAGTATTAATATCACTGGTTGTCTTAGCAATAAACGACAACGAATATATGTCGAGCTGCGGAAAATACGTTATTTCTTGAGATTATGAGCAGATTTATTTATCTCAGTTAGGCAGTTAATGCCCACTAGGCCTGTTAAACAAGTACGTCCTGGGATAAAGTAGTTCTTCGCAAGACGGTGGTGTCGACGCAATTAATGTCGGTGAAGCACTTTGCAACATTCTTGTAAAGTTAAGACCTAAGGAAGATAATCTGATCAGCCCGCCTGAGGACTAATAAGCTGCTAGCAGCATTGAAAGACAGAACCGTGTTTACGTCAACCAGCCAGAACCACTGTCAAGTTAATTTATAATTTTATCGAGTAACCATTAATATGGACGTAATGAAATTTCACAGTGTGTATTACCTATATAATTTGCAAGAAGGTAAGGTATTTTATTATATTACAAATATAGCTGTAGTGATTGATTTGCCATGTAACTGTGACGTATCACTGTGTGACAGTATTTCATTTTTCTGCTATTACTTTGGGTTTATTTAACGGAGAGTACTGGTCAGTTTACTTCTAAGGAAAGATTTGAGTTTGTCTCGCTCTAAAGCTGCGCTGCCAGTGTGGTCTCTGGATCTTGTTTGTCAGCAGAAAATGGTCAGTGAAATTCAGTAGTTGGAGAGTTCTGAAGAAATAGGACAGTGGCCTTCTCTGTGTCGTTGTTGGCTAGAGCTGTTACATGTCCTCACTCTGTCATCCACAAGAGTAATTGAGCATGAGTTTTTATCCTTTCTGTGCTGTTGTTGTTGTTGTGGTCTTCAGTCCTGAGACTGGTTTGATGCCGCTCTCTATGCTAATCTATCCTGTGCAAGCTCCTTCATCTCCCAGTACCTACTGCAACCTACATCCTTCTGAATCTGCTTAGTGTATTCATCTCTTGGCCTCCCTCTACGATTTTTACCCTCCATACTGCCCTCCAATACTAAATTAGTGATCCCTTGATGCCTCAGAACATGTCCAACCAACCGATCCCTTCTTCTAGTCAAGTTGTGCCACAAACTTCTCTTCTCCCCAATCCTATTCAATACCTCCTCATTAGTTATGTAATCTACCCACCTAATCTTCAACATTCTTCTGTAGCACCACATTTCAAAAGCTTCTATTCTCTTCTTGTCCAAATTATTTATTGTCCATGTCTCACTTCCATACATGGCTACACTCCATACAAATACTTTCAGAAACGACTTGCTGACACTTAAATCTATACTCGATGTTAACAAATTTCACTTCTTCAGAAACGCTTTCCTTGCCATTGCCAGTCTACATTTTATATCTTCTCTACTTCGACAGATTATGGGCGTCAAAGGACTATATGCCATAGCAGCACATGAGCATTGCGAGAAAGTCAGTTGCTTTTCCTCCAACGAGCTTGATGTGAAGAGGTTGACCAGTTCACGGGACACCGCGTTTTTTTACGCCAAAAGAGGGCAGTCTCCACTGTCTTACTCTGTTTTTTTCTTTTTCTTTTATTTGTTAGTTTTATGTTGAGGGCATTTTGGGTACATTGAAGTTTTGTAATTAATGTAGCACGATCCAGTGACCCATATTCTGAGCACCTCGCAACTTTCTTTTTCTGCCACGCAAATTATGTTGCCTATTTTAATATTATTTTCGTCTCTTTTCGTTCTGTTTACTTTGGATTTGCGAGCTGCCTAGGTGAGCAAAGCTAGCTGCGTTTTCTCCATACAGTGTTAGCATCGTTTCAGAGAACTTTGCTCTCTGTCAGTTTTTTACGACTAGTGTGCGTCATAAAGAGCAGACACAAATCTATTATGCTCAGCTTGGCTTATATTTCAAAACCCGTTTAAAGCCTTACAACTCTCCCATGGTTAGGCAACTTGAAAATAACAAATATAACCTTTAATATACCTAAGTTCGTTGTTCTCACTATTACTATGTTTACGTTGTGGACGGTGGACAATCACAACCAACTTTTGTTTGGAGTTAAACAGGGAACCATCGAGTGTCATTAAAACACGAGCAGCACTATAGGAAACCTCACTTTATTGATGTGCGTGCAAGTTGAGGTGGGATTGAAAAGTAGCGTAGTATGAGTGGGGCGGCAAGATGTTTCCACAGACATCTAGATGTTGAAGGATCCATACAGCAGAGATGCCACCACTGGATAATGTCTCATGTTAAATATGACGACCACAAATGACAATGAAAATGGGAATTAAGTGCTACTGACGGAGTTACTGATTTATTGTGTGAAGTAGGAAGACTACGCAACGTCCGACGGAAATGTCATCAGCTGATATCTCCTGCGCTAACAATTGGTTTAAAATGATCTGTCAGAATCAATTATTTTAAATGCAACCTATTTTAGAATAATGTATGTTGCTAAATAATAATTCAGACAAAGGTTGCAATGTAAGATGTTAGTGGATGCTCTTTGACTCAGAAGGCTTTGTATGGGTACGTCTGTACAATCCTTTGTTTATGTCGTTTCGTGTTTGTGTGACAGATAAAAATGAAAATGCATACTTATGCCGCTCCTCAGGGTTCTTTCTGCAGGAACGTATTGCATGTAGCCTAATTATTATTTAAAAATGGTTATTCCAGTGGCATATTATATAAACGAATGACAATTACACCTTATTTATAGCGAAGTGATACTCCAAACACACAACTGGCAGCACCCAACAAAAAAAGTAATGTAATCCACTGAGCCACCTGAAAATGAGAATGTAAACCTACGAAACGCGTCACGAGAAAAAAAAAATATAAGTGACTGACACAGATAACTATTTTGATTTATCTTCTATGTCGGAAAGAGACGACATTTCGAAACTACAGTCCTATATACAGGCACGGACGAAATTGGTATTATTAGTGTAAGAGACACATGTATGGACCTTGCGACTGGAAAAAAATACACGGTGATGAAAAAATGACCCACTTGGAGGTCGGCATGCAATTCCTCATCCATTTTGAACACAGAAGTTAATCTAGGAAAATCAGATCGGGTTCATTTTGAAGATGATGACGATGAGGCCCCATACTAAGAGGAACGCAGGGGACGATGCGGGAGACCCACACCCCTGTACTAGGCAAGGTCCTAGAAGAGGTGGTTTGCCATTGCCTTTCTCCGACCACAATGGGGATGAATGATGATGATGAAGACGACACAACAACACACAATCATCTCGAGGCAGGAGAAATCCCTGACCATGGCAGGAATCGAACGTGAGAAACCCATGCGCGGGAAGCTAGAACGCAGCGTATAAAACGGGGAGATGGTAACTCTGTCACGCCGTGCAGCTCATTGGAATCTATAGAGAAAGGTGTATCACTCCGTGCTACTGCAACCCACTGAGTAGACTGCTGGGACATCAAACCACCAACCACCATGGAGTCATGGTTCGAACCCTCGGTTAGTTCCTCTTTTTATTTTTAGATGGCCGTTCCCTAGTTCTCGTCGTTTACAAGCAGGACATCATTTTGTTACATGACAATAGTCTACCACATGACATGCATCCTTTAAGCTGCATACATGTGTCTACCAACCGCGCAGCTCACAATCGTAGCTGCTCATGTCAAGTGCAGGTAGAGCCGCTTTCCTATGGAGTACAAACGATGAACACGTCTTTGTGTTTTTGGTGCTGGGTGAATCCGATAGTCAAGCAGCAGCCGCTGCTTGGAGCCACAAATGCCTCATCCCGTTAAGAAAGTTTTTCCGTAAACCGAAAATCTTCGTCTATAAGTAATAGAGGTCGTCTAAAAACTAGACGTACTCCATTGAGGACGCGATTCTCAGTTCCTCAATTACTTCTGCGAAGTACCAGTGATATAACAAGGCAGTTGCAGATATCTCAAAGACTAGTTGTTAAGGTGTTGCACAATGGAGAACTGCTTTCATATCATTACGTGAGAACTCAACAGCCGCCGCCAGAGGATCACTATTGAGAAGTACAGTTTTGTGAATGCCTTTTGCACCAAATGGAAGATAGCGAACATTTTATAAATAACATAATATGGAACGACGAATGTAGCTTCGCTTGTTGAGGTATTTTCAACCAGCACAACATCCATTATTGGTCGGAACATAACCCACATGCCACACATGAACTTGGCACTCAGGCATGCTTTGGCATACCCCATGGATTGGAATCGTGGGAGGATTGCTCTTGGTCTTTTAACTGTCGCCGGCCAAGTTGAATGCGCCCTCATATCGTACGTTTCTTTGCAATACTTTGCGTGAGGCATTAGAAAACATGCCACATGGTGTTGGGCGGCAGCTATGTTTTCAGCATGATGGTGCACCACCACAGTTTGGAATGAATGTTAGTGTCTATTTAAATGAAATGTTTCCAGCGACATGATATGAATTGGTGGTGAAAGTTGAGTGTTCTAGCCTCTACGTCCTCGGGTCTTATTTGTGGGGACACTTAATGGAACGAGTTTATAGTGCTCCACCCATGGATGTACTCGACCTAAAAGTTCATGTGAATGCCACTTCAGCAATGATGGATGCCGATTTGTTGCGCAGGTTCGAGCAAAGTAAGATATAGCGAGTGGCGAAATGGATGCAAATACAAGGTTGTCGCTTTGAACTTCTTCTCTGAAGCGAATGTTGCTGTGTCTACCAGCTGTGTGAGGATAAGCCTAGAAGTCAGACGTACAGAATTTTTAACCTCATTGATTACAAACAATGTTACTGCATCCGCTATTATTTTCTATTGGCTTTATTTGTGTCATGGACGAAATGAACTGGTGTTTTATGTCGGTAAGAAGTTCATGTTATGTCGCAATGTTTAGATAAAGGTAACAGAAACAGAAATAAATACAAAAGATACCGTATAGTGGAGGTGTAAAGTGGATGCAATTTGATACTTCAACTGAAAAAGAAAAGTTCGGTGCTAACGCGATTGGAACATCGATAGGTCTGCACATAGTTCCTGACAGCGTTGACTAGTCTTACTGACCTGATGGGACAGCTCCGCCACAGCGCAGAGTTCGTGCTACCTGTTCTTGGCCACGCTGCACGCAGTCACAGCATTGCCAGAGCCTCGTTTTTTAAATTGCATTTCTTTTAAACCTACTGGCATGACTAGATTTTGCTGCATACACTTTTCTTTTGAATTACGATGAGGAAATTCCGCCAAGTGTGGAACTTATTTTCACCTGTATGTGTACACGTACTCATATAAACTCGTGGAAATAGTAGAGTCACATAAATGAATTGTTCAGTAATGTCAATATCTACGAGGGTCACTCCAAAAGAAATGCACATTTTTTTTAAAAATCCGTATTTCATTTTACATGTTAGAAAGTTTTATAGTGTGTAGATACAGCCCTTAATATTTTCATTTCTCCACATAATTTCCATCTCTCTCAACTGCCTTACGCCATCTTGGAACCAGCGCCTGTATACACACACGGTAAAATTCTGGACCAACCTGTTGGAGCCACTGATTGGCAGCGTGCAGAAGGTAGTCATCATCTTCAAACCTCGTTCCACGAAGAGAAGCTTTCAGTTTCCCAAAGAGATGATAGCCACATGGAGCCAGGTCAGAAGTGAAAGGCGCGTGTTTCAGTTTTGTCCATCCGAGTTTTGTGATCGCTTCCATGGTTTTTTGACTGACATGTGGCCGTGCATTGTCGTGAAACAGCAAAACATCCTGCTTTTGCCGATGTGGTCGAACACGACTCAGTCGAGCTTGAAGTTTCTTAAGTGTCGTCAAATGCATCAGAATTTATGGTGGTTGCACTTGTCATGATGTCCACAAGCAATAGTCCTTCGGAATCGAAAAACACCGTAGCCATAACTTTTCCAGCAGAAGTGTGGTTTTGAATTTATTTTTTTCCTTGGGTGAATTTGCGTGATGCCACTCCATTGATTGCCTCTTCGTCTCTGCTGAAAAATGATGGAACCATGTTTCATCACCTGTCACAATTCTTTGAAAAAATTCATCTCGACCATTCTCGTACTGTTCCAAATGTTCGCTGCATACCGTTTTTCTTGTTTCCTTGTGAGCCACTGTCAACGTTCTGGGAACCCACCTGGCACAAACCTTTTTTAACGCAAACACTTTCATTATTCTGCAAACACTTCCTTCCCTTATCCCAACGTAGCGTGACAATTCGTTCACTGCGCTGCGTCTGTCAGCAGTCACCGATTCGTTAACTCTCTGCACATTGTCTGGAGTGTGTGCAGTACGAGGCATGCTACTGCGAGGACAATCCTCAATATTGCTGTGCCCGCTTCCATCACCTAACCTGCTTGCCCACCGACTAACTGTACTGCGATCGACAGCAGCATCTCCATACACCTTTTTCAACCTCTTGTGGATGTTTCCCACCGTCTCGTTTTCACAGCACAGGAAGTCTATGACAGCACGTTGCTTCTGACGAACGTCAAGTGTAGCAGCCATCTTGAAGACATGCTGTGACGGCGCCACTCACGGGAACAGGTTGAACTAAGTTTGGAAACAAGCAGGAAGGATGTATCTACACACTGTAAAACTTTCACACATGCAGAATGAAAACTGTATTTTTACAAAAATAGTGTGCAGTTCTTTTGGAGGGCCCTCGTAATTGTTATTGACGTCCAAGAGCCCCTCACGCTGCATCTTCGTCAACTACAGAAACTAAATGAAGGTCTGGGATGAGTGAGCAAATCAGGAAAATATCAAACCGCTGCACAATACAAATGTCACACATGTCATGCCAACAAAGAATCGTACATTCATTTAATGTTTGCCCCATCTTCAGACATTAGCACTTAATACACTTCATAATTCCCTGGCTGAGTCAATCAATGTCTTTTTTTACACCTTGATTTCACTTGAAATATCGATTATATAATTGCTATGCTTGAGTTTCACGAGCGCTACTGCCAGGTAACACATAAACAGGAGAGAGAAGAGAGTTACAGTGTTGCGTCTCTTCAGCGAACCACACCCCGTGGTGCTGTGAACGTGCACGGCGAACAGGTAGCAGCGCCGGCGGACTCTTATCAATTCAACAAATGTTTCATAATTGGTGTCATCACGGAGCAGAACGGCGCAGAGCGGAGCGCTCCCGCGAGGCGCAGCGCACCGCGGCATGAGGCGGGGGTGGGTGGGGGTGGGCAGGGACTGGGGCGGGGGCGCATGAATATTCATCCACTTTGCGCGCCGCTGGCCGTCGGCCGGCGTTATGGCGACAGCGTGGCTCGCTTAGCGGCGCGGCCGGCCGGCTAAACGGCGGCTGCCTCCCAGCACCTGTCGGGAGACACTCGCGCACGCGTCGTACTTCACTCGGATCACCATTTACGTCAAGTTCCATTAAATGCCGTTCATTATAAGCTCATCTTTCCAATAATTCATTTTACTTCAGTTCTAACTCACTAAACAGTTGCAAAGACTTTCTGTACTCGAGTTGCCAGTAATTAAGCATACTACAGCCTCTGACTGGTAAAGTGAACGTGTGAGTCTAGGGCAGGAATGGGCAACCCTGTGCAACCCTACCGTCACCTCTATGTCTCTTTTGTTACACAACCTTCCCTTCTACAATAACCTATGAAACTGTCCCTTAGAATTTGTATCTCTTGCTTAATAATAACAAATGAAGTCCTCCCTTTGAAATTAATTCTTTTTCTCAATCTTCGCATACAAGTTTAAATGCTGCTTCTTAAAAGTTATTTTCTGATTATTTCGACGAAACATAGAATGTGTCGTCGTCGTGGCCCTCAGTCGTTACCTGCAATAACCCAAAACTGTTCCTTACTTTTTTTACTCTTACTGGATCGCCATCTGACTGCTACATCGAACTGTGACATGAATATACTTACTCTGTTTCAGTATACTCTATTAGCTGCTGGTGGGCTGTCATAATAAGTGGTTGTATTTATTAACAAAGCTGACGGTATTCTTTAATGGCAAAGCTGACGTTACTCTTTAATTAATTTGACTGAAGTTACGTAAATCGTAGTTCAACTTTTTCTTGATGACAGTAAAATTTTGCAAAGTTTTACGTTGATGGGTTTCGGATGGATTATAATCAGTAATGCAAAATTTCTGCCAAAAATTAATTATATTCTGAAAACGATTCTTCAAATATTTACTGATGGTAATGAAATGATTTTACAAACTTTAAAATGGGACTTATTTTTTACAATAATCTTACAACTAGCACTGCGCAAACATACCTTCAGTAGTCTTGAGTTTCTCAAAACAAACACAAAAATAATTCAAGAATATTAGTTCCTCATATGGTAATAGTTAGTTGATGTCTCTGTACATCCTTTTATCATCTCTTGTAAATCATAGCTGGTGGCTGGCAGGCACACCGCTCCTCTCAACCTCTCGCTTCAGAGCTGCTACCGACTCGCTTCACATCTCGCTTACTACTGACTTCCTACGAACACTAAAGTGCGGTCTCTCCCGCCAACAATGCTTTCTGGTGCAGACAATCCCTGTACCATGACAAAATGTATCAATGCGCGATCTTTCCAGCTCTTTTCTTAAAATGTATCCGTACGCGGTCTCTCCCGCCCTTTTTAAAATTGTATAAATCTGCGGGCTCTCTCGCCAACAATACTTTGGTGCAGAGATTCCCTGCTACCACAATTACTTCTAAAACGACACGTATTAATTATTCCTACTTAATCCTATTAATAAAATATAAACATCTTTCATAAATTGTGGTTTGACAATAGAAATATACACGTCTTACACCTGACGTAACCACCGGGCCGTCCACGATGTGCAGAACTTCGTGTGTGCAGAGTGTGTGGGCCAAGACCAGGCCTGTTACTCGGCTTTGCTCGTTGCACTTCGGAAATATTCGGAACAGCGTGAAATTTCATTTAACATTGCGGTACGGCATTTTTCGGTTGGCTCGGCTTTCCGAGTTGGAATAGTGGTGTCAGTGCTGTTTACCTTTCGCTATTTGTGCACGGTATGAAGGAAGTTCACAGATCCTGTGGCTGTCTGCACAAAAAGAGGCAGTCTAGCGATCTACCATCACGAACATTTAAAATGAAAGGTCACAGTTCGTAGTAATAGACGGTAAGTCATCGAGTAAAACAGAAGTAAAATCTGGTGTTCCCCAAGGAAGTGTTATAGGCCCTTTATTGTTCCTGATCTATATCAACGACGTAGGAGACAATCTGAGTAGCTGTCTTAGATTGTTTGCAAATGATGTTGTCATTTACCGTCTTGTCAAGCCACCAGATAATCAAAACGACTTGCAAAATGATTTAGATAAGATATCTGTATGGTGTGAAAAGTGGAAATTGACCCTGAATAAACAAAAGTGAGAAGTTATTCACATGAGTACTAAAAGAAATCAGCTAAATTTCGATTATGCGATAAGTCACACAAATCTGAGGGCTGTAAATTCAACTAAATACTTAGGGATTACAATTACAAATAACCTAAATTGGAACGAACATAAGTAATATTGTGGGTAGAGCAAACCAAAGACTGCAATTCATTGGCCGAACAGTTAGAAGATGCAACAGGTCTACCAAATAGACAGCTTACATTACGCTTGTCCGCCCTATTCTGGAGTATTGCTGAGTGGTATGGGATCTGCATCAGGTGGGACTGACGGATAGCAGCGAAAAAGTACAAAGAAGGGCAGCTCGTTTTGTATTATCGCGAAATAGGTGAGATAGTGTCACAGACATGATACGTGAACTGGAGTGGCAATCATTAAAACAAAGGCGATTTTCGTTGCGACGGGATCTTCTTATTAAATTTCAATCACCATTTTTCTCCTCCGATTGTGAAAACATTTTGTTGGCACCAACCTACATACGGAGAAATGATCATCACGATAAAATAAGAGAAATCAGGGTTCGCACACAGAAATTTAAGTGCTCGTTTTTCCTGCGTGCAGTTCGAGAGTGGAACGGTAGAGAGACAGCATGAAGGTGGTTCATTGAACCCTCTGCCAGGCACTTTATTGTGAATAACAGAGTAATCGAGTAGATGTAGATGTAGATGTAGAAATGACAAAAAAAAGGGATGAGAATTCATATTTCACAGAAGCACGGTTACTAAATTTTCGATATGAAACGACATTACAATACTATGCTGAAAGATGTAAAGTTTTAGTTGACAATGAAAGAACTAAAACCTACAACGACCACAGCCGGGATTCGTTGTTCTGTGCAACCGAAAACCAGTTTGTCCTAAATTCATAGGCATTGAACAATTTGTGCCGTGGTAAAATTTGCTGTTTTGAAGAGCGCGCCACAGCGCGTGGTGTAAAGCAGTCGCTCTCCGTTTCTGGCGGTGGCGCCGCTGTGGCAATCGCAGCTTTCGTGTCTCCGTCTGGTGGGAAAGAGGAAAGGTTGCCTGTTCACGTGCATTTAAGGGGCGCTATAAGCTCGCCAGTCGATCCTCTTCAAGCTCCAAACCTTCGCCCTTCCCATTAACTACGTCCGTCTGATCGGCTCCTTTCTCTCCCACCATCCTTCCTACGTCACCATCCATATCGCGGATTCCTACACCTTTTTTCCCCCCGCCCGTGTGCCCCAAGGCTCCGTCCTCTCCCCCCTTCTGTACCTTTTGTATACGGCGGACATGCCGCCGCCGTCAACCCCCGTCCACCTTCTCCAGTTTGCCGATGACACCGCCTTCCTTGCCCTTGCCCCCACCCTGCAGCGCTCCCAACACCTTCTCCAATCCCATCTTGATCGGTTCACCACTTGGTGCAACCAGTGGTTGCTCAAGGTCAATCCCTCCAAAACCCAGGCGATCATTGTAGGCAAAACCACCCCTTCCTTCCGCCTCCTTGATTTCTATCACACCATCTATGGCCGTCCTATCGCCCTCACTCCCACTCTCAAGTACCTTGGCGTCACCATTGACCGTCGCCTCTGCGGGACCCCCCATCTCCGGACAATCCAAGCAAGGCACACTCCCGACTCCGCCTCCTCAACCTCCTTTTGGGCCGTACGTGGGGTCTGGATCCCTCCACCATCCTTCACACATATAAATCCCTCATCCACCCTATCCTCTGCTACACCCATCTGGCTTGGATCTCCGCCCCCACTACCTTTTATAAATCCCTTCAAATCCTTGAACGCCATGCTCTCCACCTCGTCTATCCATCTCCCCTCCCCCACGCGGTTCCTTTCCCCAACCTCCTCCTTTTCCTTGAAAGGATACGGATCCTCTACACCTCCCACAAACTCGACCCTCCTTACCCGCTTGTCTCGCCCATCCTCTCCCAACCCCGCCCGCTGCAGCGCCTGTATTCCCACGTCCCACCCGGTCTCCATCTCTCCACCCTCCTTACCCTCTCCCAAGATGGCTTCCGGCAGCTCCCCCTCCCTGATGATGTCCTCTTCCACTCCATCTACCCCTCCTATCAACTTTTATCCTACCCACCCCCACTTCCTGTGGCCTCTCCTCTTGGCACCCTCCTTCCCTTCTCTTTCCTTTTCCCCATCCCCTTCCTCCACCCCTCTTCCCCCGGGCTCCCCCCTTCTCCCCTCCCCCTGTCGCCCCTACCCATGGCATCGTTTCTCCCCTCTCCTTCTCACTCTCCCTCTCCCACCCCTCCCCCCTCCTCCTCTCTTGGCAGGTCCCCGTACACGGTTAGTGAACATTCGCGCGCCGGAGATCACCTCCTCGTGTTTCTGTGTGTACCGTCGTTTGTGCTTAAGTGGTTCAGTGTTATTCGTTTTGTGCACCTACGTTCACGTGTGACAACTTTCGTCTATGTATGTGTCCCGGTGCCTGAACAATTTTTATCTTGGACTCTACGCCCGTGAATGGCTCCGTGTATTTTAAAGAGTGTTTGTTTCCGTTTATATGTCCACCATCTGTTCATCTCACATTGTCATCATTTCTGTCTTGAATGTTTCTCTGCGGCCGAAGAGCGGCGCAGTATGCTGCTGCAGGCCTGCCTGTAAACAGGTTTAAAATAACAATAAAGGAAAAAAAACTCGCCAGTCCAGGAGTTGGTCAGCCGGGTCAGTGTGGACTAGTCAGTGTCTGTCGACTGTACTGCTAGTATGTGTTAGGCCGCCAGTGTGGTTGAGTTCATTCAGGAATGGTCATTGGCAGTTGGGTCGATGGGTTGGTCGGTCACGCACTGGGACAGAAGATGCCTTGTCCGTCTTGAGCGTCGGCGCATGTGAGGTCGCCACGTCAGTCCAATGGGCCGCGCCGTATAGCGAGGGGAGCGAGGGGTAGTGGCTTCGCAGCCGACGCGAGAGCAACAAGAGTCAATCCACGACATCGGTCTGGCCGGCGCGAGCTGCGACGCCGTAAGACTGGAGATCGGCGCTCCATACTGCGTCCGTTGAAGCGGCTGGCAGCGGACGGTTCGGGAAAGCGTTTTGGGCTTGCTGCGCCATCTCTTCGCCAGACATCGCAGTTTATTAAAAGTAAAGTGATTCGTGATATGTTGTTGCATTTACTTGTAAAATTCTACTTGTGTTCTTGGTCAGTCTCTCGTTCCCATCTTGCTCGTCGGTCTCTCGTCTCCATTTCTTAGGCAGTTAGTGTCTGTCTGTCTGTTGGTATCCCGTACGTTAATAGCTGCCTCTGACATGTTTGTCGGATTCCGTGTTCACGAATTTATTCCTTAAGGTGTAACGGCCGAATTCCTGAAACATGTTTGTATCTTGCCTGTCATCTTGAGAGGCGATATATGTGAAAAAGTAGAGCATGTTTTTACATTTTATGTAAGACTGCATTTCATGGGTTTTTATTTAAATGGTCATTTTAGTATATAAAGTTGCAACCCTTCCACCGTAAGAGGTTTCTTTTAAAAACAAGTTGCTCTTTCGATGGCAAGTAATTTTTTTTGTTATGTGAGTGTTTTTTACCATTTCCATCCCTCCTACAGGGTGCATAGTTTATGTGTTTGTGTGAGTTGTTAAACATTTTTAGTTTAAAGTAGTCTGATGAGTTGCAGATTTGCACCAGTGTAGTCTTTCAGAGGTTTTTGTGAGCGGTCGTGACTACGGCCGTGTTAAAAGGGAGCGGCAAGGTTCTCAGCCCGAAAGCTCACACTATTAAAAAAAAAGTTATTTCTGCCTCTGAATAAATTGTAACTTGATATTTAGAGGGTGCCTCCTGATTATAATTTTTAAATCTGATTTTGTTTTAACAAAAAGGAAGAGTTTTTAGGAATAAAATTTCCATTTGTTGAAAGAAATTTGTTTTCATCAGCTACCCACTGGCAACTACTTCTACGCTCACATAGTGTGATTAAATGTGTAAAGGTTCTTGATGAATCGCTATTAAATAAAGTAAATTCTTTAAGAAGTGATTTTGAAAGTATATCTACTGTTCACACTTGAAGAAACAGGTGATATGAACATGAGTGCTAATAGCATTATTACTTTGTCAGTTACAACAGTTTTCAATGAAACTGAACGAAGAGTATGGAAGCTTCATATATTACTGCAAAGTGCGTTGCTCAAGTCAAGGGGCATGCTTGCAAATATTTTTCGATTTAAAACTCTCTGTTGAATTTATCAAGGAAAAAAGAGTGCAGGAACGAAAATTAGTACGTCCAGGACGGATTGCAGACCTCACCTTTTAGGTGAACTTAGGTGCTCAGTGCCTGAGGTAAAACACTTCGCTGTAGCTTCTTTCTGGTTTAGTTGGGATGTATTTAAAAAGAAAGTTTTGATGTTGAAGGACACATTCTGACAAAGACAGTCCAGTTTCATAAGCCCACTGCTGTTAAAGAAAACTCAAGGTTTGAAGAGTTCACTGTGTCCTTGAAAGAATTACAGCGGTAGTTGATATATGTTTTTAGGACAATGTCACTCTTACATCCGTTTCCGAATTATTTTCAAGACCAGTTGCCATTTCAGTTGAAAGCGCCCCTGTTCATGTGGAGATGTAAATGACTAACCAGTAAGAAATTTCCAGTTTCAATTGCAAATCAGCTGTCCAGGGCGTCTACATTATTTTTCTCAGGTAGATTTTCCAACGGTGCTGCAAAAATATTTCCATAGACATATTTGTGTGAAATATCCTTTTTCCATTATGTAGCTAAATAAGTCAGATTACTTGGTAACATGAGCGCTAAACTCTGTGAAATTGTCTCCATCTGCCCGTATGATGACAGTGTGTAGCAGAAAAAAATTATATCATGTGTCAGTGCGCCAAAAATAATTAAATAATACTAAAAACTTGTTTTGTTTATCTACGTTGTTCAGAAATGTGACATGTAAATCCAAGTCGTATTCAGTGCTACTGCACTTCCATTTAAATACGGCGCGTTTGCATTTTTCCCCTCTTCCTCCTGCTCGCGCTCAGACAGCATGACTTGGCGGTGGGGGAGATGTGCTGGGAGGGTGAGAGCTTTGGCACTCGTAGCCGGACACGGCCTATGTGCTGAAATCCTGGCCACCCTTGCACTACTGGCAGAAATTACGTCTCAAAAGAAGCATTTATGAAATTACATTCATTTTATGTTCACCCCGTCTTCAGATGTTTACATTTATATATACCTCAGAGCGTATCTTATTTACTTGCGACGTTTTTATAAATAACTCTCTTAAAAACATATGTTGCAAAATTCTGCAACGCTGTTAGTAAAGAAACAACGTTCACAATATTTAAATGAAGGTAAACATGTGAAGAAGGGGTGACATGTAGCTTGAGATCTCGTCATAGGAAAATAGACGCCTATAAAATCAAGTGGTGGCCGCTAAATAATAAATAATATCTAATTCTATGTTATTTTCAGTTTACCACCTACTGTGTTCTATCATGTACACAACAACAAAAATTATTTTCTGTTGCCGGCCGGAGTGGCGGTGCGGTTTAGGCGCTAGAATCTGGAACCGCGAGACCGGTACGGTCGCAGTTTCGAATCCTGCCTTGGGCATGGATGTGTGTGATGCCCTTAGGTTAGTTAGGTTTAAGTAGTTCTGAGTTCTAGGGGACTGATGACCTCAGCAGTTAAGTCCCATAGTGCTCGGAGCCATTTGAACCTTTTTATTTTCTGTTGTTAATACGAGAAATAAGAGAAAGACAAAATATGGCAATAAGATAAATAGGCAGCCCTAGTCGACAAGCAATTGCGGTGTCTGTTGGCATGCAATGAATTCGATTGTTTGAAATTTAGTGTGTTAATATCCACAAATACTCTTAGCAAGCATTCTTAAAAATATTTGTCCAAAAATTTTGATGAGTTATTGTTTAGGCTGATTATTTTTGCAACACTAAATAGATCAAGTCATTATTTCCATGAATTTTAGAAAGTTTAAAGGTTTAAATCGCTTGAACGTAGAATATATCAGCTGTATTATACATAAGCCAAACTGGAAAAAAAGCAAACAACAGAATGCCATATTATCAAAGTCTTAACACTCTTCCTCGCCCTATAAGTACATGTTAGTAATACTGAGGATATATTGGTCGGTACCAATATTGACCATTAATATTCCTAGTATTGGCAATACAACAACATTCGTTCTTAAATGGTCATTATATTCATATTAAACGTACGGGAATTTTGAATTTGTGGTAAGGTGTTACGGGACCAGACTGCAGAGATCATCGGTCCCTAAGCCTACACACTACTTAATCTAACTTAAGCTAACTTAGACACTGGACAACACACACACCCATGCCCGAGGGAGGACTCGAACCTACGACAGGGCAGCGGCACGGACAGTGACAAGACTACCTGCGCAGCAAAACGTACGGGGCTCCCTTAGTATCTGTGAGACGTTTCCATCACTGCAGGAGATAAGCAGTAATCGTATGTCGTTAGCACAGAACTGCTGAAACCCATGATAGCACAGTCTAAAACGCGTACCGTGCAGACCACAACGGGAGCGCTTCTCTCGCTCTCACTCCCACGAACTTCTTTCGTCGGTTGGTTTGGAACTAATCGCGTGTCGTACGCCCAAGAGTATTGTACGATATACTTCTGAGGTATAGTGAGCCGACCAATAGCACGATCACCGTCAGAGTCGCGTTCAAAACGTGACAACCCAGTGATTCTTCTACCGCTTGCCCCTTCCTGTAGACGACTGGTGTTTTCTGCTTCTCGGCACTTGTCCGAGCCTGCTTATAGACGCTGTGTATTTGAGGATGCGTTCCGTTGGCCGTTCTCCTGCTGCAAACTTCGAAACTTACAGTGATGTTCTGACACGCTCGTCCTGCTTGAAGTAATACTTTGCTTGCAGTGCTTTCACATCTATAGACGTAACTTCAGTCGTTTTAGACTTCCGTTAGCTTTTACATAAAATCCGCCCTTTGCTTTCCGGAATATATTTCATTTGTTCTAGACAGATTTCAACTTTTACTTTCAGGCATTTAGAATGATCGAGTTTTGTTCTGATATGCGATATTTGTAGATTATAAAACAGTTCACGTCTTTTTTTTTTTTTCGTAAGTAAGCGGTCACATTGAGTTATTCGAGATTTTGGCAGGAATTTGTGTTTTCTCTCATATTGTCACATGGTGGAGGTCACACTATAACTTCACTTACGAACCATAAGCACGTTCCCACGTAAGGACTTCTTTCTTCACAATTTTGGTGTCCTTTGAACTAACTGCTGTGGATCCATGTTAGTTTTGTCACTAATTGCAGATATCTAACAGAAAACTGCGATTTAAAGTTGCAAGTGCTCTGTATTCTATTTATGTCTCTTCCTATTGGATTTGTTTATTTACAAGTTGCCAACCTAACGAAGTATATACTGAAAACTAACGTCTGATCATTTCTGTTCTCTTTATATCTATGTGTGTGTGTGTGGGGGGGGGGGGGGGGGGGGTGAAATTAGTCATGACCAATTGTAGGAATCTGAATGCAAAACAGTCAGAAAGTGGTTGAAAGTTTTGATATTCAGCTGATATGACTTTTGATTTAAATCTTTTGTGATCGGGTTCACTGACAAATGTGCAGAAAGGGGTTGGGTGTTATCAGTATGGTAATAACACTGTTGGACTCTTAATCTACTAAACTGTATCTTCGTTCTTTTCAGATTTGGTTGTTTGTATGTGGTAATTTTCTTGCCGAGTTAGCGGGTGTTCTTTTATTGTTGATTCTATTTTCATACATTCTTCTCTAGAGGTTGGCTTGTGTTTTGTCCTCTTAGATGTTATGAAAGTGTGGAGCGGTTTGTCTCATACTGCCATGCTCTCGTCTTCCTTGTAACTGACATCAAACGTTCTGCTTGTTTGTCCCACGCATCTTCCATCTTCGAACGCAGCGTAACTTATATATACGTGCTGTCTGATGTTTGTCTACGTGTTTTGGAAGTTTTGTAGTGTACTTTTCGATATAATTGCCCGTTGTGTATACTAAGTTTTGCCCTGTCTTTCGAAGATGTTAGGTGATTTCATGTGTGAGTTTGTGTTTGTATGTCACTGTATACCATTTTGTGTCTTCGTTTATATTGTTCTGTGTAGTTGTTGTGGTACTGAGTTTTTGTCTTTGGTTCTGTTGTTTTCTTGTCAGTCGTTTTGTGGTTTCTTATCTTATTTTCATCTGGTTCTAGGAGCTTCAGTCCGGAACCGTGCTGCTGCTACGGTAGCAGGTTCGAATCCTGGCTCGGACATGGATGTGTATGATGTCCTTACGTTAGTTAAGTTTAAGTAGTTCTGCGTCTAGGGGACTGACGACCTCAGATGTTAAGTCCCATAGTGCTCAGAGGGATTTGAACCAAACAAAATAAGTCAAAACTAGGGCAAGCACGTAATAACAACAGGCCATTTGCGCCTAATCGAAATAACAGACAAGAAAAATGCAAGATGTAACAATGGCATATTAGTAGGAACAATCTCAACATTGTATTACACTGATGTGGTATATGGGAACGATAAAAAAGCTATCTGTATTTTCTTTACGTGAATACATTTTGTATTTCGTAAAGCACTTTTAGGGACATTCAGTTGCTATAACAAATTGCGAAAGATAGTGATCTCACATAACTGAATTACTTTCAGAGAACTGCATTACCATCATTTTCTTTTAAGTCCCTTGTTAAGTTCTGTAACTATGTTGCTATTGTAACCACTGTGTTTGGCTGTCTGCATTATTATGATACGTTCTTCTGGTAGTTCTCTTACACGAGTGGCACCGTGTTGAGTTCATGGAGCACTTGCCGAAGTGCTGCTTGCTTTTGTGAGTTTGGGTGGTGATTCGACGATTGGGGTATGAGAACAGTTGCTATTATGTTATAGTTTCGTTTTTCGATTGTTATATCCAGAACGTTTGTTCGGGTTTTGGCTCCAATCACATACGAGACGCGTTAGTAGCGACACTATGAGAATAGTAATCATATGTGGTTTCAAGGTACGTTGTAACCGTTGTGAACGTCAATTACGTTTGAGACGGATCATGGTGAGTTAATATTAGGCCAGAATGCTTTCAATGCGACAAAGATGTCATTATCGGCACCTCACTGAGTTTCAGTGAGTTCGTGTGATAGGGCTACCAGAAGCTGGATGGCCCTTCTGCGATATTGCAGGAAGACTTGGCAGGAATTTGGCCACCGTACATGACAGCTGGCAGTGATGGCCACCAGAATATTAAGTCGGGAGAAGACTGGCCTCCGGACGGCCACGTGGCACTACCGACTGGGAAGACGATCGAATTCGGCGTATGGCCCTGGCGCATCGTTCTGCAACTACACAGTGACACAACAAACTGTTACAAATCGGTTACTTCAAGGACTGCCTCGAGCAAGAGGCCCTGTAACGTGCATTCCACCGACCCCAAACCGCTGCCATTTGCAACATCGTTGGTGTCAAGCAACAGCTCAATGGAGGGCACAGTGGAGATTTGTTGTGTTATCTGATGAAAGCTACTTCTGCTTCAGCACCAGTGTTGCCCGTGTGTTCATTAGAAGACCAGTTGAGCGTCAGTAATCAACCTGTCTGTGTGCTAGACGTGCTGACCATACCTCTAGAGTTATGGTCTGTGGTACGACTTCGTATGACAGCAGGAGCATTCTCGTTGTTATCCCATGCACCTTGACCGTGAATGTGTACATCAGTCTGGTGATTCGACCTGCTCTGCTACCATTCATGAACAGCATTCCACGGGGTGTTTTCAAACTGGATAACAGTGTAGTAGTGATGAGAATCATGACTTTTAAGAGATTAGTAGGGAAGAATCAATACGCAAAGTAGTGCAATGGGAAAGTAGTAAGGAATGAACAGATACGCTTGATATCTAAGGTTATAGAAACTGCAATAAGAAATAGCTCAGTACGCAGTACAGTTTAAGAGTAATTGACATCTCTAAAAAGAGCAAACACAGAATTTGTAGAGAGAAACGTAGGTACAAAGAAGGTAACTGCGATGAAACCATGGGTAACAGATGATCGATGAAAGAAGGAAATACAAAAATGTTCAGGGAAATTCAGGAATACAGAAATAGAAGTCACTGGGGAATGTAATAAGCAGCAAGTGCAAGGAAGCCAAGACGAAATAGCTAAATGAAAAATGTGAAGACTTCAAACAAGAAATGACTGTCGGAAGGACTGAATTAGCATATAGGAAGTCGATGAAATTAAAAGCAAGGGTAGTAACATTAAGAGTGTTAACGGGAATTGGATTGTTAAATGCTGAGGCGAGAGCAGATGGCTAGGAAGAGTACCTTTAAGGCTTCTATGAGGGGGCAGATTACTCTGTGATAGAAGAAACAGTAGTCGATTTGGAAGAGACAGAGAATCCAGTATTAGAAAGAGAATTTAGAATAGCTTTGGAAAACTTAAGATCAAATATGGCAAGAAGGACAGATAACATTCCATCACAATATCAAAAATTATTTTTGAAAGTGTCAACAAAAGACTATTTTGGTGTATAGAATGTTTCTGCTGATATACCATCCGACTTTTGGAAAAATATCATCCATACAATTCCGAAGAGTGCAATAGCTGCCAAGTGCGAGAATTATCGCACAATCAGCTTAATAGCTCATGCATCCAAGTTGCACACAAGAGTAATATGCAGAAGAATGGAAAAGAAAGTTGAGGATATTTTACATGACGATCAGTTTTGCTTTAGGAAA
Organism: Schistocerca gregaria; assembly: GCF_023897955.1. Taxonomy (NCBI): domain Eukaryota; kingdom Metazoa; phylum Arthropoda; class Insecta; order Orthoptera; family Acrididae; genus Schistocerca; species Schistocerca gregaria. The sequence continues at coordinate 139,908,367 of NC_064926.1, read as the reverse complement.
GATAAAGGCACCAGAGAGGCAGTTCTGACGTTGCTGTTGATAATGGACGGAAGACCAAAGAAAAATCAAGACAAGTTCATAGGATTTGTCGACCTGGAAAAACCGTTGGACAATGTCAGCTGGTGCAAGGCCTGCGTAATTCTGAGGAAAAGAGTGGTGAGCTGTAGGAGAAAAAAATAGTTCAAATGGCTCTGAGCACTATGGGACTTAACAGCTACGGTCATCAGTCCCCTAGAACTTAGAACTACTTAAACCTAACTAACGTAAGGACATCACACAACACCCAGCCATCACGAGGCAGAGAAAATCCCTGACCCTGCCGGGAATCGAACCCGGGAACCCAGGCGTGGGAAGCGAGAACGCTACCGCACGACCACGAGATGCGGGCGAGCGGTGGAAGTGACGGGTAATATAGAACACATACAAGAGCCAAGAGGGACTAATAAGAGTGAAAGACCAAGAACGAAGTTTTCGGATTAAAAAAGAGTGTAAGACAGGGATGTAGTCTTTCGTTCTACTGTACAAGCTATACACCGAAGAAGCAATGATGGAAATGGAAGAAAGGTTCGGGAAATATTGCGGGATTTAGACAATACGATCAGGCAGCAAACCCGAGATACGTACTTGCAACAGGTCCGTCGGGAAAGACTGAAAAGTTACAACCATTACCTTATCAATGATGATCACCAGCAAAAAAGTCTATTTGCATATTTGCAGGCTGATTATTGTTAACATCCTCGTCATCAGCTCTTCAACGGTTGGATTATTATATAGCAATAATGTGTGAACTGGCACCAAAACCCATTAAATTTTATGATCTTTATTACGATTCTGTTGGATCGGCATTTAGAGGTCGAAAATGTACATGTGTGTTAGTGGTTTTTAAAGGGCCTAAGCATTTCTTTGATACCTATTTTTATGTTTTTGAGGACGACGTTCATCTAATTAAACAACATTTTGAAATGAATTTTTCACAAGTCCGTAACTTCCTCTTGCACACTTTCGGTGAATTAAAACAGATATAACCTAATATCAAGATTTCAAGTCTAGTGCCATCTGAAATGAATTATGATCGGTACGCAACTAATGTTACTTGTAAGCTGCTGAAGAAACTTGAGACTTTTGAAGAGAGATTTCAGCTGGATGTTCAAGAAAACATTTCAACGGCATGTTAATGTCAATGAACATGCCAATGCAAAAAAAGAGTTTAAAGCAGGACTGTATACGAAACTACCGAAAGTGATTGCAAATAAAACTGCAGTAATAAATATTCAGTCAAAGTGAATGCCTCTTTGAAGTGGTTAACTCTGATGGGCTTATATCCAGCAAATAAGCATGCACAGCGTGTGTCTAAATATTGATTCCAAGTAAACAAATTAATCTTCACAAACGTACCGTTTCCTGCAGAGCTGAAACAAGTTCACATTTTCCGAAAACAAAATGAAGGCATCTCTGTTAATATCAACAGTATCTAGTATTCTGATTGTAAATGGATGGCTGTTGACCACTAGGGACATGAGAAATAACTTAGAATTTAACTGCTACATATCAAAAAACACGTTTACGTGAAACATTTAAATCAATGAATGTTGCAGGGTGCTGATGCAGATACGTGTCATCTCTATTGAATAAAAATGTAGTCAGTTTTCGCACTCTATAGCATTACTCTTTCTGATAATTATTGTAGTATGTGAGCAATTACTGAGATATTTTTGTTTCCAAGAAAAACTACGTACACATTTACTTGACTGTACACAGTATAAGTCAATCTATAATATATTCCCCAACGGCAACAACGTGGTTGAAAAGTGTATAAAGTCCATTAAATAATTGAAGCTACATTTCATAATTTATGCTGATGTGAAATACGTATTACAGCCAGTTGCTATTTCTAGTGTTAGCACTGACTCTGTCTCATATTCCAATAAGCTACAAATGGATGCGACCTTCAGCCAAGCCTGCTACATACGAGGGGCCCATGGTGTATCGGTAGCGTCTTTAATTCATAATCAAAACCTATTCGGTCCCGGGTTCGATCCCCGCCACTGCCTAAATTTTGATAAATAATCAGCATTGGCGGCCGAGGACTTCCGGCATAAGAAGTCAGCCTCATTCTGCCAACGGCCTTGTCAAAGAGGGCGGAGAAGCGGATAGAGGTTCAGGGCACTCTCTTGTCCTAGGGGTGGGAAATTGCCCCTAAAGGCGGAAGAATCAGCAATGTTCAACATGAGGATGCAGAAGGCAATGGAAACCACTGCATTAAAGACACGTAACATGTATCCACAGGACATGTGGCCTGTAGTTGAAGAAGTGTCATGATGATCTCTCCATTGGCAAAAGATTCCGGGAGGGGACTGCCAAGAGGGAGGTTACCATGAGAAAAAGATTGAATAATCAACGAAAGGATAATGTTCTACGAGTCGGGGCGTGGAATGTCAGAAGCTTGAACGTGGTAGGGAAACTAGAAAATCTGAAAAGGGAAATGCAAAGGCTCAATATAGATATAGTAGGGGTCAGTGAAGTGAAGTGGAAGGAAGGCAAGGATTTCTGGTCAGATGACTATCGGGTAATATCAACAGCAGCAGAAAATGGTATAACAGGTGTAGGATTCGTTATGAATAGGAAGGTAGGGCAGAGGGTGTGTTACTGTGAACGGTTCAGTGACCGGGCTGTTCTAATCAGAATCGACAGCAGATCAACACCGACAACGATAGTTCAGGTATACATGCCGACGTCGCAAGCTGAAGATGACCAGATAGAGAAAGTGTATGAGGATAATGAAATGGTAATGCAGTATGTAAAGGAGGACGAAAATCTAATAGTCATGGGCGACCAGAATGCAGTTGTAGGGGAAGGAGTATCAGAAAATGTTACAGGAGAATATGGGCTATGGACAAGGAATGAAAGAGAAAGACTAATCGAGTTCTGTAACAGGTTTCAGCTAGTAATAGCAAATACCCTGCTCAATAATCACAAGAGGAGGAGGTATACTTGGAAAAGGCCGGGAGATACGGGAACATTTCAATTATATTACATCTTGGTCAGACAGAGATTCCGAAATCAGATACTGAATTGTAAGGCGTACCCAGGAGCAGATATAGACTCAGATCACAATATGCAAAGAAGTGGGATACGGAAGTTCTAAGGAATGACGAGATACGTTTGAAGTTCTCTAACGCTATAGATACAGCAATAAGGAATAGCGCAGTAGGGAATACAGTTGAAGAGGAATGGACGTCTCTAAAAAGGGCTATCACAGAAATTGGCAAGGAAAACATAGGTACAAAGAAGGTAGCTGCGAAGAAACCATGGTAACAGAGGAAATACTTCAGTACTGCAGTACAAACATGTTCCGGGAAAATCAGGAATGCAGAAATACAAGTCGCTGAGGAATGAAATAAATAGGAAGAGCAGGGAAGCTAAGACGAAATGGCTGCAGGAAAAATGTGAAGACATCGAAAAAGATATGATTGTCGGAAGGAGAGACTCAGCATACAGGAAAGTCAAAACAAACTTTGGTGACATTAAAAGCAACGGTTGCAACATTAAGAGTGCAACGGGAATTCCACTGTTAAATGCAGAGGAGAGAGCAGATAGGTGGAAAGAATGCATTGAAAGCCTCTACGAGGGTGAAGATTTGTCTGATGTGATAGAAGAAGAAACAGGAGTCGATTTGGAAGACATAGGGGATCCAGTATTAGAATCGGAATTTAAAAGATTGATCTTCACTTTGTTTCCAGGGTGCCCACGCGGTTTAGAACGCCATGTCACGGATTGCGCGGCTCTTCCCGTCGGAGGTTCGAGTCCTCCCTCGGGCATGGGTGTGTGTATTGTTCTTAGCATAAGTTAGTTTAAGTAGTGTGTTAGTTTAGGGACCAATCACCTCAACAGTTTTGTCCCTTACGAATTCACACACATTCGAACATTCCAGGGTCTCCAGGAACGCCACCAACCCGCAACGTAGCACTGCTACGCGGGTCATCGCTCCAACTCTTCAGGCGCACCGGCCGAAGGCAGTCGAACTTCGCCTGGCCTGCAGAAAGCAGGCTAGTTCCGAGGGCGCGCCCAAGTGCAGTAGACGACCTTTTGACGCAATCGCCGCGCCATTTTCCTCAGCCAATCCGAGCCCACGTCGCTACACCAATTGTCACCCGCCACTAGAGTATAACTGCCCTTACCTGTCGAGCAACAGCAGTTCCGTCTCTGCTATCGCCAGGGCTCGACTTCACCCTTGCCACCCGGAAACACCGCGCATCACGACCCTCTGCCCCGGCCGTGGACTCCTTGTACTGCTCGTGAAATGAGACTAATTTTCTGCCTATTGTTGGTGTCTAAGAAGACAGTTGTTTTCGTTTTCAAGACAACTTTTCAGAAAATAATCTCATGTAAGGATTAACTTGTTTCCTAGGAACTTTAAGTTGTCAAAGAAGTTATTCCTTTAGTTCCAGGAAGGACTTTTCTTATTTGTTTCGAACTGCTAATGGGTCACAGTAGATAAGTTTGCGAACATAAACTACTGTTCATGTCAATGAAAGGATTTTTGAGTGTAATCACAATGAAAATGTCCCAAGTGGGGCCACTTCAAATCGGCGAATGTCGTTATTGATATTTATATTTATATTTATATTTATGGTGAAGAAGTTATCTGCTTGATAGTTGACGATACTGTTGAGGGTGCACAGCAAACAGGTGAGCCTGTGTCTGGAGCGACTTCAGTGAAATCCGAAGGATTTTTTACGCTGCACTGTCATGTCACTCTGACCAGGATTCATCATTACATCTCAGAAGTAAAGCTATATTAAAACAAGGGTAGAAGCAATATAATGCTAGACTTAGAGGGTCTGTAGCATTAACCAATCATCACACCCAAAAATTCTAGGATTATAGTTAGGTGAACATTTAAGAAGGGTAAACGTGTGTAACTACCTCCGAATGGGAGCCCGAGTAAACTTTTCTACACACTGGAAGTTCCCCGACGTGTGCCTTTTCGTACCCGAGTATGAAATCAAAGCGGAATACACTGTCGAAAAAAAATCCCAGCACCGAAAAATAATTAATATAATCGAATACATTTATCTAGGTAACATATTAAAGTGATTAAGATTGCAAAATCAAAGGTCTATGTAAGCGCGAGATAAGCCATTGCATATGTGAAATGCTGGTACATTAATAAACGGCGTGAGCGCAGGAAGGTGAATTCAAGCGTGCAAACGTACTTGCTTGTATCGTACGGGTTAGTTTGTGCCATGGAGTGCCATGCCTGCTGCACTTGGTCACTCAACAAAGGGACGGTAAATGCAGTTTTTCTATGACGACGGACCGATGTCCTGTATGTGCTCAACTGGAGTCTGATCTGGTGATTGTGCAGGCCAAGACAACATGTCGGCACTCTGTAGAGCATGCTATGTCACAACAGCGGTATGTGGGCGAGCGTTTTTCCTTTTTTTCTGAGTCATCAGACTTCTGAATGGTCTGATTCGTCCCGCCACGAATTCCTCTCCTGTCCAAACCACTTCATCTCAGAATAACACTTGGAACCCATGTCCTCAATTATTTGCAGGGTGCATTCGAATCTCGAGTCTCCTCTACAGATTGTATCCTTTACAGCTTCCTCTGGTGTCATGGAGGTCAATTCTGTTACTCCGGTTTTCCCACAGCCCATATTTCACGACCATGAGCATGCAATGCAGTTCTCCAAACGTATATTCTCTTCCTCAAATTAAGGCCTGTGTACTGTGCAAACGTATATTCTCTTCCTCAAATTAAGGCCTGTGTACTGTGCAGTTGTTAAACACCTCGAAGAACGCACTACGTGACAGCTGCCGTATGTATGAAGACTAGCGCACACTCTTGATTAGGAATTCCTTCTTTGCCAGTGCTGGTCTCCCTTTGATATCCTCCGTACTCCGTCCTTCATTGGTTGTCTTTCTGCCTACGTAGTAAAATTCCTTAACTTCACCCACTTTGTGACCATAAACCCCGATGCTTTTCTCTTTTCTGCTACTTTTCATTACTTCCGTCTTTCTTCCGTTTACTCACTGGACTGTTCATTCCATTCAGCAGATCACGTAATTCTTCTTCACTTTCACTGAGAATAGCAAAATAATCATTAAATCATAATACTGATATCCTTTTACTTTCAAGACCCGCTTTTCAACAGTGACACCAGCAACGACCAACACCTGAAGAAAAATTTGGAAATTTGTGGTACGGTCGTATGGGACCAAACTGCTGAGGTCATCGCTCCCTAAGCTTACACACAACTTAATATAACTTAAACTAACTTACTCTAAGGATAAAACACACACCCATGCCCGAGAGCGGACTCAATCCTCCGACGGGGGGAGCTTCAAAAATGGTTCAAATGGCTCTGAGCACTATGGGACTCAACTGCTGTGGTCATCAGTCCCCTAGAACTTAGAACTACTTAAACCTAACTAACCTAAGGAAATCACACACATCCATGCCTGAGGCAGGATTCGAACCTGCGACCGTAGCACTCGCACGGTTCCGGACTGCGCGCCTAGAACCGCGAGACCACCGCGGCCGGCACGGGGGGAGCCTCGCGAACCGTGACAAGGCGCCTGAGACCGCTCGGCTACCCCACGCGGCCACCTGAAGATGTCGACAGGTTTCATCAATGACATATTATGCGATTTGCACAATACGATCCGGCGGCAAACACGAGAAATGTATCTGCAAGATAATAACTACTGGCACTCCATCAAACACTACAGATTCTCTGCTGCTCGTCGATCAGTTGGTTGTATGTTGGACAGTCACTATTTTATCTCCAGCTGTTTGCAGATTCTGTAATACTGAAAGAGGAAAAGCATACCTTAGAAAAGGCAATGTAGTCGCATTCGTAGATATGGGAAGTTTGAAATACAAACATTTATAACAAATGCATTCAGAAGGCAACAGAAGTTTGGACAAGAACTTGCGAATAAACTACATAAGCAGAAAATTTTTAAGTAGAACCAGTAGATGGAACATGAAATATACACCGGCGGAAAAAAGTCGAAAAACATGCTACACCCTCAAGGGGAAGGTTATTTTATTGAGAACTGCGGTGCTATGTAATTCATTATTGCAGGAGTAAATGAAATACAAATGTAGTAGAAAAGGTGCCCAGACAATCACGTCATTAAAAAATGTACACCCCTTAGGTGGCAACACATCTGAGTGTTCTCACATGCAAATGTTCCTAAAGATGCCGAATGGCATCCGGAAATCGATTATTCCAAGCATCTTGCGCCTTTTGTTGCAGTTTGGCGATGGTTCCTGCAACCAATGGAGAAAGAGAAAGTTCCCACTTCGTCACGTTCCAAAGAGTTCTATTGGCGAGACATCCGGTGAACTTACTGCCCAGGGCAGGTGTTGAACGCCACGAAGAGCACTCTGTGTCACAAAAGCCATCTCTGCACGTTCATTATCCTGCTAGAAAAAAGACCACCACCCTGTGAGGAAATGACAGTAGCATGGGGATAAGTGCCTGTGCGATGTAGTCGCAGAAACAGAAAGTGTGACAGCATGTTGTAATTGATTGCACCCTATAGTATGAAGCCTGAGATGGGAACTGTGTGTTTCGAGCGAATGTAATCTGGATTAGGTAGCTCACCAGGTGTATGCTCTACTCATATAGGTCCATCAATCGTATACAGGCGCACACTGCTAGCATCACTCAAGACGAGAGTCAACACTTTAACGACACCAGAGTATTCATGCTTGGCGAGGTCTTTGTGTCAGTGTTAGATTGGTCAGAGGCGCACATGATCTAAACGCTGCGGCAAGCAAACACATCCTAATAGCTGCAGATGATACAGCAGTGTACTTATTTCGTACCTGGTTGATGTTCGTTTGACCACTGTTGCTAGCACAGTTTGTCGATCTCGCATCTGTATTATGTCGACTTCAGAACCTAGTCTATGGGCTTTGCAATGATTTATAGATCACTGGTGAAAACAGCAACCCACCACCGATACGTTGTGCCCAACATATGCAGCAGTTCGAAGATGTGTCCACCGAGCTTCCTGTTGGTCCACAATCTGACTCTATTCAATTGGCTGTAGAATAGGAGTATGTACTAGTCTATGGGGCACCTCCACACTCAGAACAGCTACGGAATGCAGTAAAAAAATGTGCACAGACAGGCCCCCCACCGCCATCTGACTTCTGATCGTGACAAATGAATCACTGACAGCAGACTCCCTCAATATACATATACACTGAACAGCCAAAGAAACTGGTACACCTGCCTATATATCGTGTAGGGCACGCAAAGTGCCACAACACGATGTGGCATGGACTCGACTAATGTATGAAGTAGTGCAGGAAGGAATTGACATCATCAGTCCTGCAGAGCTGCCCTTAAATCAGTTACAGTACGAGGGGTGGACATCTCTTCTGAACAGCACGGTGCAAGGCATCACAGATATGCTCAATAATGTTCATGTCTGGGGAGTTTGGTGACCAGCGGAAGTGTTCAAACTCATAAGAGTATTCCTGGAGCCTCTCTGTAGCAATTCTGGACATGTGGGGTGTCACATTGCCTGCTGGAATTGCCCAAGTCCGTCGGAATGCACATTGGACATGGATAGATGCAGGTGATGTTTACGTACATGACACCTGTCACAGACACATCTAGAGGTACCAGGGGTTCCATTTCACCCCAACTGCACACGCCCCACACCATTACAAAGCTCCACCAACTGAATAGTCTCCTGCTGACGTGCAGTCCATGGATTCTCGAGGTAGTCTCCATATCCGTACAAGTCCATCCACTCGATAAAATTTGAAACGAGATTCGTCCGACGGGGCACATCTTTCCAGTCATCAACAGCCTAATGTCGGTGTTGATGAGTCCAGGCGAGGCATAAAGTTTTTTTATTGTGCAGTCATCAAGGGTACCCGAGTGGGCCATCGGCTCCGAAAGCTCATATCGATGATGTTTCGTTCAATAGTTCGCACGCTGACACTTGTTGATGGCCCATCATTCAAATCTGTCTCAATTTGCGTAAGTGTTGTACTTCTGTCACGCTGAACGATTCTCTTCACTCGTCGATGGTCCCATTTTTGCAGGATATTTTTCCGGCCGGAGCGATGTCGGAGATTTGATGTTTTACCGGATTCCTCATATCACGGTACCCTTTCGAAATGGTCGTACGGGAAAATCTCCACTTCATCACTACCTCGGAGATATTGTGTCCCATAGCTCGTGCGCCGACTATAGCACCACGTCCAATCTCACTTAAATCTTGATAACTCGCCATTGTAGCAGCAGTAACCGATCTAGCAACTGCTCCAGACATTTGTTGTGTTATATAGGTGTTGCCGACCCCAGCGCCGTATTCTGCCTGTTTACTTATCTGTGTATTTGAATACTCGTGCCTATACGTTTCGTTTGCTCTTCAGTTAATTTTATATTTGATTCACTGAACGTAGTCCATGATGGTACTGCACCAAGGAGTTGTGCGATATTCACAGATGTTGGTAGGCGTGTTCCTACATCTGAAAAACGATATCTAATAAAATTTCGCTCCAGGTGCTAGGCTCACTATGGTGGTGCAAATCAGGTTTGCTTTGAATACGCGCTGTAACTGTCGTGCACATTAGTTACCTTTGGCATTGGACTTGATGAGTTCATGTGAGTCAAGAATACCTCTAAGGCGACAAACGAGCCGTCATCAACACCTTACCGACTTTGGACGAGAATGTGTAATAGCGTTACTAAGAGCTGGATATTCCTTCTGCGATATTGCAGAAAGACTCTACAGGAATGTAGCCATTGTACACTCCTGGAAATGGAAAAAAGAACACATTGACACCGGTGTGTCAGACCCACCATACTTGCTCCGGACACTGCGAGAGGGCTGTACAAGCAATGATCACACGCACGGCACAGCGGACACACCAGGAACCGCGGTGTTGGCCGTCGAATGGCGCTAGCTGCGCAGCCTTTGTGCACCGCCGCCGTCAGTGTCAGCCAGTTTGCCGTGGCATACGGAGCTCCATCGTAGTCTTTAACATTGGTAGCATGCCGCGACAGCGTGGACGTGAACCGTATGTGCAGTTGACGGACTTTGAGCGGGGGCGTATAGTGGGCATGCGGGAGGCCGGGTGGACATACCGCCGAATTGCTCAACACGTGGGGCGTGAGGTCCCCACAGTACATCGATGTTGTCGCCAGTGGTCGGCGGAAGGTGCACGTGCCCGTCGACCTGGGACCGGACCGCAGCGACGCACGGATGTACGCCAAGACCGTAGGATCCTACGCAGTGCCGTAGGGGACCGCACCGCCACTTCCCAGCAAATTAGGGACACTGTTGCTCCTGGGGTATCGGCGAGGACCATTCGCAACCGTCTCCATGAAGCTGGGCTACGGTCCCGCACACCGTTAGGCCGTCTTCCGCTCACGCCCCAACATCGTGCAACCCGCCTCCAGTGGTGTCGCGACAGGCGTGAATGGAGGGACTAATGGAGACGTGTCGTCTTCAGCGATGAGAGTCGCTTCTGCCTTGGTGCCAATGATGGTCGTATGCGTGGTTGGCGCCGTGCAGGTGAGCGCCACAATCAGGACTGCATACGACCGAGGCACACAGGACCAACACCCGGCATCATGGTGTGGGGAGCGATCTCCTACACTGGCTGTACACCGCTGGTGATCGTCGAGGGGACACTGAATAGTGCACGGTACATCCAAACCGTCATCGAACCCATCGTTCTACCATTCCTAGACCGGCAAGGGAACTTGCTGTTCCAACAGGACAATGCACGTCCGCATGTATCCCGTGCCACCCAACGTGCTCTAGAAGGTGTAAGTCAACTACCCTGGCCACCAAGATCTCCGGATCTGTCCCCCATTGAGCATGCTTGGGACTGGATGAAGCGTCATCTCACGCGGTCTGCACGTCCAGCACGAACGCTGGTCCAACTGAGGCGCCAGGTGGAAATGGCATGGCAAGCCGTTCCGCAGGACTACATCCAGCATCTCTACGATCGTCTCCATGGGAGAATAGCAGCCTGCATTGCTGCGAAACGTGGATATACACTGTACTAGTGCCGACATTGTGCATGCTCTGTTGCCTGTGTCTATGTGCCTGTCGTTCTGTCAGTGTGATCATGTGATGTATCTGACCCCAGGAATGTGTCAATAAAGTTTCCCCTTCTTGGGACAATGAATTCACGGTGTTCTTAATTCAATTTCCAGGAGTGTAGATGATTGCTGGTAGTGCTGTCCACGACAATTTTCAGTCGGAAGAAGCCCAGACCCCGGTCGGCCAATTGGCACTGTCGAGAGAGAAGGCTATCGCGTTCGGCATATGGCTGTGTGGCATCGTAATGCATCTGCCGCAGCAATTTGAGTTGCAGCTGGTACCACAGTGACACAACGAACTGTTACAAATCGGTTACTTCGAGGGCATCTTCAAGCAAGACGCCCTGTACCGCTCATTCCACGGACCCGAAACTATCGCCACTTTCGACATCAGTGGCGTCAAGCGATAACTCATTGGAAGACAGGTTGGAGGTCTATTGGGTTTTCTGATTAAAGATGGTTCTGCCTCGGTGCCAGTGACAGCCATGTGTTGGTTAGAGGGAGACTAGTTGAGGGTCTCAAACCAACCTGTCTGCCGTATACAGGGTGTTACAAAAAGGTACGGCCAAACTTTCAGGAAACATTCCTCACACACAAAGAAAAGATGTTACGTGGACCTGTGTCCGGGAACGCTTAATTTCCATGTTAGAGCTCATTTTAGCTTGTTCTTCCACCTACGCTCAATGGAGTACGTTATCATGATTTCATACGGGATACTCTACCTGTGCTGCTAGAACATGTGCCATTACAAGTACGACACAACATGTGGTTCATGCACGATGGAGCTCCTGCACATTCCAGTCGAAGTGTTCGTACGCTTCTCAACAACAGATTCGGTGACCGATGGATTGGTAGAGGCGGACCAATTCCATGGCCTCCACGCTCTCCTGACCTCAACCCTCTTGAGTTTCATTTATGGGGGCATTTGAAAGCTCTTGTCTACGCAACTGCGGTACCAAATGACTCTTCGTGCTCGTATTGTGGACGGCTGTGATACAATACGCCATTCTCCAGGGCTGTATGAGCGCATCAGGGATTCCATGCGACGGAGGGTGGATGCATGTATCCTTGCTAACGGAGGACTTTTTGAACATTTCCTGTAACAAAGTGTTTGAAGTCACGCTGGTACGTTCTGTTGCTGTGTGTTTCCATTCCATGATTAATGTGATTTGAAGAGAAGTAATAAAATGAGCTCAAACATGGAAAGTAAGCGTTTCCGGACACATGTCCACATAACATATTTTCTTTCTTTGTGTGTGAGGAATGTTTCCTGAAAGTTTGGCCGTACCTTTTTGTAACACGCTGTATACACACTGGTACTACACATGCAGTTATAGTCTGGAGTGCGATTTCGTTTGTCAGCCAGAGCACTCTCGTGGTCATTCCACTTAAGTGGTTATCCCACGTACCCTAACTACAAATTTGTATGTGAATTTGGTGATTCGACCTGTTGTGCTGTCAATAATGAACAGCATGGTTGTTTTCCATCAGGATAACGCTCGCCCACATACGGCTGTTGTAACCCAACATGATCTACAGAGTGTCGACAGGCTCGATCACTAGATCTGTCTCCAGTCAAGCACATATCGGACAAGTGCCGTATCAGCAACAACTAGCATTAACTTTCGCTGTATTGACCAATCAAGTGCAACAAGCATGGAATTCCATCCCACAAACCGACATCCGGCACCTGCACGACGCAATCGGTTCACTTCTGCGTGGATGCATTCGACGTTCTGGCAAGAACACAGGTTATTAATGTAAAAGCATTTCACATTTGCAATGGCTTATCTCGTGCTTACAATAACCTGTGTCTTGCAATGTTAATCACTTACATTTGTTACCTAGACAAATGTATTCCCGAAATTTCATTACTCTCCATTAATCATTTTTTCGTATTGCGATTTTTTCCGTGAGTGTACGTCAGTCTCATATTTTTTTGGAGAGTCGTCATACACGTTGAATTTTCTTCATGAGCGAATATCAAGGCGACAGCTACCGTAGTTCATTAACCACTGCTCCAGTCGGTAACTATAGATGGCACTTAATGGAAATGAACATGCCTGAGTTGCAGCAAGTAATAAATAGGTGTACAGCGGTAAGATTGTTAGTATATATTACTATTAACAATATATATACTATGTTAGACTTTCGTTTTTGGAGAGTTGCTCGAGTGTTCCAAGAGGAAGCGAGCGCAGCACGGCGGTTACGATGGTTCAGCATTAGTAATTAGGCACGAGCGGTTGCTCCCGATTTTATAACCCCTTCCCTTCCCCCCCGCCCCCCACTTTTCCAGCTGAGTCAGCAACTGAAAATTACTCAGTCAGTGAGTAGGATGCCTAATCGGCACGTGTGTCATATTAAGCCAACCCGAAAGTTAAATGCAGTGTAGAAAACAGCGTGCAAAACATAACGAAACAAATGCTTTATAGACACATCAAGAGTAAGGCGGATTCCTTAAAATGCCCAGCAAGTTGTTTGCTAATTTATAACAAAAATTTAGCTCATTTACATATTTTTAACATGATGCTAATTTACGCAAAAGTTTTTATTGGAACGGAAAGTATAATCAGCATTTACAAAAACGTGATGTCTACAAATAATGAAAAATAGGGAAAACCTCCTGCAACGTCAGAAATTTACAGGGAAATGATATTTATACTAAAAGAAAAACCTTTTAAGTGATAGAGCCACAAACATTTCTCTTATTTGTAGCAGGTGTCAAAACTAAGGTATTTCTATTTTTATGTTTTACGATAGGAAAAGAACGTTTTCGGACGTTTTCCAAGATATTATGGTATTCTCGACTCTGCATGTCAGTTAATTCTGCAGTAGTAACGTTGTGAAATGGCTTTGTAATATGTTGCAGTGAAAGTGACGTTCTCGAAAATGAATTTGAAATTGACATACATTATTTTTCCCCTCCTAGATATTAAATCTAGTAACATGTATAGACTTGGATATATTGCACTTCCTTGTACCATCTTGTCAATTAGCCATCAGTGTCCCAAGTGGCTTAAACTGAGTTTGAAAAAATAATTGTACTGTCATTTACCTTGCCTATAACAGCATCCGTCATGAGTTGGCAGAGTGATGTTGGGCAACTATAAACTAAGCAAGGAAAAATAAGCATCATTTCCATAACGAAGATGTATGGTTTATTCTGAGTTACTGCAAAGGAAGATGCTACACACGTGTGTCTGTTGATTTACACACTTGGTGCGGCTGTGTATATTTGCTGACGTCGTGTCGCTGAGAAATCGTTTTTGACATTTCTATCGTCAGTGAAAATGAACAAGAACTATAGGATCTGCTGAATGGAAAGAATTGTTTAATGTGTACAGAATATTAGCTGAGAGTAAATGGGAGAAATACGAGAGCAATGATAAGTAGCGGAAATGAGAACGGCGAGGAACTTAACGTCAGCATCGCTGATCACGAAATAGATGGAGTTAACGAATCCTGCTAGCTAGGCAGCTAAATAACATAGGATGGTCGCAGAAAGGAGGGCATGAAAAGCAGACTAGCTCTGACAAAAAGGGCATTCCTGGCCAGCAGAAGTCTACCAGTAGCGAACAAAGGTCTTAAACAGAGGAAGAAATTTCTAAAAATATACATTTGGAGCACAGTATTGTATTGTAGTAAAAACATAGGCAGTGGGAAAAGAGAGAATAGAGGAGAATCGATGAATTTGAAATGTATTGTTACAGAAGACTGCTAAAAATTAGCTGGGCTGATAAGGTAAGGAAAGAGGAGGTGCTTTGGAGAATCTGAGAGGAAAGGTCTGTACGGAAAACACTGACACGAAAGAGGGACAGGATGGTAGGACATCTGTTAAGACATCACGGAATAACTTCCGTTGTGATAGAGAGAACTTTAGTGGTTTAGAACTGTAGAGGAAAACAGAGATTGGAATACAAACAGCAAATGAGGACGTAGGCTGGGGGTGGTACTCAGAAATGAAGAGGAATTCTGAGCACAGAAGAGGAATTCGTGGCTGTCCGCATCAAACCAGTCAGAAGACTGATAACGGACAAAAAGCCACCCTCACGCTGGTTTTAACATGGAGGCAGGCGCAGGGCACCACGTGCCACCTCCAGGCATTAAAACTTAACTGTCAGCAGAGAGCTTAAGTAGAACATGTGGCGTGTACACCAGAGTCCGCAAAAATATACCGCTGCATATAAGCCTCGATACCAAAAAGATGCGCCGGCTATAGTATCTGCTCTGCTTTGCAGTTAAGAATTTTTCGTTCAAATATGAAACCGTCTCAGTATGAAAGACATGCTCCATGCAGCCGTTAAGAATTTTTGATCGAATACCACACATCTACGTATTCACAATTCGTAACGTGGCTCTTACATGTTCCTGCATTAGATGTGGAAACTTGAGACAAAGCATAGAGGGTCAAACTTCCTGGCAGATTAAAACTGTGTGCCGGACCGAGACTCGAACTCGGGACCTTTGCCTTTCGCGAGCAAGTGCTCTATCAACTGAGCTACCCAAGCACGACTCACGTCCCGTCCTCACAGCTTTACTTCTGCCAGTATCACGTCTCCTACCTTCCAAACTTCACAGAAGCTTCTGTAAAGTTTGGAAGGTAGGAGACGAGATACTGGCAGAAGTAGAGGACGTGAGTCGTGCTTGGGTAGCTCAGTTGGTAGAGCACTTGCCCGCGAAAGGCAAAGGTCTCGAGTTCGAGTCTCGGTCCGGCACACAGTTATAATCTGCCAGGAAGTTTCATATCAGCGCACACTCCGCTGCAGAGTGAATATCTCATTCTGCATAGAGAGTCAATTTACAAGCAGCTGCGAAATACCTGTATGCCTCATCACAAGAAGAAATGCTGGGCGTAATAAGACTTCACAGTTCTCATGTAATCACATTCAAATTGAGATAGTAAATACATTCGTCATCTCGTGATTTTGAGCTCTTTAACAGTAAGGGAGGACATATTGATTTCTCGTATTAGTGCGATGAACATTTCTTTCTATGTAGGCTGATACCAAGAAAATAATTTCGCATTCACAGGAGGAAGTTGGCGCAGGCCGGTTTGGCCGTGCGGTTCTAGGCCCTCCATTCTGGAACCGCGTGACCGCTACGGTCGCAGGTTCGAATCCTGCCTCGGGCATGGATGTGTGTGATGTCCTTAGGTTAGTTAGGTTTAGGTAGTTCTAAGTTCTAGGGGACTGATGACCACAGATGTTAAGTCCCATAGTGCTCAGACCCATTTGAACCATTTTAGAGGAAGTTGGCGGTATAAATTACGTGAAAATATCTCACCACAACAAAAAGCCTCTACTGTCAACGCCAGCTTGCGTACCACACTCGTGACACTAAAATTCAAAACGAGCTTCCCATCATAAAATTTTTTTGTCTATATTCTCCATTTGATATGGATCCTATACCAGGCACGAATATTCCAGAAGAGGACCGTATCGTAGAAAGATTCTTTAGTAGGTTTGTTACATCTTCCAAAGGGTATTTCAATAAATCAGTCGTTTTGTTGAGTTGATAACCTTTATATCGTATGATTTATCACGAACCAAAATTAGACACATTCCTTATGATACTCGTGTGTGCGCCTACTCACCTTTTAGGTTTTGGTCTTCTGGAACAGTCCGAGGGAGCAGCTCATTTTGTCTCCTGAATCTTCCTTCGGCAACATTAGATATTGCTTCTATTGTATCGATGACGTTCCTACAATCTCTGCTGATTATAAATGCATTCTCCCAGGAATTGTTGGCATTACCTAACTCACAGTACTGATGAAGGAGATCAGAAAATGTGACAGTAGGTACTGACTACTTTTGTTTCAAATATCTATAATAACATAAATGTTTGAGTTATTATTATTAACAAAATTTAAATCTATTGTATTTTTAATCGATAATTTTTCTTTCCACTCCCTCTGTGGTGTAGTATTGCTATTAATATTAAATATGAAAATGAATAAAGCATAAAACCAATGAAATTTACTGGTGAGGCTACAGTATTTGACATGATATGAAGCGATTCTTTATAACTCTTAAGAATAAACATTACTAACACTTCTTATGCTCTAAAACACCTAGAATCAGCATGGTCCCATTATCTGGACATTCTGGCACACTCTGACCTAGAATATGGTCAGTCATCTTCAAGGTCATCATATGACTGTCACATGATCACAAGTATCATGCATGATGTCACTGATGAGCATGAACTCATAATGTCATCATCAGTGAGAACTTTCCCTCTTATACCCTCATGACCAACAAATAATAGAGCATTATAAAACATGAAATGGTAAGCAAAAATTAAAGGTGACAGGAATAGACCATTTGTACTAGTGGGAAATTAAATCCTTTCCCTTTCAATCCCCCTCCCCATATCTTCAGCAAATCGTAGCGCAGTATTGAAACAAAACAATCAATAAAAAATCCATGATGGCGGAAATAGCCTAATAGTGTTATTGGAAAATTCGAATCCATGTCCTCCACCCAACTGCCTCGAACCAATCACAGTGCAGTCAACCAGTCACATCAGTATGAAAATTGAAAGAGCCAACCAAAAAAATTTAAGATCGTGCAGCTAACCCAGTTGTGTTAATGGGAAACTGGAAACTCTGTCCTCCTCCCCTGTCTCTAGCTATGATTGTGCAGTATTAAAAATGGATCAGCTAACTGTGGGGAATTTAAAACCCATTCGCCATGCTCTTCCCAACCAATCACAGCAAGGCGTCCAAAATGAAATTGGTAAATGGGGCAACTGGTACAGATCTGCTTTATATTCCTACGACCCCCTTCCGGTCCTATTTAGAACAAATCAGAGTGCAATATTAAAATATTATATAAAAATGACATCACCACGATATTTTCACAAAATTTCATAAAGACACATTGCATAAAGAACCACCTCCCTCCTCTCTCTTCAAATCTCTCTCTAGAATTTTAGCCATAATTACAGTTAAAGGATGAATAACAGTGTATTGCTGAGCTATGCTCAAAATTATTTGAGTGACCTTAATTGTTCATAAAAAATACATCGCACACTTCCGTCTCCTCTCCTTCAATCAATACCTGGTATTATCATTATTACAGTGTAGCTCCATCTGCGCTGGTTCAAAAATATCTGAAACATTTATCAAAAAGTACATCAAAGTGTTTAAACCGCCCGAAGTACAGCAGATGTCATTCAGAGCTATGTCATTCACTATGCAAAATTGGAAAGTGGTGTAAGTAATTAAACCAGTGTCTGCTTATAAAATGTAATAAATGAATTAGTAATACTTAGGTGTTTTTACTTTAAATGCTATTCTCAAATCTCTGAAATATGCGAAATGAGCTCAAATTCTCATTTATATAGCAGTTATTTACTGTGACCCAAAGATGGCTGTACTGTTAAAACCGTCAAATGTTCAAGCTTTGTACCACTAGTTGCTCTCTGTCACCAACAGATGACTACACTGGTAAAAACATTAAATGTTCGATCTTTGTACAATGAGCTGCTTACTGTCATCAGCAGATCTCTGCCCTGGTAAAAACATTAGAAATTCGGATTGTGTACAGTGCTTGTTTCAACCATGCTATGCTGTTTATTTCATACTCAAGATACCTTGGTCAGTAGAGTTCCAAGATTTTTATGTATTCATTAACTACACTTTTACAGATTTGTGTATGGATATAAAAAATAAAGTTGAAATTTAGATAATTTAATGCATTAATTATTTGAATTGTGCAATACAATATTAAATGATTTGTGTGATGATTTTACTGTTCTATAATTAACTTTTACCAATGTTATGTAAGATGATACTTGCAAGTAAATTTGTTACACTTAGAACACTTCATTGAACTTTTTTTATCAGTGTTTTCACATACTTGATATCAGCCTCTCATCTGACTCCTAGGATGATTTTCTTCCAATGGAAAGGGTGCAGGTTCAGACGATGTTTTTCTCTGTGCAGCTTTTCTTACAGCATTTCCTCTTTGAAGTTGACCTCATCTCCTCATTTATCTATGAACTAGTTGCTCGCCAAGAGTTTCTAGGAACAGTCTTCTTATGAGTTTAGGGTCTTTGCTTGCCATTTGTATTAAGTTTTCTTGAATAGTACATAAGAATTATGTGCAGAAATGGTTAGGACATCTCAGAACGTAATAACAGCCATCTGTCTGTCCTCCTCTTTACTGTATAATTGATCACCATTCGTCTAGAGTGACCACAGTTCCTTTTGTTGTTTTGTAGTTTTAAATGATTGGTGTTTTCTTTAGGTGGCATCACTGACTTTTACATCGTGATGAAGAGTACTTTGAAGAACAACATATTTGTTTTTCTTCGGAATGTGTGATAAAAGAGTTGTGTGCTACATGTAGGCAAATGTTCATTCATAATTAGGTATACCCATGGTCTACAATAATTTTGCTAGAATGTAAGGCTTTTTTTGGGCAAGTCCAACCATTGCGGTGTTTCTTATGAGCATTTATCCTATCGCATAGGAACTGAAACAGGTTGTGACAGGTAATGCCCATTCAAGGCTTATGAGAAGTCTTTTTCTGTTCTGTTCAGAGGCACTACCTCCCATCTCGCAGTATATGTTTGAATATGCCCGACATTGTTTTATTGTCCCAAATAACCCAAATATTCATGCCATACTTGCTGGTATATTAGGCATATAATGGGGAGAACTGCAGTTTCTCTTGAATGTAAAGAGTTGCTCTACTTTAAACAACGTACTGGGGCTTATAACTTAGGTAGTATCTTTGCACATTACTCCAACAGATCCGTTATAGGTGCAAACTTACCATTTCCATTTATTCATAGTGTTGTCCCATGGCTATCAAATCACATAACCCTTGATAATTTTTAATGCCAATTTGAAAGTTGAGTATTGATTTGTAATGTGAGAAGTGGCGTACCTTGCTCGTCCTCAAGTCATGTGAACTATATTACGTGCTTTATGCCATGCAAACTCAGGTACAGGTTCTGTCTGTCATTAAACTGATTTATTCTTCGAAATCAGAACTGTGTGCATCATGTGTGTGTTATAGTGAAGATAAAGAACTCCTTTCTGAAACAGATCTTCTTCCTCTGCAACTGCTTCGCCACTATCAGCTTTGTTCAGCAGGATGTCTGCTGTTTCGTCATCTAGCAAACAGGTATTACCTTTAAGAAAAATCACTTGAAAATATGTGAATTGTAATGACAGAAAACAAGTCGCCTGAAGAGAACCGAAACAGTTTACAAACTGACATCAGGTAAAAACAGAGACTTGCAAACCCCCTTCCCTCCTGTCCACAGAAAACAACGATGACTTCACTTCTTTATGTCAGCCTTACTGATTATATTCGTGTTCCATTGTTGACAAGTTGAATATTATCAGAATCTGCTATTATAAGACATTTTCAAAATACGCAGGGCCTAAAAAGAGCTGAATAGCTACATAAGTACTATTTCTGTGAATAGCAACTAAAGCTCCAAAACATTTTTTTTTCTGTCAAAATACCTTTCAAAGAGAGATAAAAGAAGTCAACGAAAAAACAAATATTTACAAAATGATGGATAATCAAAAATGCTGGAGAATCATAATCGACACAAGCCCCTTTCAACAGAGCTTTTAACTATTTTTTCCCACAGCTATGCTGCTTCCTAGCTGTCACAGTACACTTCCCAGCTCTAAAATGTCAGCAAAAATAGCTCTGTTGTGCAAAGAAACTGTTATATTTAACGTAAGGATCATAATGTTAAATTCCACATACAAAAATAGTCGTCAAGTTAGTGCCTAAAAAATGACATTCAATTCTAAAGCAATTACTCCACTGCTATTTATGTTCCTAATAACGCTGAAGTAGCATGATATGCTCACAGTTCATGTCAGAAGTTAGGTCTAAGAAATAACTGTCATTAAATACACGTGACCAGGCTTACAATTGCAGGAAAGCTGTGTTAGCTAAACAGGTAAGCACACAAGGATTTTGAAACACTTAATGTAATTAATTAGACCTAGTCTTGACATAAGTCACAATATAATCAAAAATCAAATACTTGCATTCTTAGATTGTTCTGAAGCACCATTTTAAGAGACATTCTGTTATTTACTACAAAAAGGTAATCGATAATATTAGTTGACAATTGTTGCTATTATTACAAATGTCTCAGGCATAGTAGAGGTTATGCACAATAAAAACTTCTACAAATAAGCAATGGTGTCTAAGCTCTCTAGACTGTTTATAGACTGTATTTTCTATAAACAGCTATTAAATAAAATCACTATCTAATAAAAATACTGAAACAACACAGATAAAAGACAAGCAAATACCATTTTAGGAAGGAAGGAAGGAGGTGTTAGATTTCAGAAAGTAATCAAGAATTTCATTCCGATATATCATTTGTACTGTGGAACAACATGCATTGTTTATACCAAGTTGCAAGACCATCAAACAGGGCAACAGAAAGATGTGAATATCTTGAAAACAAGTTTTTTAAAATAATTTCTTGTGTTACATTTAAAGTACCATACTTGCAAGATCTATGGACCTTTAAATTAAATATTTCTCCAGCTAAAGTGTCCATATAAGTTGTTGAAATATAGGCAGCTTGTATGCTTATCAAAATAGGCAGCATCTCAACAGAAATTCGAGAACAAATAAAGTTGCATTGTATCTAAGATTTTACGTACATTGCAAGCACAATGAAACTTCAAATTAAATGTTGCCACGTACGAATAATCTGTATTACTAGTGAAAATACTCACGCCTCAGTTATTGACACCACTCATGAAAACCTTTTGGATAGGCAGCAAACCATAGGAGTCCCACAAGCATGATACATAAGCCTGCTGGCAAAAAGAGAGAGAGAGAGAGAGAGAGAGAGAGAGAGAGAGAGAGAGAGAGAGGGAGGAGAATAACAGTCTCTTAAAGTACAAAAATTTATATTCACAATAAATACCATATGTTAGAACTCTTGATATTGAATTCATTATGACAACTAAGCTCCTGCTGCAGCTAAACTAGGATTCTGGCGCAAAGTACGTGAAGAAAGGGAATGTGCATATTTGATGCAAACAGCGAGAAGTCTGCATGGAAAGAACAGCACTCCCATCTCATCTTGGAAATAAATTTTACACAGGAGATTTTTGCCAAAATCCCTTACATTTTATGGTAAGAATAATATATTCCTCTCATCAAAGTGAATATGATTGTCATCGGTGTCGAAGGACACCGGTTTGATTCCCAGTACCAGAGGTATTTAGGTGTGGAGACTGATTGTACAGCATAGGGAGATTTCAAAATTTGGTTGCACAAGTGATCACAATATTTACAACTGAGAAGTGTGGAACAAAAAGTTAGGGGCAAGTTTATATGGGCTGAACAGTAATTTAACACTTTTGGGTCACCTTGATAACTTTGATGGGTAACTTCTTATAATGCAACTCGAGATAGTTTTGGGGATTTGGTTACAGTTTGGGGCAAGTTGCAACACCTTTGCAGCAGGCTTATGCACCTTGTGCGGCGTAATGTTGCAAATTTCTAGCAGATTGATACAATTTTGGGGCAGCTTGATACAGTTTGAGGGATAATTTGCTACTGTTCCTCGTAATTCAATAGACTCTGGGGCCAGCTGATACACATTTGGGGAAACTTGGAACAATGAAACAACTACTTGTGGCACACGCTTTTCTTATTCCACCCCACAACGCGTTTCGAGAGTTTACACTCTCATCGTAAGGTGTAACAATTGTAATATGTTACATATTTACTACGTGCATGTAGCCAGTTATTTGTTGTAGCTTGATTTTTCTAGAAAAGCGTATAATACACACTTATTACCGTAATATAGTACTAAGATTATAAATTTTAAAAGGTGACAGCGTCACTTAAAATTTATTCCACTGCACATAATGCTGTAGTTTACCATAAACATACATTTTCAACTCAATAACAGAATGCAACCAATAAAATAAACAAACCATAGATTGTAACCATGTCAAGGTACAGTGTCTTGCCTCAGAGATCATTCATTACTTACATACGTTGTGGACCATAGACCCATAATAGATATAAAATTTGTTTTATTCTCTACAGCAACTTGTTAAGGGTGTTACTATTGCAAATACTAGACAAGTACAAAAGAAACGCGAGTAAAAATAACAAAAACATAAAAATAGAGAACTTGAAGACTCACAGTAGTATGGACATAATCTAATTCACACTGTTTCTACATGGTGCACTGGGTATTTTCTTTTATTAAGGTCACTCAGGAAGGAGACAGTGGAAAGAGATATAATGCATCATCTAGTGCATCAATGAAGCTCTCAAAGAAGAACGTTGCAACTGTCACAGCTTTTCATTTGGTGTGTTCTTTCTGTGTTATCTATTGTGAACGAAATTTCAAGTTCTTTATAACGACTGAGTTTACGGCCTTTGTTTATTTTATGAAGGATTGTCAAATTGCCCTCTGTGTTATTAAAACAATGTCCTGTGTCCTGAATATGCGCTGCTGCAACAGATTTATTGGATATGTGGTATCAAATTGAATTAATGTGTTCTTTGAATCTAGTTTGGGAAACTTCGTCCAGTAAGCTATATGGTGTGGAGAAAACAACTCTTGCATTGTATGGTCTCAATACATGAGCAATTTGCTGTGAAGTGATACCAAAGCAGGGGAAGCATACTGTTATTGAGTCTGCCTGCTTTTTGTTCTTATTTATGTTTCTGTTCTCCTGCGAGAAGAGCTTCTGTAAAGTTTGGAAGGCAGGAGACGAGACACTGGCAGAAGTAAAGCTGTGAGTACCAGGCGTGAGTCGTGCTTCGGTAGCCCAGATGGTAGAGCACTTGTCCGCGAAAGGCAAAGGTCCAGAGTTCGAGTCTCGGTCGGGCACACAGTTTTAATCTGCCAGGAAGTTCCATATCAGCGCACACTCCGCTGCAGAGTGAAAATCTCATTCTGGAAATATATATTTTTGTGTTTCATAACATCCTTCACTGCCTCACTACGCAAACATAAACTTAAATCGTATTCGTTGGATTTTGATAAGGAACTTCGACTACCTATGAAAATAAAAGTTAGAATAAAGCATTATATTCGTCAGTCACTCTTTTTGTTTCATCCCACAAAGCGGTCTGAGAGTTTACACTCTTATTTTGAGGTGGAGCTATTACATTATGTTACATTTTTGCTAACTGGATGCAGCCAGTTGTTTGTTGTCATATAACAGGCACTCGTTAGAGTAATATGCAGCAAGGACTAAAGATTTTAAATGATGACGGAGTTTATTTACGATTTGTTCCAGCGTATTTGTCTCACAGAACACGGACAAAGAATACAAACAAACCAAAGACAGTAACGGTGTAAAGATAACCTGTATTGGCTCAAAAATTATTCATTACTAACTTGAATTGTGGACCATACATGAATGAAAACATCTGTAAAATTTGTTTCGCTGTTTACTACAAATTGTTAAAAGTATTTCCGCTACAATTACACGCGAATAAAGACGCAATTAAAAATAGAGGTAAAATCATGAAAATTTAGAACTTGCAGACTTATCATGGACATAATCTAATTTTTGGTGTTTCTGCACAGTGCTTCGGGAATTATTAATGTCACTAACGAAGTAGAAAGTGGGAAGAGGTATAGCGCGTCATCCAGTATATCACTGAATCCCTTAAAGAAGATTATTGCCACCGTACCAACTTTTACGTGTAGTTTCTTCTGTCCACGTATTCTATCGTGAATGAAAATTTCCAGTTGTTCATAAAGATTGAGTCTATGGTCTTTGTTTATTTTGTGAAGTATTATTACATTGTATTATCAAAGGAATGACCTGTGCCCTGAATGTATTTAGCCATGGCAGATTTATTGGATTTGTTATGTCTAAACATATTTATGTGTTCTTTGAATCTAATTTGGAAGCTTCAGCTAGTCTGAACAACATACTGTACAAGAAATTGACTGCATTTTACCTTGTACACGCATGAGTTGAAGAATTTATCTCTACTGGATTTTGTACTGTGTAGCAATGTATTACCTAATTTATTTTTGATGCAGAAAGGAATTCTTACATGTATGGTCTCAATACATCAGCAATTGTTTATGAAATGGTATCAAAGTAGGAGAAGCATACTATCCTGCAATCTATTTAGTTGTTTTTATTTACATTTCTGTCTACTCTTCTGTGTATTGCTTTGCCAACTTTCTTAGACAATTTTTCTATGATGTAGGCTGAAATCCATTTGCAGTTGCTATCTGTTTGATGAGCTCATTTCATTTTGGAGGATTTCGTTGGGTCTACAAAGTGTAACAAAAATATACAGCACAAATTGCAGGACATATTCCTCACACGTAGACAAAGAAATTATACTACATGAAAAAAGGGTCTGGAAACGCTTTGTTCCCATGTTACAACTCATTTCCTCCAACTCATCAAATACAAGGAACAAAACGTTATAACCGAGGGTAATATGAACTCCTAGTAACAACTGGTTACGTTGTGCACCGCCGTTGTACTGTTTTGTACGTTCCCGTTGCCATTCGACTTACGTCATTACTTGGTTACAGATAACATCAGCTGTTCCAGTGATCAGTAAGACGGTTGCAAGTACACTGGTTACTACGTACAGTTAATCACAGACTTGACTCGTGCAATGGCACCATACACAAGTACATGGATGGCAGACGCCAAATTGATGTATGGATTAGCTGACAGCAATGGTGTTCATCGTTTGTACTGGGAGAGATTTGCAGGAAGAAGGTGGCCCGACACAAAAAAAATTGAAGCCATTGATCGTCGGCTAAGGGAACATGAGCCATTTGAGCGTGATGCTCGCAACCAGAGAAGGCTTAGAAGAACGAGGACACCACAACGGGAGACGGCAATTTTTCATGCAGTTGAAGACGCTAGTATCAGTACAAGTTATGTAGCTGCAGCGTTGAATGTTGACCACATGGCTGACTGGCGAGTGTTACACGAGAAGGAGATGTATCCATATCATTTTCAGTGTGTGCAGGTATTATCAGCAGCTGATATTCCTGCATAGGTACTCTTCGGTGAATGTTTTGACAATCGGCATGTAGAGGCAGACGTTAATCCTCACGCAACTGTTGAAGGAAGTCACCAAAAAAGATTTTCTGTCAGTTTCCGGGCTGGCACGGCATTGTCGGTGACTGTTTGGCAGGGCCTCACTTTCCTCCAACCCAGCTCAACGGACAGAGTTATCATCTATCTGATTTTGTAGCAGACGAGGATTTAGCTGTGCGACAAAACACTTATTACATGCGCGATGGACCACCTCCTCATTTTAGTCTTTACTACCGTCAATAACAGTTTCGGTGACAGATGTGGAGGCAGAAGTGCACCAATCGGCTGGCCTCCACGCTCTGCGGAATTATATTTGTGAGGACACTTCTAAGTTCTTGTGTAAGGAAACTCAGTACAAGATGTTCAGAATCTCGGTGTCCGTATTACGAAAGGCTGCGCAACAATACGCAATACTACAAAGATACATCAGCTTATCCGAGGTTCACTACGACCGCGGGTTGATGCATATGTCAATGACCACGAAGGGCACACTGAACATCTCCTGGGGCGTTCTGTTTTTGTGGTTTTCCATGATTAATGAGTTGGAGAAAGCAGCTTGTAACATGGAAACAATGCGTTTCCAGGCTGATGTTCATATAATTTCTTCATCTTCGTGTGGGGAGTTTGTCATGCAATTTGTGCCGTGAAATTTTGCTACATCCTGTACAAGCTGCTAATTTGTGAATCACGGATGGCATGAAGAGGCGTCGATATTTACATCTGCAGATGTGGATTTTCTGTAGATACTAAGCACATGTTCATTGGTGTTTTGGTGACAGTGAGGTCAAAAAGGTTTATGGAGTTCTGACATTCATATTAGCAAGTAAATGCTTGAATTACTGCCTCAATATCTTGTTAGCTACCCCCTTGGTTGCTGGTAAACTTTCATCCAGATATCTTTAGTAAAATTTAATGTCCTCAATGTTTTGGCGGTTGCTACACAATTAGGACATAATAGTAGCCACAAAGAATGTAATAGATGCTGCGTTCGTTGGCAACCAAACAAAAATTGCAATACCAGACAAGTTAAACGGTTTCTTAGAAAGCAAAGTCAACGTTCAAAATATAATACTTTTAAATGCAACTTAACAGCAAAACGAGCAAAAAAATAAACGGAACATGAAGCAGTAGCAACAAAAGCCCACATGGACTGTACATTGGTGACTGTACATGAAGAAACTTATACTGAGAAAACATTAAAATTCTTTAACAAAAACGTTATTGAGCAGATACAGAAAGACGTAACAAACAAATTTCGAGCTGAGAACAACACACTTTTAAAGAAAACTCTTACTTACTGAGAAGGAGAAATACAGAAACATATCCATGGGCCAAAAAGCACCACAAATTGGATCACAGACGACGGTTCACAAGGAAGATTTCCCGTGAGACTGATTGTTAACTCTAGAAACAATCCAGGTATGAGCTGACAGATAAAACTAAGTGAGATCCTGATACATAACTACAAATTTGAAGTAAACTACTTTACTGAAAACAGTTATACTTAACACATCAGCTACTAAACACTCCTCTACCTAACAAACGTCAGATATTATTAGTAAGTGTAATCAATTGTGGCATGAAACAGTTATACCTTATGACAGTTTCTGTTCCTTACAAGTGGCAGATGTTATTAGTAGAAGTCACCAATTTATTCACAAATATCCCCATAGATGAGGCAGTGGAGGTTATTAAACACAATCACATAAAAAAATCTATCAGTACTGGGGAAGTTTCATTCGTTTATCTCCTTGAACTTATACTTAATTATAACTGTTTCATTTTCAGTGATAAAGTATACCAACAACCAAATGGTCTAGCAATTAGTTCCTACGTATCAACGACCATAGCTAACATACTCATTAACCAACGTGAGCAAAACTATTTAGTAGCAACAGCCGATAACTAACAAGATATTGAGGCAATAATTCAAACATTCAGAAGGATGCACAAGTGCATTAGTTCACAAGTGAATATGAAATTCAAGACTCAATGAACCTTTTTTACCTAACTGTCACAAGACAAAACAGTGAACACATTCTTAGTATTTACAAAACACCCACAACCACAGATCTAAATATCCTTGCATCGTCATGTCTTCTCCAAACACAAAAATTATCAGTTTGTAGATCCGTGTTGGACAGAGCAAACAAAACGCCAATAAGAGATGAAATGCACAAAAATGAAATTGAGGGCATGAGACAGATAGCTGCTGCAAATGGTTTTCAAACTGCACTCAAAGGAAAAAGGTTTACTAAAGTTAGGAAAGGATCAAACAGAATCATAAATAGGAACAACAAGCAGACAGAGACAAAAATAGTATACCACCTGTGCTTTGGCATCTCTTCTCAGAAAATTGCTCATGTGTTGAGACCATACAATGTAAGAGTTACTTTCTCCACACAGTATAGTCTACCATACAATACAAAAACCTGTAAAGATAAATCCTCCACCTCAGGTGTATATAATATAAAATGCCATCAATGTCCCTAACAATATGTTGTTTGGACTGGATGAAGTTATCCGAACCAGATTTAAAAAAAACACATTAATTCAACTAGAATTAATATATCTGCTCTAGCTACGCATATTCAGGACACAGGACATTTTTTAATAACACAGAGAGCAATTTGATAATCCTTCATAAAATAAAGGCCACAAACTCGATCTTTATGAAAACTTGAAATTTCATTCAAAATGCATAACACAGACAGAACACACCAAATTAAAAAGCTGTGACAGTGGCAAAGTTCTTTAAAAGTTTCATTGATGCACTAGATGGTGGACTATCTCCTTCCTGAGTGACCTTAATACAAGATAATTCCCAGTGCACCGTGTGGAAACAGTATGAATTACATTGTGTCGATACTAAGTCTTTAAGTTCTATATTTTTATGTTTTTTTTTTATTTTCGTTTCTTTCTGTACCTGTCGTGTATTTGCAATATTAATAGAGTTAAAGATATACACACTACAGCGTTTGGTGCAGTGGAACAAATTGTAAGTGACGCTAACACCTTTTAAAATATATAATTTTAATGCTATATTACCCTATTTCAGTGCGTGTTATACGCTTTCCTGCAAAATGAAACCAACCGGCTACCTGAAAACAGCAAAAATCTAACATAATAAAGTTGTTCCACCAGAAGATAAGAGTCTCAACTCTCGAAACACGCCATGGGATGAAATAAAAAGAGTGACTGGAAGTTCCGTAGAATAGTCCATAAGGGACAACGTAATCTTAACGTGATAAAATTTGAGGCGTGATTTGGTGTAATTTGGGATAATTTTTTACTCGTTTTGGACAATCTTGTACTCTTCTTGAGCAAGTTGATACTATTTGAGGGTTAATTTGATGTAGTTTGGGGGCTAATTTGACACTTTTAGGGCCAGTTGATAGAGTTTGAGTGGTAATTTAATACACCTTGTCGGTATTTTGATACACTTTTGGAAAAATTTGATATAATTTTCATGTGCACACAAAATCAGAAAATTACATACTATACTTTCACATCTGCTTTTAAGCATCCTTCTGATTTGGATTTTTTTTTTGTCATCAGTCTACTGACTGGTTTGATGCGGCCCGCCACGAATTCCTTTCCTGTGCTAACCTCTTCATCTCAGAGTAGCACTTGCAACATACGTCCTCAATTATTTGGTTGACGTATTCCAATCTCTGTCTTTCTCTACAGTTTTTGCCCTCTACAGCTCCCTCTAGTACCATGGAAGTCATTCCCTCATGTCGTAGGAGATGTCCTATCATCCTGTCCCTTCTCCTTATCAGTGTTTTCCACATATTCCTTTCCTCTCCGATTCTGCATAGAACCTCCTCATTCCTTACCTTATCAGTCCACATAATTTCAACATTCGTCTATAGCACCACATCTCAAATGCTTCGAGTCTCTTATGTTCCGGTTTTCCCACAGTCCATGTTTCACTACCATACAATGCTGTACTCCAGACGTACATCCTCTGAAATTTCTTCCTCAAATTAAGGCCGGTATTTGATATTAGTAGACTTCTCTTGGCCAGAAATGCCTTTTTTGCCATAGCGAGTCTGCTTTTGATGTCCTCTTTCCTCGGTCCGTCATCGGTTATTTTACTGCCTAGGTAGCAGAATTCCTTAACTTCATTGACTTCGTGACCATCAATCCTGATGTTAAGTTTCTTGCTGTTCTCATTTCTTCTACTTCTCATTACCTTCGTCTTTCTCCGATTTACTCTCAAACCATATTGTGTACTCATTAGACTGTTCATTCCGTTCAGCAGATCATTTAATTCTTCTTCACTTTCACTCAGAATAGCAATGTCATCAGCGAATCGTACCATTGATATCCTTTCACCTTGTATTGTAATTCCACTCCTGAACCTTTCTTTTATTTCCATCATTGCTTCCTCGATGTACAGATTGAGGAGTAGGGGCGAAAGGCTACAGCCTCGTCTTACTCCCTTCTTAATACGAGCACTTCGTTCTTGATTGTCCACTCTTATTATTCCCTCCTGGTTGTTGTACATATTGTATATGACCCGTCTCTCTCCCTATATCTTACCCCTACTTTTTTCAGAATCTTTAAGAGCTTGCACCATTTCATATTGTCGAACGCTTTTTCCAGGTCGACAAATCCTATGAACGTGTCTTGATTTTTCTTTAGCCTTCCTTCCATTATTAGCCGTAACGTCAGAATTGCCTCTCTCGTGCCTTTACTTTTCCTGAAGCCAAACTGATCGTCACCTAGCGCATTCTCAATTTTTCTTTTCCATTCTTCTGTATATTATTCTTGTAAGCAGCTTCGATGCATGAGCTGTTAAGCTGATTGTGCGATAATTCTCGCACTTGTCAGCTCTTGCCGTCTTCGGAATTGTGTGGATGATGCTTTTCCGAAAGTCAGCTGGTATGTCGCCAGACTCATATATTCTACACACCAACGTGAATAGTCGTTTTGCTGCCACTTACCCTAATGATTTTAGAAATTCTGATGGAATGTTATCTATCCCTTCTGCCTTATTAGACCGTAAGTCCTCCAAAGCTCTTTTAAATTCCGATTCTAATACTGGATCCCCTATCTCTTCCAAATCGACTCCTGTTTCTTCTTCTATCACATCAGACAAATCTTCACCCTCATAGAGGCTTTCAATGTATTCTTTCCACCTATCTGCTCTCTCCTCTGCGTTTAACAGTGGAATTCCCGTTGCACTCTTAATGTTACCACCGTTGCTTTTAATGTCACCAAAGGCTGTTTTGACTTTCCTGTATGCTGAGTCTGTCCTTCCGACAATCCTATCTTTTTCGATGTCTTCACATTTTTCCTGCAGCCATTCCGTCTTAGCTTCCTTGCAGTTCCTATTTATTTCATTCCTCAGCGGCTTGTATTTCTGTATTCCTGATTTTCCCGGAACATGTTGGTACTTTCATCAATCAACTGAAGTATTTCTTCTGTTACCCATGGTTTCTTCGCAGCTACCTTCTTTGTACCTATGTTTTCCTTCCCAATTTCTGTGATGGCCCTTTTTAGAGACGTCCATTCCTCTTCAACTGTATTGCCTACTGCGATATTCCTTATTGCTGTATCTATAGCGTTAGAGAACTTCAAACGTATCTCGTCATTCCTTAGAACTTCCGTATCCCACTTCTTAGCTTATTGATTCTTCCTGACTAATGTCTTGAACTTCAGCCTACTCTTCATCACTACTATATTGTGATCTGAGTCTACATCTGCTCCTGGGTACGCCTTACAATCCAGTATCTGATTTCGGAATCTCTGTCTGACCATGATGTAATCTAATTGAAATCTTCCCGTATCTCCCGGCCTTTTCCAAGTATACCTCCTCCTCTTGTGATTCTTGAACAGGGTATTCGCTATTACTAGCTGAAACTTGTTACAGAACTCAATTAGTCTTTCTCCTCTTTCATTCCTTGTCCCAAGCCCATATTCTCCTGTAACCTTTTCTTCTACTCCTTCCCCTACAACTGCATTCCAGTCGCCCATGACTATTAGATTTTCGTCCCCCTTTACATACTGCATTACCCTTTCAATATCCTCATACACTTTCTCTATCGGTTCATCTGCAGGTTGCAGGTTACCTGAAATGTCGTTGTCGGCGTTGGTCTGCTGTTGATTCTGATTAGAATAACCCGGTCACGGAACTGTTCACAGTAACAGACCCTCTGCTCTACCTTCCTATTCATAACGAATCCTACACCTGTTATACCATTTTCTGCTGCTGTTGATATTACCTGATACTCATCTAAACAGAAATCCTTGTCTTCCTTCCACTTCACTTCACTGACCCCTATTATATCTAGATTGAACCTTTGCACTTCCCTTTTCAGATTTTCTAGTTTCCCTACCAAGTTCAAGCTTCTGACATTCCACACCCCGACTCGTAGAACGTTATCCTTTCGTTGATTATTCAATCTTTTTCTCATGGTAACCTTCCCCTTGGCAGTCCCCTCCCGGAGATCCGAATGGGGGACTATTCCGGAATCTTTTGCCAATGGAGAGATCATCATGGCACTTCTTCAACTACAGGCCACATGTCCTGTGGATACACGTCATGTGTCTTTAATGCAGTGGTTTCCATTGCCTTCTGCATCCTCATGTCGTTGATCATTGCTGATTCTTCCGCCTTTAGGGGCATATTTCCCACCCCTAGGACAAGAGAGTGCCCTGAACCTCTATCCGCTCCTTAAGGCCTTTTAATATACCTGAATTTGAAGGTATGTGAAAGTATTTTGTATAAAGTGATTTGTATTTTTAAATAGTTATTAAAATGTGTAACTGTTTCTAACATTTGAAAAGTAGTATATCTCAAAAACTAAATTTGCGTTTTACGAAATTATTTATTCAGTGGAAAAGACGGAATTATGTCCGTGATCTGGAAGATGACAAGAATATAGTCTCATCAACTCAGGAGAAAATGTTGTTAACATACCCAATTTAACATTGTAAGCATAGGACATTCTGCATACATTTAATTTTCAATCATTCACAAGAAACACAGAGAATCAATATATTAAATATAATATTTGCAGAGTCACTTGTCATCACTCAACGGAAATATATTATTATTAGTTTCAGATCTTAATGCAGCTTGTGTCTAATGTTAATTGCAAAAAATGTCGCCCAGTCTTGTCAGGGGAGAAGAGAAAGATGTGAGCAATTTGACTTCCCATCAAACTCAGTGAGTATCTTACCACTACTTAACTGCTATGTTAATTAATTGTGGGTCTCAACTTCAAACGTTCTTCTGGCTTTGCCTAATGTTGGACACACCATCAGGCTTTTTCAGACGACAGAAGGATATCACCCCTTCAACTTCCACACCGGACTCGGTAAGTAAAAATTTAAAATAACAATATTTATGTAGTCTTGTACCATTAATTAACAGAGTTATTAGTGTGAGATAATTCTCATCTTCAGACCCTAGTCGAACTGCGTCAGATGTTCAATTCCAAAAAGATCTCGCCAGGTTTTAGCGGAAGAGAGTTGGTTCCACAGGTGTGCTGTTCAACTTCCCATCAGACTTATTTCTCAGAAACTGAGACAAATATTCCAAAGGAAGACAGACGATGCTGAAATAAAAATTGAATTTATGAAAGCAGAAGATGGAATAAAAGGAGAAGATGATTACAATGAGGAGAATGATGATGATTTCGATGAAGGGGAAGATGATGGTAACACTGAAAAAGAAGAAGGAGAAGAAGAAGGGGATGGCTTTGACGTTTGGAAGATAGCCTCCAAAAAATGGCCTGCAAATTTCAACCTGAGTGATTTGGTAGAGCGGTTGGTACTCTTTCTGGCTTCTAAGATGGTAGACAGTAATTAACATGATAACAAAATACACTACTGGCCATTAAAATTGCTACGCCAATAAGAAATGCAGATGATAAACGGGTATTCATAGGACAAATATAAGATACTAGAACTGACATGTGATTACATTTTCATGCAATTTGGGTGCATAGGTCCTGAGAAATCAGTACCCAGAACAACAACCTCGGGCCGTAATAACGGCCTTGATACGCCTGGGCATTGAGTCAAACCAAGCTTGGATGGTGTGTACAGGTACAGCTGCCCATGCAGCTTCAATACAATACCACAGTTCATCAAGAATAGTGAGTGGCCTATTGTGACGAGCCAGTTGCTCGGCCACTATTGACTAGACGTTTTCAATAGGTGAGAGATCTGGAAAATGTGCTGGCCAGGGCAGCAGTCGAACATTTTCTGTATCCAGAAAGACCCGTACAGGACCTGTAACATGCAGTCGTGCATTATACTGCTGAAATGTAGTGTTTCGCAGGGATCGAATGAAGGGTAGAGCCACGGGTCGTAACACATCTGAAATGTAACGTCCACTGTTGAAAGCGCCGTCAATGTGAACAAGAGGTGACCGAGACGCGTAACCAGTGACACACCCCATACCATCACGCCGGGTGATATGCCAGTATGGCGATGACGATTGCACGCTTCCAATGTGTGTTCACCGCGATGTCGCCAAAGACGGATGCGACCTTCATGATGCTGTAAACAGAACCTGGATTCATACAAAAGAATGACGTTTTGCCATTCGTGCACCAAGGTTCGTCGTTGAATACACCATCGCAGGCGCTCCTGTCTGTGATGCAGCGTCAAGGGTAACCGCAGCCACGGTCTCCGAGCTGATAGTTCATGCTGCTGCAAACGTCGTCGAACTGTTCGTGCAAATGGTTGTCTTGCAGACGTCCCAATCTGTTGACTCATGGATCGAGACGTGGCTACACGATCCGTTACAGCCGTGCGTATAAGATGCCTGTCATCTCGACTGCTAACGATACGAAGCCGTTGGGATCCAGCACGTCATTCCGTATTACCCTCCTGAACCCACCGATTCCATATTCTGCTAACAGTAATTAGATCTTAACCAATGCGTACAGCAATGTCGCGATACGATAAACCGCAATCGCGATAGGCTACAATCCGATCTTTATCAAAGTTGGAAACGTGGTGGTATGCACTTCTCCTCCATACACGAGGCATCACAACAACGTTTCACCAGGCAACGCCGGTCAACTGCTGTTTGTGTTTGGAAACTTTTCTCATGTCAGCACGTTGTAGATGTCGCCACCGGCTCCAACCTTGCGTAAATGCTCTGAAAAGCTAATCATTTGCATCTCACAGCATCGTCTTCCTGTCTGTTAAATTTCGCGTCTGTAGCACGCCATCTTCGTGGTGTAGCAATTTTAATGGTCAGTGGTGTACATTTCAGATCTCTTGTCCAGAGTTGCAGAGACATTAGCTTATGATTTTCAATGATTGTTAAACAATTTATCAAGCAGTTTAATGTAATAAATTAGGTTAATTGTGATTCTTGTTTAATTTCACGGACATCGGAGTCCTTGCTCGTTATTTTTGGGTGAAATTATTTATGTCAGAGAAACAACGCCGCTTTCAAATATATATAATTAATATTGCAAGCAGCCTTGTCGCCCGACCACTTGCATTGGCTACGAACAGTGCATCAGTAAAATCAGGCTGGCGATAGCGCAGCTAACATTTATATGCTAATGTGATGTATACGTCACTAAAATTAGTAAAATTAGAAAAAAAAACTCTGCGATTGAGAAGGAGAAATATTTACTTTATATTACTTTTTCGTGACCGGAGATGAAATATTTCAGTCCAACATTGGGCTATGTCCAATGTGTCTTTGCTATAATTCATCGAGGATACACAGACTTCGATAGTTAGGACACGGCAGGAGATGTTCTACATCCTGATGTCAGCCAGAATCACAGCTGTTGCCATATTGATCTATCAGTGCCGCTCGATCTGGTTTCTCTTCGTTACTGACTCACCCTTCGTGTCGTAGTTGAGGCTCCTCCAAATCCTCTATCCCAAGCTCTCGCCACTGGTCACCTCCTGTGGGGGAGAGTAGTTGTCTCAAGACTTATTTCTTCCTGTGACCCGGTAACAGGTCTTCTTGCAGTGACGTTTCTACCTCTATGACCTGTCCAGCTAGACACACAAGCATTTCAGTCCAACATTGGGCTATGTCCAATGTGTCTTTGCTATAATTCATCGAGGGTACACAGACTTCGATAGTTAGGACACGGCAGGAGATGTTCTACATCCTGATGTCAGCCAGAATCTCATCTGTTGCCATATTGATCTATCAGTGCCGCTCGATCTGGTTTCTCTTCGTTACTGACTCACCCTACGTGTTGTAGCTGAGGCTCCTCCAAATCCTCTATCCCAAGCTCTCGCCACTGGTCACCTCCTGTGGTGGAGAGTAGTTGTCTCAAGACTTATTTCTTCCTGTGACCCGGTAACAGGTCTTCTTGCAGTGACGTATCTACCTCTATGACCTGTCCAACTAGACACACAAGCATTTCAGTTAATCCGCGTGTTCCAGTGTGGTGCCAGTCGAGGTCAACTTTCTGACTGGTTGTTTTGGGTGAAGTTGGAAGATGCCGATTGTATTTAAGCGAATTTGCTTGTTAGTATTCTTACATTCTATGGAAGCGTTCCAGATTTTGTTCTACCTCCTCAAAGTTCTTCTCCTGAGTTGTGATGACCAGATCGTCGGCGTATGTGGGTCGTGTGATTTGGTGTTGGTAGTTGGTACACAAATTCACAAATTTAATAGGAAGGGTGGGAGAGGGGGGGGGGGGGGGAGCAGATGCAGGAGACTATCCTGGCCGAGGCAGAAATTTTTTATGTAACTGATAGTATTTACTCTTCCAACAGTATTGAATCCCAGTGGCAATGTTTCCATTTCAGTGAAACAATATACGAGGCGTGTTTTTAAATAAGTACCGTTTTGAAATTAAAAAAAGACGTGCTAAGATATCTCAATAATTTTATTTTTACATGAAAGCCTCTACCTTAATCTACGCACTGACGCCATTACAGTCCGATTCTTCCTTGTTTACGTTGTGTACTGAGTGTTTAAGAGGCCTCCGTTAATCGTGAGTCCCGCCGACTGTGAAGTACGGGCTGTTATAAGATTTCTTAGTGCGAAAGGCCTAAAAGTGAAAGATATTCATCGTGAGATCTGTGCAGTTTACGAAGAAAACATTATGAGTGATGGAATGGTAAGGAAGTTGGTGAGATCATTTAAAGATGGCCACACAAATGTGCATGATGATCAACGGAGTGGGCATCCTTCAGTCGTTAATGAATGTTTGGTGTAGGATGTGGGCAATAAGGTGAGAGAAAACAGACGCATTACGATTTCCTCCGTGCTGGATGACTTTCCTAATGTTTCTCGTAGTGTTTTGTATGCCATTGTGACCGAGAACTTGAATTACCGAAAATTGTGCGCACGTTGGGTACCGGAAATGTTGACGGATGTGCACAAAACCAAACGTTTAGAGAGTGCACTGACTATCGATGAGCGGTACCACAACGACGGTGATGATTTATTAACCCAGATTGTTACGGGCGATGAAATATGTGTGGCCTACGTCACACCAGAATCAAAGCAACAGCCCATGGAAGTTGAGCAAGGGCATCGTTTTGATGCAAGACAATGCCCGTCCGCATGTGGCGAATCAGACCAAAGATCTCATCACATCTTTTCGATGGAAAACTGTAGATCATCCTCCGTACAGCCCCGATCTTGCGGCCAGTGACTACCATCTGTTCCTGGACTTGAAGAAACACCTGGGCAGTCAGCGTCTTCAAGACGATGACGAAGTAAAAACAGTGATGATGCAGTGGTTAACAAGTCAGGCGGCAGACTTCTATGAAGAGGATATTCAAAAACTGGTACAAAGTTATGACAAGTGCCTCATTATTGATGGAAATCATGTAGAAAAGTAGATTAAGGTACGGGCTTTCACGTAAAAATAAAATTATTTAGATATATTATCACGTCTTTTTTTTAAATTTGAAAACGTTTCTTA
Source organism: Schistocerca gregaria (assembly GCF_023897955.1). NCBI lineage: Eukaryota > Metazoa > Arthropoda > Insecta > Orthoptera > Acrididae > Schistocerca > Schistocerca gregaria. Next base: position 139,870,329 of record NC_064926.1, on the reverse strand, counting down.
CTTAAAAAACACGCCTCGTATTACTACCGTGTAAGGTGTGTTGTATTGTTCTAGTTCTAATTAACTGAACTACAGGCTCGTCTCTTCGTGTACGTGCTCTATTTCATCAGATGTATCCGGACACCTATTTGTGGCCACTAATTCGCCTTTATGACGCCTTCAGTTCTGCTGGGGACACATTCAGCGAGGTGTCTGGATGTCTGTGGGGGGATGGCAGTCCATTACTCATCAGGAGACGAAATCATAGAAGGTGTTGCACGCTGAGGTGTGGAGCGATGTTCTAACCCATCCTAAGAGTGTTGTGTTCAGGGCCCCTCTCCATGAGTTCTTGAGGTTCACCTGGTCCTGTTTTAGTTGCGGTTGTTGGTTCGTATTTGGACTTCACACTAACACCACCAACTTGGGCAGCTATAGAAGGGGTGAAATGTCCCTGGTGAATTTGATACTCGGGTGACATTTGACCAAACCATCCTGTTGTTACTGTTTCTGTTCTTCAGCACAATACACTCCATCTCTTTTCATACTAGCGGGTCCGCCTCTCGTGGCATTTACTGATCACACTTGCGAGAGTCCAGATATTTTTGTTCTGTTAGTGTATTTGTACTAACATTTTTGTTTCTTTTCCAGTGAGGAATCACCTCCATAAGCTTTTCCTCTTAATTAAGATCCACCCTTTATACCAGTGGAATTAGAGTCCCTATTGGTGCAACAAATACCGTTGGTTTTAGAGCACAGACTTCGGTCCAGGGTCTCAGCGGCTGCTCTAACTGGCAGCAGGACAGTGGGGCGAAGATGATCCTGAGCGCATGGGAGGGCACAGTGTTTTTCGTACCAGTAGCCGCTGTTGCTGCGGAAACTCGGCATCGAGTCTGCGGGAGCGGCGGTGGCGGCAGCGGCGGCCGCAGCGCACAACACAAAGGCGCTCCGCGAACCCTGCGACAACAGCAGCCGCCGCCGAGTGGCGCGGGGGCGGCAGCGGGAGGGGGTGGGCCGCCGTCTCTATGGACAAAACATTAAACTTGCAGCGCGGCGCGAGCTGGCGCGGCAGGGGCGCTCGTCCAGCAGGTATCGATTCTGCGCGCGGGAGGGAGGGAGGAATTAGCGCGACCGGGCAGCCGGGGCACACCCCTCCCCATCCTCCCCCCCCCCCCCCCAACCCCGGGGCACCTTTTAGCCCCTGCTCAGTCTTCAGTCCGAGGATCGCCAGCGCGCATTGCACGTATGGCTGCCGCCGCAGCGCATCACTCACATACGTGTATTTCGCCGCTGCCTACCCGGCTCCCGTTGGACCATCAGCTGCATTGTCCGTGACGAACGCGTCGAATTTCGATTCACCGCTCTCTGAAATATCCGACCTGCAGCCTCCCCGGCAGGTATTTTTAAAAGCTTAAAATGTGCGGCAAATTCAGAACTTCACAAAAATATGGAAAAGAAAGCACTCTTTCAAAATGTTTGCATGTGGAGAAGACGGCGTTTCAAAGTCATTGCATGAAAATGTCTAGGTGTCAGATCACGTCACGAGGAACAAAGGCGGTGCGAAAACCAGATTTGGCTGAAGTAATAGAGTTTTCCAAGCAGGTGTGCACCACACTGTCTACCCAGAAAACTGATATAATTATTTTCAACAAGAAGACCACTAGAATGATTGTCTCCACCAGATAGAAGATATTTTAGAAACGAATCAGAATCTTCCATTTTGCTCAGCCTATTTGCCTTTCACGCAGAGCAGATGGCTGAATGACAGGCGCCACTCGCTGCATAGGACTGTGCGGCTGGTCCCGGCGGAGGTTCGATTCCTCCCTCGGGCATGGGTGTGTGTGTTTATCCTTACGATAATTTAGGTTAAGTAGTGTGTAAGCTTAGGGACTGATGACCTTAGCAGTTAAGTCCTATAAGATTTCACACACATTTACTTTACTTACACACGCTGCATACGAACGCTGCAGAGTGCCTACACCCTGCTGCCTCTCAGGGGAGAAACCAGGATGCCGAGGGTCGCTATGAAGTGATAGCGAACGTTTCGTCTCTAACAGATGCTGTTCTCCATAATGTGATCTATCATCCAGAGATGTTTGTTGCAAAAAGATGCTGAAACACATTGTTTAAAAAAAAAGTCACATATTCCTACAGGATGTGGTACTGCACAAAACTACCAGAAAAGTTCCAATGACGTGTCCGAAAACAAACACCTGATGAGTTATGGGCCGACCCGTCCTCTTACGTGGAAGCAGACGCTATAGTCAGTGCTGCACGTGCTTAGCCAATATCCTGACACATCCTTCAGCCATTCATTCCGGTGATCTAATGATTTTAAACTAAAAAACCACTAGACTGATTGTCTCTGTGAGGACACCTGGCTCCATTTGGATCGTTTTACATGTACCGGTCACAATATCCTGTAACGTCTTTATATTTCCGATATGTTGAACATAACGCCAAAGTTTTAAAATTTGCCCGCAGCCAAAAACACAACAGAAAGTTCAAAGAAGGGCAGCACGTTTTGTATTATCAAGAAACAGTGGAGAGAGCATCACAGACATGGTATGGGATTTGGGGTGGACACCATTAAAACAAAGCTGGTTCTCACGAAATTTCGATAACCAAATTTCTCCTCTGAATGTGAAAATATTTTGTTGACACCAGCCTACATAAGGAGAAACCATCATCACAATAAAACAAGAAAAATCAGAGCTCGCACGGAAAGATATAAGTGTTCATTTTTCCTACGCTCTCTCTTGTGAATTCTGCCTCACTTGTAAATAAAATGCTGGCTGTGAACTGTGACTCTTCAGTGATCTGTTGTAGAAGCCACTGGCAGAATTGTAAAGGGCATCATGGTATGCTGGTCAGAGAACTCGCACGCATTGCAGACGACAACCATTCAGCCATGTGCAATAAACTGCAACAGTGAGATAACCTACACCATCGAATAGTACAATTTTCTGGTTTGAAGTGCCATATCTCAACAGATATTGGTTCTTGATCATATAATTGTGCCATCGGCCTTTCCGCAGTGATGACACCGGTTCCCGTCAGATCACCGAAGTTAAGCGCTGACGGGCTGTGCTAGCACTTGGATGGGTGACCATCCGGCCTGCCGAGCGCTGTTGACCAGCGGGGTGCCCTCAGCCCTTGTGAGGCAAACTGAGGAGCTACTTGATTGAGAAGTAGCGGCTCCGGTCTCGGAAACTGGCATAAGGCGGGGAGAGCGCTGTGCCATATGTCCCTCCACATCCGCATCAAGTGACGCCTGTGGGCTGGGGATGACACGGCGGGAGGTCGGTACTGTTATGCCTTCCAAGACCTGCTCGCACGGAGTATGTTTTCTCTAGCTACCCTACGTATATAGCGTACGCAAAAATTTTATGTCGAAACCTATAGGTATGATGCCAGGACACATACTATTTCATTATGCAATCAAATTTGAGGTTAATGGGTGCGATTGAAAATAAAACACTGTTACATATGTTTCATATCTTTATTGTCGTGAACAATGTTACATGAAATGTTTAAAACGTGCACGATTATCGACCTTGTAGCGCAGCCCTTGGTTGTTGGAAAATGTGTGGCGTGTTCTGTACGTGTGTGGCTGCTTCATGAATTCTTGCACTTAATTATCCCACCAATTTCACAAGGGTAGACTACGCTTCAGCTTCATATAGCCTCAGAGAAGGACGTCTAATGATGTGAGGCCCAGGGATGTTGGATACCCTTTTACAGGACCCTTTAGGCACACCTCTCTTTGTGTAGTGTTCTGTTCTACGTACTGCGACTGTCAAGCAGGCAGAACTGCTCTGCATGCTGTTTTCTAACTCAATGTTAAAGTCGGAATGTCTCAACACGGCGTATCTAAACTCAAATTTGTGGTAACAATGTTTGAGGAAGGAACTGTTGCACCGCGACTTCTGTGGGAGACGATAAACTATTCTGCATCAGTTCAGCACAACGAACAACATCATGGAGAGAGAAGCACCAGTGATCCTCTTAACTAGGCGCTGTGGAACAGTTGAGTGTACTCACGACGCGGTAACACACTTATAATACACCGGTGCTGCAGAAGGCGCCTTCCAGCACCTCTGAAAGCCGAGGTTGTGGCATCTTAACAGCATCAGCCAGCATCTTTTGAAGAACCTGACCGAAAAGAGAAACCGAACTGAGTGAAGTCATCGTTGCCCAACAGTGATGACCCAACTTACTTCTTATGATTTCTGGGCCGAGAGTGCTACCATTGGAGAAACGTGAGCCAGCTCAGCTCACATATACAAAACGTAAATCGGACCCTCGCTCTCATTGTGCTCAGCTGTATCCAGGTGAGCACCGCATGCACAGTGATGCAGTCTGCCAGCCGGTAACAACGAGATGAAGACCGTTTGCCATCCGAGATGAAACTGTCGGCCACTGACTACAGACTTTACTATCAATAGCTGCAGACATCCATTGAGTTAAACATGTAGTTAGCATGGTGCCTTCGGTCCTTCGAGTCGTCTGCTGAGTGACTTTCTTTTGCTAACAGCCACCTACCTTGTGAGCCTCGGTTTTGGGTCTGGACAAGCTAGATGCCCAGCTACATTATTACTGTCCACTGTCCTACGCACACCAAACATGTTGCTGCAACACCCAGATTGAGCACACGCCACTGTCTTCATTCACGTCAGAATAACAAGGTAAAGTCTGCCTGATGCGATGTGCTGTACGAGTATTTAGCTGCTGCAGGAGTGGCCAACAACCAGGGCTGCCAGCTGTCGTCTGTCGCAGACGACTCGCTGCCTTTTGTCAGCTCTCTGTGGATACACTGACACCAAAAAGTGCCACCACCAGGTTGCACCGCTTTTCTCTAGGACAACCGCTGCACTGGAATACTTCAACAACCGTAGCCATCAACGTCAAAGAGGCCACCGACGTAATTTTCAGTTACAATCTTGTCTCTGTGTCGGTTATAAATGGAATCTTTTAACGATGGTTTGCTGCTGTTCGACTCTCTCCATCACCACCACCACCACCACCACCACAACCACCAGCACTGCACTACATACCCTGCTAGGATATCTGCACTACATCCACATACAGAAACAGCCTAGTCTGCTAACACTGGTCTCAAACCGATCCCTAGAGTGCTTCTTTATTTACCTTGTTCATCATGGGTGTACTTACACAGACATGAGTCCTCACAGAATATGCATGTTCAGCACCTGGAGATGTATGTACACACACATACACACATACACACATACACACAAACACACACAGACACACACACGCACACGCAATGATATTGCTGTTTGTGATGGAACACAATGTCCTGAACAACATTACATTAGTATTTACATCATTTGCAGACTAATAATTATAACAACTACAAGTCACATGCTTTTAAGTAAAAAAAATGGTTCAAATGGCTCTGAGCACTATGAGACTCAACTGCTGTGGTCATCAGTCCCCTAGAACTTAGAACTACTTAAACCTAACTAACCTAAGGACATCACACACATCCATGCTCGAGGCAGGATTCGAACCTGCGACCGTAGCAGTGGTACGCTTCCGGACTGCGCGCCTAGAACCGCGAGACCACAGCGGCCGGCTGCTTTTAAGTCGATAAGTACCTTCAAGTACGTATGGCAAGAGCAAGCCACTGATAGTTACAAGTATTTTCCCTTCAGAAGGCGGTCAAGTGTTGAAATGTGTACACATGGACGCAAAATAGTTAGTTTATACTGACAGGCATAGTGCTTTTAGGAGTAAGTTATGACTGTGCAGAAAATATGTGATGTGGTTTTGAGAAGGCCCTTCAATGGAGAGAAAAACAACTAACATAATGATGTGTACACATATGAGAGTGCCACATTAAAGTATCTGTACTTATATGTGTTATGTCCAGTACGTGTGTGTGTGTGTGTGTGTGTGTGTGTGTGTGTGTGTGTGTGTGTGTGTGTGTGTGTACTTATAAGTGCAGTACCACTAAATTCTAGCGGACAATGAGGCAAATTTTCTGACATACATATTTCATCTTTAACATCTGTTGCTGTCAAACTGTATTACCAACTTTTAATGGAACTATGGCATTGTAAAGAACCCTTAAAGAGAAATTCTAGATAACATGTGTGGAATTTCATTAAATAATAATTTGGTAAATAACTGTCCTGCCGTTAGAAGAAGAGGACAACAATCTTCTGCCCTACTGATCCAGTATTAAAAAATACGTAACATGTGTACTTTTCTTTGTTATTCTTAAAGCCCATCGATCTGTGTTCTGCTATTGTAGCGATCACACAGCTTGTTCATGACGGTATTCAGACTATCGCAATGTATACAACATTTGAGAAAATGGTTTTCATGTTCGGGAAATGTTATCAAACTGGTAGACGAGCAGTGTGGTTGTATGCTGGCAAGTATCCATATTGTGCTATGCCATGAATTTGAAATTCACATCGCGTTGTTCTTCCTTCCTACCCAGCCAAGTACAACAGCACTTCTATGCCTCTAGTGTGGAGGCAGAGGGCGCGTCGGCGGCACTTGAACCACAGGTAGTGCGTCTCTGAGGCGAGCTATGGTGGTGGGGTGTTGAAAGGTCTCTGTTGGATTCCTTTCATGTTAATTTCTTAAATCTGTTGTCATTTACGCCATAAATTCCTCGTCTAAATTTACTGTGGTGTTTCTGATTCTATCTGGGAGGAGACTGACCAGTGGAACGTGTTACTTTTACACATAAACAAGAATGATCTGTCACACTACTACACTTTAAAACACAGTTTATATGTAATTCATGTCACACAGTCTCATACGGAACCTACATCCGCTTTTTTATATACTGTATATGACAAGACACTATCATCCCCCTTCCCGTCTGTGTGAAAGGATGAATGAGCAAATGTGTTTCTAGTTGCATGCTTGATGGTAGCAGACAAGCCTGTCTGCTAGAGGACAGTAGGACCAACGTCGGAACAGGTAGCTATTTTCTAAAAGCAAATAGGTTTCTATTCTTAGTATGGTCCTGTCCGTCCGTTGTCATGTTAGTATAGGAAGCTGCCTCTCTGGTCACTTCCGTTTTGTATCTGGAAGCACCCTTGGTAGGAGCGCAGGTCAGTCTGTCCGCGGCGAGCGTCTGAAGTGGTAAGATCTCCGGATAAGCGCGTCTCTGCTAAGTCCGTAGGACAATGGATTTCTTAAGTTCAGCCTAACTGAAAATTTAATCACCTTTATTTCAGGTTTAGATCTGAAATATCTAATGTTATCTTAAATTGCAACACAGTTTAATTCGAGTGTGAAGTTCAGAATATCTTCCAGTACTTGCTTTGTCACTACTTTGTGAGTAAAGTGGAACCACGTGTGGATGATTCGTAACTCTAACTAAGATCATCAATCTTAAATGCGAATGTGCGTGAGATTATAACGTCTTATCTTGACAATATTTTTCAATATAGTAACTTTTCTTTATGTTCAACCCACGAGGGGTCTACTTTGTGAGACCAGTACCACATTCTTATACAATTGTTTGACCCATCAGGTTAATAGTAAGACGATAGTAACCAGTTCAAGGTTTTTCTTTTGTAATTTGTCTTTCGATGTAATTTATTTTAATTATAAAAATTATTGTGGAGTTATACTCTTTGTGTGAACCAAGTTGATCACATGAAGCATGTAGTGTAACCATCAAAGTAGCCCTCGGCTATTCTTTTCGGGAAGACTTCACAGGGAGTTAGTATGAATTTTTAGTATACCAGTGTGTGGTAATTTCATGACGGTCAGGATTGCGCTACGAACGTAACTTCTTTGGGTGAAAATTGAATCGGTTGGTTGTGGTTAATTCCCTCTTGCATATCTTCCAACGTTCTTCGTGTATTATTTTATGAATGCAGTGTTGTATGCAGTCTCCCAATCTTGGCACCATATTTGATGTGTTCCGTAAGAGTACAAACTCACTTTTTCACAATCCTAAATAAGGCACCAGTTTAGTTATGAATCAAATTTAATATGCTGAAATTTTAACGGAATAATGATCAATGTTAAAATAAATGTCCAAATGTAAACTGAGTCATTTCTTTTTATTTAAATTGTCTTTTCATATATATATATATATATATATATATATATATATATATATATATATATATATATATATATCAACGGTTGTCTTAAGATGACTACTAAAAGATTAATGTTAGTCTGGTTGGGAATTTGGTAAGCTAGACTGGATACCTGGTGAAACAGTTGCTCAGTAATGCAAGGTTAACTTCCCCAGATAGCTCACAGCTTTTAACCCGCTTTTATTGTCTTGAATATCAGCACCGCTTTCAGAACAAATTAATGCATCAACATTACAATGTGAAGGAAGTTAGTCGCCTGTTCCACTTCGAAAGATCAACATCTCTTGGAGAACAGTACTGCGGCTGGTATGGAGTGACTGGGAAGCCTGGGTCACGTCACTAGCGTTCAGCTTGAGGCACAGCCGAGCACGGGACGATGGTCGAGATTATTGGTGGAAGTGAATTGGGCCTGAAGAAGTTGGACAGTGCTTCAGGAACCTCAGTGACAATTACTAAAATCCCCGCGGGAAACAACGTTGCTATCAGCTGATGAGTCTAGGTGTGGTACTGGACCTTGTGTGGGGCACTGGCCTCATTCGTTTGGGATGAGCTTGAGACGCTGCAGTGCACCGCAGTTAGAGCTGAAAGGACGGAGTGGTGTGTGAGTTGGTTGGTCACCAGCGGCCATAAAAATCAGCTGTGAGCTGGCGTGCCGTGGGACAGGCTACTGAATAACCAGTAGTCCATGCAGGGAGTAGTCCAGTGGATGTGAACACCACAGAGCAGGAGGGAAGTCGGTGTCTTTCCTTGGTGGCGAGGGAGGTCGACAACACCAGCAACATAAGCAGACGAATAGGATTAGTTACTACAGAGGCGAACGACTAGGAGTCTGCTTTAGTTGCTGGCAGTGGTCTTCTATCATTTGGCAAGTGTTCAAAGTCAAAGTTGTGCGCAGAGAGTACAGTGTACTGAAAAGACATCGAGTGAAACTGTTCATTACAGTCACATATTGCATAGCAGGGCTGTGGGCACAGTACAGTGTGATTGCAGTTTCCTTACGTGCTGCTGATATGTGTTCACGTTTCTGCAAACGAGAGTTCTGTGAATTTCCTTATTATGCTGAGAGTGTGGTCAGTGATGAGGGGGGGGGGGTGTTGTGTGATGTCCTTAGGTTAGTTAGGTTTAAGTAGTTAAGTTCTAGGGGACTGATGACCATAGTGCTCAGAGCCATTTGAACCATTTTGTGGTCAGTGTTGTTTACAGTGCAATTTTGCATATAGTGCAGAGAAGTATGTGATTACTGTTGTTCATAGTGTAGGTAGATTTGTAGCAGTTTTGATTGTACTAATAGATATGAGCGGTGGTGGAGGAACTTGTAACAGGTAGAGGTAGTGTTATTGATTTGTTCTACTATATGGAATATGTGGCCGATTATGAAGGTGGAAGGTGTGACTCAACTGTTGCATTTGTTGTTTCTATTCAGATGAGACTCTTATTTTATGCATTTGTTCCGTTAGACTCTTTGTATCGCCACGCATTATTCTCTTATCTTGTGTAACGTTTTGAATTTTGCGCGGTCAGTGGAACACAGTGCTAAGTGCCACAGCCATATATTTCGAATTACACATGTGAGCAACAGCAAAAATTTCTCAAAAAATGTCAGAGCAGTGCTTCGTGGTAAACGTCAATGGCTGCCTGCCGTGGGAACGCAATGGCAAGCAACATGTAAAATGGCTACCGCTCCAAAGCACCCGTGTACATTTTCGGGGATTATATCTGCAGTTGACGTGTTCAAAGAAAAAAAAGACGTTTTTAGTAATTCTGATATATCTGACCAGAATCTTGAGTACTTTCTCAGTGATTCAGGTCATTCAGAGATAAATACAGTTGCAAATCTGTTGTATTTAATATGTTTCTTGAGTACAAGTGCAAGTACATACCATTATGTTCCTGAAATACATGAAATATGAGGTTATTTCTGAATGGTTGCTGTCGAAGGCTTGATGTTGTATATATTCATATTTCTTCATTTATCTTTGTGCAAGTAATAACAGTAATACCAGCAGTCAGACAATCTGCGAAGGTTTTCGAATTGGCCTTGCTATCGGACAGTTCGTCACTGTGTCAGATACCTGTCATGAAGGGGAGGAAGAACATATGAAGAGATTTTCTCTGAAAAGTATGAGATGCACCTCAACAACGGAAGTTTAAGTAAAATAAGTGCAATATAGGCGAGGACAGCGTATCCCACTCTGAAAAGTTGCAGATTGCACGGACGTACAACCTAATGTTTTCAGAAAGTAGGTATAAGCAATGTGTCGCAAATGGTCAAAACATTCTGGAAGGCTGGTGTTTTGGTGTTCGGAATACATCTGGCTGTCACCCCAAGAAATGTATGCAGGTAGAGTGGGAATCATATTAGTGTTCAATCTCTGTGAAGATTGTCAAAGGAAGCAAATACAGGCTAAAAAAAGAAAAAAGAAAAGTGCGACACTTGGCGGTCGGCTTGCGATTTCTGATCACAACTCAAGACAAAAATGTTTCTAGCAGTATCTAATCTCATCAGTAGGTTTAACAGAAAGGCGATTTAAAAATCGAGATTCTGACAATTCTGAACTGCGTGCAGCACAGTCAGGAACAGGTAGCATGAACTCAGGGCGGTGCCGGTGATGTCCTATTAGCTCATTGAGACGAGGTAATGTTCGAATCGCATTCGTGCGAATTCTTTTTTAATGGTTCAAATGGCTCTACGCACTATGGGACTTAATATCTGAGGTCATCAGTCCCCTAGACTTAGAACTACTTAAACCTAACTAACCTAAGGACATGACACACATCCATGCCCGAGGCAGGATTCGAACCTGCGACCGTAGCCGCAGCACTGAAGTCAGTTCCTGACTGAAGTGCCTAGAACCGCGCGGCCACAGCGGCTGACATTCTTTTTTTAATTAAAGTATTAAGTTGTATCCAATTTATACCTCCACCATGCGGTATCTTGTGTATTTCTTGCTGTTACCGTTACCTTTATTTAAATATTAAGCCGTAACATAAACTTCTTGCAGACCTAAACGACGACTCTGTTCCATTCATGAAAGAAGTAAAGTCAATGGAAAATAATAATATATGCAATAACATCGTCTATATCCGATAAGGTACAAAAAACACAATAGCTAGGCTGCACTAGTTACACATTATGCTACGCACATTAATTCCGTTCTGTACGTTTTCTCCAAGGTTATCTTCACAGAATCGGTATGTACAGGTACGAACTACGTTCGCTTTAGAGAAGATATTCAAAGCAACATCCTGGCATTTATCGAATCATTGTGTCATACTTTGCTGGGCCCTACGCAACACACCTGTGTCAACCATTGCCGAAGCTGCACGTACTTGAGCTATTTGGCCGTGTATATCCATTGGTGCCGGCCGGGGTGGCAGAGCGGTTCTAGGCGCTACAGTCTGGAACCGCGTCACAGCTACGGTCGCAGGTTCGAATCCTGCCCTGGGCATGGATGTGTCTGAAGTCCTTAGGTTAGTTAGGTTTAATTAGTTCTAGGTTCTAGGGAACTGATGAACTCAGAAATCGCATAGTGCTCAGAGCCATTTAAAACATATCCATTAGTGGAGGACAATAAACTTGTTCCTTTATGCGTCCCTAATAAAAGGTAGTGTATTAAGTACCAAGGAACGTGGAGGCTAGAACATTAGATCTCCAAGACCTCTATTTCCCTCGAAACACTTCATTTAAATACACTGAAGGAAAAATATAGTAGACGCTTTTAGTGACTTCCGGTTTACTCAATATCTACTAAACATTCATGGCTGTGTCTGTCTGTTCTATATCGTGTCTCCCTACCACTTTCGCGCAACGACGCCCTGAGCGTGTTTGTTAGGGAATTGACTAGTTTGAACCTGGGACCTGTTGCTGGTAAGGAGACGCCAGACCACACATGACATGTAGAATTCAGAAGAGTTCAGTGAGACTAGCGATGATATAACCAAATACTTAATGATCTCAGCGTCAGCTCCACTGCACTCCCTGTAAAAGAAACTTAATACTAACTAAATTTAGTGGAAGGGGTTCAAGGTTTTGCTATTTTTTGTTAGCTGGTAAAATAACATCGAAAAAGCAGTTAAGTTTACCATTGGAAATTTTATTCTACTCACAAAACATCGTTTATAAATTGCACTATTGATAAAAGGAAATGTTTTAATACAGGATGGTAAAAATGTAAACGAATATTCCCTGAGTGGGTTTCCAAGTTCTACAATGGATCGAAGGATGACCTATGCCAAATCACATCTATAATCAAGGTTTACATTAAGTTTCACAAAAGAGAAAACTATCAAAATGGTCTACAGTGACCCTCAATTATCTTTAATTACTTATCTAACTTGTCGTGAATTACAGTGGATGATGTGGCTTCTCAATAACTATATAACAGAGAAATCATCGCGTTTCAGTTTTTTTACTTCAGGTGGCAAATGTGGACACCATGAGTTTTAATTAACGATCCACACTAGTCTTACGCAAAAAAGGGGCGTAAGAGATGAGATTTCTGCAGTTATGAAGTAAGCTATATGCGCTGTTATGCGGCATCATGTGAGTTCATTACCTTGTCGGTGTTCGTCAGGGGGGCGGCGGCCGGCGCAGCTCCGTCCAGCTCGCCGTCTAGGAAGTAACTCCTCTCAAACTTCTCCTTACTACCATTTACAGAAGTAGGTTTAAAAAAAATATCTGGCTGTGTTTTCATCTGACCAATCAGGGTCTCAATGTTAAACTTAAGCTCCGCCTACAAAAATTCTGTCTATCCAATGATAAACGTTATACTTTTCGAGGTGGGGCAATGTTTTTAAAGTTTGCAACGTAACAGAGACGCGAAAAAGTCTCACGGTAAAACTTGCGGCTGGTGTGGTCTTTTTAGCGTTATCGTAAGATCTATACTGTTTTTCAGGAGGTCTCTATCTCTTAACATTGGCTGGGGGTGGTCCTAATGTAACATACACGCGAAAAAGTCTCACGCTAAAATTTGCGGGTGGTAGTGACCCTTTTTGTGTTATCGTAAGATCTATACTTTTTTCTGTAGGCCTTAGCTTTTAACATGGGCTTGGGGGTGGTCCTTGACGTAACAGAGACGCGAAAAAGTCTCACGCTAAAACGTGCGGGTGGTAGTCTTTGAGGTAGGCTGGCGACGTGGGTGTCCAGTCCGTCCCTTATCGTAGGGCCTTCTAGCTTAACACAGTTCTGCTCTCGGCTTCTGTTCTCGTTTCTCCCCTCATAACTGCGTCGGTCTCACGGTGGAAAGGTACGACATGCATTTAGGCATTCTTGTGTTAGTCTGTGGTATTCCATTTGCTCACTCGTTACTGGTAATACTTTGGTTAATTTAATGTCATGATTTATTTGGAGCTATGTGACATACTACTAGATTTGCTTATTATGTCATGGTTTTCATGGAAGGTGTTGGATTTGCCTGACACCTTACAATCTATTGTTGCAATAGTGCATATGAAGTACATGAAATAATTACACTTTCATATCAATAGCACAGCGGTTCTGAGGTATCAGGTATCGACCACCTGGTAAAACACACATAATATGGAGAGCCGCCACGGACTGCGGTAGAGGAGCTGACTTTGGCCTCCATAGATCATACAGATGGCGAATACTGTCCTGGGATACGTTGTACTCCGCCTGCACGACCTGTTGACGTAGTTCTGTAAGGAGTTGTTGATTTACGAGCCACACCAGTCACTTCTCGTCCCCTCCCACACGTGCTCGACTGGAGATCGTGCTGGCCAGGTAAGTTGCTGCAGGTCTGTTAGAGCACGTGGAGCTTTACGGGAGGTGTGTGGGCAAGCGTTATCCTCTTGGAACAATACATCACTTTCCCGTTGCAAGAACGGCAGAAGAAAGTGTCTAACGACATTCTAAACGTACGCTGGTTAGTGTCCCCCTCCAGAAACAGCAGCGTTGAACGTGAGTTCTAGCTTATTGCACCCCACACCATTAGATCTGGGGTGGAGCCAGTGACTTTCGGACGAATGCACTCTACGGTACAGCGGTCACCAGGTCTAAATCGTACGCGCAACTGCCATCACTTGCACGCAGGCAGAATCTGCTTTCATCGTTGAAGACCACGGCGCACTGACCCAAGTGAACCTCCGATGGCACCAATCAAACCGTGCATTACGATGCTGTCGGGGTAAGTGGAGGACGAGCTATAGGTGGGCGTGCCCTGAGTTTCGCTGCTAATAACGGAATCGAAATAAGTCTGGCATCACAAGCCCTCTCATCTGTGCTGTGATTGCTGTAACGATGTGCTTCTGCTGCTTTGCGGATGTGAGCATGTTCACGTGACCACTGATACCAAAGTCGTTGTACACATGACGGAGCACGTCCAACTTCTGTGGCAATTCTCCGAAAGAATCATCTCGCCACTCGGAAGGCCAGAAACTGATTCCTTTCAAACTTGCTCAGATGGCTGCAGGAAAACACGACTGCGTCTTCGTAGCAAGCAAGCCTGCTTTCTTCACGCGTCTGCGCCACACTGAGCCTTGTGGCTGTGAGCGTTCCTTATCCCCAGATGTAGAGTTGGTAGCTTTTCCACTACGCTATCCGTAGACGGACCATGGTGAAACCTTTATCAGTACACTTACGTTCCCCCAAGTGATATGTGCCGCCTGAACCGTGATATATTTTCAAACAATTTATTTTATTTACGAGCGATTCATCAAGAACATTAACACATCCAATCACACTATGTAAGCATGGAAATAGTTGCCAGGGAGTAACTGGTGAAATCATAACCAAATTCCTTTAAACAAATAGAAATTTTATTCACTTTAATAGTACCTAAACAACCCGAACCGCAGGTTGCTCTAACCCGCCCCTACCTCGTAAGCGGAAAAAGGACCACCCAATTTACAAATAACCAACTTCCCGCGAATGGGCGAACGGAGAAGAATGGTGGGACGACCCCAAAGCAAAACGACTGGTGACCTCACCAAGAAAACAAGTAGAATTTAACAAGAGTAAATCAAACAATATACCACCAATCACTTAACTTCTAATAAACTGCAATTTCTCGAGAAGACCTGGCGCAGAACCCACAAATCGCTCTCCCGAACTGTCCGCTACCAGCCGCTTCAACGGACGCAGAAATGCGCGCCGATCTCCCGTCTCACGGCGTCGCAGCTCGCACCGGCCAGACTGATGTCGTGGGTTGACTCCTGTTGCTCTCGTGTCGACCGCGAAGTCACTACCCCTCTCTATACGCCGCGGTCCACTGGGCTCACGTGGCGGCCTCACATGCGCCGACGCTCAAGACGGACAAGTCATCTTGTTTCTCAGTGTGCGAGCGACCAATCGATCGATCCAACCGCCAGTGACCATTGCCTGAGCAAACTCGAGCAGACTAGCGGCCTAACGAGCAGACTCAGACGCAGGAACTAAGCCCCGATCGGGCACCACTCGCTGAGTTCTCTTACTGGCGGAGAGGAAAGACTCTCATTTTTCCGGCTTTAAAGGTTGATCCGAACGACAGACATACTAGCTCTCTGAACGACAGACAGACACTAACTGCCTAACAAATGCGGACGAGAGACAGACTAGCAAGCTTTGGGAGTGAGACTGATCCACTGGCGAGCTCATAGCGCCCCTTAAATGCACGTGAACAGGCAACTTTTCCCCTTTCCCACCAGACGGAGACACCAAAGCTCCGATTGCCTCGGCGGTGCCACCGCCAGAAGCGGAGGGCGACTGCTTCACGCTACGGCTGCGGCGCGGTCTTCAAAACAGCAATTTTTACCACGGCTCATCGCCATCGAATCAAAATAGACGTCGTATTTCCGCATATGTATTTTTTTTTGACAGTGTACTTACTCACACTCACTCCAAAATGTAACGGTGCACCATCATGCTGAAACCATTTTTGTAGTTGATTCGATAGGCAAAGTATTGCAAATAAACGTACTATACTTGGTCACATTCAACTTTTCCAGCAAGAGGTAAGGGGCCAAACACATTCATCCCTTGATACCAGCCTGCAAGTTTATTCCAAAACGTGTCCGAGAGCCACGTTCAAGGGTGACATTTCGGTTGTGTTCCGACACCAATAATGGCTGTTGTGGAAATTGGAAAGACCTTAACGAGTCAAGCAAGATTCCTCAGTCCATATCAACTTATTTATAAAATGTTCATTATCTTCCACTTCGTGTGAAAGCTGTTCACAAAACTGTTCTCGGCCGGCCGCGGTGGCCGAGCTGTTATAGGCGCTTCAGCCCGGAACCGCGATGCTGCTAGGGTCGCAGGTTCGAATCCTGCCTCGGGCATGGATGTGTGTTATGTCCTTAGGTTATGTTATGTTTTGTTATGTTAACCGGGGACTTAGAAACGACGGAGAGGCTCTGTCCCCGGCGCAGCCGCAGTGGTCCACTTCACCCCTCCGCCGCCCCACACCGAACCCAGGGTTATTGTGCGGTTCGGCCCCCGGTAAACCCCCCAAGGAACGTCTCACACCAGACGGGTGTAACACCTATATTTGCGTGGCACAGTAACAGTGGTGTACGCGTAGGTGGAGAACTTTGCGCAACAATCGCCGACATAGTGTAGCAGAGGCGGAATAAAGGAAACCAGCACACATTCACCGAGGGAGATGGAAAACCACCTAAAAACTATTCACAGGCTGGCCGGCTCACCGGGCCTCGACACAAATCCGCCGGGTGGATTCGTGCCGGGGACCAGCGCTCCTTCCCGCCCAGAAAGCAGAGCGTTAGACCGCATGGCCAAACGAACGGGCCGTCCTCATGTCAGTTAGGTTCAAGCAGTTTTAAGTCCAAGGGACTGACGACCTCAGACGTTAGGTCCCATAGCGCTTAGAGCCATTTTTGAAACTGTTCTCGTCGAACGCGCTCTTCTGTCGCGTTAACGTGTAACAGTATAGACGCAGTTCTTGATCGTGCAACACTTCAACAACCGGTCTTTGAGATATCTAGAACTGTCTTGAAATATCACGGGTACTTCGCCGAGGTAATAGGTGAATGGTTTCAGGAATCGTCTTCTCTGTTTGCGGAGTACGTCTAGTCCTTGGACAACCTCTGTCCATTACTTGTAGACGAAGATTACCGATTCCGAAAGCGTTGCTCCAGACAATGAGAAACGTTCTTACCGTGATGGCGGCTTTGAGGGTACTCTTCAGCGTATGCACGAGCAGCAGCAGCGGCTCGGTTATCGGACGCACCCAGCACCAAAGCATATCGACGTATTACTCGCTTGTGAACTCCATCGGAAAGCCGCTCTACATGAAATTGACAGGAGGAGTTAAGGTTGTGCACTGCGCCACTAGCAGATACATGTATGCAGTTTAATAGATCCGACTGTCATGGGATGGATTATTGTCATGTGACAAAATCATATCCCACTTATAAACGACGAGAACTAGGGAACGGACGTCTCAAAAATAAAAAAAGGAAGCTACCGAGGATTCGAACGACAGCTCCATAGTGGAGGGCGTTTGATGTCCCAGGAGTCTCTTTTTTGTTTCGTTTTTGTCCTTCTTGTCAGTGGCGGAGTAACGTTACCAACGGCTGGTCGAACATTGCTTCCTACACCGGCCTTCAAACAACGCCACTTTATTTTTAAATTTTCTAACAACTGCACCATCTTCTTTTCTCTGACAAATGTTGTTCTTGTGATCTTCAGTCCAGAGACTGGTTTGATACAGCTCTCCATGCTGCTCTATCCTGTGTAAGTTGCTTCATCTCCCAGTACCTATAGCAAACTACATCCTTCTGAATCTGTTTAGTGTATTCATTTCTTGGTCTCCCTCTACGATTGTTACCCTCCACGCTGGCCTCCAAAACGAAATTGGTGATCCCTTGATGACTCAGTATATGCCCTACCAACCTATTCCTTCTTCTAGTTAAGTTGTGCCACTAATTTCTCTTCTCTCCAATCCTATTCAATACCTCCTCATTAGTTATGTGATATACCCATATAACTTCAGCATTCTTCTGTAGCACCACATTTCAAAAGCTTCTATTCTCTACTTGTCTAAACTATTTATAGTCCATGTTTCACTTCCATACAAATACTTTCAGAAACGACTTTCTGACACTTAAATCTATACTCGATGTTAACAAATTTCTCTTCTTCAGAAACGCTTTCCTTGCCATTGCCAGTCTACATTTCATAACCTGTCTACTTCCACCATCATCAGTTATTTTGCTCCTCAAATAGCAAAACCCATTTACGACTTTAAGCGTCTTATTTCCTAATATACTTCCCGCAGCATCACCCGATTTAATTCGGCTACATTCCATTATTCTCGTTTTGTCTTTGTTGATGTTCATCTTATATCCTCCTTTCAAGACACTGTCGATTCCGTTCAGCTGCTCTTCCACGACCTTTGCTGTCTCTGACAGAATTACAATGTCATCGGCGAACCTCAAAGTTTTTATTTCTTCTCCATGGATTTTAATTCCTACTCCGAATTTTTCTTTTGTTTCCTTAACTGCTTGCTCAATATAGAGATTGAATAACATCGGGGAGAGGCTACAACCCTGTGTCACTCCCTTCCCAACCACCGCTTCCCTTTCACACCCCTCGACTCATATAACTGCCATCTGGTTTCTGCACAAATTGTAAACAGCCTTTCGCTCCCTGTATTTTACTCCTGCCACCTTCATAATTTGAAAGAGAATATTCCAGTCGACATTGTCAAAAGCTTTCTCTACGTCTGCAAATGCTAGAAACGTAGGTTTGCCTTTCCTTAATCTATTTTCTAAGATGAGTCGTAGGGTCAGTATTGCCTCACGTGATCCAACATTTCTACGGAATCCAAACTCGAGGTCGGCTTTCACCAGTTTTTCCATTCGTCTGTAAAGAATTTATGTTAGTATTTTACAGTCGTGGCTTATTAAACTGGTAGTTCGGCAATTTTCACATCTGTCAACACCTGCTATCTTTGGGATTGGAATTACTATATTCTTCTTGAAGAGGGTATTTCGCCTGTCTCATACATCTTGCTCACTAGATGGTAGAGTTTTGTTAGGCCTGTCTCTCAAGGCTCTCAGTAGTTCAAATGGATTGTTGTCTACTCCTGGGGCCTTGTTTCGACTCAGGTCTTTCAGTGCTCTGTCAAACTCTTCACGCAGTATCATATCTCCTATTTCATCTTCGTCTACATTCTCTTCCATTTCTATAATATTGTCCTCAAGAGCATCGCCCTTGTATGGACCCTCTATATACTCCTTCCACATTTCTGCTTTCCCTTCTTTGCGTAGAACTGGGTTTCCATCTGAGCTCTTGATATTCATGCAAGTGGTCTCATTATTTTACCTGCAGGCAATATCTATCTTACCCCCAGTGATATGCGCCTCTACATTCTTACATTCGTCCTCTAGCCATCCCTGCTTAGCCATTTTGCACTTCCTGTCGACCTCATTTTAGAGACAATTGTATTCCTTTTTGCCTGTTTCATTTACTGCATTTTTATATTTTTCTCCTTTCATCAACTAAATTCAGTATCTCTTCCGTTACCCAAGGATTTCTATTAGCCCTCGTCTTTTTACCTACTTGATTCTCTGCTACCTTCACTATTTCATCTCTCAAAGCTACCCATTCTTCTTCTACTGTATTTCTTTCCCCCATTCTTGTCAATCGTTCCCTAATGCTCTCCCTGAAGCTCTCTACAACCTCTGTTTCTTTCAGTTTATCCAGACCCCATCTCCTCAAATTTCCACCTTTTTGCAATTTATTCAGTTTTAATCTACAGTTCATAACCTGTAAATGCCTTACAATTTAAAACCTGGTTCCTGAATCTCTGTCTTACCATTATATAATCTATGTGAGACCTTCCAGTATCTCCAGGTTTCTTCCTTGTATACAACCTTCTTTTATGATTCTTGAACCAAGTGTTAGCTATGATTAAGTTATGCTCCTTGCAAAATTCTACCAGGCGGCTTCCTGTTTCACTCCTTAGCCCCATTCCATATTCACCCACACGTTTCCTTCTCTTCCTTTTCCTACTATCGAATTCCAGTCGCCCGCATCTCGTGGTCGTGCGGTAGCGTTCTCGCTTCCCACGCCCGGGTTCCCGGGGTTCGATTCCTGGCGGGGTTTGAGATTTTCTCTGCCTCGTGATGGCTGGGTGTTGTGTGCTGTCCTTAGGTTAGTTAGGTTTAAGTAGTTCTAAGTTCTAGGGGACGGATGACCATAGATGTTGAGTCCCATAGTGCTCAGGGCCATTTCAACCATTTTTTGGAATTCCAGTCACCCATGACTGTTAAATTTTCGTCTTCCTTCACTATCTGAATAATTTCTTTTATCTCATCATACATTTCATCAATCTCTTCGTCGTCTGCGGAAATATATATATATATATATATATATATATATATATATATATATATATATATATAGAGAGAGAGAGAGAGAGAGAGAGAGAGAGAGAGAGAGAGACGGTTTAAGTAAAAACTTCTTCGACAAGAGACGAAAGCCAAAACCAAACTGATAGCACCAAAGAAATGGGCAGAATATTTCCGGAAATTATTCAGTAAGGATAGAGAAGAATGTCTGGAGGGGGGAACAGTAGAAGGGAAGGAACAGGAAGAGAATGAGATCTAAATTTTAGAAAGCGAGGTGAATGAGGTATTAAGAACAGTAAAGTGTGGTAAATCACCTGTACCACGCAGTATGAATCTGGATTTCTTAAAATATGTTGGTGACAAAATTGTGAAACTAATAAGACGGTTATTCAATGAAGTATTACATGGAGATTCAGTACCCAAAGAAATGAAGCTGGGATACATTAGTACCGTAATTAAGAAAGGGAATAGCAAAACGTGCTCTAACTATCGAGGAATTTGTGTTGTAAACATATTAATGAGAATTCTTGGGAAAGCAATTAAAAACAACCTGGAAATAAATTATAAAACCCAGGAAGAAAAATGTGCGTAGATCGTATTTTCACTGTACGATAGATCTTGGAGAAACATAGGGAAAAATAAAAAAAAACATAGCATTCATTTTCACAGATTTAGAATAAACAATGATACCATTCCGAGAAAACTACTTTGGGGAGCAATACATATGGGGAACATAGAAAGTCATGTAATTAAAATAATACAAGAAATATATAAAGATAACATACTTGTACGTCAAATGAAAATTGGTAATACACTTTCACAGAAATTTAGACCAAGCAAGGATCTGTTATAAAGCTGCCCCGTGTGACCAACATTATTTAAAATCTACATGGACATTATTCATAAGACATGGTCTCCTAAACGTAAATTATATTTGTAATCAGTTAGCAATCGAATACAGAAGCTGAGAACTGAAGATTAATTATCGGAAAGCAGAATAGCTCACTAATGATCCAGATGACTTATACGTTGAGGGACAGATAACCTTCTGTTATTTGGGATCCATTGTAGAGATGGAGGGAAACTCAAAGGGAAAGAATTAACAGTGAAAGGAAGGTCGTTGGAATTTTCAACTCAATCTTATGGAACAGGAATGTAATAAACCGAACCAAAAGAATGGTATATTAATCGATGCTAGAGAACGTCGTTATGTATGGAGTGGAAACATGGACTACTAATCTGAAACACATAAGAAAAGATCAGCAAGAATGTATAGAAAAGAGAAAATAAGTAACAACGAAATAATAAAAATATTGGAAGTAAGAGAAAGAATACATGACGTGATGGATAGAAGTAAGAACGTGTAAGAAGAGTGTGGGAAGCCAGAATACCGAAAATGATCCTGGTATGGGAATGGGAGGGAAAGAAGAGATAGGACGCTCTACGGATAACCTGGCTCTAAACTGTACAGTCAACAATGAGAAGACTTGGCGCAGAGGAAGATGAGAGCAAGATCGAAACACGTGGAGGGACATCCTGAGGAGATAAATGAAGAACTTACGTAACAGATGTACGGGGGCTGTCCAGAAAGTAAGTTACGATCGGTCGCGAAATGGAAACTATAACCCTATCGTCTGCTACTGCTGTACCATAACCTTAAAGCAGGTTGTGAAATAAAACTATTTTATTAAAGCGATTATGGTACAACGCAACAGAGCAGTGTTACCCTCTGAGAGGAATTTTGTTATGTTGGCCGTGTTGTACCAAACGGAGGTGGCTTATCGGAAATGAAAGTCAGAATTATGGAAATATTTGAACAGTAACAAACCAAATTTTGCCTATCTGCACTGTTTAACGGGTAAAGAAAACGGTCGCCAGCCTAACTAAGCAAGAGAATGATTAACATTCTCGTTCAAGAAAATAGTTATTAGTAACTTTAATGGACAAACACAACCTACACTTCGTCACACGGGAGTGCAGTGAACTCAGACACATACATGTGTTTACGGTAAGATTGAAACTAACAGAGCAGCACAAAGTATTTGCAAGATTATAACAGATACCGAAACACACTATTACTTTCAGGGCTTACACAAACTGAATGGTCTTTATAACGTTATTATCACTATTCACCGCAGAATCATTAACTGGATATAGGTTAAGTCTCTCTCAGTTAAATACTTTACTATTTAAAATGAAAGTTAATTGGAATCCACTAACAGGTTGCTTCTCACTATCATTTGAATAAAGAAATAATGTTTTTCATAATTAGTGGTCTTCCCACTACTTGTTACCGAGTATTAACACAATAGACAAACTTTGGATCCTGGTATACTATTCATATGCACTTCTAATACACAAGAGAGACAAACACTTAGCAAACATGAGTATATAACGTTTCATACTGCAGTTTTCCACTCTTACTACATTGAAAGACAAAATTAACATATATGTAAGATACTGACTCACCTTCTGTGATTTACAACAGGCGGTAATGTGATAATTTACGAAACAAAACTTTATAAGCCTCAGTCTTACGAACTTTTAATTTGAAGTTGGCAACAATACATTAATAAGCGATTTTACTAGGAAAATTATTTTCGGCAAGCATCATTAACTTTAACTTTCATTTAACTATGTTCAAGAGACATCAATTAGCAAAACACTGGGCTTTAATGTTCTTTCAGTAAGGACACTCGGAAATCACTTTAGTTCAAACGGAGAGGAACCTAAGAGGTGTTACGATAAGGAGAAAAATCAAGGTAGGTACATAAATTAAGTTATAAATTACCTTATATTTGAGTTCACTAACACATCCATTTAGCTGATCCTTCACTGTACATTATTATGGTACTCCTTTACAGTGATTGCGCAATGTGGTGGCAACTGCAAGTCGGTAGTCGGATTTGAAGACAGAATTGCTGGAATCTGTCATTTCTTGGTGGCGATGATAGATACAAATTCCAGAATGGTTCCAGCTATTTATCCATCCATCCGAGGCATTGGAAAGTAGCAGAAAAAGCCTCTCTCGGGACCAGCGCAATATGCAACATTTACATGGCAGTGCACAGTTTGGCAGCTCGTCCCTGACTCGTGGCTCGTCCCCGACTGACTCTTGTTCCAACTTTTCCACCGAGGCCAACCACAATTTGCGCGCGCTACACAGTTCCGTTCCCGAGGGGAACCACAACAACTTTTACATACAGAATAACTGAGAACCCTAAGTGAGGATCAGCAGTTTACATAACAGCAACCAAATTCATTAAACATAACAGAACATTTGCACATATTGACAGTTCTACAAAAAACATTATTCTCACAGAAATTACAATTATATACAGTAAGTTTTGTTCCCTCCAAATGGGACAAAGAATTTAAATGACAGATACACTACATTGCATAGAATCATATCATGACATCGAAGTTCTTACAAAGAAAGGAGTATACAATTTTATGTTATCGATTCAAACAAACACATTTACAGAAGCTCAATGATGCAACATTAAATAAAAAACAAGCAAACTAAATCAGGACAGCATTAGAACTGTGGTGTTACAAAACGACTATGAAAATCCGATAAAGCTTTGCAAAGATGTGTTGGGCAGTGTCTCTAGTATGACTCTAGGTAGAATTATGTCGCTCTTTTCATTCCTGAGCTCTTAGTGAGGCCGTAAAGAAATAATGTCTCCCGCCAAGTACGAGGGCCTGGTGAGAATTTCGCCCTGAAGCTATGCTACCAACATTACATAACTGTCGTGCGGTTTCTTCTTCAAGACAATTCTCAGCCTCATTTTCCGGGGACAATGAAGATGTTCCTGCGTCGTTTCAATTGGAAATGTTTGGTTACCCACAATACAGCCCGTAATTGTCTCCCACTGAGTTTCATCTCTGCTCAAACGAACCGCTGGCTATGAAGACAACTTTTTGGCACAGACAACGAGCTTTAGGCCAGCGTAGAGAATTGGCGGAAAGCACTGGCGGCTGCCTTCTAGGATAAGGATATTGGAAAGTTGGTACAACGCTACGAGGAATGTCTGTCAGAACGCCGACTACGTAGAGAAGTAGCTGGAAGGTGTAGCTAACTGTTACAAATGAAACATTTCTGATTTTCACTGTAATTTTCATTTCGCGATCAATCGTAACTTACTTTCTGGACAGACCTCGTAATAATTTCAGAGCACTTGTTGGAGAAAAACCTTTCGAGAGAGGGAAATTCCAGTAAATACTAAATATAAATATACGTTTAAGTAAAGACATCAGAACAGCGGTTAGCTTTCAGAGGGGTAAAGAAAATTCGATTTTAACGTGTTCATCCAGTGTTAGGGATTCAAATTTTTGCACTGGCAAGCTTTACATAATTTAGAAAAACCGAAAGCTGAGCTCGTCGTAGGGAGTAGGAGAGCAGGTGCGGCGCACACGGGAGGGCCGGCAGCAGCCCAGCGCGAGGCCGCAGCTCGGCCCAGCGGCGAGCCCTTGTGCTCTCAGCCCTCCAGCCGGCGGCCGGGCACTCGTGGGGCGTGGCAGGCCGGTGAAGGGCGCGGGGCGCATCGCGCGCCCTCCATTCTAGCACCCTCCAGGCCACCGCTGAACGCCCATCCGAATAAGCAGCGACATTTGCAGCAATAAAGCGGCTGCCCTCTTCCCATCTGCCCCCTGTCTTAAAACAAGCGAGGCACGCACATGCGCGGTCAGCGGTTGGGGGGACAGCTAGTGCCTCTTCCCCTACCAGCCACGGTGCTCTACTCGGCCTCCCAGCGTGACGTAGCGGCCTGTCGGCTATGACGTCAGTCGTCACCACACGACTTCGGTGACCTGTGAGGACAGATTCGTGCAACCTTTCGATCAAAGTAAAACACTTACTTACGTACCATGTCCCGTGAGACCTTCTTTTACCACTCGCGTATGAGCTGTTGGAAGAAACACTGCTTAATAGCCTCTGTGCGCATTATAATTAGTATGATTTGGCTTCACGGAACTCTACAGGAGTCAGACATAGGAGGCTGTAGTGTATTTCTAGATTCATTCATCCCTCAATACTGGTTCTCTAAACCGTCACGCTCTACAGTGAGTCAAACAAACAGATGACCACTCGTGCTGCCCTGTAACACTGGAAGAAAATTATTTAAACCGACTAACTCCGAGTGTATATGACGGTAGTATCTGTTCACGAAAGGTTACCGTAGATGACCATGCAGCCGTGTAAGCAGGAGATCCCGGGTTCGAGTCCCGGTCGTGGCACATTTTCAACATGTCCCCAATGAAGTACATCAACTCCTGTTTGCAGCTAGGGTGTCCATTTAATTAACATTTCATTTCAAGCTGCATGGTCATCCACGGTAACTGTGCTTTCGGGAACAGATACTACCTTCATATGTGGTTAAAATGTGGCTTCCCGGCCATTGATCTTCTTGTGCGAACGCACACGCTATGCCCGAACTGGTACGGGATTTGGTAGGTTAATCTGCCACGAGTAATGAGTATGATGGGCAGACATGGATTAGGCGTACTACGAATGTAGTGGTGTGGACATGTTGAGAATGTGGATCTCACGGGGAGCGTGCAAGGGATAAGTCCCTGCAGGCGCACTATCCTCTGTGCCCTCGGTGGCTCAGATGTATAGAGCGTCTGCCATCTAAGCAGGAGGTCCCGGTCGGAGCACACATTTTCAACACGTCTACAATGAAGTACATCAACGCCTGTTTGCAGCTAGAGTGTCCATTTAATTATGGTTCAAATGGCTCTGAGCACTATGGGACATAACATCTATGGTCATCAGTCCCCTAGAACTTAGAACTAGTTAAACCTAACTAACCTAAGGACATCACACAACACGCAGCCATCACGAGGCAGAGAAAATCCCTGACCCCGCCGGGAATCGAACCCGGGAACCCGGGCGTGGGAAGCGAGAACGCTACCACACGACCACGAGATGCGGGCTCCATTTAATTATCATTAAAACTCCGAGTAGCTGCACAGGACACCAAACCAAAGGTTTTCCTTTACTATCATAATTCCATGTTAGCAATTTTTAATCCGGTAGAGGACCTAACCGCTTTCAGCACTCGTACAACAGCTCACACCATGGGGACCAATCAGACGATTGTAAGAAACGTTCTTCATTAGCAACTGTTGATCCATTTCACTTAGAAAGTGTGTGCAACCTGGAGCCAGATGATTATACACTCAGAGCACAATTTTCGCAGTGGTGCCTGGAACAGTGTCGGATGCATCCAGCATTTCCGCCGTCTTTGCTATTTACAGATGAAGCAACATTCGGTATTGATGGGGCCTTCATCATTAGGTTAATCCTCATGCCACATTTACTCACACTTATCAGTTGGGGTCCCACGTGAAAATGTGGGCAGATTTTGTTGGTGACTGTTTAATTAGGCCATATCTCCTACCCATACTATTAAATGACAGCCATTATCACAATTTCCCCTACAGAGCATTGCCAGAGCAGCTGAATGAAGTGCCACGCTCTACAAGAAACAGCATGTCGTTGCTGCACGTTGGGGAGTGTGCACATTCATCAGCCATGCTGTGTGTCGATTCTATATCCGACAATTTCCAGAAAAGTGGACTGGCAGTGATGGTCCTGTACCATAGCCTATTCATTCATTTGTCCCTTCCAGAATTTTGCATGACGAGAGATGTGTAACTTTGCGTACGAAACCCCTGTTGAATCAGAAGATGATCTGCTTGCCTGGATAGCAGCAGCAGCAGCTGCAGCAGCAGCAGTAGGAATTCATTTTGGAACCTGTACTGTAACTGAAAGAATTGTGCTGTATTAATTTTGTTGTCTCTTTGTAATAAAGAATTAAAGATTGTTTGCGTCAGTGTTTGCTCTCATAAAAAACACATCAGAAATGGTGTTTTCTTTGTCCCACGCTACCTCCCCGAATTTGGTAGTTTCATTAATTTTCATGCAGACAAAACTCTCTGCCAATTTAAAAAATCTTCAGAGGAAAACTTGACACTAAAGAAAAACATTTATTTCTGTATCCCATGGAACCTCCCAGAGTTTGTCGGTTTAAATAATTTTCACCCTGTATACCTGTACAGTGTGTTTAGGAAATGTGTCACACCTTCCTACAGAAGGCAGTATTTTCAAAGCTAGAAGAAAAGTTCCTACAGTGATATGTCCAAAAACTGTTACATGGTACAATTTGTCCTCTTATCCCCTTCTCTCAGTTACGGATTAGTAGACACTATACATAGAGGTGACGAAAGTCATGGGATACCTCTTAATATTGTGTCGGGCCTCCTTTTTCCCGGCATGTGCACCAGTTCGACTTGACATGGACTCAGCAAATCGTTGGAAGTCCCCTGCTGAAACAGTGAGCCATGCTACCTCTACAGCCGTCCACAATTACGAAAGTTTTGCCGGTGGATGATTTTGTGTACTGACCTCTCGATTGCTTGCCATAAACGTTCAATGGCATTCATGTTGGGCTGTTTGGGTGACCAAACTATTGGCTCGAATTGTCCCGAATGGCGAACACTTGTAGCCTGCTGACATTGTACATAGTTGTTTGGGAACATTAAGTCCATGAATGGCTGCAAATGGTCTCCGAGTAGCCGAACATGACCGTTTCCAGACGATCGGTGCATTTGGTCCAGAGGACCCAGTCCATTCCTTGTAAACACACCCACCACCATTATGAAGTCACCACCAACTTGCACAGTGCCTTGTTGACAACTTGGGTCCAATGCTTCATGGGGTCTGTGCCACGCTGGAACCCCGCCATCAGCTAACTGAAATCGAGACTTATCTGTCCAGTTCTCGGTTTTCCAGTCGTCTAGGGTACAATTGATATGGTCCTGAGTTCTGAGAGGTGCTGCAGTTGATGTCGTGCTATTAGCAAAGGCACGCAAGTCGGTCGTCTGCTACTAGCCTATTAACACCAAATTTAGTCGCACTGTCGTAACGGATATTCTGATATTCATGGTGGTGTCTGTTTGTTCTATATCGTGTCTCCCTACCCCTTTCGCGCAACGACGCTCTGGGCGTGTTTTATAGGGAATTGACTAGTTTGAACCTGGGACCTGTTGCTGGTAAGGAGACGACCGTCCACACATGACATGTGAATTCAGAAGAGTTCAGTGAGACTAGCGTTGATATAACCAAATACTTAATGATTTCAGCTCCACTGCACCCCCTGTAAAAGAATCTTAATGCTAACTAAATTTAGTGGAAGGGGTTCAAGGTTTTCCTATTTTTAGTAAGCTAGTAAAATAACGTCGAAAAAGCAGTTAAGTTTACCATTGGAAATTTTATTCTACTCACAAAACATTGTTTATAAACTGCACTATTGATAAAAGGAAGTGTTTTACTACAGGATGGTAAAAACCAACTGCGTTCAACAAAAATGTGAACGAATATTCCCTAAATGGGTTTCCAAGTTCTACAATGGATCGAAGGATGACCTATGCCACATCACATCTATAATCTAGGTTTAAATTAAGTTTCACAAAAGAGAAAACTATCAAAATGGTCTACAGTGACCCTCAATTATCTTTAACTACTTATCTAACTTGTCGTAAATTACAGTGGCTGATGTGGCTTCTCAATAACTATATAACAGAAAAATCATCGCGTTTCAGATCTTTACTTCAAGTAGCAAATGTGAACACCATCAGTTTTAATTAACGATAGACTCTAGTATTACGCAAAAAAGGGGGTGTAACAGATGAGACTTATGCAGTTCTGAGTGAAGCTTTATGCGCCATCGCGTGAATTCCTTACCTTGTCGGTGTTCGTCAGGGGGCCGCGGGCAGCACAGCTCCGCTCACCTCGCCGACTCGGAACTAACTAACCTCGCCTAACTTCTCCTTACTACCATTTACCGAAGTTTGTTTAAAAAAAATATCTGGCTGTGTTTTCATCTAACCAATCAGGGTCTCAATGTTAACCTTAAGCTCCGCCTACAAAAATTCTGTCTATCCAATGAGAAACGTTATACTTTTCGTGGTGGGGCACTGTTTTTAAAGTTTGCAACGTAACAGAGACACGAAAAAGTCTCACGGTAAAACTTGCAGCTGGTGTGGTCTTTTTAGCGTTATCGTAAGATCTATACTGTTCTTCTGGAGGGCTCTATCTTTTAACATGGGCTGGGGGTGGACCTAACGTAACAGAGACGCGAAAAAGTCTCACGCTAAAACTTGCGGGTGGTGTAGTCTTAGCGGTTAGCTGACGACGTGGATGTCCGTCCATCCCTTATCGTAAGGCCTTCCAGTTTAACACGGTTCTGCTCTCGACTTCTGTTCTCGTTTCTCCCCTCGGAACTGCGTCGGTCTCACGGTGGGAAGGTATGACATGCATTTAGGCATTCTTGTGTTAGTCTGTGGTATTCCATTTGCTCACTCGTTACTCTTAGTACTTTGGTTAATTTAATGTCACGATTTATTCGGAGCTATGTGACATACTACTGGATTTGCTTATCATATCAGGGTTTTCATGGAAGGTGTTGGATTTGCCTGACACCTTACAATATGTTCGTCGTTCATCTCACACTGATTTCTGGGGTTCTTTCGCAGAGTGTTGCTTGTCAGATAGCACTGACACCTCTTAGCAACCACTGCTGCTCTCGGTCATTAAGCGAAGGACATCAGCTACTGAGTTGTCTGTAGTGAGTGGTAATGCCTGAAGTTTGGTATTCTGGGCCACTCTTGACACTGTGGATCTCGGGATATTGAATCTCGTAATGATTTCCGAGACGGGATGTCCCATGCGTCTAGCTCCAACTAAGATTGCACGGATAAAGCCTGTTAATTTCCGTCGTGCGGCCACGATCACGTAGGAAACTTTTCCACTTGTATCACCTGAGTGCATCCACCGATACACTGCCTTTTATCTCGTGTACGTGATACTACAGCCATCTGTGTATGTACCTATCGCTTTCCCATGAGTGTCACCTCAGCGTGGGCAGGGCTGCATGTGGTTATCAAGCGTACTCGCACATATTTTACCTCTTCTTCACAGTGAACCATACTCTCTTTTAGATACATCTACGTCGATTCGGATTACATAACATGCATTCGTTAATCTCTCCTGCAAGACCTTCACATTGTCGACGGGTTGGGCGTGCACCAGTGGCTTTAAATCACAGTCTGACTCTTTTTGCGAGAGTCATGTTCTCCATTACCGCTGGTAATTAATCGTGCAGAAAACACACCACCTGCTAATTTGTATGCCGAACTGTCTGGGTCTGTCACCAACGATTCCTAACCATACATTAATGCTGAAGCGACAGCGATCACTCACCTGCTCCAACGCTCCGGAATTTGAATGTAGAAACATGTATGTTTAGTGGTAATTTACTACGCCACCTCACACCGCCGCTCAGAATCATCAGAGAATTGCCTCAGCTCGTGGCATAATGAGCGTCACTCAAACCACCTCTTTCTTTTGGGCGATGAGTCCCACGCATTCCTCAGTCTAAAATGACATTTCACAATATGATGAACAACAGAACGACGTTTTTAAAAACCTTTGACACTGCGGACAACATCAGGATGCGTCAATCCTGCTCTAAGGACGTTGTGGAGTGGCAACCTCACTGAATGTGGTCGCATCATTTTTGAGTACAGTGAAACTACGGTTTTTGCTATGATACTCGGTGTGAAACCACTAGAGACCGTTCAAAACCATTCGAAGAAATTGGAATGTGATCCGAAGGAGCAAATGGCACGTATGCTTTTCTGTCCCTCCTGTTTCATGTCCTCTTGTGGCTGGTCATGGAAGGGCAAGAGATTGACCCATGCGTGAATGAAAGGGGAAGGATCCTGTAAGACTCCCTCCCCCCACCGCCCACACCCATCCTCAGAGCTACCTGACACCCTCTTTTGACCACTGTACAAACCTCTACAAACAGTGACGTAGTCCTGGGACCTTGCTGATAGATAAGTCCTTGACATCTCACGCCTGCTAGCAGCCACACGAATAGCAGCATGCGTGCCTGCAAACCCTTGTCACGGTTTTCCTTTGTACCGGTACACTTTTAGAGCGCACAACAGAGGGTGACAGATACCACCGAGGATGCTTCCGAACGGGGAGTGTTAGAGACAGCCTTTGCCGCTATCGCATGTTCATCCTCGTGACTGAGGATCTGCAAAATTTTGGCCTTTCAGTTATGTAATAAAATGTAACGACTACAGCCGTTATTTTATAGTTATTTTATTACATTGCAACCAGTTTCGGTGACTCAGACCTTAAACGACGCTGAGCGACTGAACTCTAATCGTATACATGATCCCATTCGTAGCCAAGAACTTTGAATTGGCTTCCGTAGAATACTGTAAGTGCGATGTTGTGACTACTACCATCAACCACCAATTCCTGGTCGTTTTATTCACGCATGTGTCAATGTCGCAGCCCTCCGCAATCACGCCATGGCGGGTGTGAATCTGGAAGGCTGAAAAAGCATAAGCACCATTTACTACTTTCGATCACCTTCAAATTCCGTTTAAAGTTTTTGAGTGGTCCCTAGTGATTCCACCCTGTACACATGAGCAAGAACTGCAGTTGGACTGCAACCCAGGACAATGTGATCACGTTCAGTGTGGTTGCTGGCCCACTATGTTCTTGGAGAAGTACTGAACCTTCTTGGATATGTTAGCAGTGTCAAAGATTGTCAAGGACGTCGTCCTGTTGCACTGCTCACCACACCGCTAGCTATCGTTTCCAATCTCGGAAGGTGTACGAATAAACTACGAAGGAATGAGGTGGTTTCATTGACGCCGTTCATGCCATCCTCTGAGGCCTTCTCGCCTCGATTCTGAGTGGCGCTGGGCGTCGTAGTTCGGACCTCCATCGCAAAGACAACAAAAGAACACTAATCCACTTTCCGCCTAACATGATCTTCTGAACTCCGACCCCATTACTGCATGACAAGTTGCCGAGTACGAAGTTGACGTCGTAGGGCAGACGCTTTTACACCATTACAGAGACGCCTTTGACCCATACTTGTAGACACGTTTGAGCTAAAACTTCTTAAGTAGCAATGGGAGACAATTACGGCATTTCGAAGAAGTTATCTTTTAAATGTGTTACTCAGTGTAGTTTTGTCGAATACTAGAATACTACCTGTTGCAGGAATTTATGACGCCCCTTTTTCTCTTTTTTTTAAGGATAAATTTCAGCCATGAGCAGCAAATAATTTTTTCTTATCTTTACCAGTTTTGACAAATTAATCTTTCATCTTCAGGAACTGGTAAAGACAATTATAGTTATTGGCAGCTGGCCCTGAAATTTATCCTGAAGAAAATACTACAGTTTCTGAACATTACACTTAGGTTTATTTCAACTCCCTGCATATGTAAGAATACGATATTAATCTTGTTTGCTGTGGGTTCCACATACATGAAAGATATTGTAAAATGGGATGCATGAGTGGTTTGAAGGAACTTCCATTGTGCACTAATTCACGTATCCCAGTATCATACTGCTGAGTCTGTATGATCACTCCTTTTTACATCTCTGCAGAGTGTTTCACCCATGTATTTGTATGTGTTTATAGGTATGAGTAATTGATGTTGTTCAAATGGCTCTCAGCACTATGGGACTTAACTTCTGAGGTCATGAGTCCCCTAGAACTTAGAACTACTTAAACCTAACTAACCTAAGGACATCACACACATCCATGCCCGAGGCAAGATTCGATCCTGCGACCGTAGCGAATTGATGTTATTGCTATAGTATGCCATATTTTTCCGTTTTGTGAAGTGCACAGTTTTAAATTGCTAAACATTTAACATTTGGAACGATATGTCCTGTATCCTTGCCATATGCTTAAAAACTTGGTAATAACTATTACACAAGGGTGTAAATTTTGTTTTCTGTCCTGTAGGATGATTTGAAAATGGATTTCGACTCGAAACAGGTCATCGAATGAGTAAAATGTAAAAATTTGCAACCTCTGGTTTTTCGTTCTGCTGATTTATAGCAAGTTTGCAGTCTTTCTATCACTTTGAAATTTGAACAAGATCAGCAAGAATAAGCTTCCCAACACAGTTTTCTCGGTCACGCCTGAGTTTACTTCTCCATACAGAATCACCTGCTGCGTTCTCTGTATGACTTTTATTTCATTTATCAATCGGTTTCCCTGGGACCATGCTAGACAGAGCAATAGTCATTTGCAGGGTACATGACTCCTAATCTTCATTGAATCCAGTTACATTCTGTGTTTACTCGAAAACTGGATTGGATGGAGCTGCGGGTAACTAACTTGAGCAATCGCTGCCGCGCTTGCAGCTGACTTACGTTCCAAAGGCACGATATTCCTCTGCGATCCCGGTTGGTTATCATATTTTTAAGTCACACTTATTATGCCGTGTTACCTGGCCGCCTTGTCGGGACGTTAGAAAGGCCGCGTTGAATCATTATACATTCTCAAATTGAGTAACTTCACCCTCGGTGTGGTCATCGAAACGTTCAAACAGAATCAGCTTTTGGCCATCCGGTCTGCACAACGACTCATCTTGCTGCACGATACCATGAAATCGACTGACACGTACACAGTAGTATACTGCCAGTATTCACGGCAGTGGTAAAGTGTTATATGACAGCCTTATGCCGGTTCCACCCCATCCACGACGGCCCAAAGTGAACAATGCAGTCTTCTAAGGGAGTGACTAATATTTCAGCCAATACCTTATTTCGTATATTGAAAGTGGAGGGGGGAGAAAGTAGCTGCAGTAGGACTTGATACGGAATCAGTGGCAACGAGAGAAAATGTGTGCTGGACTGGGACTCGAACCCTGGATCACCCGCTTACTAGACAGTTTCGTTAGCCACTGTGCGATCCGGACACAGTGTTTACCACAAGATGATGATGATGATGATGGTTAGTGCTTTAGGGCGCAAAACAACGAGGTTATTAGCGCCCGATTTATCACAAATGCACAGACTATCTCGGCACCCCACTCGGCCGATCCACATTCATACCTAACGCCACCTATCCTCAATCGTCTATGTCCTCCATGCTCGCTAATTTTAGATTTCCACTGGAGGTCGAACGATATTGTGCATCCGCTCTGAAGGTTGTGAATTCATCGTCCATTTAGACGAATCAGTTGTATTATGAATGTGTGGTGTCTGTTCCAGCGGACATGTCCAAAGAGCAGACACCACGCATCCGTATAACAAGCTTGTTTACCTGCTGCGAGGTGTCACCGCCGTGCATTCGGCCCAGTTTCGGCGCTGTCGCATTGTGTGTCGTGGCGCCGGGCTTGCAGCGGCGCTCAAAGACATGCAAATGCAAGGGCGGTGGCGGGAGGAGAGGAGAGGCCCTCAGGGGGTTCCCCTAGATGGCGCACAGTGAGCCGGCTCAGCCAGCGGCCGGGGATAATTTGCGACGCATCGCATCGCATCGCGACCGCGGCGGCTCGAGCATCCGCTAACGAATACTGCCGCAGCGGTGCGCCCAATGGCGCCTCTCCCGGACAACGCTCGCTAAAAACCTCGCCCGCACTTATACCGCGCCAAGGGGCCTCAAGGTAACGGCGGCTCCTCGCGTTCTGTTCAAATCCCACGTCGTTACACTGACGCGTGGAGCTATTGTCACACGGGACCCAGCGTCGCTGAAGTGATGATTACCGCGCAATGCTCCGTTAACAACGAGTTAATCTGAGCAGAGCTTCGGTAAGATTTATCAAGCCTCACAAGATGATGCTGGCGGCAGGCTACCAACATCGTGAGCCTTACCAGCAGTGACACCTGACTGAAAATGACTACAAGAGGTAGTCATAAAATTTTGTCACCTCGATAAAATCAAGTTGCGTTCCTGGTACTCAGTGATGGTATTGCCTTAACTTATACACTACTCACCACTAAAATTGCTATCCCAAGAAGAAATGCAGATGATAAACGGGTATTCATTGGACAAATATATTACGCTAGTAATGATACGTGATTTTCACGCAAGTTGGGTACATACATCCTGAGAAATCAGTACCCAGAACAACCACCTCTGGCCGTAATAACGGCCTCGATACGCCTGACCATTGAATCAAACAGACCTTGGATGGCGGGTACAGGTACAGCTGCCCATGCAGCTTGAACACGATACCACAGTTCATCAAGAGTAGTGACTGGCGTGCTGTGATAAGCCA
Organism: Schistocerca gregaria; assembly: GCF_023897955.1. Classification (NCBI taxonomy): domain Eukaryota; kingdom Metazoa; phylum Arthropoda; class Insecta; order Orthoptera; family Acrididae; genus Schistocerca; species Schistocerca gregaria. The sequence continues at coordinate 139,834,825 of NC_064926.1, read as the reverse complement.
GTTGCTCAGCCACCATTGAATAGACTTTTCATCTGGAGAATGGGCTGGCCCAGGCCCCAGGCAGCCGTCGAACATTTTCTGTATCCAGAAAGGCCCGTACAGGGCCTGCAACATGCGGTCGTGCATTATCCTGCTGAAATGTAGGGTTTCGCAGAGTTCGAATGAAGGGTAGAGCCACGGGTCGTAACAAATCTGAAATGTAACGTTCCTCTGTTCAAAGTGCCGTCAGTGCGAACAAGAGGTGACCGAGACGTGTAACCAATGGCACCCCATAACAACACGCCGAGTGATACGCCAGTATGCCGATGACGAATACACGCTTCCAATGTTCGTTCACAGCGATGTCACCAAACACGCGTGCGACCATTATGATGCTGTAAACAGAACCTGGATTCATCTGAAAAAATGACGTTTTGCCATTCATGCACCCAGACTCGTCGTTGAGTACACCATCGCAGGCGCTCCTGTCTGTGATGCAGCGTCAAGGGTAACCACAGCCATGGTCTCCGAGCTGATAGTCCATGCTGCTGGAAACGTCGTTGAACTGTTTATGCAGATGGATGTTGTCTTGCAAACGTCCCCATCTGTTGACTCAGGGATCGAGACGTCGCTGCACGATCCGTTACAGACATGAGGATAAGATGCCTGTCATTTCGACTGTTAGTGATACGAGGCCGTTGGGATCCAGCACGGCGTTGCATATTACACTCCTGAACCCACCGATTCCATATTCTGCTAACAGTCGTTCGATCTCGACTAACGCGAGCAGCAATGTCACGATACGATAAACTACAATCGCGACAGGCTACAATCCGACCTTTATCAAAGTCTGACACGTGATGGTACGCATTTCTACTCCTTACACGAGGCATCACAAGAACGTTTCACCTGGCAACGCCGGTCAACTGCTGTTTGTGTATGAGAAATCGGTTGGAAACATACCTCATGTCAGCACGTTGTAGGTGTCACAACCGGCACCAACCTTGTGTGAATGCTCTGAAAAGCTTATCATTTGCATATCACAGCATCTTCTTCCTGTCTGTTAAATTTCGCGTCTGTAGCACGTCATCTTCGTGGTGTAGCGATATTAATGGCCAGTAGTGTACGTTCGTTAGTCAGTGTGACTTACTTTGCCCTCGATTGACGACTTGGCGGATACTTTGGATACGTAAGTTTCAATTATGGCTGTTTAGGAAAGGTGCCACCCATGAATGGCTGTCACGCTTAGTTTCCTTCTGCGAGGAAACGGGAATAACTCGTTGGTTGCTATTTCAGGATAAAATGGGAGATATGGCAAAATTAGAGAGAAGGAACGTTAATAAACGAGACAAACGTAAGTGACGCATTCCTGGCAGGAAATGGCAAAAGAATGGTACCACAAAGACTGGTCTCTAAAAGTGCACCGTGCGTGCAACTACAGCAAGTACAGAGCTGCATCTCATCCACTTCACATCAGGTGATCAAAGTGGCCTCTATGGGACGCAACGCGCACGTCCACACGACGTGTTATGGGTTCCCGTACTATTTCGCACGTCCCAGCCTCTCTCCGAATAGCGTTACAGACTTCATTATCACGCTGTTAAAAGTTCTGCACATCAGGAACAAGTTCAGCCTACACAACGCTTTTCAGATGCCTCCAGAAGTAAAAACCCATGGGGTGTAAGTCCAATGATGTAGCAGGCTAGAGGACCTCCGCATCGTATCCGATGTCAGGGTACATGTTGAGATGGAGGCGAACTGTAATTTGGAGATGGGATGGTTCTCCGTCACGCAGAAAGCACATAATCTGTTGCTTGCCAAAGATGCGTACTCAAGCATACCTGGCGAAGTATTCTGCAGGAAGTCTAAGTACGTTTCTCCGTCGAGGTGTTGTGGAATAATAACCGGTCCAACGATGTGGCCACACACTGATGCTGAACCGATGCTCATGAGACTTCTCAACCCCTCCTAGAGGATTGTCTACAGCCCACAGATGACTATTATGCAGATTGATGATGCCAGTTTTGGGGAAGATTGCTTCGTCTATGACTCATGACAGAAACCCCACAATAGTGACAGTGTACTACGAAAAGTAGGTTTCAAGGGCCACTCTGGGATGAAGAGGTTGGAACGGGAGACGATTTTGAGGCACGTCAAACCAGTCAGAAAACTGATGATTCAAAAAGAAAAACGTAAGAATACCATCGACAAAATCCTTACCGTAGAGGGAATTCCGATGCTGATAATCCTTGGACTCATTGCACGTTATAGGGATAGTAGCGGTTGTCACGCAAGATATACACATTTTGGCTTACAGCATGTTGGCGGGCGACGTGCGTGGAGCTCTAGGGTTCGTATTAACGTCCTGTAGAGACTGGACCTCCATATTTGGTGTACGCACAGCCCGCCGTCTCCTTGCACGTTCGTCTGTCTGAAAGGATACAAGATCATACAAACGCCAAAACGGCTTGAAATGTTGTGGGATGTGTTTGATGTCTGCGAGGGGACTTGTTTTGGCATAGCCTTGCAGCCTCTCGACCGTTTCCATCTGCTGGGCTGTAGACAAACACCATCTCTGGTGGTTCCCGGCGTGAATACCGGACCATTGTGCTGCTCACAGTACCCTGCGTCAATCACGCAGCCTGCAGTAGAAAAGGAAAATATTGCACGTTGACAGAGTACTTTCATTCGTCAGCGCCATCTACCGTGGCAACGATGAATTTCCGGACACATGTTCATAGGATCTTCTTTCCTCCATTTCCAGTCAGGAACCCGTCCCTGCAGTTTGGCGGTACACCCTAAACAAGCAGCGTGTGGTACTCTAGCATCAGCGTGTAGTACTGCATCAAGCTGGAGACGGCTTCCTGCGTAGCTTCATCTTGATATCTTCACCCGTTTCCTCGTATGTTCCTGTGACGGTTTATCCTTAAAGACATACTTATTAATGAGACGCCCAGCTTAACCCGGAGGATAGGATATGTAGTTTGAATTGTGGAAAGAGGCTAAAATAAGAGGCTGTAAGTTACACTCAAACATACAACTTTATTATTTGATCAAACATTACAAGAGCCCAAGAAATTTTTTAAAAAAACAACAGATTTACATCTTTGGGACTTAATTACCGGCTGAAAGCCACTTTAATTTGAAAACGACTGAAAGCCAATAACAAAACGCAAGCATAATCAGAAATTTAAAAGGCAAACCCTATCTTACAACTGTTCTCTATTTAGGCTGAAGGCCCAAAGAATCTGATATTTTCAGAGCAAACAATTGGAATTCAAAATCGGCTGAAAAACCAACACTTAAAGCTAAACAACATTAAATTAAAAAAAAACAAATGCCTTACGTAAAACAGTACTTAATTAGGCGAAACTTAACCAAAACAGAAATTTAAAAGCGAAAGCCTTATCTTAAAAAGCAGTTCTTTCGTTGGGCTGAAGGCCCAAAGAATCACACACTTCAAGAGGAAACAAGTTACATTCAAATCGACTGAAGACCTAACACTTAAAACTTCATGACATTAATTTTATTTTTAAATTCCAAAGGCCTTACGTGAAACAGTTCTTTGAACTAGGCTGAATGTCCTAAGAGCAAAACAAGTCAAACTCAAAATCAGCTGAAGGCCCAACACTTAAAATTCAACAACATTAAATCCTTTAAAATGCCAGCCGGCCGCGGTGGTCTAGTGGTTCTAGGCGCTCAGTCCGGAACCGCGCGACTGCTACAGTCACAGGTTCTAATCCTGCCTCGGGCATGGATGTGTGTGATGTCCTTAGCTTAGTTAGGTTAGTTAGGTTTAAGTAGTTCTAAGTTCTAGGGGACTGATGACTACAGATTTTAAGTCCCATAGTGAAGAGACATTTGAACCATTTTTTTAAAAAATGCCAAACGTCTTACGTGAAACATTTCTTTAAATTAGGTTGAAGGCCAAAAACCACCTTAATTTTTTTTTTAAAATCGGCTAGAATCCATACAAGTGCAAACAACAAAAACGAATAAAAAAAGGCAGTACTCCCAAGGGCGCTCAGAGGTTCGAGGGTCGGCCGGGCTGTCGGGCCAACCATTCACGATCCGACGACAACCCAACCGACCGACAGTCAACGGACTCACCGACAAGATAACTTCCACTTCACCCGACCAGGGCACAACAGGGAGTTCAACGGAACAATGTACAATATTAGCGCCCACAACTAATCATACACGGAGCTGTCAAACTACACACCTTGTTGGACAGCAACAACATGATGAGGAAACTACACTTCCTGAAATTTACGCCAACGGCCAGGCCAGGTAACCGGAACGTTAACGGCCACAAGGCAGAACAATCCGCTGGTGCACTTCAATTCAGATAACCAAATACAGTGAAACTCCACCAGAGGGTGGCTAGAAGATGACAAACAACAACGTGATAAACGCGAGCCGTGCACGGCTCAATTAGCATCACACCTCGCTAGTGGTTGTAACAGATTGCTTAGGCAGAAAGCTATGTGTTGTACCTTACACTTCCATTCCGACAGTTGATGTCCGCAACTTTTGAAAAGGAACTTCCTTTTTGGTCCATTAGGCGTTTGCTCCCCATCTTCTGTGCGCAATGTTTTTGTTTTGTTTCTACATGTACAGTATGCTGGGGCGAAAGCAGCGTCTCTGCGAAAGGGGGTGACGGGCGGCGACATTACGGAGCGTTACTGCTCTTGCTGGAGCGAACGATTGTTCCAGACAGCTTCCTTCCCGCCTGGAAGATACGCTGCGGTCCACGTAACCCCCGGGTAGATGGAAACTTAGTAGTTGGTGTCTCTAAGAAGATAATTCAGACGTTGGTTGACAGCCAGAATATACAAGAGACGTCGTAGAAGGCAAATATTTGATAACTTGGAGCATAATCCAGAATGAAATTTTCACTCCGCAGCGTAGTGTGCGCTGATATGAAACATCATGGCAGACTAAAACCTTGTGACTGACCGAGATTCGAGCTCGGGACGTACATCTTTCGAAGGCAAGTGCTCTACCGACTGAGCTACCCAAGTGCGACACACGACTCGTCCTCACAGCTTTGCTTTCGTAAGGACGGGTCGTAAGTCGCGCTTGCGTAGCCCCGTTTTCGATTCTCGGTCAGCAGACAGTCTTAATCTCCTCCAACGCAGTGAGAAAATTTCATTCTGGAAACTCCCCCACGCTGTGGCTAAGCCATGTCTCTGCACATTCTTTCTCCCAGGAGTGATAGTCTTGAAAGTTTCGCAGGGGAGCTTCTGTGAAGTATGGAAGGTAGGAGACGAGGTACTGGCGGAAGTAAAGCTGTGAGGACAGCTCGGGAGCCGTGGCTGGGTACGAGTTATCAGTTGCTAGAACATTTGCCCTCGAAAGCTAAAAGTTCCCACTTCGAGTCTGGGTTCTACACACACTTTTAATTTGACAGAAAGTTTCACATTGGAACATAACCAATTGTAAAATTGCAACGTACTCGTTTTAACAGAACGCGAATACATGTATAGCAAAGAAGAAGAGTCCGAAATCATTCAGCAATCGCTACCATGTTCAAGAACTTTCCACGTTGACAGCGGGATAGCAGCGGAGGAAAAGCGGTCTTAGGCCGAGACACGGGTGCCACGGTACATCGCCAACTACTTCCAAGTGCTAAAAGGTAGCTTTTATAATCTACGGCGACGGTAAAACAAACGCAAAAGGACTGTTACAGGTCCATAATACATCCCACCGGATGAAGCCTGGGCCTTCGTCTTTAACGGTGATATTGAATCGTGTACGACTGCTTGATCCGCCCCTTTCTTTGTGTATGGTGGCTCAAACCGTCATGTCAGTTGCTGTGACACAGCTTCCTCATTCTCGCTGCTGCCTGCGTCCGACGGGCTTTCCGATTGTGTGTGAGCTGTCGCAGAATCCAGCGGATGGCACCTTTGTCTTCTTCAAAGTGGAAACTGATCCACGACTGGTATTCATTTTTACCGCGAACGTGATAGGCCGTCTCCGAGCATAGAGGACTCTTACGGTGTCTGCTTTTTCACAGAGTATTGGTTGCCCTTCGTTCATCATCATTCAGACTTGTCTGTTAACAAGGGAAACATCTATAAGAAGTGAAATTACCGCTGTACGCTTCCAGCAATTCACCATTGGGTTTTGCAGAGTTCTTCCTCCTCAGTAGTACAGCTACAGCAATTCCAGATCAGGGAGAAATGCATCATATCATAAGCCGCACCTCATTTTCCATTATATAAATAACACATAACAAGCCACACCCCTTTACTATGATGTCATGAACCCCCTCCACTCTACATTCCCGTCCCCCTCTTCCGTCCTTCAAATGTAGTCTATATTTTACCTGATATTAAAACAAAGCAGCAAATCACAGCCTAGTTCTCTGGTGGCCATTAAAAATTAAATAGCTAATCACAATGTAGCTGTCATGTTCAGAAGTATATGAATTTTTCTGTCATATTCAAAGATATGTGACAATATAGTATTTCCAACTCTGTACTGTTGAAGAAAAGTGTTCATTGGTAGAACGAGAAACCGGTGAAAGTTGCAAATTTTTACATTTTATTTATTCGATGACTAGTTTCGGGCTGAGGTCCATTTTCAACACATGATAGTATAGCAGAATATGTTGCGAAAAATGTGCAGAGTTGTCTGTATCTATGTATGTTCATTGCAGGTTTCTGACGTCTTCGGAAGTTCCATTTTCGATTACGTTATGATGATATGAAAAAGAGTCTTGGTCTGAAGCTAGTCAGCGAATGCATAAAAAGTAGAAATTTCCAACTTTCGCTGGTTTTTCGTTCTAGTAATTAACAGAAGTTGCCGACCCAAGTCACTGTAACATGCTGGAAGTTCCTAAAAAGTGTTTATGTCAAATTCTGTACCACCATCTCCCATGTATGCCCACAGTTTAAAAAACGCATGATCTTCATAGGAACTGCGTAAAAATGTTGCCTGGTGCTATGTTAAAAGATATTTGTCAGTGGCTGCAATATTTTCCATGTGTAAAAAAATATTATGTTAATTTGAATTGGCACTATATTTTAAAAAAATGTAAGCATCTTCGACTGAACTCCGTTAATTGACACCATTCAGATAGACACCCCTTTATTTCGTACTTCATTAATTTTTAAGTACCCATCATGTCAAATACTCTCTTACAAAGTAATGCAGCAGGTGTGTGTCTGTTTATAATCAAAACCAAACGGTTTGTATGTCAGTTTTTTTTTGTGTTCACACAAGAGCACTGATAACCTCGATATTGAGCACTCGTTAGCTCCACACACACACCTCGGGGGGGGGGGGGGGGGGAGGAAACGTATTATGCACTTTAGTGCTGCTTCTGGCCAAATAACTGTGAGAAAGAGACTTTGGGCTTCTACAAAAGACTGAGTCATCTTAGTGGTGAGGTGTATAATATCTAAGGCAAACTGCCAAGGTTAGGCATGTCACGACTGATATGGAAACTGGGACAAGCTACAGAAGTGGGGCATGGTACAGCTCATCTCTGTTGCTAGCCACTACTGTTGCTGTTTCTGCCTTGCACAAAATAAAAGAAGGCATCGGCGTTGTAGAATTGGGAAACAACGTTGTATGACGATCCGCCATTTTCCTTACAGGTTCACAGTGTAAGAATAGCTTCATAACCAAAATTTTATGTTGTTGCAAGCAATATCTTGTGAGCTATCTGTAACTGAGATCTGGTAAACAAACTACACGCAACAAATGTGGTATCAGTGTGAAATTACACATTATATTCGTGGGCTCTTTGTCATAGTGTGTAGTTTTTGAGTTTTTTGTGCTAAAAGGTTTCATTTTGAACTACAAGTGAAGGCTAAATAATTTTGATAAACGTAGAGTCTTTGTATTGGATGTTTTACTAACACCATCAGATTACAATTTTTATCTTTCCTCACCATCTTTGTGTGTAATTAGAACATGTTGATTTACATATTTTAGGGAATAAATTATTCATTAAAAGTTGTGTCAGGGTCTTAAATGATTGATTTTCGGTGCAAACGTATGTCAGACACTGTACCTATCATGTCACATATGCTCTCTCTCCCCTCCCACAGCCAAACTCATTTGAAACTTCGCACGCAGCGCACACAAAATACAAAAATAAGTGTTCAAGAATAGGTTGTTTGGGATGGGTCATTCATGCTGACCCAACAGGTCTCTTTAATTGCTGTCACGTGTATACTAAAATAAAAATCAATTATAAATTAATGAAGAAATAAATTTATTACATATTATTATATACAGCCATATCACCATCTATTTTACATTTCATATCAACAACTCTACCACGGACAAAAACACAAATATTATCATCATGTAGAGAAGACTGTGCCAGGATGACGCTTATGCACGCTATTAATACCCCCACGCTTGCGCCCGGCCCCCCTCCCCGACCGGTTTGGACTGGCTCACTCAAGGTCACGTTTGAAAAATCTGCATCTGGCGGCCTGTTAAGACTAGAGCCGCCGGACGAACTAACGTTCATGTTATACTCAGTCTCCACATCCAAAATAGATTCTTTCTTGTTCTCAATCTGCATCTCATGGCTCCCTTCACTTTCTGATACCTCCTCCGATACTTCCGAACTTTCCTCTTCATCATCACCCGTCAACGAAATCTCAATACACAGAGGCTGTACTTCGTCCTCCGATTCCGAAGATACCTCCTTCTTAATCTCATCCTGATACAAACAAAATAAAACAGCCTGTCCTTTTAAGACATCAATTAAAATGGACGAACTAACATTCATGTTATACTCAGTCTCCACATCCAAAATAGTATTGTAAACTATGATGATAATATTTGTATTTTGTCCGTGGTAGAGGTGTTGATATGAAATGTAAAATAGTTGGTGATATGACTATATATAACAGTATGTAATCAATTTATTTATTCATTAATTTATAATTGTTTTTTATTTTAATGTTCACATGACAGCAAATAAAGAGACCTGTTGGGTCAGCATGAATGACCCATCCCAAACAACCCATTCTTGAATACTTATTTTGTATTTTGTGTGTTTTGTGTGTGCTGCGCGCGAAGTTTGAAATGAGTCTGGCTGTGTGCCAGAGGCCGGCGACTCAAGTTTTAACGAGTCGCCGGACGCAGATTTTTCAAACGTGACCTTTCTTGCTTTTTCTCTCCCTCTCTCCACACACACAAACACCTGTATTATTTACAAAGCAATGTAATGCCTTCAAATTCTGCTTCATCAGCGTTCTAAATCTTCAATAAAAGCAATAAGAATTACATTCTGGTATAGCTTACAGTATTTCGAACGACAATATATGTTGTTATGGTCTTCAGTCCAGAGACTGTTTTGATGGAACTCTCTACCCTGTGCAAGCCTCTTCATCTCTGAATAACTACTGCAACCTACATTCTTCTGAATCTGCTAAGTGTATTTATGTCTCGGTCTCCCTCTACGATTTTTACCCTCCACGCTTCCGCCCAATACTAAACTGGTGGTCCGTTTATAACGCTAACGTTACCTTTAGTCCTGTTACGGGAAAAGCCACGTATAACACTAACTTGCCACGTATGTTGCACAAGCTTACCGTGAAACAGGCTAACGTTACCCAGTGAGACGTTTTCGAATATCGTCCTCGCGTGTATATAATGGACCAAGGTATCGTGCTATAATTTGGTATATGGTGAAATTAACAGAAAAACTAAACAGACTTTAACCTTGGGAATCAATGAAAGTGGTAAAATTCATATTTGAATGAAAAAAATGAACGGTCGACAGCAAAATTAGGCAAATTAATTTCAAAATGTGTGTTTAAGAAAATTGAACGTTGGTTATTAAAGTTACTTTTCTTTACATTTCCCTTTGAACAGCGCACAGGATACAAACTGACACAGGGCACTCTGAGCTGTATGTAGCAGCAGTTATGAATAACCCACACACCAGTAAAGGTGCTGAGCAACGTTCAGTGATGCAGCTGGTACTCCAGTTCTCAGTCATGGTCTTTTAAACTAGAGACTATCCGCCTTTTTGTGTTCGGATAGTAGAATTTATGGCTGGTAACACTAACAGTCAGGAGATGGTCGCTTATAAGTAAGAAGTTATCAGATATCCTCAATACCAAAAATCTGCATACAGAGTGCTTCAGTGCAGTAAAGAAAAACTGTCTCCAACCACGTAGTTGACTGAAAAAATATTTTCGGAGAAAGACTTTATACTTTCATCTCTCGAGCTGACACGACTGAGGTAATGCCCACAATCAAAGTTACGAACACCATATTTGATGCTAGGGTGTAATTATACGGTATCTTCATGGGCTCAGTATGCCATTGTAAAGTTTTTGAGTTTCTTTCTGCTGATAACTGCCCACTTTGAATTACATCAACATTTCGAGAAAGTCATATCGGGTTTAACATGACTGCTGAATACATGGCACCACACACATTTCAACCTACTATTCATTTGTAAACCTACCCATCGCTGTTAATATACAAATAACACTCGGGGTTTTTGATGCTGAAGTGTAAGTTCTGATTAGTGTTTTTGCCTGTTTATAATCAATGTATTAGATTTATTTATGTAGTGGGTCAACAGTTAATTTCTGGCACAAATCAGAGATCCACTGCAGTTTCATCTTTACCGTATGCAATAGCATTGACTAATTGTCGTCCACCCAGTAATGTCTTGGAGGTAACGGTGGTCACCCTGTCATCCCGTACGTAAATGTGAACATTTGACGGTAATGCCAAGTATTTATCAGTCTAAAGTCGTCCAGCTGATCCGATATGGTTCATCATGATTTGATCTGCTGTGACATTCTCTTCATCTCAACGTACCTCTTAAATTTTTACAAACAACAAAGCGTTTTATTGTTCCTCAATACAACTGCCCTTTAACAATCATATACTCTTTCTTGCATTAATTTTTGAACCCCTGCAAATGGCTCCAGTATTTTGATTTGTAGTTACAACCTTTCCCATAACACATAATTTATTCCAGCCCGCCCCGTCCCTTCTCCAACAGCGAGGAGCACTTTTTCTGCAGGATGCAAGCGGCATGTGGCAGCTTAGACAGTAACCGCTACCAAGGATGGCGTACGATATGGCCCGTTGAGTGGTTCGCATGCTGGCACTTGATGGCCCAGCACTGAAATCTGCAGCAGTTTGCGGAAGGGTTGCACTTCAGTCATATTGAACTATTCTCTTCAGTCGTCGTTGGTCCCGTTCTTGGAGGATCTCTTTCCGACAGCATCAATATCGGAGATTTGATGTTTTACCGGGTTCTTGGTTTTCACGGTACACTCGTGAAATGATCTTACTGGAAAATCCCCATTTCATCGGTACCTCGGAGATGCTGTGTCCCATCGCTCGTGCACCGACTATAAAACCATGTTCAAGATTTGATAAGCTGCCATTGTCGCAGCAGTAACCGATGCAGCAACTGCGCCAGACACTTTTGGTCTTACATAGGCGTTGCTGATCGCAGCGCCGTATTCCACCTATCTACATATCTCCGTATTTGATTACGCTTGCCCATGCCAGTTTATTTGGCACTTCAATGTAGTCCCCCATTGCAGTTTCCTCCGTCTTATTCGCTGTCTTCCAATTAGTCTTCTTGGCATAATTTTTTTCCCATTTTATAAATAGGTTAAGTAATTTACCCTAGCTTTATTTATTTCTTTATTTTTGACATCACAAGTAAAACATGTTTCGTATTGTTTCATTTTCCATCCTGTCCCTTCCATTCTGATTTTTTTTTGTTTTTGTTATACAATTCAGGCATTTGTTATACAGGTTTGTATCTCTGAACTGCATTCCTTTTGACAGTTTCTAGTCTATTAAGTTCTCGTAATATCTCTTACTTTCTAACACTATAATAAGTCTTTTTATTTCTATGAATGCAGCTATGGTACCTTTCCGAAATTCACCTAATTGTTGTAACACAGGTATGCTGTTTCTCATTCGGCTGCCGTCTATTACACTACTGGAGCAGTGGTCAAATAACTTAACCAGTTCTTGTCTAGTACGCTACAGGATCAGCAATAGAAAACGAACAATGTCTACGCACAGGTCTTTTGGTAAGCTCAGCATCATGGATATCATCAACTTTCAGATTAATCTTATAATATTAATGTATTAGTCAAGTCTCAAGTTTACAATAATGGGTGAATCGTCTTCAAAAAGTAAAATATGTCGAATATGTACAAGTATCGCAACTAATAAGGTTGGTTTTAAGGTGCCTTGACATTTGTTGGATGCCTCTTGTTAAGTTTTTGAGCACAGAGTTTGTCACATAATCAACATCATAAAACCTATTTTTCATTATTCTTGGACTTCCTCTTACTAATGTCAGTAGAAGTAAAATAAACGTAACTCAATACAAAGAATGTAAGCTTAATGCCGTTCAAAATCAGTGATGAGTGATATTCAGCTAATAATCTTGATAAGCTGTTCAAGAAACTTGAAACTTTTGAAGAGAGGGATACTATTTGGGCGTTGCAACACAAAGTTCAACTACTTATTTATGTTAATGGAAATAAAGGTTGCAAGATTATACACAAAATTGCGAAAAGCGATATCAAATAAAACAGCAATAATAAATGCTCAGTGAAAGGACGATCCCCGATCATTTCCCGCCGGTCTATATCCTGCAAATCATGCAAACTGCCTGTCTAAATATATTCCATACCAGAACATATTAAAGCTTCATAAAATACAATTTTCTACCAAGCTGAACCATTTTCATATATTCTAAAAACAAAACAAATGCGTCTGTGTTACCGTCGATAGCATTCAGTATTCTGATTACGAATTTATGTATGTGGAAGAAAACAAAGCTAAGAAGGAATTTCGAGTCGTGCCATCATAAGTTACAAAGCAACGTCTTGCAAAACATATACATCCATTAACATCGCAGACTGCTGATAAAGATATATGTCATTTCTGTTGTATAAAAAAAGTGTCGAGAGTAACTTGTAGTAGCAGTCATTCTTATCACTATACTGTAGTATATGAGAATTATCTGCGATACTTTAGTTCCAAAGAAAAATTAGCTGCACTTTCAGTTGTTTACACAGTTTAGGCCAGTCTGCATAATGATGCCTCCTGGCAAGAACAAGTTTATAAAATTTATCAAGGTTAGTAACACACTAAAACAGTCTTTTGCCATTTGTGATGATACGGAAAGTGTGTCAGAGCCAGTTGTTACATGTCATCATTGTAGAGACTCTGGTTCACATTCCACTCAAATACATTTGCATACACCATTCAGCATAACCTACGATGTACACTGTAGATATGACCAAGAATATTCAGAGTTTAAATTATACAGAGGAAGCGACTGCATGGAATAGTTAACCCAACAGTTGCAAATAATCACTAGAAACGACAGTTTATTGCGAAATTAAAATATGCGAATTAGACCAAAAGAAGAATTAGAATTTCATTCAGAGGAAGGTCTCCCATATTCGCCGAGACCCATTTAAGGAAGGAGATTTCAAATGCAGGCACCACTGCCATTTGGCTGGTGCATATCGAGGCACTACACACGCCAGCAGCAACACGATCTACCGACCGCAGCTATACAATGGCAGCCATATTTCACGATTTGAGTAATTATGACTGCCATCTCTCGTTCACAAATGTATGTGAACAAATGATGAAAGAAGGTGATGAAGAAATTGAACTAAACCCACAACGTATTTCTCTGCTGCTTTCAAAAATGGAGACGTACAAATCATTTACATAACGTCATCCGCCAAGAGAGGCACTGCAATATAAATTACCGAGTTATCGACTTCCTTAATTTTTTCAGATGTTCTCTCGAAAAGCGTGCATCGTACTTGACATCAAATAACTCAAGATTATAGGGATATATTTTTCTGATGATCACAGTTTCGATCTAGTCATTGAGAAGCTGGTATTTGCATGTAAATATGTGCACAGTGAACTCAGCCTGCTCTGTTCCTCCATGAGATACACAGCGCAGTGGACATCGGCGCTCAGGTTGATGCCATGTTCCTTGATTCCAGTAAGGCATTTGACACCGTCCCGCATTGCCGTTTAATGAAAAAAATACGAGATGACGGAGTATCGGAGCAGACTTGCGACTGGTTTCAAGACTTTCTTGCAGATAGGACTCAACATGTCTGTCTTAACGAAACTAAATCGACAGATGTAAACGTAATGCACCCATTCATGTCTATTGTGCATTCCGACGAACTTGGGCAATTCCAGTAGTACAGTACGACACCCCACACCAGAATTGCTACAGAGTGACTCCAGGAACACTCTTATGAGTTTAAACAATTCCGCTAGCCACCAAACTCCCCAAATGCGAACTTTACTGAGCATACCTGGAATGTCTTGCAACGTGCTGTTCAGAAGAGATCTCCACCGTCTCGTACTCTTACGGATTTCTGGACAGTCCTGCAGGATTCCTGGTGACGATTCCCTCCAGCACTACCTCATTAGTCGAGGCTTCGCCATGTCGTGTTGTGGCGTGGGCCCTACACGATATTAGGCGGGTGTACCAGTTTCTTTCGCTCTTCATTGTAATTTTAATGCCTAGTAGAGTATTTCATTGAGTCACAGTCAGCAGAACTGTTTAATGCGGTATAGCCTGTAAACTACTTTCAGGCGGAGTCAGACGAAAGGGCTCTACCACGTTCTTCTAGATGTAATTGTAATAATATGACCATACACATTCACATTATTAAATTATGGAACTTTCTATAGTTTACCAGCTCTAAACAGGATCATCTACTCTACTGGCCATTAAAATAGCTACACCACGTAATGACGTGCTACAAACACGAATCTAACCGACAGCAAGAAGATGCTGTGATATGCAAATGATCAGCTTTTCAGAGCATTCACACAAGGTTGGCGCCGGTGCCGACACCTACAACGTGCTAATAAGAGGAAAGTTTCCAACCGATTTCTCATACACAAACGGTAGTTGACCAGCGTTGCCTGGTGAAACGTTGTTGTGATGCCTCGTGTAAGGAGGAGAAATTCGTACCATCACGTTACCGACTTTGATAAAGGTCGGATTGTAGCCAATCGCGAATGCGGTTTATCGTATATCAACATTGCTGCTCGCGTTGGCCGAGACCCAATGACTGTTAGCAGAATATGGAATCGGTGGCTTCAGGAGGTTAATATGGAACGCCGTGCCGTATCCCAGCGGCCTCGTATCACTAGCAGTCGAGATGACAGGCATCTTAGCCCCATGGCTGTAACGGATCGTGGAGCCACGTCTTCATCTCTGAGTCAACAGATGGGGACGTATGCAAGACAACAACCAGCTGCACGAACAGTTCGAAGACGTTTAGAGCAGCATGGACTGTCAGCTCGGAGACCATGGCTACTGTTACCCTTGACGCTGCATCACAGACAGGAGCGCCTGCGCTGGTGTACTCAGCGACGTTTGGGTGCACGAATAGCATAACGTAATTTTTTCGGATGAATCCATATTGTGTTTACAGCATCATGATGGTCCCATCCATGTTTGGCGACATCGCGGTGAACGCACATTGGAAGCGTGTATTCGTCATCGCCATACCTGCGTATCACCCGGCGTGATGGTATAGGGTACCATTGGTTACACGTCTCGGTCACCTCTTGTTCGCATTGACGGCACTTTGAACAGTGGACGTTACATTTCAGATGTATTACGACCCGTGGCTCTACCCTTCATTCGATCCCTGCGCAACCCCACATTTCAGCAGGATAATGTACGATCGTATATTGCAGGTCCTGTACGGGCCTTTCTGGATACAAAAAATGTTCGACTGCTGCCCTGGCCAGCACATTCTCCAGACCTCTCACCAATTGAAAACGTCTGGTCAATATTGGGCGACAAACTGGCTCGTCACAATACGCCAGTCACTACTCTTGATGAACTGTGGTATCGTGTTGAAGCTGCATGGGCAGATGTACCTGGAGGCGTCATCCAAGCTCTGTTTGACTCAATGCCTAGGCGTATCAAGGGCGTTATTACGGCCAGAGTTGGTTGTTCTGAGTACTGATTTCTCAGGATCTATGCACCCAAATTGCGTGAAAATGTAATCACATGTCAGTTCCAGTATAATATACACTCCTGGAAATGGAAAAAAGAACACATTGACACCGGTGTATCGGACCCACCATACTTGCTCCGGACACTGCGAGAGGGCTGTACAAGCAATGATCACACGCACGGCACAGCGGACACACCAGGAACCGCGGTATTGGCCGTCGAATGGCGCTAGCTGCGCAGCATTTGTGCACCGCCGCCGTCAGTGTCAGCCAGTTTGCCGTGGCATACGGAGCTCCATCGCAGTCTTTAACACTGGTAGCATGCCGCGACAGCGTGGACGTGAACCGTATGTGCAGTTGACGGACTTTGAGCGAGGGCGGATAGTGGGCAAGCGGGAGGCCGGGTGGACGTACCGCCGAATTTGCTCAACACGTGGGGCGTGAGGTCTCCACAGTACATCGATGTTGTCGCCAGTGGTCGGCGGAAGGTGCACGTGCCCGTCGACCTGGGACCGGACCGCAGCGACGCACAGACGCACGCCAAGACCGTAGGATCCTACGCAGTGCCGTAGGGGACCGCACCGCCACTTCCCAGCAAATTAGGGACACTGTTGCTCCTGGGGTATCGGCGAGGACCATTCGCAACCGTCTCCATGAAGCTGGGCTACGGTCCCGCACACCGTTAGCCCATCTTCCGCTCACGCCCCAACATCGTGCAGCCCGCCTCCAGTGGTGTCGCGACAGGCGTGAATGGATGGACGAATGGAGACGCGTCGTCTTCAGCGATGAGAGTCGCTTCTGCCTTGGTGCCAATGATGGTCGTATGCGTGTTTGGCGCCGTGCAGGTGAGCGCCACAATCAGGACTGCATACGACCGAGGCACACAGGGCCAACACCCGGCATCATGGTGTGGGGAGCGATCTCCTACACTGGCCGTACACCTCTGGTGATCGTCGAGGGGACACTGAATAGTGCACGGTACATCCAAACCGTCATCGAACCCATCGTTCTACCATTCCTAGACCGGCAAGGGAACTTGCTGTTCCAACAGGACAATGCACGTCGGCATGTATCCCGTGCCACCCAACGTGCTCTAGAAGGTGTAAGTCAACTACCCTGGCCAGCAAGATCTCCGGATCTGTCCCCCATTGAGCATGTTTGGGACTGGATGAAGCGTCGTCTCACGCGGTCTGCACGTCCAGCACGAACGCTGATCCAACTGAGGCGCCAGGTGGAAATGGCATGGCAAGCCGTTCCACAGGACTACATCCAGCACCTCTACGATCGTCTCCATGGGAGAATAGCAGCCTGCATTGCTGCGAAAGGTGGATATACACTGTACTAGTGCCGACATTGTGCATGCTCTGTTGCCTGTGTCTATGTGCCTGTGGTTCTGTCAGTGTGATCATGTGATGTATCTGACCCCAGGAATGTGTCGATAAAGTTTCCCCTTCCTGGGACAATGAATTGACGGTGTTCTTATTTCAATTTCCAGGAGTGTATTTGTCCAATGAATACCCGTCTATCATCTGCATTTCTTTTTGTTGTAGCAGTTTTAATGGCCTGTACTGTAGTATCTTAGAAGACAGATTAAGGAAAGGTAAACCTTCGTTCCTAGCATTTGTAGAATTAGAGAAAGCTTTTGACAATGTTGACTGGAATACTCTCTTTCAATTTCTGAAGGTGGAAGGGGTAAAATATATGGAGCGAAAGGCTATTTACAATTTGTACAGAAACCAGATAGCAGTTATAAGAGTCGAGGGACATGAAAGGGAAGCAGTGGTTGTGAATGGAGTGCGACAGGGCTGTAGCCTCTCCCCGATGTTCAATCTGTATATTGAGCAAGCAGTGAAGGAAACAAAAGAAAAATTAAGAGTAGGTATTAAAATCCATGGAGAAGAAATAAAAGCTTTGAGGTTCGCGGATCACATTGTAATTCTGTCAGAGACAGCAAAGACTTGGAAGAGCAGTTGACCGGAGTGGACAGTCTCTTGAACGGAGGGTATAAGATGAAAATCAACAAAAGCAAAAGGAGGATAATGGAATGTAGTCGAATTAAGCCTGGTGATGGTGAGGGAATTAGATTAGGTAATGGTGGTGGTGGTGGTGGTGGTGGTGGTGGAGGTGGTTAGTGTTTAACGTCCCGTCGACAACGAGGTCATTAGAGACGGAGCGCAAGCTCAGGTTATTGAAGGATTGGGAAGGAAATTGGCCGTGCCCTTTCAAAGGAACCATCCCGGCATTTGCCTGAAACGATTTAGGGAAATCACGGAAAACCTAAATCAGGATGGCCGGAGACAGGATTGAACCGTCGTCCTCCCGAATGCGAGTCCAGTGTGCTAACCACTGCGCCACCTCGCTCGGTTTAGGTAATGAGACACTTAAAGTAGTACACGAGTTTTGCTATTTGGGGAGCAAAATACGTGATGATGGTCGAAGTAGAGAGGATATAAAATGTTGATTGGCAATGGCAAGGAAAGCGTTCCTGAAGAAGATAAACTTGTTATCATCGAGTATACATGTAAGTGTCAGGAATTCGTTTCTGAAAGTATGGAAGTGAAACATGGAAGATAAATAGTTTAGACAAGAAGAGAATATAAGCTTTCGAAATGTGGTGCTACAGAAGAATGCTGAAGGTTAGATGGGTACATCACATAACTAATGAGGAGGTATTGAATAGAATTGGAGAGAAGAGAAATTTGTGGGACAACTTGACTAGAAGAAGGGATCGGTTCTTAGGACACGTTCTGATGCATCAAGGGATCACCAATTTAGTACTGCATGGCAGCGTGGAGGGTAAAAATCGTAGAGGGAGACCAAGAGATGAGTACACTAAGCAGATTCAGAAGGATGTAGGCTGCAGTAGGTACTGGGAGATGAAGAAGCTTGCACAGGATAGAGCTGCATGAAACCAGTCTCAGGACTGAAGACAACAACAACAACAACAACAACAACAGTGTAGTTTTAGATGGAGGCTGACGAAAGGGCTCTACCGCGTTCTTCTAGATGTAATTGTAATAATATGAGCGTACAGATTCACATTTATAAAATTACGGAACTCTCTATTGTTTACTAGCTTTAGCGAGGATCATCTAGTATACACAGAAGAGTTCCTCTCCTGTTTCAGAGTCGTGCAACATGGGATATCCGCAAGCAGCATCAGGAATCGGCGGAGCTGCTTACGGCAGCGGAGGCAGGAAGGCGGAAGGGTTTCCAGCCTCGACGCGCACAAGGCGGTCGTTAATTGGTCGCAGCGCCGCTAATTGACTATCGGCGCTGTGGAGCCGCGAGCCCGCGCTTGTGTTTGTGCTGGCGGTAATCACGTTACAGCCGGGACGCGAACACCGCCAGCCAAGACTTCATTAAAATTCTGGCGCCGCCTTCCGGCTTTATTGGCCAATTTTGTTTTGGTTACGGGCTGGGCTTCCGCTGCCCAAAACAACACCGCGGGGGAGCAGATGCTGCCTGCTGCCTCGAGTCGGAGCGTCTGCGGTGCCGCCAGCTATGTCAGCTCCACACGGCAGAACTCTGTCGGCCGATAACTTCTCTCGGATGTGGGACCTCTAGGGCCGGAGGTTATCGTTGAATCAACCGGATTCCGGCTACATCTGTTTTCCTAACACCACTTCTCCTGAGTGTTAAAACCACTCAAAATAACCGGTTCTGGTTTTTTATTCCTATTATACTCTGCAATATACGTAGGCCGGTCGGAGTGGCCGAGCGGTTCTAGGTGCTACAGTCTGGAGCCGCGCGACCTCTACGGTCGCAGGTTCGAATTCTACGTCGGCCATGGATGTGTGTGATGTCCTTAGGTTAGTTAGGTTTAACTCGTTCTACGTTCTAGGGGACTGATGACCTCAGATGTTAAGTCCCATAGTGCTGTGCTCAGAGCCATTCGAACCCTTTTTTTTTTTTTTAATAAACGTTTAAGTCGAACAAAGATTTTGACTCCCTCAGTTTCAGGATGCCTACAATGAAGAGCCAAAAGATTATGACCACCTGCTTAATAGCTTGTTTGTCCTTCTTTGGAACGAAATACATAAATGATTTTGCGTATCAGCGAAACTGTCTCTAGGTTTGTTGAGGCTTTGAAACGTCCCCTTATTATAAATGACTGTGCTGATAAACCTCTTACGTTATTTGATTTTCAAACAGATGAGCAAAACTGAACGTACTTCGACATTTCTCTCTTTACTTATTCTGATCATCACTAAACTGACACACAATATTATTAGAGCAACGCAATCTGATTTTCAATAATCCCTACAAAAGAATGGCCCTGACTAACAATAACCTATACCTTTCATGAATCACTTACCTCTCAAAAATCTTCGTTAGTCGAACTAGTGCAATACTGCCAGCTAAATAAAAGATTCTAACTACTGAAGGCACTAACTCATGACAGGCATGGTTAGCAAATGAAAGATTTTGATAGAGAAGAGCCAGCCGGGGTGGCTGAGCGGTTCTAGGCGCTACAGTCTGGAACCGCACGACTGCTACAGTCGCAGGTTTGAATCCTGCCTCGGGCATGGGAGTGCGTGATGTCCTTAGGTTAGTTAGGTTTAAGTAGTTCTAAATTCTAGAGGACTTATGACCTCAGAAGTTAAGTCCCATAGTGCTCAGAGCCATTTGAACCATTTTGATAGAGAAGAAACAACGCATTTACCTTAATAGTGATCACGTCATTATATATATATATATATATATATATATATATATATATATATATATATATATATATATATATATATATATATCAGTTCATTACATCCAGTCTTACAAATTTCGTTTTCTGACAGATACACGTCCAGATTGTCCATGCTCAAAACTCTGGCATCTCTCCCCCCACATCCACCACTGCAGGCGGCTCACCTCCAACTGCGCAACGCCACTCGCTGTTCACATCCATCTGCCCAACACTACAATAGCAAATATTCCAACAATGCAAATCAGCCACAGACTGCACACAGCACAGTCAATGATTTTCATACAGAGCGCTACGTGGCGTTACCAATATAAAACCGAGCGAGGTGGCGCAGTGGTAAAACGCTGGACTCGCATTCGGGAGGACGACGGTTCAATGCCGCGTCCGGCCATCCTGATTTAGATTTTCCGTGATTTCCCTAAATCGCTACAGGCAAATGCCGGGATGGTTCCTTTCAAAGGGCACGGCTGACTTCCTTCCCGTCCTTCCCTAATCTGATGAGACCGATGACCCCGTTGTCTGGTCTCCTTCCCCAAAACAACCCAACCCAACCCAACAACAACAACCAATATAAAAACCTAAACAGCATACTTACAGCTTGTGGCATTAGATGTCTACACACAGGTCATATAATTCGTGTAAGTAACGGACGACTGATTTGCGTACGCGGTGACGGCGCTTAATAGCGGCCCCGATTGATTCCATGGGATTCACATCAGGCGAATTTGGCGCCGAGACATCAACTGAGTTTACTACTCCAGTGCTCCTCAGACCACTGCAGCAATGTTCTGGCTTCGAGACACGGACAATTATACTGCTGAAAGATGACATAGGTCGTCGCGGAAGGTATCAAGCATAAAGGGATGCAGGTGGTTCGCAACTGTCAGTGTGTCTTCGATTACTACCACAGGACCCATCAAAGCGCAGCAGAATGCCATCCATACCATAGTATTGCTCGCACCATCCCTGCGTCCGTCGCATGTTTCGAGCCGCCGTTTACTACGGTGACGGCGTTTGTGGAGACAGCCATCTACCTAGTGCAAAAAAATGTGATTCAGCGAAAGAACCGAGACGTTTCCATTTATCGATTATCGTATTCCGACGGTCGCTTGGCCACTGCTCAACATGTGAACACATAGGGACAGTCCACTGCGGAGCTGCACTATAATTGATGATGTCGTTGGGTCAACATGTGAGCGCGGATGGTTGTCTGCTGCGGAGCTCGATAATCAACAACATACGATAAAAGGTGTGCTCCGAAATACCTGCGCGTGGAACAGCACTGTGCTCTTTCGGCAGAGAAGTCGCAGGTCACCATCTATCCTACTTTAGCTACATGGTATTTCTCGTCCTTAATATTCTTGTGGTAAAGCAGTTTCTCCTGGTGTCCCTACGGGAGGAGCTATTGTTACTTCAGTGACCGGCGCTCAGAAGCGTCTCCTCAAAAGAACTCTCGTCAGGTGAATGGCCTTGGCCTTTCAGGATCACGACGCGTACCTTCAGGGACCTCATTCGGCCTGCATGACCCAATTACACCTGCTCCCTCGCAGCTCAACTTAATATACAAATACGTATATGAATGTTAACTGCATTAATTTGCTACTGGCAGTGAGAAGTTCTGATATATATAATTACTTAATGGAGATTAATTATTGTGGTATAATTTCGTATTAGTGATCGGACAGTTTTGGGAATAACATTCACGTATCACAAACGCACATTTTCAATAATTTCTTCCTTAGATGAAGGCCAACATTTAACACCAGCCGATATCTCTTTGCCTGAAATTTCCTCTTTGAATGTGCTAATATGCATTTTATGTCCTCCTTGCTTTGTCCGTCATTTGTTATTTCGCTTCCATGATTCCAGAATTCCAACTTCGTGGTCCCCAATTTTGACATTAAGTTTACCAGTAATAACGTTTCTGTTCTCCATTACTTTCGTCTTTATTCGGTTTACTCACCATCCGTAAACTGTCCTCATCAGACTGTTCACTCCATTAAAAACGTCCTGTTATTATTTCTCACTTTCACAGAAATTTACAATTTTGTCGGCGAATATTATCACTGACAGCGTTTCACCAGTCTTTTCCTACAGCTTAAATTAACTTTTCTGAGAATTTCGAGAATTTTACATTATTTTACATGGTCGAACGCTTTTACCAGATCGACAGAGCTGATGAACATATCTTGATTTTCCTTAAAGCTCCCTCCCACTGACAATCCCGTGTGAAATGGCTCTCTGCTGTCCTTATCTTTCCAACAGATATACCGATCATGTAGAAGATGCTCAGATTTCCTTTCAATCATCACATATTTTAAGGACTTAAATAATAGGGTAGTTATATCTGAAAAAAGAAATTAAAGTCCATAAGGAATTAAGCAAGGCAGAAAGCGCCGACTCTTGAAGTTATATCACAGGATGCAATCAATCACACTAGGTAACGTCATAGGGCATGAGTCTACAGACACCCGGAAGAAATGTTTCGCAGTCTATCATCTACAGTCGAGCACGGCTGACAGAGTCAAATTCCCGTGGCCGTAAAGGAGCCCTAGACCGTAGATTCGGTAGAGCTCGGCACCGCAGAGCGAAGACGTACTTCCATCTGCAATGGCGGTGAGAAGGTGGTGGTGAAACGTAACTGGCGATCTATGCGTGGGGTGACTGTCCAAAGAGAACCGACATCCGATGCTGCTGATATTACTGGAAACAAATTTCCAGGTGTTGAAAGAGCCAAAAATCGTCACGCTATTCTTCAAAACGTTAGTCCAGGTTCTAAACATTCATGGTGGTGTCTGTTTGTTCTATATCGTGTCTCCCTACCACTTTCGCGCAACGACGCTCTGAGCGTGTTTTTTAGGGAATTAACTAGTTTGAACCTGGGACCTGTTGCTGGTAAGGAGACGCCAGACCACACATGACATGTAGAATTCAGAAGAGTTCAGTGAGACTAGCGATGATATAACCAAATACTAAATTATCTCAGCGTCAGCTCCACTGCACTCCCTGTAAAAGAATCTTAATACTAACTAAATTTAGTGGAAGGGGTTCAAGGCTTTCCTATTTTTAGTTAGCTGGTAATATAACGTCGAAAAAGCAGTTAAGTTTACAATTGGAAATTTTATTTTACTCACAAAACATTGTTTATATATTGCACTATTGATAAAAGGAAGTGTTTTGATACAGGATGGTAAAAACCAACAGGGTCCAACAAAAATGTGAACGAATTTTCCCTGAATGGGTTTCCAAGTTCTACAATGGATCGAAGGATGACCTATGCCATATCACATCTATAATCTAGGTTTAAATTAAGTTTCACAAAAGAGAAAACTATCAACATGGTCTACAGTGACCCTCAATTATCTTTAATAACTTATCTAACTTGTCGTAAGTTACAGTGGCTGATGTGGCTTCTCAATAACTATATAAAAGAAAAATCATCGCCTTTCAGATCTGTTCTTCAAGTGGCAAATGTGAACACCATGAGTTTTAATTAACTATCGACACTAGTATTACGCAAAAAAGGGGGTGTAACAGATGAGACTTCTGCAGTTCTGAGTGAAGCTTTATGCGCTGCTAAGCGGCATCGCGTGCATTTATTACCTTGTCGCTGTTCGTCAGGGGGGCGGCGGCCTGCGCAGCAGCCGTCCAGCTCGCCGTCTCGGAACTAACTCTCCTCTAACTTCTCCTTACTACAATTTACCGAAGTTGGTTTAAAAAGAAACTATCTGGCTGTGTTTTCATCTGACCAATCATGGTCTCAATGTTAACCTTAAGCTCCGCCTACAAAAATTCAGTCTATCCAATGAGAAACGTTATACTTTTCGTGGTGGGGCAATGTTTTTAAAGTTTGCAAAGTAACAGAGACGCTAAAAAGTCACGCTAAAACCTGCAGCTGGTGTGGTCCTTTTAGCGTTATCGTAAGATCTATACTGTTCTTCTGGAGGGCTCTAGCTATTAACATGGGCTGGGGGGTTGTCCTTGACGTAACAGGGACGCGAAAAAGTCTCACGCTAAAACGTGCGGGTCGTAGACTTAGAGGAAGGATGGCGACGTGGGTGTCCAGTCCGTCCCTTATCGTAAAGGCCTTCTAGCTTAACACGGTTCTGCTCTCGGCTTCTGTCCTCGTTTCTCCCCTCGGAACTGCGTCGGTCTCACAGTGGGAAGGTACGACATGCATTTAGGCATTCTTGTGTTAGTCTGTGGTATTCCATTTGCTCACTCGTTACTCGTATTAATTTGGTTAATTTAATGTCACGATTTATTCGGAGCTATGTGACATACTACTGGATTTGCTTATCATGGAAGGTGTTGGATTTGCCTGACACCTTACAAGGTGTGGAATATTTGGCGTAATCAATGTGGTACTCATTAATTTTTAGTCGTTGGCGTCATCATTTTCTCTTGGTCCAGTAGCGCAGTAATGCTCTATGTGCGCAGCAAGTCGGGTCATTTCGTTGCCTCCTGTAGCCGACCTAATTACGCAAAGCCGAAGCGACGTCCTAGTCATTTCGTGAGTTGATCAAGAAGGCACTCTCAGCGCTCGTTTCCGCGCCGTTTAGCATTGTCTGCAGTATCCATAAGTTCGATTCTGCTGTGATGACGCTTACAACAGCAGCGTACTTCACTACTCGCATAATCATACTTTCATACAGGATGAGCTCTTGAGAGTAATACAGACACTGCGATATCATATCTATCTGCCGATACCGAGCAAGTGACTGTAAAGTACAACGTCTGACGTGTACGGGAATATGTACAATATATGTACAAGTCGCAGACGCATGGTTGACGATTTATGGAAGTTTGGGTGTGGCCGCGAGTCGTGTACAGATGATGGTAAGGTGACTGCTTGCGATAAGCGGGAAATCCGGGTTCGAGTACTGGACCGGCACAAATTTTCACTGTCGCCATTCCATTCTATAGCTGATGGCACTCCTTATTCCCAATTTAATGTGTCTTACGTGGAAAATTCGTTCTTATACATAACTCTGTAGTTAGGTGACATGTCACAGCCACTGCACAAGTAACTTGTAAAAGAGGCCCCGTGCTGTGTAGAATCGAAAGCTGGTAAAGCATGAAGGAAGATAGCACTGAAATACTAATGGCCTTCTACGCCTTGGAGAATGTCTTCTGCTAGGCGTTGGAGCTGGTGAGTAGCGAGGTAACCACGCTAGAAGCCTAACTGGCGGTTTGGGACGAGCCCCTCCGTATCAACGCCCCTTTGAAGACGCGTCAGGCATAGCGTCTCAAACAGTTTTCACAGCCTGGGAAGGCGGCTTATTGGGCGATATCTTTGGATATCACGCATCCTTGCCATGTTTCGGGAAAATTTGGAAATTTGTGGTAACCTCTGTGGGACCAAACTGCTGAGGTCATCGGTACCTAGGCTTGCACACTACTTAATCTAGCTTAACCTTACTTACGCTAAGGACAACCCACACAACCGTGCCCCAGGGAGGACTCGAACCACAGGCGGGAAGAGCCGCGCGAGCCGTGGTGAGGCGACCTACATCGCACGGCTACCCCGCGCGGCAGGTTTCGGGATTGCGGCGATCTCGGAGTCATAACAGACTATCGGAAATCCTCCTGGGCTGAGTATTCGATTGAAGGTTATTGCAGATAGGCCATTTTGACACCGGTGAAGTCAACCAGTTGGCAGTCTTGAGTACATCGCTGTTGTGAAATCTTTGCTCATCTAACCACTTTTCCAAGTGCGAGAGGGTGAAACACACTACTGGCCATTAAAATTGCTACACAAAGAAGAAATACAGATGATAATCGCGTATTCATTGGACAAATATGTTATACTAGAACTGAAATGTGATTACATTTTCACGCAATTTGGGTGGATAGATCCTGAGAAATCAGTACCCAACCACCTCTGGCCGTAATAACGGCCTTGATATGCCTGGGCATTGAGACGGAGCTTCGATGGCGTGTACAGGTATAGCTGCCCAAGCAGCTTCAACACGATACCACAGTTCATCAAGAGTAGTGACTGGCGTATTGTGACGAGCCAGTTGCTCGGTCACCATTGACCAGACTTTTTCAATTGGTGGGAGGTCTGGACAATGTGCTCGCCAGGGTAGCAGTCGAACATTTTCTGTATCCAGAAAGGCCCGTACAGGACCTGCAATATACGATCGTACATTATCCTGCTGAAATGTGGGGTTGCGCAGGGATCGAATGAAGGGTAGAGCCACGGGTCGTAATACATCTGAAATGTAACGTCCACTCTTCAAAGTGCCGTCAATGCGAACAAGAGGTGACCGAGACGTGTAACCAATGGTACCCTATACCATCACGCCGGGTGATACGCAGGTATGGCGATGACGAATACACGCTTCCAATGTGCGTTCACCGCGATGTCGCCAAACATGGATGGGACCATCATGATGCTGTAAACACAATATGGATTCATCCGAAAAAATTACGTTATGCTATTCGTGCACCCAAACGTCGCTGAGTACACCAGCGCAGGCGCTCCTGTCTGTGATGCAGCGTCAAGGGTAACAGTAGCCATGGTCTCCGAGCTGACAGTCCATGCTGCTGCAAACGTCGTCAAACTGTTCGTGCAGATGGTTGTTGTCTTGCAAACATCCCCGTCTGTTGACTCAGGGATCGTGACGTGGCTGCACGATCCGTTACAGCAATGCGGATAAGATGCCTGTTATCTCGACTGCTAGTGATACGAGGCCGTTGGGATTCCGCAGGGCGTTCCGTATTACCCTCCTCAACCCACTTATTACATATCCTGCTAAGAGTCATTTGATCTCGACCAACGCGAGCAGCAATTTCGCGATACGATAAACCGCAATCGCGATAGGCTACAATCCGACCTTTATCAAAGTCGGAAATGTGATGGTACGTATTTCTCCTACTTACACAAGGCACCACAACAACGTTTCACCAGCTAACGTGTAACCTCCCCCTCACTTATCGACCTTAATGACAGTGAAAAGTTAAACCGCGTTTACCTAATGGAAATTTGGGATAAGCAATCGTCACCGAAGTTAATCTGTCGGTAAAGAGGGAGGAGAGGGTTACATCTAAATGAAAGGAATTAACAATTAACTAGTGTAATTATTGAGATTTGGGGAAAATTACGGTCGCCAGTACTATGGACAATTACTATACTAACTGAAAAAGAAAGGTTATTGCACATATAATTAGCACTAGAAGCGTGGCAACTGAAGGTTGACACGTGTAGTGTGAAAACTGAAAGTTTGTCTGAAGTAATAAATTTCGCTACACTCTGACTTAATTTAGCAAAAGAATTAAAAAAACCGGAAAAGTGAAAGTTAATTTAGTGACTGAAATTAATAGTGAGCTTTGTTTCTGAAGCACAACGAAATTCAATAAAATAAGGTTAGGCTTGGGCTACCTCAACAATCATTTCAAAAGCTACTTGAATCTACGCAATTCAGAAATAAGAGATTTAACTTTGAACTTGAATTTAATGATTCTGAACAATTAAAAATAGTAAAATTTAGTACGTACCAAGCTGAGCTGCAGTCGCAGGTAAGCTAAAATACGGTAACAAAACTCGCACTCTTAATTTGTGCTTGTGTAATCTAAATATTGTAGCCAGCTATGAATACCTTAACTGAACTTTGAAATTAAAGCAGTGAAATCGAATGATATTGCTTTAATGCTGGCGTTTGAATTTCAACGACTTTCTGGTTCATTCTGGAAAAGGAAGGGATCCTGCTTGGTAATGCAACAAAGGTTAAAGCTACGTTGGTGTAATTTAGTGTTAAAAATTTAGCAGTTTGAAAAGCTGAGGTCTGCCATACTGTTCTAAAACTTTACGTGCCACCGGTCTTCCTTGTTGGTTGATTGAAGGTTTGAAGTCGTCGATCGAGGAGGTGGCGACAGTCACTCACACTCGGCCGTCGCTGTTGCAGAAGCTGGTCTACAGCCGAAACGGACTTTTGATGTGTGCCAGCTAACGCTTCCCGTCATAGCAATTCGAGCGCAATTACATACTGCCAAACCCCGAAAGCGCGGCAACTCGCGGGAGCGTCACACAACACACCTGCTCCACTGCACTACTCCAGCCAGACTCTATCTCTGCCCGCATTCCACGCGCCCTAGTTCACACTACCAAAGATCCTAAACACTTTGGTTCTCCACACGACCTATCGATGTATTCGTTCGATAGTATAGACCCAGCGTAAAAATACAAATAGTATTTACAAAACAAACCAATTATATGTAAACATAAATGCATGTATATACAAATAGTAAAACAATTACAATATACAAAGACACAGAAACGTCATATCTTTAGGTAACAAAATAAGGAAAACAATTTAAAGTACAATAGATGGAAATAGGAGGATATGCATTTCCGGCGTTACAAACGCCGGTCATCTGCTGTTGGTGTATGAGAAATCGGTTGGAAACTTTCCTCACGTCAGCAAGTTGTAGGTGTCTCCAGCGGCGCCAACCTTGTGTGAATGCTCTGATAAGCTGATTATTTGCATATCACAACATCTTTTTCCTGTCGGTTAAATGTCTCGTCTGTAGCACGTCATCTTCGTGGTGTAGCGATTTTAATGGGGAGTAGTGTAGTCGCTTGGTGCAAGGTCAGAACTGTAAGGAGAGCGCTGAGAAAGTTCCCAACAGGATCTTGAATCTTCGCCTTGGTTTTCACAGCGGTGTGAGGAAGAGCGTTGGCGTGAAGGAGGATTATGTGAGACGACAGTTTCCCACGGCGTCAGTTTCGGATCCCAAGTCTCGGTTTGGTTAGCGTTTCAGAGTATGCAGCAGCTGTAGTTGTTGATCCACGGCCCAGGAAATCAGTCAAATGGATGCCCTTTTACTCCCAATAAACGGTAGCCATCATTTTTCGATTCGATGAAGGAAACCGCTTGAACTTTTTTTGTTTGGGGGAACTTGAATGACACCACTGCATTGACTGTAGTTTCGATTCTACGTTGGTGTGCGACGTCTAGTCACCCGTAACATTGTGGGAAATAAGTTACTTCCATCTTGTCTACAGCGCGCCAAAAGCTGTCGTGACGATGGGGACGACACTATGAGGGCTGAGACTTGATAAATACAAATAAAACAGTCCCTGCGCCAGTCATTTGTTTATTTTGCCAGTTCGAGTTTCGATGGTTCCCACCATCTTCAGGTGGAGAAGTGTTTATTTACGTGGCTGATGTTGGTGAAGAATGCCGACGTCTTTTCACAGTCGCAGACCAAGGGCAGTGTCGCTTATTTTACGTCTTTTGATAGCGATATAAACTGTTGATTTATGAAAGGCACATGAATTTCTGACAGTGAATTGTTCGTACAGGGACGATAAAGCTGTAATAGGTCCGCATACTGTTGCCTGATGTATTGCTCTCCACTGTATATTTCATTTACACAGTCGTTTGAAAGAAGCTGTACAAGTTACAGATATGTTTGTTCGCATTTGAGACTGAGAAACAACGTTAAATAAATTTTACAAAAATATGGTCTTCTTTTTTAAGTATATGAATGGGCAGCATCAGACTAGTGACAGGTGCACAACTCAGTTGCTATATTAGATAACTGAATGTACAGCTTTTTTATAATGTGAATGTGCTGCAGCGTTGGATACAAAAGTAATAATTAAATAGGTATGTTCTTATATACAAGAAGATTTCAACAGGTCATACATATGTATTGTAGGCTGAACTTATTGAGGGATGACTGGGACTGATTACATTAATTGCATTCTTTCTTGCGGCATTGGATACAAAAATAATGAATAAATAATTATGTACGTATATATGTTTTCCTTGTACACACTTCAGTTATCGTATGAAATTTTATAAATAAAAAGATTGCAACAGATCATGCATATGTATCGTAGAGTGAACGTATTGAAAGATGAATGGAAGTGATTACATTAATCGCTGTTCATTGAGATTGTAAATTGTTAAAATTCTTTAAGTGCTTTCTCAAAACTTTTGAATAAGTTGGTTGAGCCTGTTTCACTGTTGTCATTTAGTAGATGTTACTAAGTTTTTTTCTATGTATACAGATTTACAATTTTTCATATAGAGACATTTATTCAGTGTGTGTAGCATTTCAAGGTTGCTTTCTAGACTGTCAAATGGATGACCTGTATCCTATAGATGGGAGGGTATTGCAGATTTGTGTGATGTGCTGTATCAGAAGGCGTTGATGTGTTCTTTAAACAATTCTCCACCTGGAGATGATGGTGTGAACCCTCGAAACTCGTATTGGCAAAATAAACAAGTGAAAGATGGAGAAACTGTTTTACTTCTACTGTTATGCACTATGCACTCTTAGCTCCTTGTGCTGATCAGTGAACATTTTCGGAATCCGCCTCGCACACTGTTTGCTATATCCAAGCTGTTCAGTGATAATTCTGTAAACTGACGTTCGAGCAATGTTTCGGAAATCATTAGCCAGCCATTAATTGCTAATAACTTCGAAATTTTTAGTTCACTTGATCAACGATGTCCTCGACCTGAATACTGGGTCTGCCAGTTCACTGTTCATCGTGAACATTTGTGTGACCATTTTGAAATTTTCGACACTATTTTCGAACCTGTCTGTCGCTCACTGTCTCAGGTCCATACACTAGGCATAACTCACAATTTTTAAAGCCGCTGAAGATCATTTTACCATCAAAAATCTCATCACACGACGCACTTCACAACTTGCGGGGACTACGATAGTCTCGGCCATTGCGATCTGATCTCCCCGACTGGGAAGCAGCTATTAAACCAAATTAACACTACAGTAGTTTCACCAAGAGCCGGTAGATAGCGCTACATGCGTGAAACTTCAATCAGCCTACTACAAGTGAAATATTGGCTTTGGAATTCGACTTGTAGTTCATCAGGTGGAGCTTTGCCCAGTCGGTGGGCCCGTGTCGCAGTACCGTTGTGGCAGGCCTGCTACACCTGCCATGCCAATGGACTCCCACAACAATATGTCTGCACCGCAGATGGTAAATTTGTGTTATTGTTGTAGTCTTCAGTCTAAAGATTCGTTTGATGCAGCTCTCCATGCTACTGTATCCTGAACAAGCCTCATCTCCGAGTAACTACTGGACCCTACATCCTTCTGAATCTGCTAACTGTATTCATCTCTTTGGCTCCCTCAACGATTTTACCTTCCACGCCTCCCTCCAGTTCTAAATTGGCGATTCCTTGATGCCTCAGAACGTGTCCTACTAACTTCTTCTAGTCAAGCTGAGCTGCAAATTCCTCTTCTCCTCAATTCTGATCAGTACCTTCTCATTAGTTACGTGATCTACCCATCTAATCTTCAGCATTCTTCTGCAGCACCATGTTTCAAAAGTTTCTATTCTCTTCTCGTCTGCACTGTTTATCGTCCATGTTACACTTTCATACATGGCTGCACTCCATGCAAATACTGACACTTAAATCTGTGCTCTATAATAACAAATTTCTCTACTTCTGAACCGCATTCCTTGCCATACCCAGCCTAAACTTTATATCTTTTTTATTTCAATCCGCATCATTTATTTTGCTGCCCAAGTAGCAAAGCTCATCTATTACTTTAAATGACTCATTTCCTAATCCAGTTCCCTCAGTATTATCCGATTTAGTTCTACTACAATCCATTATCCTCGTTTTGCTTTTGTTGATGTTCATTTTATATCCTCCTTTCAAGACCCTGTCCATTCCGTTCAGCTGTTCCTTCAAGTCCTTTGCTATCTCTGACAGATTTACAACCTCATCGGCAAACCCTGAGGTTTTTATTTCTTCTCCTTGGATTTTAATTCCTGCGCCAAATTTTTCTTGTATTTCCTTCACTGCTTGCTCATTATACAGACTGTATAACATTGGGCACAGGCTACAACCCTGTCTCACCCCCTTCTCAACCACTGCTTCCCTTTCGTGCCCCACGACTCTTTTAACTGCTATCTGATTTCTGTACTAATTGTAAATAGCCTTTCACGAAACGTATTTTACCCCTGCCACCTTAAGAATCTAAAAGAGAGTATTGCAGTCAGCATTGTTGAAAACTTTCTCTTAGCCTACAAATGCTATAAACGCAGGTTTGCTCTTCCTTAATCTAAGATAAGTCGTAGGGTCAGTATTGTCTCGTGTGTTCCTCCATTTCTATGGCATCCAAACTGACCTTCTCCGGTGTCTGCTTCTACCAGTCTTTCCGTTCGCCTGTAAAGAATTCATGTTAGTATTTTGGAACTGTGACTTATTAAACTTGTAGTTCAGTAATTATCACACCTGTCAGCAGCTGCTTTCTTTGGAATTGGAATTATTATTCTCTTCATGAAGTCTTACGGTATTTCGCCTGTCTCATACATCTTGCTCACCAGATGGAAGAATTTTGTCATGACTGGCTCTCCCAAGGCTATCAATAGTTCTAACGGAATGTTGTCTACTCAAAATGATTCAAACGGCTCTGAGCACTATGGGACTTAACGTCTGAGGTCATCAGACCCTTAGAACTTAGAACTACTTAAACCTAACTAACATAAGGACATCACACACAACCATGCCCGAGGCAGGATTCGAACCTGCGACCGTAGTGGTTGCGGTTCCAGACTGTAGCGCCTAGAACCGCTCGGCCACTCCGGCCGGCGTTGTCTACTCCCGGGGCCACGTTACAACTTAGGTCCTTCAATGCTCTGTCAAAGTCTTCACGAAATATCACATCTCCCATCTCATCTTCGTCTACGTCCTCTTCAATTTCCATAATGTTGCCCTCAGGTACATCGCTCTTGTATAGACCCTTTATATACTCCTTCCGCCTTTCTGCTTTCCCTTATTTGCTTAGGACTGGTTTTCAATCTGAGCTCTTGATATTTATACAGGTGGTTCTCTTTCTCCAAAGGTCTCTTTAATTTTCCTGTAGGCGGCATCTATCTGACCCCTAGTGATATGTGTTTCTACATCCTTACATTTGTTCTCTAGCTCATCTCTCTTAGCCACTTCACACTTCCTGTCGACCTCTTAATTGAGACGTTTGTCTTTTCGCCTGCTTAATTTGCTGCACTTTTATATTTTCTCGTTTCATCAATTAAATTCAATATCTCTCGTGATACCCCAGTATTTCTACTACTTTTCGTCCTTTTACCTACTTGATCCTCTTCTGCCTGCACTATGTCATCTCTCAAAGCTACACATTCACTTACTACTGTGTTCCTTCCCATGTTCTTGTCAGTCGTTCCCGAATGCTTCCTCTGAAACTCTCTACAACCTCTGGTTCTTTCAGTTTATCCAGGTCCCACCTCCTTAAATTGCTACCTTTTTGCAGTTTCTTCGTAACCAATAAATTATGGTCAGAGTTCACACCTGCTCGTATAAATGTCTTACAATTTAAAACCTTTATCCTAAATCTTTGTCTTATCGTTTTATAATCAATCTGAAACCTTTCGGTGTCTCCAGGTCTCTTCCACGTATGAAAGCTTCTTTCACGGTTTTCATGGTTCTTAAGCCAAGTGTTAGAGATGATCAAGGTGTGTTCTGTGCAAAATTCTATGAGGCGGCTTTTCTTTCATTCCTTACCCCTTGTCCATATTCACCTACTACTTCTCTTTTTTCCTACTATTGAATTCCAGTCCCCCATCACTATTAAGTTTTCATCTCCCTTCATTATATGACTAATTTCTTTTATCTCATTATACACTTCTTCAATCTCTTCATCATTTGCGGAGCTAGTTAGCATATAAATTGTATTACTGTGGTAGGCACGGGATTTGTGTTTATCTTGACTACAATAATGCGTTCACTATGCTGTTCGTGGTAGCTTATTCGAGTTCCTATTCTTTTTACTCATTATGAAACCTACTCCTGAATTTTCAGATTTCATACTGTATTTATAACCCTGTATTCAGAAGTCCTCTTCCTCTTGCCG
This sequence comes from Schistocerca gregaria, assembly GCF_023897955.1. Taxonomy (NCBI): domain Eukaryota; kingdom Metazoa; phylum Arthropoda; class Insecta; order Orthoptera; family Acrididae; genus Schistocerca; species Schistocerca gregaria. Next base: position 139,800,282 of record NC_064926.1, on the reverse strand, counting down.
CCGAACTTCGCTAATTCCACTGTATCTAACTTCAACCTACCCATTTCCATTTATAAACTTTATAACCTACCTGTCCGATTAAGCGATCTGACGTTCCACGCTCCGATTCGTAGAACGGCAGTTGCGTTTCCCCTGATAACGACGTCCTCCTTTGCTAAAATTTTATTGCTTTTTGTGCTCCACCGCCCTCAGGTAATTAATGAATGACCTTGTACAGAGGGAAACACCAAAGGCAGCTATTTTAGGATAGCTATCAACTACGAATAGAAATAGTTAATTATGTAAAGGGAAATAAAGATTTTATGAATTAATTTCGAAATTTTATGAAATTTTGACTGCATAAAACATTTTCAACTGTTATGGCATCTCTGAGATGGTCTTTGCACGCTGGTTTTGGACAAGCACTGCATTGAAAGGAAATCATTCGGCCTTCTTTCCGACTATAAAAAAGAAATCGTCCAGTTTCTTAAATTGGTTCTGATTATGTTGCTAATCCTCGAATATCGCTCCCAAAATGTGTCAGAATCTTTTCCATGATTATGCACAGCCTTTTAGACAAATTTTTGTTCGTGAGTCTACCCTTCCTTTTCCTTCGACCAGCCCAAGCGCCGATGACTTGCGAAAATTTCTTCGGCTCTTTGTGCCGCCATTGCCTTTATACAAGACATACGTGTTCATCCCAGACACATCTAAAAGCCCATGCATCGCATACCCCAGGCCCTGTTTTTTCGTGCTGTGGTCTTGTGTTCATCCCAGACACATCTAAAAGCCCATGCATCGCATACCCCAGGCCCTGTTTTTTCGTGCTGTGGTCTTGTGTTCATCCCAGACACATCTAAAAGCCCATGCATTGCATACCCCAGGCCCTGTTTTTTCGTGCTGTGGTCTTATTGTGGCGTAGTATATCAAATACATCGACTCTCCCTTTGCCATCACTGTATAAAAGCAGTATGTTCGACTTCTTTGCTTCCCCATGTGCTTCACCTTGGAACGTATAAAAGTAACTTCTTTTTCTTTCCTGTAAATGAGTGAAAACGAAGAAACTGGCCTAATTTTCCCCTGAAACAGAGATTCTTGGATTTATGGCGTGGTTTTGCTTAGGATACCAACTATTGTTAACTTTTTATCGGCCAGTTTGCCGGCTACTTCGCACGAAACAAACCAATCGTCCATGGTAAAGTTCCGGTTGGTTCCATAAGTAGGTTCGCATAAAATCATCACATAATATATAGGAACCGAAAAAGGAGTATCCCTAGTTTATTTTCGAAAATATGAGATGCCGCCATAAAAGGTATACGTCTTAGCGTCATTTAAAGAAATTCTCTGTAGCCCAATTTGTCCGGTTTGCTTAGCAAATACATTTTGAATATGCATCTGCCTAAACAGTTTAGGAATACCCAGTTTGGGAATACCCATTTTTACCATATAAAGTTTTCCTTGCTCGCTGATCACCTTCATTTGATGAATTAACATCAAAAGGCGTTACATAGATAAAAGTATTATATGGAATGAGATAATAACTTACTCCACCTTGTTATTTTAGGGTTAAATTAATTTGCATGGTTATTTGAGGTGGTTCCTCATTCTGTGGATCGACACAGTCTGGTCCAGGGCATACCCGCGGCATACTCCTACCACAGCCGACATTCTAGAATGAGTAGTGACCGCCATATGCATTGGTGACCAAATACACGAATAGATGCTGCCATCAATTTTTTTTCGGTGGAATTACGCAGTTATTTGTTTCTAGGATTCTAACTCTCCATTAGTTTTGTGGAGTTTGATGGTTTTCTTCATACGTTAGTACACTGTGAGCCACTTCATTACTATAAGCCATTCCAGATCTAAAAATGAATGATTCGTCATTGTATATATTTTACGAGAAGCAAAAATAAAATGCGTATGTTCTCCAAATGCGTATGCCCGTGTACACAGACTTCCACTTCACAGTGTTTCATTCGAATTCCCAAAGGGCTTCTACAAAAATGATCTAGTACTCCCTACCTCAGTGAAACATTTTGTTGTCCAGAGGAGCACAAAATTCCACATGGTGCATCATACAACTCATCATAAAAAATAACAGACAAATAAATCCTGCCGCTGTGGAGGAGCGGTTCTAGGCGCTTCAGTCAGGAACGGCTCTGCTGCAACGGTCGCAGGTTCTAATCCTGCCTCGGGCATGGATGTGTGAGATGTCCTTAGGTTAGTTAGGTTTAAGTGGTTCTTACTCTAGGGGACTGATGACCTCAGATGTTAAGACCCATAGTGCTTAGAGGCATTTGAACCCATTTTCTTCTGCCTCGAGGAATCTTTCGAAACTTGAGCGGACTTATTGGACCACTGAAAAGCAGTTGTTAGAAGTTGTGTGGGCAGTCCCCACGTTCAGAAGCTATCTACTGAGTCATGAAGTGATTGTTTTCACTAACAACAAGGCATTGAGCTATTTATGTGAATGTAAATTGTTGAACAGCAGACTAATGAGGTGGGATATATCCCTGCACTAATTGAATTACAACATCCAGTACATAAAGGGAACTGAAAACGTTGTGGCTGATGCTTTCTCAAGATTACCTGTGGGAACTGGGGATATGTTAAGAGAGGAAGAGGATGGAAATAAAGAATTTAAAACGCTATACATAAAAGATCTGCCAAGCGATAGAAATATCAAAGGAGTATGTAGTGACATGCAGTGTATAACACCACAGAAGGTCGGAGATCCAGTAGCAGTTGGCTTTTTTTGAGCCACTGCCAACTGGAAAAGGTGAATGCAAATTCTTTTTTGTAGTAGTGGACGTATTTCGTAAATGTATCAAGTTGTATGCAATCAAACGGGCAACCAGTAAGAGTCTGATTTCCAAGTTCACACAAGAGTATTTTCCTTTGATTAGTGTACCAAGAGCTATTTTAAGTGGCAAAGGATCCCAATTCACTAGTAATGGCTGGGTTATGTCTACAATTTTTTTTTTCATCAGTCTACTGACTGGTTTGATGCGGCCCGCCACGAATTCCTTTCCTGTGCTAACCTCTTCATCTCAGAGTAACACTTGCAACCTACGTCCTCAATTATTTGCTAAACGTATTCCAATCTCTGTCTTCCTCTACAGTTTTTGCTCTCTACAGTTCCCTCTAGTAACATGGAAGCCATTCCCTCATGCCTTAGCAGATGTCCTATCATCCTGTCCCTTCTCCTTATCAGTGTTTTCCACAAATTCCTTTCCTCTCCTATTCTGCGTATAACCTCCTCATTCCTTACCTTATCAGTCCACCTAATTTTCAACATTCGTCTATAGCACCACATCTCAAATGCTTCGATTCTCTTCTCTTCCGGTTTTCCCACAGTCCATGTTTCACTACCATACAATGCTGTACTCCACACGTACATCCTCAGAAATTTCTTCCTCAAATTAAGGCCGGTATTTGATATTAGTAGACTTCTCTTGGCCAGAAATGCCTTTTTTGCCATAGCGAGTCTGCTTTTGATGTCCTCCTTGCCCCGCCCGTCATTGGTTATTTTACTGCCTAGATAGCAGAATTCCTTAACTTCATTGACTTCTTGACCATTAATCCTGATGTTAAGTTTCTCGCTGTTCTCATTTCTACTACTTCTCATTACCTTCGTCTTTCTCCGATTTACTCTCAAACCATACTGTGTACTCATTAGACTGTTCATTACGTTCAGCAGATCATTTAATTCTTCTTCACTTTCACTCAAGATAGCAATGTCATCAGCGAATCGTATCATTGATATCCTTTCACCTTGTATTTTAGTTCCACTCCTGAACCTTTCTTTTATTTCCATCATTGCTTCCTCGATGTACAGATTGACGAGTAGAGGCGAAAGGCTACTGCCTTGTCTAACACGCTTCTTAATACGAGCACTTTGTTCTTGATCGTCCACTCTTATTATTCCCTCTTGGTTGTTGTACATATTGTATATGACCCGTCTCTCCCTACAGCTTACCCCTACTTTTTTCAGCATCTCGAACAGCTTGCACCATTTTATATTGTCGAACGCTTTTTCCAGGTCGACAAATCCTATGAGCGTGTCTTGATTTTTCTTTAGCCTTGCTTCCATTATTAGCCGTAACGTCAGAATTGCCTCTCTCGTGCCTTTACTTTTCCTAAAGCCAAACTGATCGTCACCTAGCGCATTCTCAATTTTCTTTTCCATTCTTCTGTATATTTTTGTTGTAATCAGCTTCGATGCATGAGCTGTTAAGATGATTGTGCGATAATTCTCGCTCTTGTCAGCTCTTGCCGTCTTCGGAATTGTGTGGATGATGCTTTTCCGAAAGTCAGATGGTATGTCGCCAGACTGATATATTCTACACACCAACGTGAATAGTCGTTTTGTTGCCACTTCCCATAATGATTTTAGAAATTCTGATGGAATGTTATCTATCCCTTCTGCCTTATTTGACCGTAAGTCCTCCAAAGCTCTTTTAAATTCCGATTCTAATACTGGATCCCCTATCTCTTCTAAATCGACTCCTGTTTCTTCTTCTATCACATCAGACAAATCTTCACCCTCATAGAGGCTTTCAATGTATTCTTTCCACCTATCTGCTCTCTCCTCTGCATTTAACAGTGGAATTCCCGTTGCATTTTTAGTGTTACCACCGTTGCTTTTAACGTCACCAAAGGTTGTTTTGACTTTCCTGTATGCTGAGTCTGTCCTTCCGACAATCATATCTTTTTCGATGTCTTCACAGTTTTCCTGCAGCAATTTTGTCTTAGCTTCCCTGCACTTCCTGTTTATTTCATTCCTCAGCGTCTTGTATTTCTGTATTCCTGATTTTCCCGGAACATGTTTGTACTTCCTCCTTTCATCAATCAACTGAAGTATTTCCTCTGTTACCCATGGTTTCTTCGCAGCTACCTTCTTTGTACCTACGTTTTCCTTCCCAACTTCTGTGATGGCCCTTTTTAGAGACGTCCATTCCTCTTCACCTGTGTTGCCTACTGCACTATTCCTTATTGCTGTATCTATAGCGTTAAAGAACTTCAAACGTATCTCGTCATTCCTTCGAACTTCCGTATCCCACTTCTTAGCGTATTGATTCTTCCTGACTATTGTCGTGAACTTCAGCCTACTCTTCATCACTACTATATTGTGATCTGAGTCTATATCTGCTCCTGGGTACGCCTTACAATCCAGTATCTGATTTCGGAATCTCTGTCTGACCATGATGTAATCTAATTGAAATCTTCTCGTATCTCCCGGCCTTTTCCAAGTATACCTCCTCCTCTTGTGATTCTTGAACAGGGTATTCGCTATTACTAGCTGAAACTTGGTACAGAACTCAATTAGTCTTTCTCCACTTTCATTCCTTGTCCCAAGCCCACATTCTCCTGTAACCTTTTCTTCTACTCCTTCCCCTACAACTGCATTCCAGTCGCCCATAACTATTAGATTTTCGTCCCACTTTACATACTGCATTACCCTTTCAATATCCTCATACACTTTCTCTATCTGTTCATCTTCAGCTTGCGACGTCGGCATGTATACCTGAACTATCGTTGTCGGTGTTGGTCTGCTGTTGATTCTGATTAGAACAATCCGGTCACTGAACTGTTCACAGTAACACACCCTCTGCCCTACCTTCCTATTCATAACGAATCCTACACCTGTTATACCATTTTCTGCTGCTGTTGATATTACCCGATACTCACCTGACCAGAAATCCTTGTCTTTCTTCCACTTCACTTCACTGACCACCAGTTTATCTATATTGAGCCTTTGCATTTCCCTTTTCAGATTTTCTAGTTTCCCTACCACGTTCAAGCTTCTGACATTCCACCCCCCGACTCGTAGAACATTATCCTTTCGTTGATTATTAAATCTTTTTCTCATGGTAACTTCCCCCTTGGTAGTCGCCTCCCGGAGATCCGAATGGGGTACCATTCCGTAATCTTCTGCCATTGACACTACAGGCCACATGTCCTGTGGATACAGGTTACGTGTCTTTAATGCAGTGGTTTCCATTGCCTTCTGCATCCTCATGTCGTTGATCATTGCTGATTCTTCCGCCTTTAGGGGCAATTTCCCATCCCTAGGACAAGAGAGTGCCCTCTACCTCTATCCGCTACTCCGCCCTTTTTGACAAGGCCGTTGGCAGAATGAGGCTGACTTCTTATGCCGGAAGTCTTCGGCAGCCAATGCTGATTATTTATCAAAATATAGACAGTGGCGGGGATCGAACCCGGGACCGAAGACGTTTTGATTATGAATCAAAGACGATACCCGTAGACCACGGCCGCGAATAATTTAGTGATAAAGTGTAGTTTCCTGTGGTGTGCAGGAATGAACTACCAGTCAATCTGTACACAATTTATTGTAATTAAAGAACAACGCCTTCTTGGCGTTCACTGAGTGTTAAACGCAAGAACAAATACAAAAAACATCACAACTCTTCTGGTCTCAAACGAGGTAAGGAAACAAGACAGTCTAAGAAAATACTGAACCAAAATCAACAATACACAATACAACCTGCTACTACAATGCTATGACGAGTGAATACAATGCTAGGGCCGGCGTAAGTACTCGCTGGAGCTGTTCTTAGCGGTTGTTAAACACTGCCGGTCTGACGGTCTAGGCTTGCGTATAAAGCCAGGTCGGCGGAGTGCTACATGAGTCATAACAGTTCCGAGTGCTTGAACACTGTCACATGTTGTCTGGCGAAGTAGTTCCATGTTTATTTGGAATCTCTATTATTTTTTCTGTCCTCTGTCGATGCTTCTCTCCACTCTCCTAAAAGGGCGTCGGCAACCCATGTTGCGTGTCGGTTGTGCCGGCCGTCTAATGGTAAGGGGCCGCTACGACGTAAAGCATATAATAATCTCAGTGTATCATCCCTCTAGCAGTCCAGCAGGACGTATATGAAAGATTTGGGACGGCTCTGCAGGACATACTTAAGCAATAAACACAACTTTTGGGTGTAATATCTAAAAGATTTAGAAACAGTAACTGTGAGAAGCATAACTCCGCAGGGTTTTCATCGTCCTTTAATCCTTCTTCACTGCTTCTTGCCACAACCAACGATGCCTTCGGGGTGTCTGATATGTTTCAGATATCCCGAACAAGCACCCTTTTGTAATGCTATTCGGCCCTGCTCAGTACGAAAGATCTCATGACGAGGTCACGATACTTCATAGGCGAAGTACTGATGTTAAACTGTGTTCGCATCGACCCTGTGTCCACAATCATGTTGCATAAATTGGAAATGATGTCTTAACTACTGATGACGCCTTTGACACAAATGTTTTATTAATCTCCATTGCAGAGTGTAATTTTAGATATTTTACTTCTGATGAAGGTATATTTATATATACCGAAACGTTGCACAAGAATTTTGATTAATCTTTATCCTGCAACTGTTTTGGCTGTCATCATTTAACGGAACAGTAGTTTTTTTTTTACAGAAAACGCATGTAATTACTTAATACTAACAAGAAATGAGAGAGCAGTGAAATACATACCGTTACTGACACCGTATTTACGGTCTTACATTTGGCCAATCTTACTCAGTGTGTTATGAATGTTTAACATTTTCACATTAATAAGTTTTGTAGTTAGTTCTGTCCTACGACAGGTAAGTTGTTTTTAACTCATTATCACCCTTCATGAATACTTCTGATTTCTCTGAGCAATAATTGATGTAGTCGTCATTGAAGAAACTGTAGTTGTATGGTATGTATCGTATAAGGTGAGACTTCTTTGTGTCCGTCCACTGAAATAACTAAGTACGTGAAACTTCTTTTGGTTACTGAGCGCTGTCAGCGATATTAATTATAGTCTATAGCGCTGCCAACATACAAACATATTAACAAAGGAACATTGGATAATACAGTAGTACTGGGTAGCTCAAAATTAGAGAATTTAAGAAAATTGCATTAAGTCCCAGTATCGAAGTCGTAAACTATAGTAATCAGTTGCAGAACTCGTCTGTATTGCCACAGCCTGTTGAATGAAGGTAAATGTATGTGTGATTACAGTGTTGAGAAATTACTCTCTATGACATTCATTTTCTACTGGAAATATGAGGGATGTTTTAAAAGCTCCACGTGGTCCCGAAATGCTACATTGAAAATTCGATGAAGTGTTGCACAGAATTTTTCCACAGTGTATCTATGTCCGTTGATTGTGTGGTGTCACCGCCAGACACCACACTCGCTAGGTGGTAGCCTTTAAATCGGCCGCGGTCCGTTAGTATACGTCGGACCCGCGTGTCGCCACTATCAGTGATTGCAGACCGAGCGCCGCCACACGGCAGGTCTAGTCTATAGACTCCCTAGCACTCGCCCCAGTTGTACAGCCGACTCTGCTAGCGATGGTTCACTGTCTACATACGCTCTCATTTGAGGTGACGACAGTTTAGCATAGCCTTCAGCTACGTAATTTGCTACGACCTAGCAAGGCGCCATATTCAGTTACTATGAATGTATTCTGAAACAGATAATATTGTGAATCATGTACCGTCAAGAGCGACGTTCATCATTAATGGATTAAAGTTAAGTATCAAACTAATTACATCCGATTTCTGAATTCTAATTCCTTGTCATGTTCCAGACCTCACGTCAGTATAGTTCCTCCCTCCTCACGCCAGCCTGCGTGTGCTAAAACGCGTGCATTTCGGCCTCCACTAGTAACACGGTGTTCGCTCTTCCGCCAACACAACAGATTGTATCACGTCCCACTTTTCAGTTCTGACTGCACAGTGAGCAAATATAGGTGCCTAGAACAACAGTCACCCGCGAAGTATGAAGTGAGTGTCAGCATTCGCCGATGGTTTCCGCCTGATTTCACACAGCCCACATAATGTATCTGTCATGCGTGAGAACGCAGTGCGGCAATGTTGCAGTAACTCATTGCTACTGCAGCAAGACGCTCCTCCAGCGTTTTCGATGCCATTTGTTTGATCTCCCACCATACAGATTGGGCATAGCTACCTATGATTTTCATATCTTTGCTCACATAAACCTCTGGCTGGACACACAAGCCAGCAGATGTTCCTCATAGCCTCTATTTTTGTGAGTAGCTGTTCACTGAGATAACAATGAATGGCTTGGACATGGATGTATTCTTTATGTCTGATGAGGCCTTGTTTTATTGTGAATGGTAATGTCAACTAACAGAATCAGAGTTACAGGTTATGGGCAGCAGAGAATCTGCACAGTTTCCACGGAAAACCATTGCATGATCAGACGCTTGGGGTGCGGTGTGCAGTGTCTGCACGCCGCCTTATCGATCCCATTTTCTTTCATCAGACGCTGACTTCGGCGCGTTACATTGCCAACTTTTTGAAACTATTTGTGGTATCATTAAATTTCAACAGGTGGAGAAACTACCCATACAGCCGGCCGAACCTTGGAATACATTTATCCAATCTTCACGTCTGACAGAGTCGTTTGAAGAGGTCAGTCCAGTCGCGGGCCTAGCTGCCCACCCAGGTCAGCTGATCTGTCAGTGTGCGAATATTTTGTGTAGGAACCCGTCAGGTCTAAGGTGTAACGCAACAACCCTCAAAGTCCTCAAGAACTGTACCAGAATATTTCGCATGGCATTGCAGCAATTCCAGCAGTCCAGCTTCGATTCGCCTTCAGCAACTCTCTGAGCAGGGCTCAAAAATACCAAGAGATGAATGGTGGTCACTTTCAACATCTGCTATAGTCTGGTTAATACTGTATATCCGTTCTTCTGCTGTGTTTCTATGTACCTTAGAATTCTGTTCTCTGGCCCTTTTTTATTTGCTCCACCCTGTACAATTTCGTAGTTTTGGTACGCAAGAAATCGTGCCGTGGCATCCTTGAGCGTGAATTGCGATTTACTCTTTGTATAGAATGAAGATAGTGTTACTCCTTGCTACTTCATGCTACTTTTGCTTTTTTTGATGCCGCTTTCACGGCGTTGCAGTTTTAATGGACAGCAAAATAATAACCGAAAGAGCTTTTTTGCTGTTGAACAATGCGCTAAATAGGAGGAAATTGTTGCAGGGTGCTCACGTACAAAAGGAAAAGTGTTTTTGAAGATGCAGAGCGATGGTGGAGAATAGTGTTCTCTGACAGGGCAGGAAGCATTGCCGCGCCTGTTGCGTGTCTCGCCGCCTGCTCCAGGGAGGGCGGCGTGGGAAGCCGTTGCACAAACACCCTCCCGTCGGCTCAGAACGTAATAAACGTCAAGCCGGCCCCGTCACTCCAGACAAGCGGCTCCCTTTTTATCGCGCTACCTCATCGCTCACGAAAGCAGTTGATGAAAGACGAGTGTTTCTTATTGCAGTCTCAGTCTCTAAACCGGGACTTGCGAGCCTCTTCTCCTTTACTTCACATAAATGAAATACCATAATTTTCAGCACACTGAAACTCTAAGCCTGCGGTGAAGCAAATGAAAATGTTAAGTTCCGATAGATATTTGCCGACCGCTATGGTCGAGCTGTCCTAGGCGCTTCTGTCCATTGCCGCGCTGCTGCTGCGGTCGCAGGTTCGAATCCTGCCTCGGGCATGGATGTGTGTGATGTCCTTAGGTTAGTAGGTTTAAGTAGTTCTAAGTTCTGGGGGACTGATGACCTCAGATGTTAAGTCCCATTTTTTTTCCTTTATTGTTATTTTCACACCTGATACAGGTAGGCCAGCAGCGGCATAATACGCCGCTCTTCGGCCAAAGATTTGATTACTGTTACAAAAGGAAACAATCGAAAAACAGACGTGGTGAATATACAAACGTAGACATACAAAATTAAAACAAATAAAAACGGTCAGAAACGTGGACACACTAAGTCCCATAGTGCTCAGAGCCATTTTTTGAGGTGTACTGATAAGCTAAGGAAAGAGAAAATTCTGCGCAGACTCGGAGAGGAAAGGAATATGTGGAAAACACTGGCAAGGGACAAGATGACAGGACATCTCTTAAGACATCATGGGCTGACTTCCATGGTAGCAGAGGGAGCTGTAGAGGGCAAAAACTGTAAAGGAAGACAGAGACTGGAGTACAGTTCCCTTTAGTACCATGGAAATCATCCCCGATGTGTTAACAGGTGTCCTAACATCTTGTCTCTTCTCCTTGCCAGTGTTTTCCACATATTCCTTTCCTCTCAGATTCTGGGCAGAATCTTCTCATTCCTTACCTTATCAGGCCACCTAATTTTCAACATTGTTCTATAGCACCACCTCTCAAACGCTTCAATTCTCTTCTCGTCCGGTTTCCCCAAAGTCCATGTTTCACTAGGTTGCTAGTGCTTACTCCGAGATGAAGAAGTTGACACAGGAGAGGAATTAGTGTCGGGCCGCATCAAACCACTCATAAGACTGATGACTGAGAAAGTAAAATAAATAAAAATACAACTCTTGACCTTCGACTTTGACTTTTACCTCCCCTCCTCCGCTTCCCTCCAATACTAAATTTGTGACCGTTTGGTGTCTCAGCATGTGTGCTATCAACCGATACCTTCTCTTGTCTCTTCAATTTTATTAATTACTTTCTATTTGTTCCGTTATATATCCACCTAATCTTCAACATTCTTCCGTAGCACTATATTTCGAAAGATTCTGTTTTCCTTTCGCCTTAACTGTTGATCGTCCATGTTTCACTTCCATACATGGCTACACTTCAGACAAATACGGTCAGAAAACTTCTTAAAATTTAAATCTATATTCGCTGTTTACAAATTTCTCTTTTTCAGAAATGCGTTTCTTGCCATTGCTACCCTACATTTTATCTCTCTCCACTTCGGTCATCAGCAGTTATTTTGCTGTCCAAATAGATAAATTCATCAACTAATTTAAGTTTCCTAATTCCCTCGGCAACACCTGATATAATTCGATTGCATTCCATTATCCTTGTTTTGCTTTTGTTGATGTTAATGTCTATTAAATACGTGTTCGTGTGAATCTTTCTTCTTCTGGTGTAGCTTACAAGGGTAATAGCCCAGCTCGAGAGACTAAACAAAATAAAAATATTTTAATAACGCAGATTTGTCTCGTCTCCCACCTACTGAAGCCCCTCATCTCTAAAATTCTGTGTTTCCGTTGTGTTTAAAACGCTAACTGCACGTTAAAACCAGTTATGAACAAGTTTCACTCCGACTATTGTGCCAAATTTTCAAATGTGGTACCCTGAATAGTACCAGGTAGGTATAAATGAAAGTGCAGCTACTCACAGAACTCAAGTGTGGGCTTGTAAGTAATGTATCATATGGAAGCGAAACTTCGCAGATATGCTAATGCGTTAGTGGGGAACCGATTTACACCGAAACCCCATTTATTGCTCGTGTAGCATGGCCCGTTTATGGCCTTCTGGCCCTCTCTTACGTGCAACCAGGAACAACATATACCAAAAATATTACATAACCATTACAATAATAGTAATTTGCTTATTAATAAATATACCTGGAAATAATAACAGAAACATTATTAACATTGATAAAATAATGGATAATATTGATTATTTGCTACATAATAAACCCAATGATAAACATTTAAATTATTAATGAAAAGTAATAATTAGTTACAGCTATGACCAGGTGCAAATTTGCCATTATACACTGTTTTTACGGTGGTGTGACATCCACGTCGTCATTTGACAAGATATAACGCGAGCGAACAGTATGGCTATCGAGAAGAGGGCTAGCGGACTATTAGTGAAACTGTTTTATGTGAACGGCACTCGAAAGGTTTAAGGAGAGGCCCGATGTCATTAAATAGTTTAAGGAAGATGATAATGAAATTATAAAACACCGGTGAGCTTAGTGTGTTTCCTGAAAGAGGAAAACGTGCTGTCTCGGTGAGAGTTTTTGATGAAGTGGCTGCAACTGCCCATGGAGATCATGCAGCATCACGACAACTGTCTATTCCATTGTCAATTGTCAACAGTACGGAAAGTTTTGCAGTCTGTTTCCACTGGTACAAGTGCAAGATCCAGACGGTGCAGCAATTGAAATACCTTAATCCGTAGCAGCGTTCGGAATTTGCTCCTTGGTTTCTGGCACGGATCGACGTTGATGACACGTGGCTGCGAAATATTTGATGCAGTGATGACACACATTTTACACTACCAAGTGCACTAAGTACACATTACTGCCTAATTTCGGATACTATTAAATCACATGTTGTGCACATAGAGCCATTGCACTCACCATACATGACAGAGTAGCATGAATTCAGAAGCATCGCTGTCCGCTGTTCTTTGAAGAGAATACACCCAGAGGATCTGTTAGGAGTACCATGACGTGTGCACGTTATCGCGGCCTCCTCGTACAGTGTGTGATTCCTGTTCTGGTAGAGCACAGCTGTGTGGAGACCTTTGCTTTCATTCAGGATGGGGCAACACTACACGTCGCTCATCCAGTGGAAATCTGCTTAATTCAACCTTCCACGAACTTGTTATCTGCAGAGGTTTTCCAGATGGAAGGCCTGCAACATCACCTGATCCGAATTCGTGTGCCTTTGTCTCTGGGGATATCTAAGAGAGTGCATTTACCACGTTCGATCTCTACCTGATCTCAATTCCAGGAACACGTTGCTCAGATTCCACCACAACTGTTTCGAACAACTGTCGATTACGTCGTTTTACGGATCTAGCATCTCGTTGAAGTCTCCAGTGCTCTTATTGAACAAATTGTATAAGTGGCGCTTAATAATAAAATCAAAATTATGCCTTTCTCACTTGTTTGGAATTCTCTGCTGACATCCCGTTACTAACCCCTTACATATGGAAACATTTCGATAAATCAATCTTGCATTCGTAGAGACATATTTGCACCTGGTGGCTAAAAAAGGAACAATTTTTTTGTCAGTGTTTTTCACATATTCCTTTCCTCTCCGATTCTGCGTAGAACCTCCTCATTCCTTAGCCTATAAATCCACCTAATTTCCAACATTCGCCTGCAGCACCTCATTTCAAATGCTTAGCTTATCTTCTGTTCCGGGTTTCCCACGCTCCATGTTTCACTACCATACAATTGCTGTAATCCAGACGTACAATCTTAGAAATTTCTTTCTCAAATTAAGGCCGATATTTGATACTAGTACACTTCTCTTGCCCAGGAACGCCTTTTTTCCCATTGCTTTCAATGTCCTCCTAGCTCCGTCCGAATTGTTTATTTTAATGCCTAGGTAGCAGAAGTCCTTAATTTCATCCTGAAGTCGAGTTCCTCCCTGTTCTAACTTCTGTTGCTTGTCATTACTTTCGTCTATCTTCGATTCACTCTCAATCCATATTCTGCACCCATTAGATTGTTAATTCACTTCAGCAGATCATGTAAGTCTTCCTCACTTTCACTCAGGATAGCAATGTCATCAGTGAATCGCATCATTGTTATCATTTGACCATGAATTTTAATTCCACTACTGTACCTTTCTTTATTTCCATCAATGTTTCCTCGATGTACAGACTGAACAGAAGGGGTGAAATGTTACATCCTTGTCTTACATCCTTTTTAATACGAGCACTTCGTTCTTGGTCGTCCAGGCATGAGCTGTTAAGCTATTTGTGCGGTAATTCTCGCACTTGTCAGCTCTTGCCGTCTTCGGAATTGTGTGCATGATGCTTTTTCGAAAGTCAGATGGTATGTAACCAGACTCATACATTCTACACACCAACGTGAACAGACGTTTTGTTGCCACATTCCCCAATGATTTTAGAAATTCTGATAGAATGTTATCTATCCCTTCTGCCTTGTTTGACCTTAAGTTCTCCATAGTTCTTATAAATTGTGATTCTAATATTGGATTCCCTATCTCTTCTGAATTGTCTCCTGTTTCTTCTTATATCACATCAGTCTATTCCTGCCCCTCACAGAGGCTTTCGAAGTATTCTTTCCACCTATCCGCTCACTCTTCTGCATTTAACAGTGGAATTTCCGTTGCACTATTAATGTTACCACCCCTGCTTTTAATGGCACCGAAGGTTATTTTGACTTTCCTGTATGCTGAGTCTGTCCTTCCGACGATCATTTCTTTTTCGATGTTGTTGCTGTTGTGGTCTTCAGTCCTGAGATTGGTTTGATGCAGCTCTCCATGCTAATCTATCCTGTGCAAGCTTCTTCATCTCCCAGTACCTACTGCAACCTACATCCTTCTGTATTTGCTTGGTGTCTTCATCTCTTGGTCTCCCTCTACGATTTTTACCCTCCACGCTGCCCTCTATTACTAAACTGGTGATCCCTTGATGCCTCAGAACATGCCCTACCAACCCATCCCTTCTTCTAGTCAAGTTGTGCCACAAACATCTCTTCTCGCCAATCATATTCAACACCTCCTCATTAGTTATGTTATTAAACTGACAATTCGGTAATTTTCACATCTGTAAACACCTGCTTTCTTTGGGATTGGAATTATTATATTCTTCTTGAAGTCTTAGGGTATTTCGCCTGTCTCATACATCTTGCTCACTAGATGGTAGAGTTTTGTCAGGACGGGCTCTCCCAAGGCCGTCAGTAGTTCTAATGGAATGTTGTCTACTCCCGGGGCCTTGTTTCGACTCAGGTCTTTCAGTCCTCTGTCAAACTCTTCACGCAGTATCATATCACCCATTTCATCTTCATCTACATCTTCTTCCATTTCCATAATATTGTCCTAAAGTACGTCGCCCTTGTATAGACCCTCTATATACTCCTTCCACCTTTCTGCTTTCCCTCCTTTGCTTAGAACTGTGTTTCCATCTGAGCTCTTAATACTCATACAAGTGGTTCTCTTTTCTCCAAAGGTCTCTTTAATTTTCCCGTAGGCAGTATCTATCTTACCCCTAGTGAGATAAGCCTCTACATCCTTACATTTATCCTCTAGCCATGCCTTCTTAGCCATTTTGCATTTCCTATCGATCTCATTTTTGAGACGTTTGTATTCCTTTTTGCCTGCTTCATTTACTGCATTTTTATATTTTCTCCTTTTTATCAATTAAATTTAATATTTTTTCTGTTACCCAAGGATTTCTACTAGCCCTCGTATTTTTACCTACTTGACCCTCCGCTGCCTTCACTACTTCATCCCTCAAAGCTACCCATTCTTCTTCTACTGTATTTCTTTCCCCCATTCCTGCCATTTGTTCCCTTACGCTCTTCCTGAAACTCTGTAAAACCTCTGGTTCTTTCAGTTTATCCAGGTCCCATCTCCTTAAATTCCCACCTTGTTGCAGTTTCTTCAGTTTTAATCTACAGTTCATAACCAATAGATTGTGGTCAGAGTCCACATCTGCCCCTGGAAATGTCTTACAATTTAAAACCTGGTTCCTAAATCTTCTGTATCCCACTTCTTTGCGTATTGATTCTTCCTGCCTAATGCTTTAAACTTCATCCTACTCATCATCACTACTATATTGTCATCTCAGTCTATATCTGCTCTTGGGTAGGCCTTACAGTCCAGTATCTGATTTCGGGATCTCTGCCTGACCATGATGTAATCTAACTGAAATCTTCCCGTATCGCCCGGCCTTTTCCAGATACACCTCCTCCTCTTATGATTCTTGAACAGAGTATTCGCTATTACAAGCTGAAACTTGTTACAGAACTCAGTTAGTCCTTCTCCTCTCTCATTCTTTGTTGTCCCAAGCCCATATTCTCCTGTAACCTTTTCTTCTACTTCCTCCCCTACAGCTGCATTCCAGTCCCCATAACTATTAGATTTCCATCCCCCTTTAAATATCGTGTTACCCTTTCAATATTCTCATACACTTTCTCCGTCTCTTCATCTTTATCTTGCGACGTCGGCATAGATAACTGAACTATCGTTGTCGGTGTTGCTTTGCTGTCGATTCTGATAAGAACGACCCTGTCTCTAAACTCTCTGCCCTACCTTCCTATTCATAACGAATCCTACTCCTGCTATACCCTTTTCTGCTGCTGTTGATATTACTCTATACTCATCTGACCAGAAATTGTTATCTTCTTTCCACTTCATTTCACTGACCCCTACTATATCTAGATTGATCCTTTACATTCCCCTTTTCAGATTTTCTCGTTTGCCTACCACGTTCAAGCTTCTGACATTCCACGCCCCGACTCGTAGAACTTTATTTTTCCTATTGAGTATGCAATCTTTTTCTCATGGTGACCTCCCCTTTTGGCAGTCATCTCCCGGAGATCCGAATGGGGAATATTTCGAAACCTTTTTCCAATGGAGAGATCATCATGACACTTCTTCAATTACAGGCCACATGTCCTGTGGATACTCGTTGCGTGGCTTTAATGTAGTGGTTTGCATTGCCTTCTGAAACCTCATGCCGTTGATCATTGCTGATTCTTCTACCTTTAGGGGCAGGCTCCTACCCGTAGGACAAGAGAGTGCAAATAACCTTTGTCCGCTCATCCGCCATCTTTGACAAGGCCGTTGGCAGAATGAGGGTGAAGTCTTCGGCCGCTCACTGCTACAGAACAAAAAAGTGACAAGTGCAAAAAATCCTAATACTCACATTGCATCGAATCCTAAATCTTTGGATATAGTGTAGCACATAACCACTGACTCACCGAAACACGATCAGTTATTTTCCAATAGACATAGCATTGCTGATGTACATGTACTTAGTACTTCTATTCATCAACGTGTGTTTAGTTCTCACTGCAGTTTAAACATATTTGTGCGATCGGTAGTTGGATTCATGCCTTCCTGTGACCATTGAGTTAGTTAGAATTTAGTACGATCTGCGCAATTGTTGCTGTTCAACCAAAGAGTGCTTTTAGTGAGAAGATAATCGATCATTACTGGCTGTAGTTCAATTCCACACTCTGTCTCTTCAGTGCAAATAGTTCGAATTTCCCTTTCTTATTCTG
Source organism: Schistocerca gregaria (assembly GCF_023897955.1). Lineage (NCBI taxonomy): Eukaryota > Metazoa > Arthropoda > Insecta > Orthoptera > Acrididae > Schistocerca > Schistocerca gregaria. The sequence continues at coordinate 139,782,526 of NC_064926.1, read as the reverse complement.
CCGCAAAGTGTCTGATATTCCCTTCTTCTTTTTCAATTATCAGTCATCCCCAAGAATTCTTAAGGGAGCACTTATTGTCACTCGTTACTTACATGGCAGATATCAAACGGAAATAGTTGAATGCGCGGCTACAGTAACTACCAACTGAAAGGCAGATCACAGGCGACTGGAAGAGATGCAAATTCACGTATGTAATCTGTTATAATACGTTGAGATATTGTAAAGGAGGTGCACTACTCACTTTAAAAAAATGCTTATCGCTCGTAGAGGGTGGCTGTATAGTCGGAAACATCGTTTCTTCCCCACACCCCCCTGGCGTTGGGTGGATGAGAGAGATTGGGGGAGGTGGCAAGCCCCCACTGCCAGTCAGCCACAACAGCTCGAACTCTGTAACCGTAATATTTTGTTTATACGGAGCAAGTTGCCTTTGCCACGTACTGCAGCGGCGCTGCACCAGTTGACTGCTGTGTAACGGCAGCATGCAGATGGACCAGACCGAGAGAGGTAATGCTTCATTTTTTCCAGTTTTAAGTAAAAAAGTAATGTTAGCCTTTTTTAGTGCAGAGCACCGCTCTCCTGTTCTTACCCTGGTGGTAGGGGCGCAAGTGTCGTGGAGCGTATTAGCGAAGTCTACACTAATTCTGTAGAAACGTATCAGCCGTTATTTCTTTTACATGTGCACTATAATCATATAGTGCTAGGAGAGATGGTAGTTACGTCACACACTGAAACTGCAAGTGATAATTTCGCTTTTATTGAAAAATATGTCTGGTGTGTATACTGTTGTTAAATAAAAATGGTTTAATGCAGAATAACCGTGCAGTTTATTACATTTCCACCATGTGTGTGATTGTTTGATGAAGATTTTTACTCGTGTCTTCACGAAAAATTTAGCTATTTGTGGAATAGTAAGAAAAACATCTTTAAAGCCGGGCTGTGTGCTTACAGAATAGATATTAAATAATTTTTCATACATTCGCAATAAATTATTTACTTTTGTCAAATTATACCAAAACAGTAATTAGAGCCCTACAATGATTTGTTTGCAGGGCTTGTATGGTGGTGGTATTTACACACCCATATTTATGTGCGTCTTCGTAAGAAATCAGTAAAATTTACACAAAACCAGTATTAACATGTTTTTTTTTCCTTTTTGACAAATCTACAAAATTAGCTACAAAACACATATTTACATATACATTCTTAAAAAGTGGGGAGAAATAATAAAAAACCCGATATTCATGTGCATCTTCTTAAGAAGTGGGGGAAATCTATAAAGTAGCAATGAAACATGCGTCTTCTTAAAAATCGTTAAAAAGTAGCCATGAAACTGCAGATAATGTCGTATGGTGGCAAACATTTACGAAAACTAGGCCGATACCCCTGGGTGATGTGGTGTGCAGCATATTTGTAATATCATCTGAATTTGCTGCTGCTGCTGTTGCTCCAGTGAGATCCACATTAAGAGTGACAATCCCAGGGACGCTAAGGAACAGTGGCGACAGTGGTGGTGGTGGCGTGGGTGTGGGTGGGGGGGGGGGGGGGGGGGGAACCTGTGATAGTAGCGAGTAGGGACGGCGGGGGCAGCGTTTTTCTTGGGTCACAAATTACCTTCATTAAGCAATAATAGTTATCACTTTAAACTAAGAGCCTTGCACACCTCCGTAAATATGAAGCGACTAGGTGGCCATCTTGCCCATGAATTATGGTAATTATCATTACAGTAATTACCCATTAATTATCATCTAAATAAGCAAAACATGTGCCCAAGTGAACAGTTTGTTTCCATAAGGGTCATTAAATTAGGCTAACGCAAATGGCTGGTGTGTTTACTTACGGAGAGCTATGGGGCCATTGTTGCAGAACATACATTCCCCCATAACAAGCCTGTAAAACTAGGTTACAGGAAATTGGTGAGCCACGCTATTCGGTGTTCCGATGAAGTGCTGTGTGCCTGAAGACGATTTTTCACCTCACATACCTTGCAGAGCATTCAAGCAAAACTAGACAAGTTATCATATGTATATCCAGCGTGTTTATAATTATTGAAGGATTCACAAATATCAAATTAGCAGTTTGATCCTCTTTCAACAGAAAAGTGACAATTGTGTTTCCGTTCTCAATGGTCTGCCTGACAGCTACAATACAGTTGGATCTAGATTGTGACTTAAATATCACTTTGGACATTTCCACCCTTGCTCTCTTTCCAGGAAATTTGCGAACTGTAAGAGATGAGGAGATTGAACGCTTTCACCAAGACATCTGTAAAATGCAACATCGTTATGAAAGTCACTGGAACCCTTCGATGGGGGCAAACATTTCTGACATATTGTCAGAGACAGTAATGAAATGGCAAACAAAAGAAGAGCGTCTTTGTGACACTTTTCAATTGCCATAGAAGGTTAAAGTTGAAAATACATTGTGAACTAATATAGACCACCTATTGGTGTCATGTCCAATATTCACATTAAATAGTACTGAATTCTAAACTGCTGAATATGTAATCGTTGTTTGTTTTAAATCTGTGAATATTTGGCAGTACTGTTATTGATTCTGCTGCACATCTAGCAATTATAACGTGATAGAGAAAAACTGATTTCACCAATGAATTCAGCACCCTAAAATTAGGCAGGTACACTCATTTACAAGTTAGGTGCAGAAAAACGTTTAAATTTGTTGACTATTGTAATCAGGAATCGATCTTCCAAACGTCTTTTAAGATGAAATAGCAATCAGACTCCAAAATCAACGCTGTATAACAACACACACTAACGGGCTTATCCCTGCAACAGACGCAGCACCACTGATCGAACGCGTCCATTCGTCAAAACGAGATAGAACCTATTAACACATCGAGATCCGTGAACACAAGTAGTAGCACAAATTAATTTTTGGAGCGTTTGTTAGTGCGGGTTGCCTACATCAGGGCAAGTATGCACTCAGGGGCTAATCTCTTTTGATTGACAGGAAATGACCCCCTGGTGATAATTCATCCTTTTGACAGCTTATGACCACCCTCCACCTTGTGAACCCAACCCCCTCAAGAAACCTCCAACCTCCCTCGTCCCTCTCACTGATATGGATACACTTTCAGGCCTGAGTTAGGGAATAGCCCTTCTTACTCTTATCAGTTGGATTCAGTACTTATTGTTCAATTAATTAACCCCTCCCCCTCTGATAAACCCCCAACTCTCCCCTCACCTCCCCTACGTGGACGTTGACAGCTCTGTGGTGGAAGGGAACGAAACGACAGGAAATTCAATTATGTAGAAGGGAGTATATTGCTTATTTATAAAAATTCGGTTTGCAGGGATTGGATATCTCTTTAACTCATCATTTTCTTCAGTTTGGGAAGATGCAGGCCTAGTAAAGAAGTAATTACATGGATCGTGTAATTACATGGATCGTGAAACACCCGTCACACGTAATTACATTGCTGAAAGTCGTTCGATCGCCAAGCCATTCCCTGTCCACTGGACCGCGCACAAAACCGACTCGAGCCACTGCGCATGCAGTTGAATCGCGGTTCTGTAAGCCAGCCAGTCCAGCACCGACTTGTCGTGTGTACAACTGGTTTATTAAAAAAAAAGAAAATAAAAAATAAGCGATCAGCAGCAACAAGCGGCAGTGCCAACGCCCAAGGTAATAGGGTAATGGGAATTAACAGGTAAGAATATATTTAATGTCATAGCATGAGGTCGGATTTTGCAGTGTATATTTTCGCAAAAAGTTTCGCAGTATCAAGTTCAGATTTAGGAGTTAATTTTTTTTTTTCTTGTTGTTTCAGCACACATACACCAAATGGTGGAAGAGCTGGAGGTGGAGGTCCAGGAGCAGTAATGCCATCATAAGATATTTGTATAATTGTGTAATGCATTATCGTTGCTATGGGTGATTTTGAGGACCAAAATCGATAAACGTTACTTCTTTTTTAGTTCGGTAAGAATTTCGTATTGTTTGAGTATAATTGTCCATTACATTTTTTCATCTCCATAGTACTGTGTATACGTAATCAAATTTCATCATACACTCCTGGAAATTGAAATAAGAACACCGTGAATTCATTGTCCCAGGAAGGGGAAACTTTATTGACACATTCCTGGGGTCAGATACATCACATGATCACACTGACAGAACCACAGGCACATAGACACAGGCAACAGAGCATGCACAATGTCGGCACTAGTACAATGTATATCCACCTTTCGCAGCAATGCAGGCTGCTATTCTCCCATGGCGACGATCGTAGAGATGCTGGATGTAGTCCTGTGGAACGGCTTGCCGTGCCATTTCCACCTGGCGCCTCAGTTGGACCAGCGTTCGTGCTGGACGCGCAGACCGCGTGAGACGACGCTTCATCCAGTCCCAAACATGCTCAATGGGGGACAGATCCGGAGATCTTGCTGGCCAGGTAGTTGACTTACACCTTCTAGAGCACGTTGGGTGGCACGGGATACATGCGGACGTGCATTGTCCTGTTGGAACAGCAAGTTCCCTTGCCGGTCTAGGAATGGTAGAACGATGGGTTCGATGACGGTTTGGATGTACCGTGCACTATTCAGTGTCCCCTCGACGATCACCAGAGGTGTACGGCCAGTGTAGGAGATCGCTCCCCACACCATGATGCCGGGTGTTGGCCCTGTGTGCCTCGGTCGTATGCAGTCCTGATTGTGGCGCTCACCTGCACAGCGCCAAACACGCATACGACCATCATTGGCACCAAGGCAGAAGCGACTCTCATCGCTGAAGACGACACGTCTCCATTCGTCCCTATATTCGCGCCTGTCGCGACACCACTGGAGGCGGGCTGCACGAAGTTGGGGCGTGAGCGGAAGACGGCCTAACGGTGTGCGGGACCGTAGCCCAGCTTCATGGAGACGGTTGCGAATGGTCCTCGCCGATACCCCAGGAGCAACAGTGTCCCTAATTTGCTGGGAAGTGGCGGTGCGGTCCCCTACGGCACTGCGTAGGATCCTACGGTCTTGGCGTGCATCCGTGCGTCGCTGCGGTCCGGTCCCAGGTCGACGGGCACGTGCACCTTCCGCCGACCACTGGCGACAACATCGATGTACTGTGGAGACCTCACGCCCCACGTGTTGAGCAATTCGGCGGTACGTCCACCCGGCCTCCCGCATGCCCACTATACGCCCTCGCTCAAAGTCCGTCAACTGCACATACGGTTCACGTCCACGCTGTCGCGGCATGCTACCAGTGTTAAAGACTGCGATGGAGCTCCGTATGCCACGGCAAACTGGCTGACACTGACGGCGGCGGTGCACAAATGCTGCGCAGCTAGCGCCATTCGACGGCCAACACCGCTGTTCCTGGTGTGTCCGCTGTGCCGTGCGTGTGATCATTGCTTGTACAGCCCTCTCGCAGTGTCCGGAGCAAGTATGGTGGGTCTGACACACCGGTTTCAATGTGTTCTTTTTTCCATTTCCAGGAGTGTATATGCAAAATGGTAGATGGTTTCCTGTCAGATGAAGAAGGGGAACGGCGAGGGGCATGTGTTGGAGATATACAAGAGCAGATCTCATGTGAGTATATATCCTAAAAAATATATTTTTGTTTCCTGTGGTTCCTGTGTGTGTGTATGCTTTTTATTATTAGATCATTATATTCAGACGATATAGTGGGTTGAATCGATGGCGCTTTCTAATTCAGATGAGGACAAAATGCCACAGTGTTTGGAAGAGATGGAGGAAGACCGTCATCGTGAGGAGAGGAGGGAGATGCCAGGGAGCCAGAGTGAAATAGGTAATACATACTCATTCTGTTTACAAATGTTCAGTATTCTTTCTTTTCCTGTAGCAGCATAAACGATGTCTAGAATGCTGCACTTAAAAAAATTATTATTCTACAGGGGCTGTATCAGGGGGGCCAATCCCCACAGTGTGACCTGGCTCGGGTACCAGGGGCAGCAAAAACATCGAAACGAGGTCCTGTGCGGCGTGCTTTGCAGGCAAGAAATCCGCTGGTCGCCATGTGGAAAGCCTACGCTGTCGGCGCCCCCACCCCTGCCGCCGCGACGGTAGCGGCCGCCACGGTACCGCTCTGGAATCCATGGACTGGCTAGCGGGTCAGGGCTACAGGAAAGAGGCTGTTCACAGCAGCCCAGTTCTGCAGCGTCTTCTGCTCCCTCACTACCATTACGTCCTTGTCGCTCTCGTAAGGTACAGCGTGTATCCTACAACATATCACCACAAGCAACTTCATCGACTGGTTGTAGTCATAATATTAGTAATAGCAACGATTCAGTGGCTAGTGGCTGTTCCTTCTCCTGTCCTTTTAGTGAAGGACATCAGGTCAGTGATATCAGACCGCAGTTAGAGAACTTGGTGATTGCAGATGCCTTAAAGAAGATTTCACAAGGACCGCGAATTTGGCAGGAGGGCACTGATACGATGCTCGTTTTTTAAGGGCATGACTTCCTTTCGTGGAAAAGGAGGTCCTCAAGGTAGTCAATGACCTATGGTATCCTGTCATTCAGTGCAATGCAGTGCTCTGCACCGAACTGTGGCACCACCCCGAAGTTGCTTCTAGCGTTGAAGAGACAAGTTTTCATTATCTTCGGGAGAAAATGTCGCGATAACGTGCAGCGCGTCAATTGCTGAGTGGTTTCGTAAATTCACCTTGAGTGTTATAATATGCCACTTTTCCGAGATGGAAGAGAGAGGGTCAGCTAAAGCACTCACCCGAATGCTGGATATCCATACAAATGTCTGTGATCAGCTAAATGGACGGTCTAGCTATATCAAGCTACCTAAAGATATAGAAGATACGCTTGCATATATTAATGTCCAACATAAAACGGATCAGGCTTGTTTTGCATTGTCCGGCTTGCGAGAGAAATTACACAAAAGATCCGCAGTGCACATATCGATACAGTAACCTTGACATTCATAAGTGTTATTACTTTGACGGTATCGAGTTCACTACAAAGATCCAGGACATATCTGAATTTCAGGCGGGGAATACCGGGATATCGGTTCATTTTAAGGCCCTGAGAAGAAAAGCAATTCATATGAGCAGGATAAGCATATTGACATCGATCCCTCCATTTCTCAATTTGCCGTTGATGCATGTAAACAAGCACCTATACTCCGCTGAGAAAAATAAGGAGAGAGGCAATTATTATTATGTTTGGATCAAAGACATGTCCAGGCTCCTTTGCTCCCAACTTTCGACCGCTTATCATGTAAAGAATATTTGCTTATGGTGGGTGAATTATTTTTCCTCAGACAAGTTATTAGTGGTGCATCTAGTAGATTGCGCTTCTAGGGCCCCGGTATATGTTATTACACCTACTGAGGAAAATAAATTCATAATGTTTAAAAATGCCCACCACCAGGAGCGATGCCCATTTTTAGTGTACACTGACATTGAACGCCCCCCTCTACTGTGACTCTACAGCCTCACATACCACCTTTACAGAAAAACATGTACCATATGCGGCAGCATACCAAAGTGTATCGTCCTATGATTCCAGTCGTAACCGCTACTAATCTTATGCCGGAGATAATCCTGCGCATCGGCTGCTCACAGACTTCGAAAAACGTTCATGGCTGGTTGAAAAGCTTCACAGCGTCGATGTTCCCATGATCAAATCGAAGGAGAAGGAAGATTTGTATGATAACATCGTTGACCGTCATATTTGTAGGCCGCTGTTAGACAGAAAGAGTAAATTCCTCGTAGGGACTACTACCGTCTTACGGGGAAGTTCTGAGGTGCAGCTCACAATATGTGCAATTTGAAATACCAGCTACCTTTAAACATTCATGGTAGTGTCTGTTCGTTCTATATCGTGTCTCCCTACCACTTTCGCGCAACGACGCTCTGAGCGTGTTTTTTAGGGAATTGACGAGTTTGAACCTGGGACCTGTTGCTGGTAAGGAGACGCCAGACCACATATGACATGTAGAATTCAGAAGAATTCAGTGAGACTAGCGATGATATAACCAAATACTTAATGATTTCAGCCTCAGCTCCACTGCACTCCCTGTAAAAGAATCTTAATACTAACTAAATTTAGTGGAAAGTTTTAGTTAGCTGGTAAAATAACGTCGAAAAAGCAGTTAAGTTTACCATTGGAAATTTTATTCTACTCACAAAACATTGTTTATAAATTGCACTATTGATAACAGGAAGTTTTTTAATACAGGATGGTAAAAACCAACTGCGTTCAACAAAAATGTGAAAGAATATTCCCTGAATGGGTTTCCAAGTTCTACAATGAATCGAAGGATCACCTGTGCCATATCACATCTATAATCCAGGTTTAAATTAAGTTTCACAAAAGAGAAAACTATCAAAATGGTCTACAGCGACCCTAAATTATCTTTAATTACTTATCTAACTTGTCGTACATTACAGTGGCTGATGTGGCTTCTCAATAACTATATAACAGAAAAATCATAGGGTTACAGATTTTTACTTCAAGTGGCAAATGTGAACATCATGAGCTTTAATTTACGATCGACACTAGTATTACGCAAAAAGGGGGTGTAACAGATGAGACTTCTGCAGTTCTGAGTGAAGGTTTATGCGCTGTTATGTGGCATCGCGTGCGTTCATTACCTTGTTGGTGTTCGTCAGGGGCGGCGGCCGGCGCAGCTCCGCTCACCTCGCCGTCTCGGAAGTAACTCCTCTCTAACTTCTCCTTACTACCATTTACCGAAGTTGGTTTTAAAAAAACTATCTGGCGTGTTTTCATCTGACCAATCAGGGTCTCAATGTTAACCTTAAGCTCCCCCTACAAAAATTCAGTCTATCCAATGAGAAACGTTAGACTTTTCGTGGTGGGGCAATGTTTTCAAAGTTTGCAACGTAACAGAGACGCGAAAAAGTCTCACGCTAAAACTTGCGGGTGGTAGTGGCCCTTTTTGTGTTATCGTAAGATCTATACTGTTTTTCTGGAGGGCTCTAGCTTTTAACATGGGCTGGGGGGTGGTCCTTGACGTAACAGAAATGCGAGAAACTCTCAGACTAAAACTTGCGGGTGCTGTGGCCCTAGTGGTTAGCTGGCGACGTGGGTGTCCAGTCCGTCCCTTATCGTAGGGCCATCTAGCTTAACACGGTTCTGCTCTCGGCTTATGTTCTCGTTTCTCCCCTCGGAACTGCGTCAGTCTCACAGTGGGAAGGTATGACATGCATTTAGGCATTCTTGTGTTAGTCTGTGGTATTCCATTTGCTCACTAGTTACTGGTAATACTTTGGTTAATTTAATGTCACGATTTATTCGGAGGTATGTGACATACTACTGGATTTGCTCATCATGTCAGGGTTTTCATGGAAGGTATTGGATTTGCCTTACATACCAAGCCACATACCCATTTAAGCTGCTATAATGCTCACTTTCTAGTTGACAACATGGTTGCTTCTGGCATGGAGGATGATCAAGTCAGTGTCCTACCTGAGAGCATCGAGAAATACTTTCATTCTCCAAACGAATGACGCTAAAAAGTACGCTCTACTACCTTTATACTCTACGTTTTATGCAAAAACTCGTTGAAAGTCGTTTATGCAAATTTCTCGTGCTGCATTTTCCGATGAGGAAAGGTTTCAACTTGTGACGAAGAAGGGTGTTTTCCCATACTCAACGAAACCAGGCTACCGACATAATTGGATTCTCCAGTAACCTTACAGGTGATGCCATATCGGATGCAGAGTATGAGCATGCCTTGAATGTCTGGCAGGAATCCCCACTTTAGGAGACAGACGTGCGCTTGCTTGCGGACGTTTTCGAGTAATTCCGGAGTCTATGCATGACCGCACACTCCCTGGTTCGTGGCCTTTATTAAATGGCACCTTGGTGTCTTGGCACACAATGCCCAAGAAAACGAAATGCAGCATCGAATTATCGACCGATGCTGATACGCTTCTTTTCTTTAGCAAGGGATCCCTTGGGGGTCTTTGCTAATTTCTCCATAGGCACGCAAACGCAAATATGGCTGGGTGACAGGTTCAATGCAATTAAACTAGCTACGCGAGGAGGCTCCACCCCAAAACTGATGACAGAAAAATGGTTGAAATGGCTCTGAGCACTATGGGACTTAACACCTGAGCTCATCAGTCCTCTAGAACTTAGAACTACTCAAACCTAACTAACCTAAGGACACCAGACACATCCATGCGTGAGGCAGGATTCGAACCTGCGACCGTAGCGGTCGCGCGGTTCCAGACTAAAGTGCCTAGAACCACTCGACCACTTCGGCCGGCAACAGGGAATAATCGGAGATTGATTATAATAATCTCCAGGAGTGTCTCAGATTGAGGATGGAGAAGGTAGTATCACCTGGGCTATCTCCTTGAACCAAATCTCCTGATTGAAAGAGTGTATTGATCTCAGTATGAGACAGAGAGCTTCCGCAATGTTTGAGAAAATATTTTTACAAATGAATGAATAATTCAATTTTCGGCAAGGAAAATTTGAGGGATGGAGTTAAATTTTGATTAGAACCGAATGGGATGGGCGTTATTGCGTAATAAAATTCATTGCCAGACCAAATTTTAAGCAAGTAACCATGTTCAATGAGAACTTTATTGCTGTTGAAATGGCGAAGACTGCAGTAGAGTTTACGAAATCTATTTAGTGATCGATGTAATTACTTCTTTACTAGACCTGCATCTTCCCAAACAGCAGAGAATGGTGAGGAAGAGAGATCCAACCCCTATAAACTGAATTTTTTATAAATAAACAATATACCCTCTGCTATCTAATTGAATTTCCTGTCATGAGGTCCTTCCTGTCCACCACAAAGCCGCCAATTACCATGTAGGGTGGGGAGGGGAGGGGAGAGGAAAAGGGGGGGGGGCGAAGGATGGTAAAACAATAGGTCAAGGACCTGTCAATCAAAAGGGGGGTTATCGCCAGGGGCTCGTAAGCTGTCAATCAAAAGAACAGATTATCCTCAGGGGAGACCTGTCAATCAAAAAAGAGCAATAGATTTGCCCATGAGTGCATACTTGCCCCTAATGTAGGCAACCCGCACTACCAAATCGCTCCACAACATAGTTTGTCCCACTATTTATGTTCATGGACCTCGATGTGTTAACAGGCCATCTCTCATTTCGGTGAATGGGGTATAGTCTGTGTTCTCATCATTTTTGCTGCAGTGCTGCCTAACCCTGTGAGGTCTTGTGATGAAACTGTATAGTCGCTGCATGCAAGCAAATCGCCTTACACACAGATGATATAAGTCATGGGATACCTCGTAATATCACATAGGACCTCCTTTTGCCCAGCGTAATGCAGTAACTGGACAAGGCATGGACTCAACAGGTCGTTGTCCGCCACCGTAGCTAAGTGGACAGCTCTCGGTTTGTCATACTGGAGACCCGGGTTCGTTTCTCAGCTGGATTCTAGATTTTCTCCATTCAGGGACTCGGTGTTGTGTCGTCTTCATCATTTTATCCTCATCGACGGCAAGTCGCCGAAGTGGCGTCACCTCAAAAGCCTTGCGCCAGGCGATCGGGTCTTCGCGCCAGGAGGCCCTCGCCGTATGACATTTCATTTCATCAGGTCGTTGGAAGTCTTCTGCAGAAATATTGATCCATGCCCCCCTCTATAGCCGTCTATAATTGCGGAAGAGTTGCCGGTGCAAGGTTTTGAACATGAACTGACCTCTCGAATATGTCCCACAAATGTTCAATGGGACTGATGTTGGGTGCTCTGAGTGGCCAAATCATTTGCATGAATTGTCCAGTATGTTCGAGTATAATGTCTTTTCTGGAGACTAGAAATCTACTCTGTAGGAATCAGCATGGGTTTCGAAAAAGACGATCGTGTGAAACCCAGCTCGCGCTATTCGTCCACGAGACTCAGAGGGCCTTAGACACGGGTTCACAGGTAGATGCCGTGTTTCTTGACTTCCGCAAGGCGTTTGACACAGTTCCCCACAGTCGTTTAATGAACAAAGTAAGAGCATACTGACTATCAGATCAATTGTGTGATTGGATTGAGGAGTTCCTAGATAACAGAACGCAGCACGTCATTCTCAATGGAGAGAAGTCTTCCGAAGTAAGAGTGATTTCAGGTGTGCCACAGGGGAGTGTCATAGGACCGTTGCTATTCACACTATATATAAATGACCTGGTGGATGACATCGGAAGTTCACTGAGGCTTTTTGCAGATGATGCTGTGGTGTATCGAGAGGTTGCAACAATGGAAAATTGTACTGAAATGCAGGAGGATCTGCAGCGAATTGACGCATGGTGCACGGAATGGCAATTGAATCTCAATGTAGCGAAGTGTAATGTGATGCGAATACATAGAAAGATAGGTCCCTTATCATTTAGCTACAAAATAGCAGGTCAGCAACTGGAAGCAGTTAATTCCATAAATTATCTGGGAGTACGCATTAGGAGTGATTTAAAATGGAATGATCATATAAAGTTGATCGTCGGTAAAGCTGATGCCAGACTGAGATTCATTGGAAAAATCCTAAGGAAATGCAATCCGACAACAAAGGAAGTAGGTTACAGTACGCTTGTTCGCCCAATGCTTGAATACTGCTCAGCAGTGTGGGATCCGCACCAGGTAGGGTTGATAGAAGAGATAGAGAAGATCCAACGGAGAGCAGCGCGCTTCGTTACAGGATCATTTAGTAATTGCGAAAGCGTTACGGAGATGATAGATAAACTCCAGTGGAAGACTCTGCAGGAGAGACGCTGAGTAGCTCGGTACGGGCTTTTGTTAAAGTTTCGAGAACATACCTTCACCGAAGAGTCAAGCAGTATATTGCTCCCTCCTACGTATATCTCCCGAAGAGACCATGAGGATAAAATCAGAGAGATTGGAGCCCACGCGGAGGCATACCGACAATCCTTCTTTCCACGTACAATACGAGACTGGAATAGAAGGGAGAACCGATAGAGGTACTCAGGGTACCCTCCGCCACACACCGTCAGGTGGCTTGCGGAGTACGGATGTAGATGTAGATGTAGATGTACTTGAAATCAATTGCGGACATTTGTGGCTCAGTCACATGGTGAATTGATATCCAGAAAAATTCCATAGTTTTTTGGGAACATGAATGGCTGCAAATGGTCTCCAAGTAGCCCAATATAACTGAAGACCCAGTAGATTCCATATAGACACAACCCACACGATTATAGGGTCACGACCAGCGGGCACAATTCCTTGTTGACAACTTGGGACCATGACTTTGTGGGGTCTAGGCCACACTCGAACTCTACCATCAGCTCTTACCAACCAAAGTCTGGACTCATCCGACCAGTCCACGGTTTTCAAGTCGTCCAGGGTCCAGCGAATGTGGTCTCGACCCCAGGAGAGGCGCTGCAGGCGATGTCGTGCTGTTAGCAAAGGCACTCGCGTGTATCGTCTGCTGCCATAGCTCATTAACGGAAAATTTCGCCGCACTGTCCTAAGGGATTGGTTCATCGCACGGTCCACATGGTTTTCTGAGATTATTCCACGTCGTGTTGCTTGTTTGTTATCACTGTCATCACTACGTAAACGCCACTGCTCTCAGCAGTTAAGCGAAGGCCGTCGGCCACTGCGTTGTCCGTGGTGAGAGGTAATGCCTGAAATTTGCTATTCTCAGCACACTCTTGACACTGTGGATCTCGGATTATTGAATTCCCTAACGATTTCCGAAATGAAATGTCCCACGCTACTAGCTGGAAGTGCAATTAAGCGTCCAAAGACTATCAATTACCGTACACCACAAAAATATGTTCATTTTGTCTCGCCCTGTAGAAGGAGGTGTAGAACTACACCGTACGCAGATGAAAGTAGCCCGCCTTTGAATGCGACTTCTGAAATAAACCGCTACAACAATGGATTGTTTTATGCAATAATCAATTGATAGTATTCTTCTGTCAGTATTTAGTTTATTTCATCTGTGACGTAAGACGTTTCTCTTCGCGGTCTGCAAAATGACTTTCTAGAAAGAAGAAAGAATTGGAATTGCGGAAGCATATGCGAAAACAGATTCGATTATGGAAACTAGTGAAATTTTCGGGCCAAAAATCCGGATAGAGGACTACCAATAAAGAGGGCAATAAAGAGTCTGTATGAGAACTGGCGCAACTACGGATCTGTGCTTAAAGTAAAACAACGAAGAATTTTTTCAATTCTCACACCACAAGTTACTGCAGACATTCGGCGAAGAATTGTCGAGAGCCCAAAGTACACATTAACTGGCCAGCAGCGCACATAAGTAAGAGTTGGCAGCGGATGTTGAAAAGTTTTAATTTTAAACCGTATCGTGGAACAGCTGTGCTGTAATTACTGGAGGACGACAGTCATAGACGTGTAGATTACTGCACGTGGCTTTTGATCAACATCAACGATGGTTTTCTATCATGAGTGATGAAGCATGTTTTCATCTTTCCGGTCATGTGAATACACAGAACACAAGTACTATGCAACGAAGAACTCTAACATTGTGTGCCAGCAACCACTCCATCACGAAAAAATCAGTGTTTGCTGCGGTGTAACGGGAACGCCCATTATTTGGCCCATAATTTTTTTGACGCTATCCTCAACACGGAAGCATATATGGAAATCTTTGATACATTTTGTGCTCGTCTCACTGAATATGAAAGACAATGCTGCTTCTTCCGGCAAGATGTGGTAACGTGCAAACCGTCCGAAGTATTCCTGGAACGAGTGGATTTGTCTTCACTGAGGAACGAACTGTCAGCAAACATTTGTGGCTATCACGTTCGCCGGATCTAACATGTGATTTTTTTTTTCTCGTGGTGACACTTGAAGAGCAAGGTCCATGAAACAAATCCACACACTATACCGAAACTGAAAGATACCATGAGCAGTGACGTTGCCGAAATGGATATCCGAACTTTATGCCGGGTGTGTCTAAATATGCTGAGCTGTGTTTTGAGGTCACGAAATGGCTCTGAGCACTATAGGACTTAACACCTGAGGTCATCAGTCCCCTAGAACTTAGAACTAGGCTTTGAACTAAGGACATCCCACACATCCATGCCCGAGGCAGGATTCGAACCTGCGACCGTAGCAGTCGCTTGATTCCGGACTGAAGCGCCTAGAACCGCTCGGTCACCGCGGCCGGCTTTTGATGTTACAGCGGGTAACTTTCAGTATCTTCTATAAATGTGTTTTTCACTAAAGTTTTCGTTGTTAATAAATAGTAAGTCCATTTCAGTTCTTCGTTTCTGTACTTTCACTGCATTTCCTATATCCTCACACCGGCTGCTTCTATCTTCGCCACTCTGTACGTTTTCTCAGTGCGAAAACGACGAGTTTGAAGCAAATGTTTATCTGGTGACAGCTGCTCGCAACTCTGTCCCCCCTAGTCCATGCAGAGGGAGGAAAATAAGCCATTGGGAAACATCTTAAAGAGGTTTCCTTTTTATTTCTTCTGCAAGGGCATGGCGATAGTAGCCCGGGCAAGGAGGCCTCTAGAATGTACTGCCGGAGGTGTCTCGTCAGACCAGCGTCTGGAGAGGCGTCTCGTCCACTAACGACCTCAAGACGGCCGCCAATGGGAGGCGGCGCCGCGGCTGCCAGGTGGCGCAGCGCTTTGCCCTCTTTGCCCGGCGCGGCGCGGCCGCCATCTTGCCGCGGGAATAATGACGCGCTCGTCGACGAGAGTCGCGGGCCACGCCACGCCACGCGCGGTGCTTCATTACGCGCCGGAAGGAAAGAAACCCGGCGCTAACGATTTGCGCCGTGATTAGCGGAGCGCCAGTAATTAATGACGTCATTTGTTGTGTTATTGTTGCAGCGGCGGTAGTCTGTCGCGGCACCCTGCCGCCCCACTCCCGATTGCTCCTTCCTCATTCACCTGCCCCCCCCCTCCCCTCCTCCTCCCCCTCCCCCTCCTCCCCTCCCCCCACTGGCGAAGCTCCTCGCCGCTGCCACCGACGACCTCAAATCAAAGTCCGCGCCGAGAGGGAACTCCGACACACGCGCCACGAGAGTTTAATTATTTTCGCCGCGACATTTGTCGTCAGTAATTTGCAGAGGCTGCGGCTGCCTGGAGCCCACTTGATTCCGGCCCTCGGCGCCACCTTGATTGCTCGTCCTGCGGCGCTGTTCAATTATTGCTTTACGTAACGGCGCGCCAGTTCCCATCGTTTATCGACGGCGCTGCCCTCGAGTTTTGCTGGGCGGCGGCGGCGGCGGCGGCGGCAGCAGCGGGTTCGGGGGCCGTGGGTTGGGGAGCGCTTGGGGCTGGAGAAAGGCAGGAAGGCGAGGCAAGAATCCGCAGCCGAGTGGCCCTCCAAGACTCGAGCACGCCACACAACTTATCGCCAATTTTCTCGTCTCGCGTCCGAACTATCTCAATGACGAGATTTTACGTCACTGTGCTACATCTGCACTTTCGCGTCTCGTAATCTTACAGTCACAGATTTCTTATTCCGTCAAGTACAAGCGAATTTACTACTTCGCCCGCTTGTGAAAGTTTTTCCTTAACCTATTAATTTACTAAAATTTTTCCAAATACTCGGCCTTATGATTACTACTCGTATTTAAGATTACGAAAGTCAGCACATTTCGTCTCACACACTTTTCTCAAAATTATATTACTTTTTTGATAGAAATTCTTTGTGAATATATTTCTAATGCTTATTGGAGAGATGAAGAATGAAGATAACACTGTTAAAAATGACTCAAATGGCTCTGAGCACAATAGGACTTAACTTCTGAGGCC
This sequence comes from Schistocerca gregaria, assembly GCF_023897955.1. NCBI lineage: Eukaryota > Metazoa > Arthropoda > Insecta > Orthoptera > Acrididae > Schistocerca > Schistocerca gregaria. The sequence goes on along the minus strand of NC_064926.1, from coordinate 139,765,865 downwards.
ACCAGTCCCCTAGAACTTAGAACTACTTAAACCTAACTAACCTAAGGACATCTCACACATCCATGCCCGAGGCAGGATTCGAACCTGCCAACGTAGCGGTCATGCGGTTCCAGGCTGTAGCGCCTAGAACCGCTCGGCTCTTCTCTATCAAAATCTTTCATTTGCTAACTAGTGCCTTCAGTAGTTAGAATCTTTTATTTAGCTAGCAGTATTGCACTAGTTCAAGTAACGAAGATTTTTGCGAGGTTTCTGAGGTTTTTTTTATTTTTTTTTTTTTATTTTTTTGCCTGTGGTATACCCGAAAAAATACAGGCGTGTGCAGCGTCACTAGACATTTCTCATACTCTTGACATGTAGCACATTTCTTCTCCCTTGCATTTTTGGAGGGTGTTTTCTTGATGGCATTGGGGGAGAGGGTGGGGGGATAAACGTAACAGTATCTGAAAATGATTCCTTATCACTCGCAAAATATCGAAGGAAATTGAGTGTGTTATCTCACCAGATACACTCAAGCGGCAAAGAAACTGGTATAGACATGCGTATTCAAACACAGAGATATGTAAACAGGCAGTATATGGCGCCGCTGTCGCCAACGCCTATATAAAACAACAAGTGTCTGGCGCAGTTGTTAGATCGGTCACTGCCGCTACAACGGCAGGTTATCAACATTGAAGTGAATTTGAACGTGGTGTTACAGTCGGCACACGAGCAGTAGGATACAGCATTTCCGAAGTAGTGATGAAGTAGGGATTTTACCGTACGACCACTTCACGAGAGTGCCGTTAATATCGGGAATCTGGTAAAACATCGAATCTCCGGCAACGATACGGCCTGAAGAAGATCTTGCAAGAACGGGACCAATGACGACTGAAGTGAATCGTTCAGCGTGACAGAAGTGCAACACTACCGCAAATTGCAGCAGAGTTCAATGCTGGGTCATCAACAAGTGTCAGTGTGCAAACCATTCAACGAACATCGTCGATATGGGCTTTCAGAGCTGCACATCACAAAGCTTTACTCCTCGCCTGGGTCCTTCATCACCGACATGACTGTTGATAACTGTAAACATGTTGCCTGGTCGCACGAGTCTCGTTCTAAATCGTATAGACCGGATGGACGTGTACGGCTACGGAAACAACCTCCTGAATCCATGGATCTGCATGTCAGCAGGTGACTGTTCAAGCTGGTGGAGGCTCTGTAATGGTGTGGGGCGCGTGCAAATGGAGTGATATGGGACTGCTGATACGTCTAGATACAACTCTGACAGGGGAAGCATACGTAAGCAACCTCTGTGATCACCTGCATCCATTCATGTCCATTGCGTATTCCGACAGACTTGGACAATGCTGTCTGATCACTTGCATCCATTCATGTCCATTGTGCATACCGATGAGCTTGTGCAATTCCAGCAGGACAATGTGACACCCCACAGTCCAGAATTGCTATATAGCGGTTCCAGAAACACTCTTCCTAGTTTAAACACTTCCGTCAGTACGAAATTCCCCAGGCATGAACATTGTTGATCATAACTGGGATGCCTTGCAACGTGCTGTTCAGAAGAGATTCCACCACCTCGTACTCTTACCGATTTGTGGACAGCCCTGCAGGATTCATGGTGTCAGTTCCCTCCAGCACTACTTCGGACATTAGTCGAGTCCACGCCACATCGTGTTGCGGCACTTTGCGTGCCCGCGGTGGTCGTACAGGATATTAGGCAGGTGTACCAGTTTCTTTGGATCACTAGTGTAGATTGATCCGTCAGCTTCCCGTTGGTATATAGGTTGTCATGCCATCTACTGACAGAGAACAAGAAACACTAAGAAGAAGCTATAGCCGCTCGTCCCTCTCACAGCCAGCAATGTGAAAACAGACTTGAAATCTGGCACCGGTTGTAATGGGTTAATCAGTCTCTCTCTCCCAGTTGGAGTCTAAACTGCACTGAAACTGCTTGACAGTGTAAAGTCTCTTCACGGGAGACTTCGTTGTTACACTCGACTGCTCGTCGCAAGTGAAACTTTTTAGCGACGCTTTTCAGGGTTCTGACTGGTTTGACGGAGTGACGCGGCCCGACACTCCTGTTCCAAACTCTTCATCTCAAAGTAGCACTTGCACCTGAGATACTAAACTATTTGTTGGATATATATAATTTATGTCTTCCCCTAAAGCTTTTTCCTATATGCAGCGCCCTCTAGTACCATGGAAGTTATTTCCGGATGTCTTAACACATCCTCTAGCATCCTGTCCCTTTTTTCTTGACAGTTTTTCCGTATATTCGTTTCTCCGCCAATTCTATGAAGAACCGTTTCATTCCACATCTTGTCTACCCGATTTGGTTCAAATGGTTCAAATGGCTCTGAGCACTGTGGGACGTAACATCTATGGTCATCAGTCCCCTAGAACTTAGAACTACTTAAACCTAACTAACCTAAGGACAGCACACAACACCCAGTCATCAGGAGGTAGAGAAAATCCCTGACCCCGCCGGGAATCAACTGGGGAACCCGGGCGTGGGAAGCGAGAACGCTACCGCATGACCACGAGATGCGGGCACCTGATTTGCAACATCCTTGTGTAGCTCTATATGGACGAGGTGAGTGTCTCATAGCAACATATGCGAACCAAATATTCTCTCTGTGGCACAGTAGGCAAACTGACGATATGAAATACAAGAGAACGGGACGCAATACCGGAACCGAACATCATTGTTCTATACTAGAAGGCAAGCCGAGAACTTTCAAGGGACGAGCAAATGTTGCCATCGTTATACGAGGGCTATACAGAAAGTAAGGTCCGATGGGGTGCAAAATGGAAACCACAGTGAATATCCAATTAACATTTGCACAGATGCATTGGGCAGTGCCTCTAGTGTGACCATCGATCGCGTCACGTCGCTCACTTCAGTCCAGAGCACACAGTGAGCATGTAAAGATGCTTATAACAACAGTGCCTCCCACCAAGCACGTGCGCCTCGTGTGAGGTTTCGCCTGATATCATGCAGCCGACATAACATGGCTGTCATGCGTTTCCTTCTGCATGACAATTCTAGGCCGCACTCTGCAGGGGAATGAAGATGCTCCTGCAGCGTTTTCTGTGGGAAGGGTTTGATCACTCACAATACAGCCCGTAATTGACTCTCCTTGAGTTTCATCTCTGCTCAGACAAACGGCTGGCTATGAAGACAATTTTCTGGCACAGACAACGAGCTGTAGACCAGCGCAGAGAATTGGCAGGAAGCACAGGTGGCTGCCTTTTATGACGAGGGTATTGGAAAGTTGGTACAACGCTACGACAAATGTCTAAGTCGGACCGGAGACTATGCCGAGAAACAACTGGAAAGTGTAGCTAACTGTTGCAAATAAAATATCTTTGATTTTCACAGTGGTTTCTATTTCGCGAGCGATCGGACCTTACTTTCCGAATAGGTCTAGTATAAGGAACAATGAAAAAGTCTCAGTTCGAAAGCCGTACAGTCCCAGATCGGTGTGACAGTCAGGAAAAATAGCGTGAGCATTGAGACAATCACCCATAGACACATTAAGTTCAAAAAATACAGTCTCCTATTGCGTGAAGAAGTCCGTAACTCTGTGCTCCACATCCTCATCTGACAGGACTCATTGACCCTTCAAGGCCTTTTTTGGGGGGTACCCGATACTAATTATCGCATGGCGAAAGATCTAGAATGTAGGGTGGATCCTCGAGTGTCCCCCACTTGAGTTGGCGTAACTTCTGCGCTAGGACAGTTGGGACGTACCTCTTGCGAGCCCACCATTCTACAACGGTATTTTTCGACAGACCTGCTGATCCTACACATTCTTCATTCTTTGATGGGTGTCTACTGATGTTTGTCCTTCGGCAGCCTAGAAAACAATAAAAACAATTGGTCCTGTTTAGACGTATTTCATAACAACGTCGCCATAGTTCACGTTTCCGCACGCACGTCGGAAAGACACGAATGTGACACTGGTCCTTTGACTACACGTCTTTGCTCATGTATTCGCATCGGAGACGCGCTACATTGCACATACACTGAGCATCGTCCTCAAACGAATACTTTTTTGATCGGTATATGTAGATAGCAAAGCGGATGGCAGTGACTAAAATTAATAGCTGGTAAGTGCTTCAGTAGTGTATGACATCCAGTGGACTTAACGCAATTCTCATCCAGGGGAAGAGGTAACGAGGGAGACGAGCAAAGGAAAGCGTGATTGGGTTTGATATGACAATAACGGACGGGGATTGTTTAACTGTCTACATTTACACTTCGGTATGCAGCTATTAACTGAATTCTTGCAAGGAGCACAGGACATTTATAACACTAAGAAAAATGTAAATGGACAGGCAGTCCCGTGGGGCCCAGAACACTCCGCACTGAGCGAAAGATACAAAGACATTTTCAGCCTGCTTAAGGGCAATCAGACACACTGCATACAGCGCAATTAAGATGCACTGCAAAACATTGCTTCAGGAAATTACACTGAGGAGCAAAGCAACTTGTATACCAACCTAATATTGTACCTAATATTGTGTAGGGCTCCCGCGAGCACTCAGAAGTGCCGCAACAAGACGTGGCATGGACTGGATTAATGTCTGAAGAAGTAGTGCTGGAGGGAATTGATGCCATGAATCCTGCAGGGCTGTCCATAAATCCTTAAGAGTACGAGGGAGTACGAGCACGTTACAAGGCAATATGCTCAATAATGTTCACGTCTGGGTAGTTTGGTGGCCAGCGGAAGTGTGTTAACTCAGAAGTGTGTTCCTGGAGTCACTCTGTAGCAATTCTGGACCTGTGGGGTGTCACATTTTCCTGCTCGAATTCCCCAAGTCCGTCGGATTGCACAATGGACATGAATGGATGAAGGTGATCAGAAAGACGTGTCACCTGTCAGAGTCGTATCTGGACGTATCAAGGCTTCAGTATCACTCCAACTGCGCACCCCCCACAGCACTGCAGAACATCCACTAGCGTGAACAGCCCCATGCTGACATGCAGGGTCCATGGATTTATGAGGTTGTCTCCCATACCAGTACGAGTCAACCCTCTCGACACAATTTGAAACGAGACTCCTCTGACCAGCAACATGTCTCCAGTCATCAACAGTCCAATGTCAGTGTTGACGGTCCCAGGCGAGGCGTAAAGCTTTCTGTTGTTCAGTCATCAACAGTTCGCAAGTGGGCCTTTGCCTCCGAAGGTCCATGTGGATGATGTTTTATTGAATGGTTTGCACGCTGATATTGGTTGATGGTGAAGCGTTGAAATCTGCAGTAATTTGTGGAAGGGTTGCACTTCTGTCACATTGAACGATTCTCTCCAGTCATCCTTGGTCCCTTTCTTACAAGATCTTTTTCCAGTTGCAGTGCTGTCAGAGATTTGATGTTCTACGGGATTCCAGATATTCTTGGTATATGGTCGTATGGAAAAATCCCCGCATCATCGTTGCCTCGGAGATGCTGTGTCCCATCGTTCGTGCGTCGACCACCTTCAATCTCACTTAAATCTTTATAGCCTGTCATTGTAGCAGCAGTAACCGATCTAACAACCGCGCCAGACACTTGCCTTAAATAGGCCTTCCCGACTGCAATGCCGTATGCTGCCTGTTTATGTATCCCTGAATACACATGCCTATATCAGTTTCTTTGGCGCTTCTGTGTAAAAGAATACACTGGTAGAAGTTTCTACGAAAGCAATTGTAATTTGATGTAGGAGGAAAACCGTGTATGTTATTGCCTTAAAAGGTTAAGAGACCCACTGTCATGTCGACAATTCTTACAGAGTATAGCTCAAGGACGGTTAGGCGGAGGGAGTCAGTACAACATTTGCTAACCGCCGCAATTCCCGATGACAATGCACGTACTGAAATATATATACAATTAAAAGAATTCAACTAGGTAACGAATACAATAATCATGTGTTGGTGTTACCTTTTGCTATCTCAAATTTCCAAGCTCACAACTGGAAGGGCACCCAATCCGCCGGATGGCGTCTACCCATAGGTCATGTGAGTGATAGGTTCACTGATACAGCATTATTTGACGGCACTATTCACAAGGCGTTGCAAATGGGTACGACCCAGGTGACTTGGAAAAGAGCTAGGGTAGTAGTGGCCAAAAAAAGAAAGTGAAATACCCGGAATCAGCAGAAAGCAATAGACCCATCTAATTATTAATTTTCAGGGGCGTCTGCTTTGTGACCAGTAGCATGCGTGGGGGGAACTTTTGGATTTGAACCAAAGCCGATATGGATTCATGAAAGGGAAGACTGTAGAGGATGCGGTTGATAGAGCTTTTCGGATTACAGAAAATTCGACTCCGAAATTTGAAGCTGCGCTCGTGATAGATATAGTGGGGGCATCATTCGATCATCTATGATGGCCTGCAATGTTCGCACATCTACGATATTTGTCGATAACTGAGGTGGACATAGTGTCAAATGAATTGCGGAGGAGAGCATTGGCTGATGCTAAATTTAATCATTTCACACAAGAACTTCAAGAAATACGTGTACACGATGGAAGTAGAGAAATAAGTCTGTAAGTGCAGACTGTAGTAGAAGGGCAAAGCATGTTTCGCCCAACTCTCCATTGTTTCAAGATTTATTCAAGATGACGGATCCAAGATATTGGTGAATGATATAGCAATGTCTCAATGACGTCATAGCCAGAAATTCAAACTTTGGTCGGAAGATAGCTCAACTGGGCTACCTTCACTAACATAACTCCCCAACCCGCATCCCCTCCCGGACCCTTCCCTCCTCCCCCCACCTCCAGAAAATGGCACAAAGTTCAAATTCCTGCAAGAAAATGCAGCACTGTCTCCACTAACCTAATAAAAAGGCGGGAAAATAGGTCACATGAGTTACTTCCACTAACCGAAGTCATCCAAAAGCCACCTCTGCCTAGGAATTGGCTGGGAAAGGTCTCAGCCTGTGCTGGTCTGGTGGATACCATGGACATAAGACTTTATTTTGCATGCAGTGTTTATTTAAACAGATTCTTCACCATGAGGTCTGGAGTCCAACTGACCTAGTACACAGTAAAGCCACCAGAGGTCACTGCCATCCCTTCCATGATGTAATCCAAGATGACGGTCTCAGGGGGGAAATAGCGGGAAAAGAACTCAGCCTGTGATGGGCTGGTGGACAGGATGGACATAAGTCGTTATTTTCAGTCTTTATTTAAACAATTTGGGACAGTAGCTCCATCCAGTGTATCCACCATGAAGTCCGGAGTCCAGCTGAACTAGTACACAGTACTGCTACCATCCCTTCCATGCCCTAAAGCAATGGCTTGGGATAATTTTTGTTTTGTCAGTTTTATGTATGACAAGAGCCGCTCGGCTTTATCTAATCTAATGTAGCATCATGTGATGCAACAAGGTCCTCACTTTCTGAGTAGGGTATTTTTAGAAATATCGAAACCTAGGTCAAGGGCTCATAAACCTTTTGTTTGCAGCTGGATGGATGATTTTTCAAGCTCTTCAGATTTACACAGTTGCTGTTTCACAGCACATTTTGACAATTTTTACATTACATCTTCTCACATATGTCCTAAGATACTTAAAAGTTGTTTAATTCTTCATATTCTGTTTTTGTGAGAAAAAAAGACGCAGGCGCTCTAAGAGGGCTTTAAATGTTTGATGAGATCACCCAAAACTGACTAAGACATCGTGGCTGCTACTGTGAACACTCTGCACTAGAAAACTAAGCTGCAGAACGCAGCAAATGGCCATTACAACCGGGAAACTTTTAATTCAATCAGCAGTCTATTAATCTACATCTCGTTGCGCATTTATTCTTTCAAACTTATTTGTCGTAAACGGAACGGTAATATTTGCGAAAAACTATTCCACATTTAACATTTATGCATCCCTTTGTAGCCCGGATTTACCACGCCTTCATGTGAAATCTTATAAATGGTGATGCGTCACCGCTAAAAGGCTGTCGTGTGATATATTCTACAGCAGCGGCAATATGCCACAAATACTATTTACTGCGCAGAAGAGACGAATCGTAAATAATTCGATTGGCTTGCCATTTATCTCCATTCGTGAACGAGATGGAAACAGAATAATAGTTATATGTTTTCCTAATCGTCTATTTATCTCAATCTAAATTACTGATAGTAAACGAGTTCTGTCTAAATAACGGCGAATGAAAGAATTTCTCCAGGCAGAGTTATCTCGAATGTTCAAGCACATTTTTCGAGTCAGGATATGTTTCTCATGATGTATTCAGCATCACCTCTGGCTATTATGTCTTACTGTCTAAAGTGTGATACTGTAAAATTTCTGACTGAGGAGAAATATTTCTTGGCAGGAAAGATGCAACATGTTATCTTGGATAGCGAGTCATCGACAGATGAAAAAGTAACTTCGGGTATATGTTGGGAAATTCTTGTTTAATGACCTTACAGGCAACATTAATAGAAGCTTCAGACTTTTTGCAGATGATACAAAGTGCTGTCTGATGAAAGCTGGCCAATACCCAATTAGATCTCGATCAAGATTCAAAGTAGTGCAACTTGCGTTAAATGTTTAGAAATGCAAAGTTATGTTGTTACTTAAAAACCGTCTTGATTGCAAATTTTTTATTCGTATGACCGGTTTCGGTTCATTCAGAACTATCTTGAGAAACCCGTCCAAATCCAGCAATTTTCACATGCTACGTCACATGTGACGTAGAATGTGAAAATTGCTGGATTTGGACGGGTAACTCCTGTAACTGAAATATCAGATCTGAAGATGGTTCTGAATGAACCGAAACTGGTCATATGAATAAAAAATCTGCAATCAAGACGGTTTTTAAGTAACATTATAACATCACTGATTGCTGTTATCCCATAAGACATTATGTCTGTTTTTGCAAAGCAAAGTTATGTACTTCGCAAAATAAAAAGAAAATGGTATCCCATGACTACTATATGGATAATTCGAAGCCGGCCGCGGTGGTCTCGCGGTTCTAGGCGCTCAGTCCGGAACCGCGCGACTGCTACGGTCGCAGGTTCGAATCCTGCCTCGGGCATGGATGTGTGTGATGTCCTTATGTTAGTTAGGTTTAAGTAGTTCTAAGTTCTAGGGGACTGATGACCATAGATGTTAAGTCCCATAGTGCTCAGAGCCATTTGAACCATTTTTGATAATTCGAAACTCTACACTGTAAACTAAAACAAATGCCAGTGTAACAATTTGTAGAGATATGAAATGGAATAATCAACCTGAACGGGTAGCAGTCCGTGTTAGCACGCCGCTTACTAGATTCAGGTTGGCGCTCCGGCCAGGGTGGGTTAACAAGGGGCATTGTGCCGTCGAGACTGGATGTGGTTTTTAGGCGGTTTCTCACATCTGACTATGGGAATATCAGGCTAGTACCCACGTCCGCCTTGAGTTACAAGATTCGCAAATATTTAGAATATACATCAGATGAATTCACAATTGCGAATAACGACTACCATCAGCTATTTATTGGAATGACGACAATGAAAATTTGTGCCCGCCATTTGGCTATCCCTGCACGACTCACGGGTAGACCCAAACTTCCATATGTCGTCAATCCGTCCCGTCCCGGTCCGGCAAAAATATTCATTGTCGTCATTCCTTTATACCGCTAACGGTAGTCTTTATTCGCAACTGCGAATTTATCTGACGTATTTAGTAACGGCTGTGGGCGCCGCAGTGAATCGTCATCGAATAACACAGGCACTGCAACATCGTATTTAGAAAGTAGTCGCACACTTTCACACTGGTGTGCTGTCGAATCAGGGTGTGGCTGTTAGGAGGTTTCCTACATCCGACTGCAGTTGAGTCAGTGTAAGTTGATCCCTGACAGTTGCAGTGGGCTGAGCGCGGCAGCATCGCGCGCCCACCTCAACCACTCACGTAACACGATTTTGTAAATGTCTCTATGGCAACGCCTCGTTGTCAGAGAACTGGCTACTGATTCCACCTGCAGTCGTTAGCGCTTGCCAGTTGAAAGCTGGAAACGGCGCTAGGAGCTGTCAGGGATCTACTTACGCCATCTCGACCATAGGGGAATACCGGGCTAGTACCCTATCCCTCATCAGTTACACGATTCGCAGATATTTAGAAAACATTCACACACGGACAACACTACACGCAGACAGCTGCGGTACACAGATTCAGTTCCCAGACGTAAAGGGGTGGCGATTGACACAATGCCAAATCAGATAATACTGTAACCATGCCGACCCAGTACGGGATACAGGCAAAAGAAGAAGGAGGTGATGATATGGTAACATGGGCTTAGCCTTAGGTAAATCTGGTTGCTAACATGGATTCGTTGGCAGGATACTGGGAAACCGCAGTCTGTCAACAAAGAGTACTGCTTACTTGTACATTTCATCTTACACTATTGCTCGGACGTGTAGGAGCTGTGCCAAATGAGACTGACAGGGAACACTGAATATACACAAACAAAGACGGCACGATTAGTCGCAGGTTCGTTTGACTGACGGATATGTTGAAACACCTGAATTACTAGACTCTTAAAGGGAGATGCAAATTGTCCGGCAGAGGCCTACTTACGAAATGTCAGGAACCAGTGTTACGAGAAGAATCTAGAAATATTCTTCAACGCCTACGTATCGCTCGTGTATGGACCGTAGAGAGAAAATTAGATTTATTACAGAACACACGGAAGTAAAGCAGTAGTTGTTACCCCTGCGCTCCATTCACCACTGGAACGGTACGAAATCCTAACACGTGATGTGCAGGGGCTACAGAAAATAAGTCACACATGTCGTCCAGCGCTAAGACAACTGCTCAACAAGAGTAGCGCATTGTTCCAACAGAGTGCATGTTCCGGGTTTCCTACAAGACTCAGTTTTGCAGAGGTGTGGATAAACATGTGTATCACAGTGTGAGAGTGAAATGGGTCGGAGCCTGGAGACGTACTCCGAAGTTGATGTACGAGGGATAGTAGCATTTTTTGAGCAAAGCGTCTAAAGTTCACACAGATTCTGCGTGGAATTCTGGCGATAAATGGACTAAATGCAATGTCGCGTCCAGCTGTACTGAAATGGTGCCAACATTTTAACCTAGGCCGAAAAGACGTGAGTGTTGGTGACGGGGAAGGTACGCCATCAACATCGGCCACACACGACTAGAGTTTGGGCAGTCCGTTCTGGAATTTATTCAAAGAGCAGCATCTTTCTTAAGAGTGAATGATGGATGATTCGGAAAATACGAATGTGTCTGTGATGGCCGTAATGTGCGGGATGAAATTTCTTCTATAGGCTGCTGCAATGGCGCCTCAACCAACATCCTTAAGAAAACGTTTCCCAAAAAACAAAAAAATGTATATACTATACGCAAATGTGGATTTGCATACCTTACTTTTCTCTTCCTTCAAAACAGAAAATAAAGAAAGCTCAGTGTTTTTTTGATTCATTGGCTTGTGGGCAATACCCATTCAGCCATCTCGATGGTAATACCGATTATAACGATATGAAAGTAAACACAACACTTTACTCAGACTCCAAGTGGAAAAGAAAACTTCGGCCACCTTGCTTTACAGTCCGCTGCGTTGACTGCGCAGGTAGAAAGGCAAACGAAACAGAAGTGCTTCAGTACAGTACATTAAGGCTGAAAACACTTCCAGCATCATGTTTCCACTCTTGAGTTCAAAAGAATATCTCAAATTTTAGAAATTCAATACATTTTTACATACTTTTGAGTGAGTTGTTAATTCTTATCCTTTGACTTATCACCGCACTTGAAATGTGTTGCCAGCGACCATAAAAGTTGTGGCCTTCAGCCACCAAGCGATGGGAGCGTATCCCAAACCGATCGAGGCATCACTCCCCTACCAACAGCTCAGGCTCCCCACCACACTCACCGATCAGACCTTAGGCCTTCCGGCTACCCTCCCGTCAGAGGTTCGTATCCTCCCTCGGGCATGGAATTGTGTGTGTTGTCCTTAGCCTTTAAGTTAGATTAAGTAGTGCGGAAGCCTAGGTACCGACGACCTTAGCAGTTTGGTCCCCTAGGAACTTACCTTGCTCACTGCTCTCCCCACCACTCACAGGAATCAAAATGCACGGTAGCTCTCTAGCTCACTACTCCCCACCGCTCTTACAGACAAGAATGCAAGCCAGCTCACTGCTGCCTGCCAAGTCCATTAGTTCTCGCCGACGAGATCCTACGGAGCAGACCACATGGCGACTTGAGACGTCACTCCATTCTCCTACATCAAATTACTCGTCTCGACGTAGTCTAAACTACTATGGTACTTTGCAAACAACTACAATGCACTGAACAATAAAGAAAATAAGTAACAATGTACAAAGTCTCGGAAACCATACAGAATAGTGCATATGTCCACATGAAGTTTTCTGCTTCGCATGATCGTTCCTGTCATATCCCTGAATATTGAACATTCATCCTGGTACTATCTGTATGTTATGTTTAATTTTTTATTTATTCATTTAACTTAAACAGATTTATGCCTTCAGGAGTGTTACATCAGGCCCGAGTTTTATATGTAATTACAAAACTTATTAAAATCACACTTACTTAAAAAATCACAACATGTTTAATATGACATCTCTTCTTCTCTCTGCATATGTTATGCATTTGGTTGAAAGTGTTGATTTTCCACAGTCTTCCTAAGTATCTTCTGTTCACTGGATAATAATTATCACCAATTTTGGTAATCTGTCGTCTTCCATTCCTGTCATATATTCCTTCAAGTTGTTTCTAGATTCTTTAATCTACTCATTTGCGTTTTTAGTCTCAGTTTTTTCTGGTGTCAACATTCACTCTCCAGCCAGACAGAATATACCCAGCTACTCATCTTAGCAATCGGATCTCTAGTGCTTTTATTCTGATGATAACCAGTGTTTCTGTTGTGCTATCCAGGCAAGAGCTTCAAGGTCTAGGGATCATTAGTTATTATGAGCAGTAGTGGATCAACAATGACGCTGATCATTTCGACTGCGACGCCTTCCTGCACAATAAATGCTGAACTGAAGGATTTTTCGACAGCGTTGTCAGTTCAAGAAGGAGTTTTTCGCAACTACTAATCATTTAACTTCACGAAATTATCAGTAAGTCTTGTTTTGTTTATAGTTTTATTGCTAAAGTCAAGTACTGGTTTAGATCCTTTGTTGGCAAGTGGGATCATCTGCAGCTTCTACTTTGCTTACCCTTCCCTATGTTACGACTTCTGCTGTACTTATTATCAGCAGACACAGTGGGTGCGCCAAAGACTGAGACGGCGTGGAGTTTTACAATTATTTATTGAACTTTCTTTACAATTTGTTCCTCGTCGTTGCTGCCGAGACCTGCGGATCCCTCCGCCTCGGTGCTGCTGTGTAGATGCTCCGACATTGCGCGCAACGCGCTCCGCTGATCGCAGTCGGGAGCCTCTGGCCACCAGCGCTCCGCTGAAGCCGGGATGCCCTGTGGTTGAGATGAACTCGTCGCCGCTGGGCGCCCTAGTACGGGCACGCCCACGGAGCCGCGTCGCCGTGGGGTCACCTGCCGATGCCTGCTTTACCGGTGGCTGGGAAGCCGTCAGTCGCGATGTCGGCGAGGTCCCGTCATGAACGAACCACACGCCGTGGGCCGGGTTGCCGTGAAGTCCGGGCTTCAGTCCCCGGCGGCGCCTGTGACCAAGACCGCGCTGCGGCCGGTCCTGCTGGAATTTCTCGCTGTAGTTAGTCAGCCATGGTGCCGACCGAACTCGGGCCGACTCCCAGAGCTGAAGTTGACATCTGGCGGCGAACGGATGACTCCTGCGAGCTGGAACAGACTTCCGGAACCGTCACCTACGAAGATTGAACATTCGGACACGGACCACGTCCGTCCTCATATCCGAACTGCTCCCCCAATGGCTTCTGTCAGTTTCTGGCTGCGTTGTACTATTTACATCCGGCAGGAGGACGTTTTCTACACTTGGTGGTAGCTTTTTGTTATTAATCTCGCAGTACATAGCAGCGTAACTTAGCGTGCTGGCCTCACTTCCCTTACTCTCCAGGCTTCGCTCAGCGCTCGGTCTGTGTGCTTCCTTGCCTGTTGGAAGACTGCTACTGTCAGCAAAGCTATCTGTGCGTGCTTACTTCGCAACGCCTCGGTCGCCGGCTGCCTTTGTTTTGCCATTCTCGGCAGCGTGAAGCAACGCTTACTACACGAGGCCGCAACACGTAGGTTACAGAACGTTTTCCGTAGAACACCTGGTCTTTATATTTTAGATTAATGTATTGGCATGTCTTAGTCTGTCGTTTCTCTCAGATTGATTGATTCTGTTTGATATCTGGTTGTAATCGGTTTTATTTTCAAGGATAGCCTTTCGTTCGTAAGCCTGATGAGCAGTGTCTCCGAGATTCATGAACTGTCTTCAGTTAGCCTTCAAGTTTCTGGTTTCCGGGGAAGCATATTTATTGTGTAATATAGTTGGGTAGTAATTCCTTGGAGTTGGTCTCTCAAGTCTAGGAATGGTACCAAAGTCGTCTCCAAAATTATCTTTTGTACCCCCACTGCAAATTCAGGCACACAGATACGCTTAAAGCCTCTGCATATTGTCACAGTTTAATCCTTGAATATTTCAGAGAGTAAGTTATGAGTAGTATGTTGTAAGGTACGAATATCTTTGCTTGTAGATTTCGTAGCAAAAATATGTATAGGGTACAGATTATAAACTGTATTGTGCATAGGTGCAAGTTGAAATGCTGATACATTTGAAGAAGAAACTACACACTCGAATTTCAAAGTGAAGTGTCAGAATATTTACGTTAGTGTTCCTAGCATTATTTGTATGCTCCTAAGTCGAATCGAATTTTGATATCCCAGTTTGGAAACAGTTTTTTCCGCCTACTTTCGGAGCTCTATAGAGGACACACATTAGACAAATGTTTTTAAGGGATTTTCAATTTACCAACATATATTTGAATTCTTTGTCTTCATTGTTAATGGACGTGAGAAGCACGGTCGGTAATAAGTCAAAGCGTTTGTAAGCCACTACTCCACCTGCTCATCTGTTGCTTCTGTGGTGTCTCAGAACCTTGGAATCTACATTTATGGAACTGGAGATCATGCTTGGCTTGAGTCAGGTGTCAACATTTGTTAGAAGAAAGACATGAACGTCGATATTCTGAAATGTATGGAGGAGCTCGTAGAAATGAGTTGAAAGTGATGGCCAACTACGTTATACAGCAACAATACAGACACACAGGGAGAACTAGTGGCTGCATGAATATACAAGTTCGTAGCTCCTAAATCACAGGCTTTAGACTTCATTTGAACTCCTTTTTCCCAGTCTGTATCCGCAGCCTTATCCAAATTAGAATATGACATTATACAAAATTTTTATCTTTCAGCAGTGGAGTCCTCCATATTTTCAGGCTTTCCTTCGCGAGTTTCTTAATCACTATAACTCTTTCAGACCTTACGGTAAATGATACAAATTCACGATTGTGGTTCTAGGTTTCGCAGACTACAGCTTTCAACAATGTACACACGTCTACCAATTTACGCCCCATTTTGATAATTCCTTGGTGGTTTTTCTTTCGTCCTTTTTTTCTTTTTCTTTTCTCTTTTTCCCTGTAAAGCCCGCAGCTCGTGGTCGTGCGGTAGCTTTATCGCCTCCCGCGCCCGGGTTCCCGGGTTCACTTCGCGGCGGGGTAGGGATTTTCTCTGCCTCGTGATGACTGGGTGTTGTGTGATGTCCTTAGGTTAGTTAGGTTTAAGTAGTTCTAAGTTCTAGGGGACTGATGACCATAGATGTCAAGTCCCACAGTGCTCAGAGCTATTTTTGTATACCTGTAAAAATATTTTTCTGATGCATTTTATTCACATCCAGGTTGTAAATAGATGTTGTTTCTGCCATTTAAATCTGTGACGAATGATTGTGAAGCAATTATTTTTTAACGTGGCTATATTAACCAATTCAATATTAACTAAAACGTAGTCGTTCACTAGCACTCTATTGAATATACGAAAGTGTTTTTTTTATTTTTTTTATTTTTTTATTTATTTATTGTTCCGTGGGAACACATTAAGGAGAAGTCTCCATGGTCATGGAACGAGTCAATACATGAAATTATAACACTATTGTAGAAACAGATAAAATGAAATATAAGAAACATACTCAGTTGTAGATTGTAGAAACAGATAAAATGAAATATAAGAAACATATTCAGGCGACAAGTCGTTAGTTTAAATAAAGAAAACCAAGAATGTAACACTGGAATTTACTTAATTTTTTAGCTCTTCCAGGAGCTCCTCGACAGAATAGAAGGAGTGAGCCATGAGGAAACTCTTCAGTTTAGACTTAAAAGTGTTTGGGCTACTGCTAAGATTTTTGAGTTCTTGTGGTAGCTTATTGAAAATGGATGATGCCGAATACTGCACTCCTTTCTGCACAAGAGTCAAGGAAGTGCATTCCACATGCAGATTTGGTTTCTATCTAGTATTAACTGAGTGAAGGCTGCTAACTCTTAGGAAGAAGCTAATATTGCTAACAACAAACGACATTAAAGAAAATATATACTGTGAGGGCAATGTCAAAATTCCCAGACTATTGAATAGGGGTCGACAAGAGGTTTTCGAACTTACACCACACATAGCTCGAACAGCCCGTTTTTCAGCCAAAAATACCCTTTTTGAATCAGAAGAATTACCCCTAAAAATAATACCATATGACATAAGCGTATGAAAATATGCGAAGTAGACTACTTTTCGTGTTGAAATGTCACTTATTTCAGATACTGTTCTAATGGTAAATAAAGCGGCATTTAGTTTCTGAACAAGATCCTGAACATGGGCATTCCACAACAGCTTACTATCTATCCGAACGCCTAGGAACTTGAACTGTTCCGTCTCGCTTATAACACGCCCATTCTGTCTGATTAAAATATCAGTTCTTGTTGAATTGTGAGTTAGAAACTGTAAAAACTGATTCTCACTGTGATTTAGCATCAAATTATTTTCCACAAGCCACGAACTTATTTCATGAACTACATTATTTGATAATGTTTCAATATTACACACAAGATCCTTCAGTACCAATCTGGTGTCATCAGCAAACAAAAATATTTTTGAATCACCTGTAATACTAGAAGGCATATCATTTATATAAATAAGAAACAGCAGCGGCCCCAGCACCGACTCTTGGGGAACGCCCCATTTAACAGTGCCCCATTGGGACTGAACATCACTACCACTCTCAATATTGCGGAGAATTACCTTCTGCTTTCTATTCTTAAAGTAAGAGGCCAGCCAATTGTAAGCTACTCCCCTTACTCCATAATGGTTCAACTTCTGCAGTAATATTTTGTGGTCAACACATTCAAAAGCATTCGTTAAATCAAAGAGAACACCTAACGTTCGCAACCTTTTATTTAATTCGTCCAAAACCTCACAGAGAAAAGAGACTATAGCATTTTCAGTTGTTAAGTCAATTCTAAAACCAAACTGTACATTTGACAGCAAATTATGTGAATTTAAATGCTCCAGTAACCTTGTATATAAAACCTTCTCGATAACTTTAGCAAACACCGATGACATAGAAATAGATGTATAATTGTCAACATTATCCCTGTCTCCCTTTTTATAAAGTGGCTTCACTACTAAGTACTTTAATCGGTCAGGAAACCGACCACTCTTAAAGGAAAAGTTACAGATGTGGCTAAGTACTGGGCTAACATACATGGAACAATACTTCAGTATTCTGCTAGATACCCCGTCATATCCATGAGAGTTCTTGGTCTTTAGTGATTTAATTATTAACTCAATCTCCCTCTTGTCAGTATCATGGAGGAGCATTTCAGGTAACAGTCTCGGAACACTTTTTTCTACGAGCGCTATATGATTTCCTGTTGGAACTAGGTTTCTATTTAGTTCACCTGCTATATTCAGAAAGTGATTATTAAATACTGTACATGTATGCGACTTATCAGTAACACGGACATTCCCACTACGCACTGATTCTATATCCTCGACCTGTCTCTGCAGACCAGCCACTTCCTTTACGACTGACCATATGGTTTTAATTTTATCCTGAGACTTAGCTATTCTATCTGCATACCACATACTTTTTGCCTTCCTAATAACTTTTTTAAGCACCTTACAATACTGTTTGTAGTGGGCTGCTGCATTTATATTGTGACTGTTTCTAACGTTTTGATATAATTGCCACTTTGTTCTACAAGATATTCTTATCCCTTTAGTCAGCCATCCAGGCTGCCTGTTTGTGCTAGTACCCTGTTTTGAACGTTCTAACGGAAAGCAACTTTCAAAGAGCACGAGAAAAATCTTGAGGAAAGCATTATATTTATCTTCTACTTTATCAGCACTATTAACATCTTGCCACTCTTGTTCCTTGATAAGGTTTACAAAAGTCTCTACAGCAACTGGATCAGCTTTCCTAAAAAGTTGGTATCTATATTTAACATGTGTTGCAGCACAAAAATCTTTTAGACTTAAAATTTGTGCATCATGATCTGAAAGGCCATTCACCTTTTTGCAAACAGAATGCCCTTCTAGTAATCAGGAATGAACAAAAATATTGTCTATGGTTGTTCTACTGTTCCCTTGCACTCTCGTTGGAAAGAATACGGTTTGCATTAGATTATATGAATTAAGGAAGTCTACCAGCATCCTTTTCCTTGCACAATCACTTATACAATTAATATTGAAGTCACCACATATAACTAACGTTTTGTATTTCCTATAAAGTGAAGCAAGACCTCCTCTGAAATCGGAGTCTGGGGTTCTATAAATAACAACAGTAAGAAGTTTAGCTCCACTAAATTTAACCACACCTGCACAACATTGGAACACCTTTTCAGTGCAGTACTTTGAAACATTAATTGACTCAAATGGGATACCGTTTCTCACATACATATCTACTCCCCCACGCCGCAGAGAGCTCCTAGAAAAGCTGCCAGCCAACCTGCATCCTGGTAAAGGAAGCCTCTGAATTATCTCCTTTTTTAAGAAGTGTTCAGATACACAAATAATTTCAGTCAACATCTATAAGCAGTTCACCGACTTTATCTCTAATACCCTGTACATTTTGATGAAATTTACTAATTCCCTCATTAATCGGATACCTAAGCTTTGTCGAAAGTGGTTGCTTTGTTAGAGGGACTTCCCTTAAGCAGGAATACCAATCACCTGACTTCAATCTAAAAAAGGTACAGCTCAAACACCCACAACTACCGGAATTTTCCCATGAGTCATCCCACCACCCCCACCTATGATGTCACCTATAAGCTTTGCCAACCTCCCCTTTCCATACCTGTTGAGGTGCAGGCCATGTCTAGTGAAACCCTCCTGCCGGTAGACTCCACCGACACCACTGAAATTTGACTCATGCCTTCTGTCATCAGCGCACCCCCAAGTCTCATGTTACTACGCCTGATGGCTGTATTAAGATGAGGCCGATCGAGACGCTGAAACAGTTCCACGAAATGTACATTCGTTTTGCCAGTCTGAGTGGCTATCTTTTCCAGGTCACCATCTATGTCATACTCCCCATCCCTATCAATACTATTACCAGCCCCACCCACAATCACTACCTGATCCTCTGCAGTAAAATCCCTACGTAACCCCCCTATTTTAACAGTCACCTGAGCCAATCCTGCATTAGGTTTTGCAACTCTGCTTCGTTTCATTAGTACAGGGTGTTTCAAAAATGACCGGTATATTTGAAACGCCAATAAAAACTAAACGAGCAGCGATAGAAATACACCGTTTGTTGCAATATGCTTGGGACAACAGTACATTTTCAGGCGGACAAACTTTCGAAATTACGGTAGTTACAACTTTCATTAACAGATGGCGCTGCAAGTGATGTGAAAGATATAGAAGACAACGCAGTCTGTGGGTGCGCCATTCTGTACGTCGTCTTTCTGCTGTAACGTTTGCTGTTCACAACGTGCAAGTGTGCTGTGGACAACATGGTTTATTCCTTAGAACAGAGGATTTTTCTGGTGTTGGAATTCCACCGCCTAGAACACAGTGTTGTTGCAACAAGACGAAGTTTTCAACGGAGGTTTAATGTAAACAAAGGACCGAAAAGCGATACAATAAATGATCTGTTTGAAAAATTTCAACGGACTGGGAACGTGCTGGAAAGGTAGGGCGACCGTGTATGCCAACCACAGAGGACAACGCGCAGCTAGTGTAGCAGGTGATCCAACAGCGGCCTCGGGTTTCCGTTCGCCGTGTTGCAGCTGCGGTCCAAATGACGCCAACGTCCACGTATCGTCTCATGCGCCAGAGTTTACACTTCTATCCATACAAAATTCAAATGCGGCAATCCCTCAGCGCCGCTACCATTGCTGCACGAGAGACATTCGCTAACGATATAGTGCACAGGATTGATGATGACGCTATGCATGTGGGCAGCATTTGGTTTATTGACGATGCTTATTTTTACCTGGACGGCTTCGTCAATAAACAGAACTGGCGCATATGGGGAACCGAAAAGCCCCATGTTGCAGTCCCATCGTCCCTGTATCCTCAAAAAGTACTGGTCTGGGCCGCCATTTCTTCCAAAGGAATCATTGGCCCATTTTTCACATCCGAAACGATTACTGCATCACGCTATCTGGACATTCTTGGTGAATTTGTGGCGGTACAAACTGCCTTAGACGACACTGCGAACACCTCGTGGTTTATGCAAGATGGTGCCCGGCCACATCGCACGGCCGACGTATTTAATTTCGTGAATGAATATTTCGATGATCATGTGAGTGCTTTGGGCTATACGAAACATACAGGAGGCGGCGTGGATTGGCCTCCCTATTCGCCAGACATGAACCCCTGTGACTTCTTTCTGTTGAGACACTTGAAAGACCAGGTGTACCGCCAGAATCCAGAAACAATTGAACAGCTGAAGCAGTACATCTCATCTGCATGTGAAGCCATTCCGCCAGGCACGTTCTCAAAGGTTTCGGGTAATTTCATTCAGAGACTACGTCATATTATTGCTACGCATGGTGGATATGTGGAAAATATCGTACTATAGAGTTTCCCAGACCGCAGCCCCATCTGTTGTTGACAATTGTAACTACTGTAATTTCGAAAGTTTGTTTGCCTGAAAATGTACTGTTGTCCCAAGCATATTGCAACAAACGGTGTATTTCTATCGCTGCTCGTTTAGTTTGTATTGCCGTTTCAAATATACCGGTCATTTTTGAAACACCCTGTACTATTGTTGTGATGAGACTTATCCACCAGAGTAAATACACTTAACATGCGTCAAACAAACGATAAAATTACAACCAGAGTCATGTTGTCAGCATAACGTAACTCTACAATCGGAATTGTATTCAGCATTTAAGTTACGAACAAAGAAATTCTAGTAGGCAGGAGTCACTTAGACATTCGACCTATTATACCTGAAACTCGACTGTTGATTGGAATTATGTAAGAATGTGTAGCTTCGTAATACAAAGCAAATATAATGGAATTTTCGCTCTACAGTGGAGTGTGCGCTGATATAAAACTTCCTGGCAGATTAAAACTCGGATTCGGGATTTTTGAATTGGCGGGCAAGTGTTCTACCATCTTTTTTTAATTTTTTTGCGCTCTATTTTATACATATATTTACCTCTTCCACTTCAGGCGTTGGCCTTTATCACCCTTACTATCCCCAAAAACCTACCTAACCTAAAAACGAAAACAAAGCTAGATCCACCGCCACTTTCACCCTAAAGCTAACTAGGATGGTCGTGTGCCACCACTTCAGGCTCCGCCCGAGAACAAAAATTAAATATGCCTCTGAACATTTTATTAAAAAAAAGGATAAAGGAAGGGGTATAATACCTTATTATATTTTATTTTTTGTTCATTTTGTTCTTATGTGTTTATTTGTAATTCTTTTTTGTTCTATCTTTTTTTAATTATTTATTTTTTTCCTCGGTGGTGTTCACGGCAGCCAGACGGCGGGATCTCCTGGTCGTCGCCTCGTTCAGCGAGAGTGAAACATCCTGTAATTACCGTTGATGTCTCTCATCAGTCCATCATGTGCAGTCTCTCTTCTCACACCTGGTGCATCCCAATGGTCTGGAGGCCGAATAAACAACGACCCCAAGTAATTCGCAAAGAGCGTACCATACGACGCATTGATCCATCTGATCTACCCAAGCACGACTCACACCCCCTCTTCACTCCCTTAACTCCGCCAGTACCTCGTCTCCTACTTTCCAAACTTCACAGAAGCTCAACTGCAGACCTCATATCAGCGCAGACTCTGCTACAGAGTGAAAACTTTATCCTGGAAACACCCCACAGGCTGTGACTAACCCATGTCTCCGCAATTTCCTTTCTTCCAGGAGTGCTTGTTCTGCAAAGGTCTGCAGGAGAGCTTCGGCGGAATTTGGAAGGTAGGACTCGAGGTGCTCTACCATCTACTGCAGATGGTAGAGCACTTCTCTGGGACAGGCAACGGTCCCGATTTCGAGTCTCGGTCCGGTAAACAGTTTTAATCTCCCAGAAAGTTTCAAAGCAATAACGCTTATTATTACTGTTATGAAATATGAAATGTGAATGAGGATCGTGGGCATGAGCTTGCCTAGTGTTCTGTACTTACGGAAATGCCCGCCATGAAATCAAGGGAGGTGCTAAAATTCAGTGCCATCAAATATCCTTCTCCGCACGAGAAGCATCATGGACGTCATCGGCATCGTTATTTACGTTTTCCACAGGTCGCTTGCACAATATGACGTAACTGATGCAGAATGAACTACTCTACACTCTGTTAGATTAATACGGATTTAACTATCGCTGCATAATGACAAATTACAAACGAGTTCACATAATATAATGAGCAGTTTAACAACAAAAGTGTGTACAGAGTTCTTTCGTTTTATGTAAGCAATACATTTCGATTTACAACTTTTTTTTCCGTGGTATGCTATGAGAACTTGAGAAGTAACTGTAGATGACAGTTTAAACTTTCTAGTCTATTTTTTGTCATTCAGTGAGTAATGAAAACAATACTATTTTGTTAGATAAAGAGACAAATGTATTTATATGTTCTACTAACATTACAGTTATGAACTTAATGCCTTGAGATAAATAATGAGGTAATAAGCCTATCTGTAATAGAAAGGCTCCCGCATATGTGGTGGCAAAGCCATTTATACCCAGTGATAGTTATTTTACAATACGACTTGGCACCATACCCATAAAGTTTTCATAGAAACTAATTCTGGACGCAGAAGCCTATATGGAGTAAGTGATTTCTTATGTTTCATGAAAGATTACATTTACTGCGACACTAAAGCGAAAATATACAACCAGATGTCTCAAAAAATATATACTGAAGAGCCAAAGAAACTGGTACGGTTGCCTAATATCGTATAGGACCCCCGCAAGCACGTAGAAGTGGCGCAACACGACATGGTATGAACTCGACTAATATCTCCACTAGTGCTGGAGGGAATTAATACGATGAATTTTGCAATAGTTTGTTCATAAAGGAAGGTTTTCATTAAATAAGATGCTGTCATTAAAATAACCAATGACAAAAATATAAAGTGCTATTATTTCATTTGGTGAACAGCTTTATAAACTTGTATTCGTTTGTTTCTTTGTATATCTTGTTTTAAAATAGTTGTTGAAGCTGTGTCGTAATATAAAACGCCAGTTTGGCTTTGAGTCCAATGAGAGATTAGTTATTAAGTCCCATGTTGTTACTAACAATTGATGTTGTTTTTGTGGTCTTCAGTCCTGAGACTGGTTTGATGCAGCTCTCCAAGCTACTCTATGCTGTGCAAGCTTCTTCATCTCCCAGAACCTACTGCAACCTACATCCTTCTGATTCTGCTTGTTGTAAACTATCCATTTCCCTTTTTAAATTTTCTAACCTACCTGCCCGATTAAGGGATCTGACATCCCATGCTCCGATCCGCAGAACGCCAGTTTTCTTTCTCCTGATAACGAAGTCCTCTTGAGTAGTACCCGCCCGGAGATCCGAATGGGAGACTATTTTACCTCCGGAATATTTTACCCAAGACGCCATCATCATTTAACCATACAGTAAAGCTGCATGCCCTAGGGAAAAATTACGGCTGTAGTTTCCCCTTGATTTCAGCCTTTCGCAGTACCAGCACAGCAAGGCCGTTTTGGTTAGTGTAACAAGGCCAGATCAGTCAATCATCCAGACTGTTGCCCCTGCAACTACTGAAAAGGCTGCTGCCTCTCTTCAGGAACCACACGTTTGTCTGGCCTCACTACAGATACCGCTCCGTTGCGGTCAGCTCCGTTGCAACAGCGAAGTGTAAGGAAGGAACCTATAATGACCGTTGATTCTGCACAACTACGGTGTCAGCATCTGAAAAGAAGTGGCTTTCGGTTGGGAACCGCAGACGTTTGATGCCAAGGCGACAAGTCAACCAAATCTTGCACCAGAAGACACATCTGGTGGGTCACACACGGCATTACTGACTGTAATAGGAATGTCTTACCGAGCCGGCGGTTCTAGGCGCTAAAGTCTGGAGCAGCGCGAGCGCTACGGTCGCAGGTTCGAATCCTGCATCGGGCGTGGACGTGTGTGATGTCCTTAGGTTTAAGTAGGGGACTGATGACCTCAGATGTTAAGTTCTATAGTGCTCAGAGCCATTTGAACCCTATGTCTTACCGACGCACTTACTTTGTACGCGTCGCAAGTGAATGGGATATGCCTCCTTGCCCTATTTAGGTGTTCATATAAATCTGAATGTGAATGGAAATGTGACCACTCCAAAGCAAATGATGAAAACATAATAATTTGTCACATAAGGTGCAACAAATGAACGCAACAGTTACACAATCGCACACTTTCTCTGTGCTCTGTCAAAACATGTGTTTTTAACGTTTTTGATGTAGCGTTCCGTTTTGGAAGTTTTGACTCTTGAATTCCTTTCTTGCAACATAGTATACCCGTTTATTTGTTGTTTTAATTTCTGTGAGACATCCATATGGTATCTGGCCTGCTCTCACATTTACTTGCGACAGTGACTATTCTTACCACATGACTCGTACTTTATAACCAATGTTTAGTATCACAACTGCCAAGACTACAGAAAGAGAGCGAAGATTTCAATGACCGAATGGACTGTTAATTATGTTGTGAAAAAATAGAAATAAATATAAACGGCATCAGGGGGTTTCGAACCCGGCTCAACCGCTTTATAGTTCATTTTGTTCTATATTGTTCATTGAATTTGTTCGTGGCGGACTTCCGATGACACCCGTTCAGGTTGTTCGTTGACTCGTTCACTCAGTTTTTCATTACGGAGGCTAGCTAAAGCCACTTACCGAACACGCTCAGCTACCGTGTCGGCGTCACGTTGACTATTTAACCACGACCTTGCCGTTGTTTACATGCCCTCAGTGTTGTGGTTGGCAGGAGAGCCAACCGTATGGTTAAAGGAGGCCGAAATGCACGCGTCTCAGCTCACGCAGGCTGGCGTGAGGTCTGGAACATGACAAGGGAATTAGAATTGAGAAAAACGGACGTAGCTGGTGGAATACTTAACTTTAATCCATTAATGGAGAACGTCGCTCTTTATGGTACATGATTCACAATATCAATAGTACGGATATTGGCGCCTTGCTCGGTCGTAGCAAGAAACGTAGCTGAAGGCTATGCTAACTATCGTCTCGGCAAATGAGAGCGTCGAAGTCAGTGTACCATCGCTAGCAAAGTCGGCTGTACAACTGAGACGAGTGCTAGGAAGTCTCTCTAGACCTGCCGTGTGGCGGCGCTCGGTCTGCAGTCACTGATAGTGGCGACACGCGGGTCCGACGTATACTAACGGACCGCGGCCGATTTAAAGGCTACCACCTAGCACGTGTGGTGTCTGGCGGTGACACCACACTCAGTATTACACTTAAGCCTGGACCGTTACCTGTATTTATTTTGCTTTTCTTTACAGTTTAGTACACCTTCTTCCTGCTTTCATGCTTGGTAAGTATTCAGTTTTTGACGGGCTGTCCTCTGCGTCATCTTACCGTAAAATCTGAAGGGGAAGGTGCGATGAAGAGTTTTCCTCGTTTTATGTAGATGACATAGTGAGCAGCATATTCTTCAGATGTTAAATAAGTACACTACTGGCCATTAAAATTGCTGCACCATGAAGATAACGTGCTACAGACGCGAAATTAAACCGACAGGAAGAAGATTCTGTGATATGCAAATGATTAGTATTCACACAAAGTTGGCGGCGGTGGCGATACCAACAACGAGCTGACATGAGGGAAGTTCCCAACCGATGTCTCATACACAAACAACAGTTGACCGGCGTTGCGTGGAGAAACGTTGTTGTGATGCCTCGTGTAAGGAGGAGAAATACATACCATCATGTTTCCGACTTTCATAAAGGTCGGATTGTTGCCTATCGTGATTGCGGTCTATCGTATCACGACATTGCTGCTCTCGTTGGTCGAGATTCAATGACTCTTAGCAGAATATGGAATCGGTGGGTTCAGGAGAGTAATACGGAACGCCGTGCTGGATCCCAACGGCCTCGTATCACAAGCAGTCGAGATGACAGCTGTAGCGGATCGTGCAGCCACGTCTCGATCCCTGAGTCAACAGATGGGGACGTTTGCCAGACAAGAACCATCTGCACGAACAGTTCGACGACCTTTGCAGCAGCATGGAGTATCAGCTCGGAGACCATGACTGCGCTTACCCTTCACGCTGCATCACAGACAGGAGCGTCTGCGATGGTGTACTCAACGACGAACCTGGGTGCACGAATGGCAAAACGTCATTTTTCGGATGAACCCAGGTTCTGTTTACAGAATTATTATCGTCGCATCCGTGTTTGGGGACATGGCGGTGAACGCACATTGGAAGCGTGTATTTGTCATCGACATACTGGCGTATGAGCCGGCGTGATGGTGTTGGATGCCATTGGTTACACGTCTCGGTCACCTCTTGCTCGCATTGACGGCACTTTGAACAGTGGACGTTGCATTTCAGATGTGTTAGAACTCGTGGCTCTACCCTTCATTCGATCTCTGCGAAGCCCTACATTTCAGCAAAATAACGTACGACCGCATGTTGCAGGTCCTGTACGGGCCTTTCTGGATACAGAAAATGTCCGACTGCTGCCCTGGCCAGCACATTCTCCAGATCTCTCACCAATTGAAAACGTCTGGTCAATGGTGGCCGAGCAACTGGCTCGTCACAATACGCCAGTCACTACTCCTGATGAATTGTGGTATCGTGTTGAAGCTGCATAGGCAGCTCTACCTGTACACGCCATCCAAGCTCTGTCTCAATGCCCAGGCGTATCTAGGCCGTTATAACGGCCAGAGGTGGTTGTTATGGGTACTGATTTCCAAGGATCTATGCACCCAAATTGCGTGATAATGTAGTCACATGTGAGTTCTAGTATAATATATTTGTCCAATGAATACCCGGTTATCATCTGCATTTCTTGACACTGAAACCAGCGCGTCCCTCTGACGCAGCTCGCTGCAGAAGCCGTCACGTTACCTGGTCTCCACCGGACAGCGCAGCCCGTGATGTCTGCAGCTCGCCGTCCCCCGGGCCGCTGCAGCCCTGCCCCTCGGCTGCCTCTTTTGTTTCAGCGCGACCTGCGCGCCACACCGCAGCACACCCCTACACCCTCCGCCCACACCCCAGCGGGTCGGCTAGGTAAATCTCGCTGGCTGTTAACGCGAGTCTGTCAGGTTGCAAATCAAAACGAGGCGGCGCTCGCTGGCCCGGCGCGCATAAATCGCGGCCCGCCCTTTTATTGGCGACGCGATCTCTGATCTCGAATATCGACGCCGAGCCGCACCGAAGCTATCGCTCTTGGCGCGCTCCGGCCGGCCGGCGCTAAGCCGCAAGCCCTCGCCGCCGCCGCTGCCGCCGCCGCCGCCGGCTCCCAATCCCTTCCCAGCCGCCGCCGTTGCCACCGCTGTCGCTGTCTCCCCCTTGCCGCTTCGCCCCCTTTTTTTATGAATTACCAATAATTCTGTTTATGCTTCCATAAAAGATTTTTATTCCCTGGCGCTGGCCTTTCCCCGGCACGTGCGCTGGAGACTGCGGTGGAGAATTGGGAAGGGGGCAAATCCGCCACCTACCTCGCAGAGCTGTCTGTATATATATATATATATATATATATATATATATACGTCTATATGTCGGTATGTATGTATTTTCGCAGCGCCGCCTCTCCCTCCCTTTTTTTTTGTCAGATATATTTTTTGTCAATTTGCATTTCAGTGCCCAGGGTCGCCAGCGTAGGTGTTTTCATCGAACGGGTGCGGGGCATTTATCTAAAGCAAATAATGAACTCAATATCGGCCGGAGGGCGCGCTCGGCTGGCGCGCCACGCCCCTTTATCCACCCCTCCCCCCCCCATCCGCCACCCCCCCCCCCTTCCTCCAACCCGCCCCCTCGTCGCTCGTGTTTGTGTGTTGTTTGGTAATCCGCGCAAGATGAGATTTTTATCCCGACAAAGGGAAGCGTGCGTGTCCGGAAACCTGGCGGCCGCGCGTCTCTGCTCTATTGTGTGTGGGCGTGTTTGCGAGCGCGCGCGTGTGTGCGTGGGCGTCGGTGCAGGCGACCCATATGCGCGGCGTGGAGCGCGTGTGTAGGCGAGGCGGTCCACGCTGCTCGTTAGCGGGAGGTCGGCGCAGCGTCCTCGCTCCCTGCAGATAGTTTCGGTCCTTCTCTCCTCTTTTTCAATTTTTGTGTCCAAACAGACGGGGGGAGGTGGGGCCGAGTTCACGCTCCACCCGTGCGCGCCCTGCGGCCCT
Organism: Schistocerca gregaria; assembly: GCF_023897955.1. Taxonomy (NCBI): domain Eukaryota; kingdom Metazoa; phylum Arthropoda; class Insecta; order Orthoptera; family Acrididae; genus Schistocerca; species Schistocerca gregaria. The sequence continues at coordinate 139,737,140 of NC_064926.1, read as the reverse complement.
TCCCACCTCCGGCGGCCGACCCCGCCTAATACTGCGACCCACCCGAGCGTCGTTCTTCACCTGTCGACAGGTCACGCCTCTGCAGCGCAGCGCGTCCTTCCCGACGAAAATGTCAGGTCTGAGCTCCAGCCTGGCTGCGTGTGTAACTTCCGTGTTAAAATAAATCCCTGCAAGGAGATACCGACCAATACGAGACTGGTTAACATTTTAGTAAACATCTTTTTCCGAAGCAGTTTCACAGAGAAAGACCGCACTACAGTTCCTTCTCTAAATACTCACACGAACGAAAAAATGGCTGACATCGAAATAAGAGTACAAGGAATAGATGTCAAATGGCTCTGAGCACTACGGGACTGAACTTCTGAGGTCATCAGTCCCCTAGATCTTAAAACTACTTAAAGCTAACTAACCTAAGGACATCACATACATACATGCCCGAGGCAGGATTCGAACCTGCGTCCGTAGCGGTCTCGCAGCTCAAGACTATAGCACCTAGAACCGCTCGCCACTCCGGCCAGCCGTACAAGGAATAGAAAATCAGATCACTCGAGGAAAGTCCACTGTACCTGACGGGATACCAATTCGATTCTACACAACTACGCGAAACAACTTGCCCCCCTTCGAATAGCCGTATACCGCAAGTCTCTACAGAAACGGAAGGTTCCAAATGATTGGAAAAGAGCACAGATAGTTCTAGTTTCCGAGGAGTGCCGTCGAGCAGATGGGCAAAACTATAGGCCTATATCTCTCACATTGATCTGTTGTAGAATTTTAGAACATGTTTTGCTCACGTATCATGTCATTTCTCGAAACCCAGAAACTACTCTGTAGGATTGCGGAAACAGCGATCGTGTGAGACCCAACTCGCTTTATTTGTTCATGAGACCCAGAAAATATTAGATACAGGCTCCCAGGTAGATGCCATTTTCCTTGACTTCCGGAAGACGTTCGATACCTCGTACCACAAGTAGCATCTCTCCCTGTTCCACTCTCAAACAGAACGAGGGAAAAATGACTATATGCCTCTGTACAACCCCTAATCTCTCTTATCTTATCTTTGTGGTCTTTCCGCGAAATATAAGTTAGCGGTAGTAAAATTGTACTGCAGTCAGCCTCAAATGCTGCTTCTCTAAATTTCCTCAGTAGCGATTCACGAAAAGAACGCCTCCTTTCTTCTAGAGACTCCCACCCGAGTTACTGAAGCATTTCCGTAACACTCGAGTAACGATCAAACCTACCAGTAAAAAATCTAGCAGCCCGCCTCTGAATCGCTTCTATGTCCTCCTTCAATCCGACCTGATAGAGATCCCAAACGCTCGAGCAGTACTCAAGAATATTTCGTATTAGTGTTTTATAAGCGGTCTCCTTTACAGATGAACCACATCTTCCCAAAATTCTACCAATGAACCGAAGACGACTATCCGCCCTCCCCAAAACTGCCATTACATACTTCCCCCATTTCATATGGCTGTGTAACGTTACGCCCAAATATTTAATCGACGTGACTGTGTCAAGCGCTACACTACTAATAAAGTATTCAAACATTACAGGATTCTTTTCCCTATTCATCTGCATTAATTTACATTATCCATATTTAGAGTTAGCTGCTATTCTTTACACCAATCACAAATCCTGTCCAAGTCATCTTGTATCCTCCTACAGTAACTCAACGACGACACCTCCCCGTACACCACAGCATCATCAGCAAACAGCCGCACATTGCTATCCACCCTATCCAAAAGATCATTTATATAGATAGAAAAAAACAGTGGACCTACCACACCTCCCTGTGGCACTCCAGATGATACCCTCACCTCCGATGAACACTCACCATCGAGGTTCTGTTACTTCAGAAGTCTTCGAGACACTCATACTTGGGAACCCATCCCATATGCTCGTACCTTAGTTAGGAGTCTGCAGTGGGGCACCGAGTCAAACGCTTTCCGGAAGTCAAGGAATATGGCATCCGTCTGATACCCTTCATCCATTGTTCGCAAGATATCATGTGAAAAAAGGGCGAGTTGCGTTTCGCAAGAGCGATGCTTTCTAAGGCCGTTCTGATGCATGTACAGCAACTTCTCTGTCTCAAGAAAATTCATTATATTCTATCTGAGAATATGTTCGAGAATACTGCAACAAACCGATGTTAAGTATATTGGTCTGTAATTTTGAGGATCCGTCCTTATACCCTTCTTATATACAGTGTAAGGTGTCAGGCAAATCCAACACCTTCCATGAAAACCCTGACATGATAAGCAAATCCAGTAGTATGTCACATAGCCCCGAATAAATCGTGATATTAAATTAACCAAAGTATTACCAGTAACTAGTTAGCAAATGGAATACCACAGACTAACACAAGAATACCTAAATGCATGTTGTACCTTCCCACCGTGAGACCGACGCAGTTGCGAGGGGAGAAACGAGAACAGAAGCCGAGAGTAGAACCGTGTTAAGCTAGAAGGCCCTAGGATAAGGGATGGACTGGACACCCACGTCGCCAGCTAACCACTAGGACGACACCACCCTCAAGTTTTAGCGTGAGACTTTTTCGCGTCTCTGTTACGTCAAGGATCACCCCCCAGCCCATGTTAAAAGCTAGAGCACTCCAGAAAAACAGTATAGATCTTACGATAAAGCTAAAAGGACCACACCAGCTGCAGGGTTTAGCGTGAGACTTTTTCGCGTCTCTGTTACGTTGCAAACTTTAAAAACATTGCCCCACCACGAAAAGTATAACGTTTCTCATTGGATAGACAGAATTTTTGTAGGCGGAGCTTAAGGTTAACATTGAGACCCTGATTGATTAGATGAAAACACAGCCAGCTAGTTTTTTTTAAACCAACTTCGGTAAATGGTAGTAAGGAGAAGTTAGGAGAGAGAGTTGCTTCCGAGACGGCGAGGTGAGCGGAGCTGCGCCGGCCGTCGCCCCTCTGATGAACACCGACAAGGTGATGAATGCACGCGATGCCGCATAACAGCGCATAAAGCTTCACTCAGAACTGCAGAAGTCTCATCTGTTACATCTCTTTTTACGTAATACTAGTGTCGATCGTAAATTAAAGTTCATGGTGTTCACATTTGCCACTTGAAGTAAAAATCTGAAACGCGATGATTTCTCTGTTATATAATTATTGCGAAGCCACATCAGCCACTGTAATGTACGACACGTTAGATAAGTAATTAAAGATAATTGAGGGTCACTGTAGACCATTTTGATAGTTTCCTCTTTTGTGAAACTTAATTTAAACCTAGTTTATAGATGTGATATGGCATAGGTGGTCCTTCGATCCATTGTAGAACTTGGAAACCCATTCAGAGAATATTCGTTCACATTTTTGTTGAACGCAGTTGGTTATTACCATCCTGTATTGAAACATTTCCTTTTATCAATAGTGCAATTTATAAACAATGTTTTGCTAGTAGAATAAAATTTCCAATGGTAAACTTAACTGCTTTTTCGATGTTACTTTACCAGCTAACTAAAAATAGGAAAGCCTTGAACCCCTTCCACTAAATTTAGTTAGTATTAAGATTCTTTTACAGGGAGTGCAGTGGAGCCGACGCTGAGATCATTTAGTATTTGGTTATATCGTCGCTAGTCTCACTGAACTCTTCTGAATTCTACTTGTCATGTGTGGTCTGGCGTCTCCTTACCAGCAACAGGTCCCAGGTTCAAACCAGTCAATTCCCTAAAAAACACGCTCAGAGCGTCGTTGAGCGAAAGTGGTAGGGAGACACGATATAGAACAAACAGACACCACCATGAGTGATTAGAAAATGGCGACCCTGCCAGGATGGTAAAATACCATGATTGAAGGTCGACAACATACCTAACTAGGTCAGAAAAATATTTTGTGAAAAATTTTTGTAAAAAAAACTATTTTTCTAAAGTTATACGTAGTCGAAAACAGTAGCTGTAGCGATAGATAGTAAAAGTATTAAACAGAAATGAGTCTAGCAGAGACAATAGCAGAATTAAGTTATGAATTTTAATATTGTTAGAATTAAGTTTTCCCTCCAATGGAAGCGCACTGGTGGCGGATTCATCGTTGACATGTTGGTTCTGACCCAACAAGTAAGTGAATGGTTTGTCAAGTCGTGTGTGCAAAAAGTTTATGAAACGCGTGAGATCGTATGAACGCATGTTGACGCGAAGTCGGGCGCGTGAATTGCTTTTAAAACAGAAAATAAGAGAATCGGAAAGATTAGCAATGGCAGATCGATACCTTGACCGAATTGAAGTAGAGGCCCAGCATGAAAATGGACAGAGAATAGAGGCAGTACAACAGACGATGCAGTATCGCAAGAAATAGGACAGATAACGCACCATAACGAGGATAATGTACGCCAAGGCACAGAAAACCTAGGTCAGCATACGAAAGAGGACCAGAAAAGTAGTGAGACAGGCGATGAGGATTTTAACTTGCGTCTTGAATACGTAGAACCTATAGTACAAGTAATCAGAGCACCCTCATCACACAGTACAAGGAATGCGAGCAGAAACGTGTCACAGCACAGTTCAATGCAATCAGTTGCAAACCAACAATTGGGCGAAAACACAGAGCGTAGGAGGTCGGAAGAAAACGCAATAGGACCCACTAATCTGGCAGAATTATTACAACAAATAACGGAAACCATGACAAGGCAAAATAAAGACATAGCGAACCAAATTCATATTCAGAATGTAGAAACCACCAGACAAATGCGTGAGATTAAAGAACAAAACAAAAAAATTCAGTTACACCTAAGTCATATTGAAGACGAGGCAAAATAATCTCGAGAAGTGATAGGAAACTTAATAACAGGTCACAATCAATTGAGAACAGACATTGACAAGGTACAAGCGGACGTACAAACATTGCATAATGACATTCAGGACGAGATCAAAATATTACGTAACAACACCCACGGAGAAGTTAAGAAATTAGAGAAACAGATAAACGAAATTACTTGACTAGCAGCAGGTACAGCGCGTGAAATTGTTGAAAACAGTGTGTTACACAAACGTATCACAAAAGCAGCGTTGAAAAGATATAATAACCGCATAGTCAAAATAGAAGCGCAGACGAAGAGACAATTTCAGAAATTGCGAACAGAGTTGTTGCAAACCATTGAAGAGCGTAGTGAACAGGATCGAACAAGCACAGAGTCTGCAACTACATCCGTATCTGTAACAGCACCGAAAAAACAAGCAATTAACGACGATATTACGCATTTCACAGACACCACCATGAATGTTTAGAACAGGCGTCACCTGCGCTTTTTTCCAGTCGCTCGGAACTTTACGTTGGACAAGAGATTCGCGATAAATGCAAGCTAACTAAGGAGCCAATGAAGTAGAGTACTCTCTGTAAAACAGAAATGGAGTCCCATCAGGATCTGGCGATTTATTTATTTTCGCGGAAGAACCTGCACCCCTTCTAAGAGTCGTGTACCGCAAGTCTCTAGAGCAACTGAAGGTTCCAAATGATTATAAAAGAGCACAGGTAGTCGTCGAGCAGATGCTAAAAACTATAAGCCTATATCTCTGACATCGATGTGTTGTAGAATTTTAGAACATGTTTTTTGGTCGTGTATCATGTCATTTCTGGAAACCCACAATCTACTCTGCAGGAATCAACATGGATTCCGGAAACAGCCATCGTGTGACCCCCAACTCGCTTTATTTGTTCATGAAACCCAGAAAATATTAGATACAGGCGACCAGGTGTATGCCAGTTTCCTTGACTACCGGAAGGCCTTCGATACAGTTCCGCACTGTCGCCTGATAAAAAAGTAAGAGCCTACGGAATATCAGACCAGCTGTGTGTCTGGATTGAAGAGTTTTTAGCAAACAGAACACAGCATGTTGTTATCAATGGAGAGACGTCTACAGACGTTAAAGTAATCACTGGCGTGCCACAGGGGAGTGTTATGGGACCATTGCTTTTTACAATATATATGAATGACTTAATAGATAGTGTCGGAAGTGCCATGCGGCTTTTCGTGGATGATGCTGCAGTATACAGAGAAGTTGCAGCATTAGAAATTGTAGCGAAATGCAGGAAGATTTGCAGCGGATAGGCACTTGGTGCAGGGAGTGGCAACTGACCCTTAACATAGACAAACCTAATGTATTGCGAATACATAGAAAGAAGGATCCTTTATTGTATGATTATATGATAGCGGAACAAACACTGGTAGCAGTTACTTCTGTAAAATATCTGGGAGTATGCGTACGGAACGATTTCAAGTGGAATGATCATATAAAATTAATTGTTGGTAAGGCGGGTGCCAGGTTGAGATTCATTGGGAGAGTCCTTAGAAATTCTAGTCCATCAACAAAGGAGGTGGCTTACAAAACCCTCGTTCGACCTATACTTGAGTATTGCTCATCAGTGTGGGATCCTTAGTAGGTCGGGTTGACAGAGGAGATAGAGAAGATCCAAAGAAGAGGGGTGCGTTTCGTCACAGGGCTATTTGGTAAGCGTAATAGCGTTACGGAGATGTTTAGCAAACTCAAGTGGCAGACTGCAAGAGAGGCGTTATGCATCGCGGTGTAGCTTGCTGTCCAGGTTTCGAGAGTGTGCGTTTCTGGATGAGGTATCGAATATATCGCTTCCCCCTACTTATAACTCCCGTGGAGATTCGAGCATGCACGGAGGCTTTCCGGCAGTCGTTCTTCCCGCGAACCATACGCGACTGGAACAGGAAACGGAGGTAGTGACAGTGGCACGTAAAGTGCGCTCCGCCACACACAGTTGAGTGGCTTGCCGAGTATAAATGTAGATATAGATGTACATCTACGTCTTTCCTTCGTTCAAAGTGACACTATCTGATGAAAGTTTCGACAGACCGCTATACAGAATGAACATTAATGAAACTGCAGGGAGGTATTCCTGACTGGAAATGGAGGAAAAAATCCTATGAATATGTGTCCGGAAATGCATCGTTGCCAGCGTAGATGGCGCGGACGACTGAAAGTTCATCTGACCACCTGCCTTGTGTTTCTTGAGTGATGCCGGCTGTGTGACTGACGCAGCCTACTGTAAGCAGCACAGTGGTACTGTGTTCACGTTGGGAACAAGCCGAGATGGTGTTAGTGTACAGCCAAGTAGATGGAAACGGTCGTAAGGTAGCACGGCTATACCAAAGCAAGTACCCTCACAGACATCAATCACACCACACAACATTTCAAGCCCTTTTGAGCGTTTGTTTGGTCATGGGTTCTTTCAGACAGACGAATATGCAGGGAGGCGGCGGACTGTATTTACATTCGGATTTTTAGGACCTTATTGTACAGGCTATTTGGAGGACTGGGTTCTACAGAATATTGAAACTAACACTAGTGCAAGCTCCAGGCAAGTGGGTATCAATATGGTGTTAACCACAGTACGATTATGAGTATTCTACGTGATAACCGCCACAACCCATATCACCTGCAACAAGTGGAAGGATTATCAGCAGCGAAATCCCTCTATAGCAAGGATTTTGTCGATTGTTTTCGCACCAGACCATCGCTATTATGGGATTTCTGTCATCAGTCCTCTTCACCGGCAAAGCAACTTTTACCAGAACTGTCATCATCCGTCTGCATAATCGTCATTTGTGGGCTACAGACAATCCTCAGGGAATGTTTTAGGTGTCTCATCAGCACCAGTTGAGTGTCAGTGTGAAGGCAGGAATTCTCGGTGAGCACATACATGTACCGGGTATTATTCCACAACGCCTGGACGTCCTGCGGAATACTCTGCCTGGGCATCTTGAGAACGTGCCTTTGTCAGTACGAGAGGTTATGTGGTTTCTGCATGACTGAGCACCATCTCACTTTGACATTGCACCTATACAACGTCTTCCTCGGACCTTGTATAGGATTCTGAGGCCCTGTAGCATGTCCTACATCACCGGACATAAACCGCTTGGATTTTACCTCTGGGGGCATCTGAAAAGCATTGAGTACGCTGACCCAGTTCCTGGTATGGAGACCATCCAACAGTGTGTTCACGACGCCTATTCGGAGAGAAGCTGGAATGGGCGAAACAGTGCGCCAATCCGTGTTGCAACGTGTGAACGTGTGCTTTCATCCCATAGAGACCACTCTGGACATATGTTGTGACTGTGTTCCAGAACGATTTATTGTCGTTGCCCGCACCCCCTCCATTTCTGGAAACACGTTCATAGGAGCTTAAGGTTCGCCCTGTATAATGCCCGCACATCATCCATTTCTGGAAACACGTTCATATGACCTTAATATTCTCCCTGTATAATGCGGAGGTTGTCAGTAGATATCACGAAAGGCGGACCCGCCAGTATGAAACGAGGAAGAGAGTATCCGTGTTTGTCAGTAGAGAAGCGGTAACAGCATGGTATGTTAGTCAGGACAGCTCAATGACTTCGGACGGTTTCTAGTCTTTGTATGTCATTGATTAACATCTCAATCAGACATATTTCAACCCTTCTAAAGTTGCCCAAGTCTACCCTTGGTGATGGCGTTGTAAAGTGGAAACTCAAATGAACCATCGCAGCTCAACCAAGGCTAGGCAGACCAAATGTTCTGACTGACAGGGGCCGATGAGCACTGCGGAGGGAGGTTGCAAAAGAGAACAGTGTGAAGTAAGCTGAAGGAATCACTCGTGAGTTCCGGAGTGATACCAGGAATCCAGGTAGCACAGTGACTTTGGGTACGGCGTCAGGAAGAAAAGTGTACAGCGGTCGAGCACCTCCTCGTAAGTAAACAATGTTAAGCGACACTTGGTGTTATGTAAAGATCGACTGGAAACCAGTGATGTGGAGTTATGGATCACGCTGTGTCCTGTAGCTACATGATGGAGGGGTCTGGGTTTGGCGAATGCCTGGTGAACATTAGCTGTCATCATTTGTAGTGACAACACTGAAGTAGTGTTGCGATTTAGGATTGATCTTCCTTGTTAGAATGTGGTCTCCTAGTGGCTCTAAATGGTGAATGACATGCATACAAAATCGTTCAGATGGTTCTGAGCGCTATGGGACATAACATCTGAGGTCATCAGTCGACTAGAACTTCTTAAACCTAAGTAACCTAAGGACATCACACACATCCATGCCCGAGGCAGAATTCGAACCTGCGATCGTAGCCGTCGCGCGGTTCCGGACTGAGGCGCCTAGAACCGCTAGGCCACAACGGCCAGCGACATGAATACACTTCAGAGTGTTTTGTACTCTGCACAGTACAGGAACAGTTACTATTTGTGTCAGCAGGACAAAGCATCCTGTCATAAAGCAAAAACTGTGAGACACTGATCTGTGTACAGTAACATTCTTAAAATGCACTGGCATGCCCAGAGTCACGATTGAATCTGACGGAACACCTTTGAGCTTAGTCAGAATTTCGGCATCTCTCCAAACCCCAGCATCCAATATCATCACATCTGGTTTCGACTCTTGAGGAAGAATGGACCGCCTTTCCGCCACAGATATTCGGACACGTCATTGAAAATGTCCCCAACATATTTCAAGCAGGGGAAAGGTGGGCACAATAAGGATGGCGGTTATGACAGAAACAATCGGTTTTCGTTTATCTCCTTCTTATTGTGACGGTTGACACCTCTCTTAATAACCGCTATCTGAAATAATCGTTTTTGATGTTTTTAGCGCTATTATTTTGAAACGTCCCCGATTAATTAATGGTATAGTTAGAGGTCGAATAATAAAACAGTCTAACTTTTATTTTAAATGACCAAGTCCTAACGGACAACCTGGTACAACGCAAATTGGTACACTTGCCTAATATCGTATAGAGCCCACGCGAGCATTCAAAATTGCCGCAACACGACGTGGCATGGACTCGACTAAAGTCTGAAGTAGTGTTGCAGGGAATTTCCACAATGAATCTTGCAGGGTTGTCCATAAATCCGTAAGAGTACGAGCCGGTGGAGAGCTCTTATGAACAGCACGTTGCAAGGCATCCCAGATATGCTCAATAATGTTCATGTCTGGGGAGTTTGGTGGGCAGCGGAAGTGTCTAAAAGCAGAAGAGTGTTCCCGGAGCCACTCTGTAGCAATTCCGGGCGTGTGGATGTATCGCATTGTCCTACTTGAATTGATCAAGTCCGTCGGAATGCACAATGGACAAGAAAGGATGCATGTGATCAGACAGGATGCTTATGTACGTGTCACCTGTCAGAGTCGTAACAAGACGTAACAGCGGTCCCATATCACTAACAGCACACGCTCCACACCATTACAGATCTCCACCAGCTTTCCAGTCATCTACTGACATGCAGGGTCCATGGAGTCATGAGTTTGCCTCCATAACCGTACATTTCCATCCGCTCGATACAATTTCAAACGAGACTCGATTTACCAGGCAACATGTTTCTAGTCATCAACAGTCCAGTATCGGTGTGTACGGGCCCGGGCGAGGTGTAAAGCTTTGTGTCGTGCAGACACCAAGGGTACTTGAGTGGGCCTACGGCTCCGAAAGCCCATATCAATGACGTTTCGTTGAATGGTTCGGACGCTGAGACTTGTTAATGGCCCAGTATTGAAATCTGCAGCAATTTGCGGAATTGTTGCACTTCTGTCACTCCGTCAGGTTGATGGATTCTCTTCAGTTGTCATTGGTCCCGTTCTTGCACGACCTTTTTCCGGCCACAGCGATGTCAGAGATTTCCGGATTGCTGATATTCACGGTACACTCGTGAAATGGTCTTACGGGAAAATACGCACTTCATCGCTACCTCTTTGATACTGTGTCCCACCGCTCGTGCACCGACTACAACACCACTTTTACACTCACACAAATCTTGATAACCTGCCATTGCAGCAGCAATAACCAACCTAGTAAGTGCGCCAGACACTTGTCGTCTTACATAGGCGATGTCCACCTTAGCGTCGTATTTCGCTTATTTTTATACCAATGTACTTGAATATACGAATGCCTATACAAATTTCTTTGGCCCTTGAGTGTAGATGCTACTTAAAATATGTAATCTTATGACTTTTCATGGCCAAAGTAGGCAGACTTACTGCATATCAGTGACAGCGATGATAATGAACAAATTGCTGTCTCCGATTTTTTTAGAAAATTTTCATCATCTTTTTTTCTGTGACCCTCTCCCTTACTCTCGCTTGTTCTTTAGAGACAGACACATCTCTATCTCTCTCTCTCTCTCTCTCTCTCTCTCTCTCTCGCTCTCTCTCTCTCTTCTGCCTTGGCCGCTGCCTATGTAAGCGTTTCTAATTTTCGTTACTAATAATTATATAAACACTAAATTTTGTAGGTGTGTTTATAATAATACCATTTTCACAGCTGACGGACCAGGTGCCGGGTTTCTGTAAGTACTTAACACTTTCTGGAATAACCCCTTGCCGATGAACAATTAGAAGCCTTTGTTTTGACATCTCATGCAGACCACTACTATCGGTAGCAAACTTTTTGAGAGAGGTAGTTATCATTTCTCTACGAAGTCTGATCAATTCGACGAGCATGTAGTAATTATTGAACAAGCGATCGCGAATTGGGAATTGAGAGCCTGTTATTCCGTCAGTGGATAATGATTCTACACATCTCAGTCTCCAAATAACAATAATTAATAATATTTGTTCTTTTGCCCATATAGTTATACCTATCAATCTCAAAGGGAGAGTTATAGAGAGTTGTTTCAGTAGTATTTTTGGTTGCTCTATAATGCTTTATTCCAAGGACTGGGGTTATGCGCTAACGAATGTTGCGAAAATTTTGCAAAAATTAAACTTTTCACTACGCACAAAAGTGGAGACAGTCACTATCATTGTCATACATTTCTGTTCAAGTTACAACTCGACACAGGTCAAAATGCATTGAAATACCGTGACACGGTGTTGTAATAATCGGCACACGTTATCCTTTACTGCAATCCATTTGTCGGCACGGTACATACGAACACGTAACTCCGGCATTTCGCAATTTCTGCACTTTTAGTACAGACACTTGTCATATGGCCGAGCGGTTCTAGGCGCTTTAGTCTGGAACAACGCGACCGCTACGGTCGCAGGTTCGAATCCTGCCTTGGGCATGGATGTGTGTGATGTCCTTAGGTTAGTTAGGTTTAAGTAGTTCTAAGTTCTAGGGGACTCATGAACTCAGAAGTTAAGTCCCATAGTGCTCAGAGCCATTTGAACCATCCGAACTTGTCGCAGTTCGATATGTGTTTTATGTATACACGGTGTCCGCCTCGACGATGGGGAAACTCTCGCAGCACGCAAGATCCTCTCGCTCCCTCTGCGAACTCCACTACAACCAACACCCACTTACCGACTTATTCGCATCACTAGTGCGATGCAGTCGGCACATGGCTATCGAATCTGGTCTATCCTCGATCTGTGTCAGTAAAACATGCTTATCTCCAAGTACGCGACCGTGGATCCTTAACAATGTTCAGTAATAACCGCGGACATAGAACAAAGATTGAAAAAGTGTACAACTCCCCCAGACTTTTGTATTATACTCGTAATAAGGACGTTGAATCATAATTCTAATTTGATTCTAATTTTTTGAAATTATTCTCGAAAAATTCCTTCAATTGAAGGTCATACCACTATTTGGAAATTAAGAGTAGTCGCTGCTAAAGATCGAAAACTGAGGTTGGAGAATATTTTTCAAGTTAGATTGCCCTTTTCTATGGGCTATGAGCGGACAAAGACACATTAAGTAGACACAGGCAGCAAATCAGCTACACTTTGAGCTAATTAAGCTTTCAATTTATTACTGTTGCCATATTTTTTCTCTTTCTTTGTTTCATATAAATGGCAGAATGATAATAACCTTTAATATCATATTTGTAGCATCCATTTTCTCTAATTACGAGGGTCGGTCAAAAAGTAATGCCTCCCATTTTTTTTCTACTTAAAAAAATTAAGTTAAGTGAAAAATTTGAATTTGGCGCCATTCCTCAAACCTTCTTCTGCAATCCACTGCAGTAGTAACTTTCTGTGTCAACAAGTGGCAGCACAGCAGAAGTTTGTAAGATGGCTGACATCGAAGTTCGTTTGAGACAGCGGTGTGTGATTGAATTCTTGAATGCAGAAGGTGAAACGCCCATACGCATTCATGAAAGACTGAAGAAGGTGTATGGTGTTGTGACAGTGGATGTCAGCACTGTTAGACGATGGGTTCGTCGTTGTAAGGAAGCTGAAGGGCAAACACCGTTGACTGACGAAAAGCGGAGCGGCAGGCCGGTGAGTGCAGTGACTCCACACAACATTCAGCAAGTTGATGACATCATTCGTGGTGACCGTCGGGTGACTGCAGATGAAGTGTGTCGCATTATTTCTCTTAGTAAAGGCAGTGTGATCACGATTATTAAACAATTGGGATACTCAAAAGTTTGTGCACGGTGGGTTCCAAGAATGTTAACCGATCAGAATAAAGAGGCAAGGAAAACAATAGCCTCCCAACACTTGCAGCGCTTCCGTTTGGAGGGAGATGAGTTTCTGAAAGAAATTGTGACCGGGGACGAAACATGGGTGCATTTTTTTGAACCCGAATCGAAGAGGCAGTCAATGGAGTGGCGTCACACAAGCTCGCCGAGGAAGAAAAAATTCAAAACTGTGCGATCGGCAGGGAAAGTTATGGCAACAGTTTTCTGGGATACAGAGGGTGTGATTCTGGTTGATTTTTTGGAGCAGGGATGCACAATAAATTCTGTTCAATACGTCACAACCCTCAAAAAACTTAAAGCACGTCTTCAGCGAGTTCGCCCAACAAAATCAATGGCAGATGTTCTTCTTTTGCATGACAATGCAAGACCACACACCAGTCGTCACACCTCTGACGAGATTGTCAAAATTGGATGGGAAGTTTTGCCTCATCCCCCATACAGCCCTGACCTGGCACCATCAGACTTCCATCTGTTCGGGCCACTAAAAGAAGCTCATCGTGGGATTCATTTTGAAGATGAGGAGGCCGTCAAAACATCCGTGCGTCAATGGCTTAGGAAGCAGAGCTGTGATTTTTACCGTGCTGGGATACATGCCCTTGTTCAAAGATGGACCAAAACTGTAGAGATGGGCGGAGATTACATTGAAAAATGATCCTCAATGTTGTGGTTTTCAACCTATGTAATTGCATTTAAATTTCCTGACAATTAAACGTAGAAAAAAAATAGGAGGCATTACTTTTTGACTGACCCTCGTATTTTGAATGAAAATTCGTTTTGTCGTAGGATAGATTTAACAAGAATTTGAAGACAACTGATTTTTTGCTGATGAAATTACAATTTTCGTTCAAAAATTCGAACGACCACTTTAGACAGTAGTCAAAATATAACATTTACTAGGAAAAGTTGCATTAAAGTAGCAAAAATTTCAATAATAAATTAATGCGTTGGTCCATTTTTATAGTCCGGTCTTTTAAAGCAAATGGTGCACTGTACACCATTGGTAAGCAACTTAGTTAAATACTTACAGATTATGGATGGTGTCGTTCTGCAATACTACCAATGTCCGGCGACGACAGCGACAAACTAGTGTACAGACCAAGTGGTTGCAAGTCTTGAACACTACTCATGCGCGCGCACTGCCTAATAAGCCACACCACATTCCAACTGGTGTGTTGTGGTCTCAGCAGTGTGGTACTGAGTGATGCGTCACGTGCTAACTGCTCGGTTCTAACTGTCGGTGTTGCTATTAAAGTAGTACTGATCGCTTTCCAATATTTCAAAACAATGGAAACTTCACGAATAAAAGTTACTAGTTCTTTTAAAAAGTTTTACTTAAAAATCCACAATGTTAGCACATTTTATGGTAAATATCGATTTTTTTCACAGCTATTAGTGAATAAGAAAATAAATCCGCTACAGCCGAGACCAAACAAATACCGAAAAATACTGGAATAGCAGTGTAGGATTTAATCTGTCAGCTTTTCCCACCCCTAGGAAACAATCGATATCTATGTCCACTATAGGCGTCCGGACACTTTTCATCTACATCTACATCTACATCCATACTCCTCAAGCCACCAGATGTTGTGTGGCAGAGGGTACTTTGAGCACCTCTATCGGTACTTTTCATCAAACAGTGTACTCCGCAAGACGCCTTACGTCTGTGGCGAAGGGTATTTCAGCTTTCTCCTCTTCCTCGTTCTATTCGATAATGGTTCATGGGAGGAATGATTACCAGCAAACCTCTGTATATAATTTTCTCGCCCTCGTCGTATTGCGAGTCTTTCGGAGGAAGAAATACGTTACCGTATCTTCTTGGAAAGTCGCTCTCGGCAGTTCAACGGTCAACCGCTCTTCTGCTGCGACTCATGGAGTTTTTTGAGCATCTACCTACGCTACCGTGTCGAGAAAGTAATTCCGTGACGGATTATTAGAAATAATTCGTATTTCTTTAGTGGTGGTATGCAAATATATATCCGTCTGACATTTTACATTTATGTTTTCGTTTCTTTTGTCAAATTCTCGATGTCGATGTATTATTATTGTTATTGTTATTTTAATAGCTGGGATACCGAGCTACGCTCAAGTAATTGATACGAGGTTGTGTGATGGATGGAATAAAAGTAAACTTTAAAGTATAAGATGTAAAATAATTTTATTGAAAATACAACCTAACTATTTACAGTGCAAGAGCTAAAATTTTTTATTGAAAACATATTCTAGCTATTTATAACACTTGTTTATAAACAACATTTCTCTTTTCGTTTTACGGGGTATGTATGTAGAAAATTTTCGAATTTCCTGCTCGACTTCAAGCTAGGTATAGCTGGCCGTCAGAGAAGGAGGATTGATGCCGCAATATTTTAAAGTTTCTCCGTGAGCTTTGTTAATTCCAAAACTGTAGGCTAATTTGATTGCAAAATGCAGTCTTTTAAATTGGAAAGTCAGTTCCGTAGACACCAGTAGTATTCTGCGGACAAATAGTGTGTGTCTTTATATACTTCCTAGTCATAATTTCGGCTTCGATGATATTATTGGATAGTTGTTCGACGATTATCAATGTTCCATTACATAGCTTTGGTCACTTGATTTTTCTGAGTAACATGATCGGAGATCCAGTTTTAAGGCGAAGGTAGTTCAGACTTTCCTCAACGTTTACCATAGTGTCGATTCTCTCTTCACCAGGAATTTTCTTTTGGACGTCAAAGTTGATATCTTCGACAATATAATTTTTAGTTTCCATAACTGCTTTTTCAAATAGCCAGTGCAGATTAATATAGTTCTTAACAACATCTGAATAAATTTGGTCGATGAGTTCGTTTTTAGTTGTGGCTGTGTTGCAGAAATCACTGTTGAGGTCAGTGAGGCCGGCCACATGGTCAGTACCTTCACCTATTTGTAACAGATGTTGAGCAAAATGTGCTCTTGTTTCGTCTTTCGATGGTTCAACTCTCATATTTTTAGCTAGCCGCAATATTTGTATGTATGACCAGAGGTGTGATTTTTAGAAGCGTGCACTGATCTCGTCTGCTCGCGTGGGGATAACTGGAAGCGTTTGTCGAAAATCTGCTGAGAGTATGAGTAGACCTGCTCCCTTCATATCAGAGTTTCCTCGCAAGTCTTGTAATGTTCTGTCCATGACTTTGAGTGATTTCTGTGTGCCGTTGAGAATTCGCGTTGGCATGCCTCTCTGTACGTCTGGCGTAGGTACCGTCAATAGTCTTGAGATCTATGAAACATGTCGGTCCCCGTATTTCGTTTAGCAATAACCTGAGATAGAAACATTCGGTGTTGTTCGGATGTAAGGTGTATACTGGGCCACCAGTTTTCGTGATTCCTGGATGATCTTCTACTGGAATTCCTTGTTTTAATCACTGAAAGATTTTTCTTCTTGTGTTCTACAGGTAATGAGTAGGGACTTCGACATTCACCAATGTATTTGAGAATGGATCCGTTTGGCACAGTTGGTAAAAAGCTGTCAATATTGTGTTCTGAGATGTTTCGCTTGCAGTTTTTCTGGCAATGTCTTTTGTGAAATAAACTTTCTGTCCATTCTCCAAATGTACTGCTAAATGTTGCACAGTTCGTTTACTTTCGTGTATCGGAAAACGGAAAATCCGTCATGCTGCTTCGTTACCATTCGGTACATGAGGCTCTCGTTGTTTCTGTTTTGTTGTTCGCTTGGCAATTTGAAATACCGCCATGTCACTGCTTTGTTCTCATACTTAGAGACATATTTGGTGGAATTCCCTGAATTACAGTATTCTATGTTCATGTGTGCTTGGAACATTTTGAAAAGAAGTGTATTATATAGTACTACCCACTGATTATTTATTTTCAGTTCGTGGCTGCCTCATACTCGTACTTTTATAGTGGAGCCACCATTTTAGGTGATCGTGTTCTGTGTTTGGGATAGCCGTCAATTCCGGTTTGCGTATCGTCCAAGTATGGTCTTTGGTACCTGTTTGTGCATTATCCACCACTGGCACATGGCGAATTGGGGTTAATGGCATGCGTGGTCCGTGAATTATATTTTTCACTATTATGTCGTACAGTTCTGGATCTTTTTGTGGATTGGGAAATTCAGCTCGGATGATTTTGTCGATGTCCGTGGGATGAATTCTGTCTTGTAGCCATATGAGATTGTGTGAGTGAGGCAGTATTCGTTTCTGCCTTTAGATTTTGTACATCCAGCATCTAACGGTTCCAGAGATAAGGTATTTTGTGACGACTTCTCATTTGTTTTTGCCGGAAAACTTGGGTTATTATGTTGATGCATGGGGGTTTGTCCGAATGTTAGTTGTTGTTTGATTTCTGGCCATGACGAGTTGCACGTGAATGTAATGAAGAGGTTTTATCAAATTCCGTCGCCGGTCGGGGTGGCGAGCGGTTCTAGGCGCTACAGTCTGGAACCGCGCGACCGCTACGATCGCAGGTTCGAATCCTGCCTCGGGCATGGATGTGTGTGATGTCCTTAGGTTAGTTAGGTTTAAGTACGTCTAAGTTCTAGGGGACTGATGGCCTCAGAAGTTAAGTCCCATAGCGCTCAGAGCCATTTGAACCATTTTTGAAATTCTGTCCTTGGCGATAAAAGAAGATATTACAGGTTTGTAGTAGCGGAGTGCATTTAGGGGAAAGTCATTTTAATACTGCACGATGGCAATCCTTGTTCTTCTTGAAAAATCTCATCATAATCATGGATATGTTTGATGAAGTAATGACAACATTCCTATATTTTTCCGCGTACTCGTTCACCCTTTTTTAGGCATATGTAGACTGTTGGTTTTTGCAGTAAAGGTTAGAGCACATCGCGAAGCATGCGAGTGGGGTATTTTGTTCATATCCTCTCGTTTCACAAGAGCTACTTTTGCCTTTCGATGCTTCAGCGATCGATTGTAGGTCGATTGGTAACGGCAACCTGAAAAGAGAACATACGCATGTAAATATTTTATTATACACGACGTTAATCAGAGTCTGATGGAGAAAACAGCCAAAGTTGACAAATTCAGTTCTTCTTATTTGATGACCGATTTGGAATATTATAACCCATTCTCAGATCATCAAAATAAAAAAAGATATGGCGTATTCCGTGATAGCAAGCAAGCTATGTTAATATTTTACAGACATTTTTCTAAGAAATTTTTCAGTTAATGAGATCAGTTTGAGTGATGGGGCGAATTAGAATTCTCTAGTTACCTGTTACACCGACACTTTAATTGCAATCCCTTTGTGTCGTGTGCGCGCGAAACACTTGGCGCCCTGCTATTGATTGTATCTGCATTGGGTTTGTCTCTGACCCATTGGCGTGCTGAGCTAGCAGTGACGAATTGACATGCTGGCAGCCATGTGGGCCGCGTTTACCGAGACGTGTGAGTCGTCTGCCGGACCGAACATAACAGGAAGGCTGCAGCCTGGCCTGTGGATGTGGCGTGTTAGACCGGTATCACACTGACATATTTCTCTGTCAAAGCTGACATGTCAAATATTTATGTCTAAGAAATTTGATAGGGTAATAGGGAATTCTGTCAAATCTCATCTTTCGTCAATTAAATAAAACTCCTTCTTCTGCTTACTGCAATGTGCAATATAACCGCCTGGAGCGCTGGTATCACTACACCTATGTGATGTCTGCAGTGTTTGTAAACATGGCTGGAAAGTTTAGTTGGTGTGTTCCTTCGACTCTTTTGAACAACATTGCCTTGACTCGAGTGGGGAGTGAACAAGGTGCACAACGCAAGCTATTAATCATGTACTAATAGGCAGCTGGCATATGCTGCAAATCCAGCTACAGCCGTCCACCTCTACATCTGGAAACATCCAGGCAGGTTTTCAGCAAGCCGGTACAGAGAAGAAGGAAACACTCTAAAATAAAAATGTCTTAGCTTTTCATCCTACTTTCTCTATTTTTGAACTCTGGATGCCACAAGTCAAAAAGTGCTTCATCTGTTTCGCATTTTTTATTAAGTTTGTAGTTGTTGGAACACTAATTCTATTACTTAAATTATTCAAAACTAAAAATAGTTCTTATTGCCACGTTGTGTGTACTAAACTCTTATTTACCTTCAGATATTCTTCCTACATTGCTTTATAAATCGCTTCACACTTTCCTTGAATAATTTTGGTTTATTGTGTCCTGTGGTACTGGAGTGCTGTGTTGTAAGCTAGAATAGCTCTCTGCTGTAGCAAGAAATCGCAGTGTTACGGTGAGCCTTTCTTTTGTACAGATAGCATCTCTGAACCGAGTATTCTGTTTCTTAATATGTGGAGCCACCTTACTGAACAAATACTGAAATGCACTCTCATTCTTTCTTAAGTAACTTACGTAAGACTTGGCATCCACCTGCAGTATTCGCAAAAATATTTGCTGAATGATTTTTTTTACCTCTTCGTAAGACCCATGAACGTTTTCTTTTTTACCGCCGCTTCCCTTTCAAATCCACATACAATGCAGTAGTGGTACAGGCAACTGCAGCGAATAGTAGCAAGTACTTGTCGTCCGCCATCTTGAATTGTCACGAAAAAATACGACGAAATTTGCCGAATAATAGATCGTATTTCTTTGTCAAAGAAACATGATAGTGTAACACCGGCTTTACTGACGCCATCACGCCGGTTGATCTGTTACATACTCGACCGTTGGAGGAATCGAGCAAGCTCAGGGAACCATTGCGTTCCCGTATTGTGGACTATATGGTGACGGCTTGAGTAGTAGATAGCAATTCTTAACAGATGTGTGGCCCATTGCATACTAGTTCGTTTCGGGCCTACCTGGTACTTGTGTGATTCTCTGTCGTTAGCCGAAGGCGCTCGTTTGTATTTTGCTACTAGGCTGTGTTTAGACGATTTTCTGGACACGTATCTGCGACTTAAGGCGAACGTGGATTAAATTTTTATTTTGTTTTTTACTCGCCACGTTAACGAGTAGCATTTCTAGGTTATTCACGTAATCAATGCTCGCCAACCTGCTTTAGTTTTTATCAAAATACTGTTGAACGCTTTCAGTGCTTACCAAATTGGTTTAATTCATTAGTGTTCTGTGTATAAATAGAATACTGTTTAACGCTTTCACTGCTTGTCAGACTTGTTTAATGCCTTCGAATTTCATGTTTTATTAGAATAGTATTGAATTCTTCTTACGAGTATATGTTACAGGACGGATTTCTCATTATTTAATCTCTTAAGTATCGGGAAAGGAGCCTTATTATATGCTTTGGACGGTCTTGGGTCATTCACCAAATTGTTTTGTAAATTCCTCATACATTTGAGGAAAAGGTATCTATTTCGTTAAGACAGCTCACCAGCTTGTCATTTGCTATTTTCCTAATTAATTGAGTGTGTAATATACTGAGGCGAAACAGAAACTGGTATAGGCAATATGTATTCAAATACAGAGATATGTAAGCCGTGCGGGATTAGCCGAGCGGTCTCAGGCGCTGCAGTCATGGACTGTGCGGCTGGTCCCGGTGGAGGTTCGAGTCCTCCCTCGGGCATGGGTGTCTGTGTTTGTCCTTAGGATAATTTAGGTTAAGTAGTGTGTAAGTTTAGGGACTGATAACCTTAACAGCTAAGTCCCACACACATTTGAAAATTTTTGTAGAGATATGTAAACAGGCAGAACAAGGCCCTGCTCTCGGCAAGGTCTTTATAAGCCAAGTGTCTGGCGCAGTTGTTAGATCGGTTACTACTGCTACAATGGCAGGTTAACAAGATTTATGTGAGTTTGAACGTTGTGTTATAGTTGGCGCACTAGCGAAGGGACACAGCATCTCCTAACTAAACATGAAGTGATTTCCCGTACAACCGTTTCACGAGTGTACCGTGAATATCATGATACCAATAGGCTTGTTTACAAATAACTCATATGCTACCACGCACGATTTTCTTTATTTTATTTTTGGCATGACTCGTTTCGGGAAATGATTCCCATTTCCAAGCGCACTCGAAAATGGGAATTTTTCCCGAAACGCGTAGTGCGAAACATAAAATAAGGAAAATTGTGAATGGTAGCAGACCACTTATTTATAAACAAACCAATTGTTTCACAGTCGCAGGCTTTCAGAACCACTTATAATGGATCAAATCAGATTATCAGGAATCCGGTAAAACATCAAATCTCCGGCATCACTGCAGCCGGGAAAAGGTCCTGCAAGAACGGGAACAATGACGATGGAAGACAATAGTTCAATTTGACAGAAGTGCAGCTCTTCCGCAAATCGCTTCAGATTTCAGTGCTAGGCCATCAACAAGTGTCAGCGTGCGTATCATTCAACGAAACATCATCGATAGGGGCTTTCGGAGCCTAAGGCCCAGTCGTGTACCCTCGATGACTGCACGACACAAAGCTTTATGCTTCGCCTGGGCCCTTACACACCGACACTGGACTGTTGATCTAGAAACATGTTACCTGGTAGGACGAGTCTCATTTCAAATTGTATCGAGCGGATGAACGTGTGCGGGTATGGAGGCAATCTAATGAATCCATGGACCCTGCATGTCAGAAGGGAACTGTTCAAGCTGGTGGCCGAGCGGTTCTATGCGTTTCAGTCTGGAATCGCGCTGATGCTACGGTCGCAGGTTCGAATTCTGCCTCGGGCATGGATGTGTGTGGTGTCCTTAGGCTAGGGGACTGATGACATCCGATTTTAAGTCCCATAGTTCCTAGAGCCATTTGAACCATTTGTGATATGGGAACTCTGATACGTCTAGATACGACTCTGATTGGTGACACGTACGTAAGCATCCTGTCATGTTCATTGTGCATTTTGATGAACTTGGGCAATTCCAGGAGGACAATGAGCCACCCCACATGTCCAGAATTGCTACAGAGTGGCTCCAAGAGCACTCTTATGAGTTTAAACACTTCAGTTGGCACCAGACTCCCCAGACATGAACATTATTGAACACGTGGGATGCATAGGAAAGTACTGTTCAGAAGAGATCTCCACCCCCTCGTACTCTTACGGATTTATTGACAGTCACTTCCCTCTAGCACTACTTCATATATATCAAATCCATGGCACGTTGTTTTGCGACGCTTTCGTGTGCTCGCGGAGGCCGTACCCGATATTTGGCGGATGTAACCTTTACTTTGGTTCTTCAGTGTAATTATCTTGTGATTTCTTTATTTGACGTTTATGTCCATTGGGCTTAATTGATTCCATGTGTTTGGTCAGCTATTGCCGCTATTTGATTTCTTATAAACGGCATTTGCATTTCTTTTGTGTTCTGTATTCCTATTGTAGACGATTTAATGCTAAACCCCGCTTAAGCAAATCTGTACATCACCGTCTAGCGGTGGCCTTTAGTATAAGCAAACCTGATTTTTTTGTTTGGTCATTGCTCTGTAAAGATCTCTGTGTTTATAAGTCTGATAATTTGCCCGCCCGTGAAGGTGTGTCGCGATGTAAGCTCCAGAGCCTCCAAAGTAGTTACTAATTTCTTGTAAATCTTGGAGCCCCTTCAACAATTTTAAAGCTTCTCGCACATCCGCCAATCTGTTATTCAGTTACACTCTGTGGTAAATGCTCTTAAAATTCTTTGTAGTAAAATTATGTTGACTTAACCCAAGTGCAAAGCAAAGTTTCAACTCTCTTTTCGCCGTTGTTCTTGAAGTTTAACGCTTGAAACTGCTTTGATGATGTGCTATGTTGTATTATGACGGTAACTGATAAGATTCTGCCACTAGAATGCGCTACTGAGTGTATGAGGCGACAATGTGTGTTGCTGTGAGTAGCATTGTAAGTCAGGCTGACAGTGCTCTCTTTCGGCGGTGATTGTTAGTAGATGAATGGAAGAACACGTGAATGCAAAAAATTTGTAGTGCTTCTACAACCTTTGGAGAGTATTCATCTTGTATTTCTGCTAATAAATATGTGAGTAATATACAAATTAATTTCGTTTGCATGTGTGCAGTAGTGCTTAATAATACTTCTATCCACAATCGAATGATGAGAAAGTAGTGTTTCCTTCTTTCTGCTTTTTTCTAGTTTATCGTGATAGTTCGAGTGCTGTGATGGAGTCATTCTCGTATTTCGACAATGGACGACGTAAAGTGATGACGTATGAAAAATTCATGGCCCTAGAATGCCCTTCTGGTAGTGAAGATGAATTACATTTTGACGATTCAGACGAAGACCCGACCATAAACATAAATGATCTGGAATCTTCAGATAGTGATAGCGTTAGTTTCCCACAGATTTGTATAAATGCAAACTGAATAAAAATATTTTTTTTCTGAATTAAAAATCTTATTCTTTTCAACATTTTTCCTGAAATCCTTGAACAGTTTAGAATACAAAAAAATTTTAACTTCTAAAAAAAATAGTGTAATGAAGGGTTAAGATACTTCAGTGTTACCGTAAACGGGTCTTTGGGACAGAGGCATCGTGTTCTGTAAAATTGTACTAACTGAAATGGTTTCGTCGTAGAATATATTTATCATGGGACAGTTCTTACCCATAAATCTTTACCCGATCGTCTGATGCTCTTGAATTGTTTCTTTGCAACTCCTAAAGCAACTTAGTTCAGTCATATTTGCGATTAGAATCGGTGGAAATCTTAGGGAGGAACAAATCAGTAAGTTGACATATTTTGCATATTTTCATTCAGTTATGTCTTATGTAATAATGTTCTGGACGATATAAGAGAGAAAGTGTACATTGCGCAAAAACCTGCTGTAAGAATTATAAGTTTTGCTCACCTATGATCATCTTGTAGACATTTGTTTAACGAGTTAGGCATTCTGATTACTACTTCACAGTATATTTATTCCCTCATGATTTTTTTATTTTATTTTTATTTTTTTTTTTTTTTGTAAATTACACGTCACACCTCCAAAGGAGCAATGATGTACACAACTACAATGCCAGAAATTAAGTGATATTCATTACTCCATATTAGGGTTCTCTTTAACACTAAAAGGGATGCGCAATACTGCAACAAAAATTTCTGATCGCTTCTGCATCTACATCTACATAGATTAGGGTGACCAAACGTCCCCGAAATCCGGGAATATCCCGGTTTTCATCCCTGTGTTCCGGTGTACCGAAAATTTGTTTCGGGACGCTCAAAAGTCCCGGAATTCAGTTTTTAAATACATTTCGTGAAACTTTCTCAAATTTTTGGTATTTCGCTATTATATTAAAGGAAAGACAACACAAGAAATTAACATATTTTAGCTTATTTGTCTAAAACCTCCATTGTCACATACTAGTAATCACAGTATCAGTATTGATACACTCAAGCAATTATTTACTTTGAGCGGTACTTTGGCCAACAAATAGTAAGTATTGTAAAAGAGCTATGAAACCGTCCGATTGTCGCGCCACTTACTCACACACTCATTGTCAGAACAGTGTGGTAGTTGATGTTTTGTCAGACAAACTGCAATAGTTTTTTCTCATATTAGTGGTATTATTGCTGCAGTACTGTGAAACGCAATGCCGAAACGTGCCTGAAAGTTCAGTGACTGTTATTCCAAGGAATGGAATTTCATTAAGAAAGGTCGTTTTGATTACGAAGCAGAGTGTTCCGTATGTAACTGTTTTATTAGTATAAGTCATGGTGGACGTTTCAACATAGTTGATCACATCAGGTCAAAGAAACACATTAACAGATACAGTGCACCGAGATGCAGTAAAACTCTACAAAATTCATTTGTGAAACATCAGTCAAGTGAAGAGACGAAAGTTCGAGCAGCCGAGCTTACACTAGCCTACCACACGGTAAAACATCAGAAAACCTATAGATCTTGTGATTGTACTAATAATCTTAACAGCATTATGTTTGATGATTCTTCCATTGCAAAAGAGTTTAGTTCAGCAAGAACTAAAGTGTCAGCCTTAGTGAAAGGAGTTATTGCTCCCTAGAGTGTAAAGGAAAGCCTTGAATATATCAAAAAGTCTTCTTTCTACGGGATATCCACTGATACAAGCAATCATAAGGCCACTAAAATATTTCCGTTAGTTGTTCAGTTTTTCGATATTAATCAAGGAAATCAGACCAAACTTTTGAAGGTGAGTTCCCTACCTAATGAAACATCTGACGAAATTTCAAGATTTTGTATGAATACTTTCGAAATGTTTGATCTTGAGAAAAATAAAAGTGTGTCATTTTGTGAAGGCAACACCAACACAAACTTTGGTGGTTTAAAAAGACAAGGCAAATGCAACGTATTTACCAAATTAAAGGCAACAAAACATTGAAGGCATAAGGTGCCCTGCACATGTTTTACACAATAGCGTGCAGACATTTACTGACAGTTTAAACTGTGATGTTGAAACTATCGTCATGAAGGTATACTCACACTTTCACATATATACTGTTAGAACAAGTGGGAACTGAATATATGAATGTAATGTGTTACTCGAAAACTCGCTGGTTATCACTGTTTCCAGCAGTTGAAAGAGTAATCCGCCTGTTTGAACCGTAAAAAGATTTTTTCCTAAATAAAGACAAAGCCCCCAAAGTATTGGTTCAGTTTTTCAGTAACCCTTTAAGTGAAGCCTACTTATGGTTCATTCAGAGTCAGCTTAGCACTTTCCAGCATGGGATAAAGGAAATTGACGGAAGCGCGAAAAGTGTAATAGAGGTAAATGATGTTTCGAAAAATACTCTGGAAACTGTTACTAAGGGGAGAGAACAGCAGTTCATTTCTTTTAATGTTAAATCTGTCCTTAAAAGAGCAGAAGTATCAGAAGCAGCGGAAAGGAGTTTTAGAGAAGATGTTAACAAGTTTTATGACACCTGTGTAGTATACCTCAGCAACTGGAGCGCCTCATATTTACCCTCATCACCGGTGTTGGATTGGATGTCACTGAAGAGAGTACCAAAATAGGAAATTGTTGAAAAGACAGTTTCTTATTTGAAGAGTAAAGAGATTGAAATCGATGATTCCATTCTCTTTGATCAGTTCGGCACACTGACAAATTTTTTTGAAGTCTTCACAAGTGGAATGATGGAAAAAAAACACCATTGGAATATCATGAGAAGTAGGTGAGTGTTTTTAAAAGCTCTAACTGACTTCAGCATTACTCTGAGTTGGTAATAATTGCAAGGTATTTATTTGCAATCCCAGCCCGTAATGACAATGTGGAAAGAATATTTTCGTTCATGAATATTCAGTGGACTGCTGAAAGCAACAGAATGGAGGTGGAATCCTGCAGATCCTGTACAACTACCAAATGGATTGTGGCGAGTTTTATCACTGTGTCTCAAAGAACAAAGACATGATCAAGAAGGCTGGATGCAGTGAATAATACCCTTTTCTCCAAGGAGAGTCAATTCCATCTACAAGTGCTCAGTAATATCAAAGCTCATGTTAACATTAATTGATTAAAAGTTGAATGGCTGTAAAATTTTGTAAAATCGTAATTCATTTCTTTATCACTGTATACGTTTATTAAATGTCATAAATTATACAGATAATCTAGATTATATCAATCTTTTGCATCCTCTTATTAGTTATAATAATCGGGTTAACAAAATGTATCAACAAAACATTAACATTTAAAATTAAGAAACCTGGATACATGTGGAATGAGGTGTCCATTGGCACCCGGGTGAATGTCTCCCGGTGTTCGCCGAAAATAATTTGGTCACCCTAACAGAGATACTCCACAAACCACCGTACGGCGCGCCTACCTCTCGCAACTACTAGTCATTTCCTTTCCTGTTCGACTAGCAAAAAGAGCGATGGAAAAACAACTATCTATATGCCTCCGTACAAGCCCTAGCTTCTCGTATCTTATCTTCGTGATCCTTACGCATAATGTATACAGCACGCCGTAGAATTGTTCTGTAGTCAGCTTCAAATGCTGGTTCTCTAAATTTTATCAGCAGCTTACCTCGATAAGAATGTCGCCTTCCCTCCAGGCATTCGTATTTGAGTTCCTGAAGCGTCCGCAACACTTTCCTGTTGTCCGGACGTACCAGTAACAAACCTAGCAGCCTTATTCTTCCAATGCCTTCCCTACCACAATCCTCACATGCTTCTTCCATTTCATATCGCTTTGCAACAATACGCCCAGATATTTAAATAGCGACGTGAATGTAAAATGATTCGTTCCACATCATTACGATCTATTGTGCAAAATGAAGGAATATGAAACTAACTAACTAATTCAGTTAACGAGCAATTCCTTACGGCAGGTAGTAATTTGGTTGCAGGTGCTTATTTATTATTTTGATAATTTCATTTTGGCCCACAAACGTTGTGCCATCATTGTGGTTTTTTAAATTATCATATCACTCCCATTCTTTTCGAGGATTATATTTCATTGTTTGTTTTCCCATAGCGAAGAATTTAGCTATTCAGTTATACTTTATTTTATGCTAGCATTACCCTTTCGCTCCCCAATCAGCTTGCTACCGCTGCACCTTCCTTGGAATTACTTTGCCTTTTATTTTCACGACTTTTAAATACAGTATATTGAGCATTATTTCGGTTCCTTTTCAGCGTAAGTAACGCATAAAGTTAAATTATAATAAGTACCCACAAAGGGGCCGACCACACGACCTTGAGAGTACTAGTCTGTACTCTTCCTGCTGCGCCAACCGCTGCCTGGAAACTACGTTAACATGAATAGCTCATGTCTCAACACGACGTGCATAAAAATGCAATTTTTTTTAGCGTTTGGCCATCTGGAGCCCCCATGCCTGTCTCATTTCTGGCCAAGTCATAAAGTTGGATGAAATCGGTAATAACGAATAGATGCAGTCTCCTTGTCAGTAATAAATTTTTTCTCGAACCGTCTCCTGAGACAATAAGAGTCTGCTGAGTATAGAGGTCCATTAAAGAATTGTTAGGTGCAGGCATTTTCGATTGCTCATTTACCTTCTTCACAGTGTTTTTGGTCTTCATTTTCGTAAGTACAGATATAGGCTGGCATTAATTCTGGGGGGGGAGGGGGGGGGGTGACTGGGGTACGGTTACTTTATCTTGTTCCCCATGTTCGTTTGGTTAGGCGTCATCAAGGAGCGTAAGGTCGCGAATGCCTGCTTCTGTTCTACTTAATTATTCCGATCTGGCAGGCCCGGATTCCAAGTATTCACACTCAGACGTTGTATGTAGAAATGTTAGATATATCTGGAATTGTTCTCGTACTGCCTAAGCTCGTAGTTTAATGTTAGAGTTGGTTACTTGGGAGTCACACGAAGGTTGCTTTGCATGGGCGTTTCAGTTGAGGCAGTGGACGACGAACAAAGCAATGTAACGGGTCAGTCTCTCAAGCGGCTGGTGTCCGACGTTCGAGGGACATTATTTCGCAGTGGCGTTGCACTAGTGCACTAAGGCCGTCCCCATGCGATGTGACTGAAAAGGAACGCAACGGGCGGGCGATGTATATCAGCAACTGGTTATCGGCTTGCTGGTAACGCAGTTCCGCACATGGCATAACTCTGAAACGAGAAATTATAGTTTCCGTTTGTGGTTTTGGGAGTATTGTTTATCCCGTTCGAGAATCTTTTGGTTACACTAGCCGTTGGAGTACAGAACCAGGCTCGGGGAAAGATGTGGTTGTCTATTATTATTACATACGAAAGAGATAACAAGAAAATTCTGGATTCATCTGCACTTCCAAAGAACCATAAACTGCAGGTTCTATGTAGAAATCAAGCAGCTGCGACAGATAGATTCGAAATTCATAGCTTATTAAGGAATGACTAACAGTGCAACAGAGATTTAGCACAGTTGAGTTCTTCCCCCACAAAACAGCTTAACTTTTACACTGAGGTGGAAAAGTCATTGGAGATGATCTAGTATCGTGTCGCATCTCCTTTTTCCCATCTCATCACTCGACATGGTATGGACTCAACAAGTCATTGGAAGTCTCCTGCAAAAATATTGGGCCATGCTGCCTTCCTAGCCGTCCATAATTGTGGAATTGTTGAAGGTGTAGTGTTTTGTGTACGAATTGACCCCCGTAGACGTTTGATGGGTGGATTCATGTCGGGCGATCTGGGTGACATGGTGCATTGTCATCAGTGTTTGCGAACATGAAGTTCATGAATGGCTGCGAATAGTCTCAAAGTAACCGAACATGACCATTTCCAGTCGATGATCGGTTCACATTATGCAACACCATTATGGAGCCACAACCAGCTTGCACAGTGCCCTGTTCACAACTTGGGTCCATGCACCACACTCGAACCCTGCCATTAGCTGTTACCAACTGAAACCGGCACTCATCTGCCCATGCCACATTTTTCCAGTAGTCTAGGGTCCAGTTTACGAGTCGCGCCATGGAAAGTCAGAAGGCTGAAGGTGATACGGAAGCTAGAAAGACTGAACAAGGAAATGCAATGGTTCAACCTAGATACAGTAGAGGTCAGTGAAGTGAAATGGAAAGGAGACAAGGATTTCTGGTCAGATGAGTATAAGATAATATCAACAGCGGCATAAATGGTATAATGTGAGTATAGTAATCGTTATGAATATTAAGGTAGGGCACAGTGCGTTACTGTGACAGGGTTGTTGTTACCAGAATCGGCCACAACCAAAACCGACAACGACTGCTCAGGTATACATGCCGACGTCGCAAGTTGAAGATGAAGAGTTAGAGAAAGTATATGAGAATAGGTAATGAGAGATGGAAAAATAAAAGTCATGGGGGACAGAAATCAGTTGTAGGGGAAGGAGTGGAAGAAAAGGTTCCAGGAGAATGTGGGCTTGGGACATTGAATGAGAGAGGAAAAAGACGAATTGGAACACTTTAATAAATTTCAGCCAGTTATAGCAAATACTGTGTTCAAGAATCACAAGAGGAGGAGGTATACTTAGAAAAGGCTGGGTGATGCGGGAAGATTTCAGTTAATCATGGGCATACAGAGATTCTGAAATCAGATACTGGATTGTAAGGCGTACCCAGGAGCTGATATACACTCAGATCACAATTTAGTGGTGATGAAGAATAGGCTGAAGTGTAAGAGATGAATGAGGAAGAATCAATACTGAAAGAAGTGGGATACGGAAATACTAAGGAACGGCGAGATACGCTTAAAGCTCTTTAAGGCTATAGATACAGCAATAAGGAATAGCTCAGTAGGCCGTACAGTTGAAGAAGAATGGACATCTCCGAAAAGGACAATCACAGAAGCTGGAAAGAAAAACATAGGTGCAAAGAAGGATTAAGATAGGAATGTAGTTTCTCGGCCCCACTGTTCAATGTGTACATCGAAGAAGCAGTGATGGAAAGAAAAGAAAATTCAGGGTGATAGGATATCAATGATACGATTCGCTGATGAAGTTGCTATCCTGAGTGAAAATGAGGAAGAATTACATGATCTGTTGATTGGATTGAGAGTAAATCGAAGAAAGACGAAAGTAATGACAAGTCTCACAAATGAGAACAGTTAGAAACTTAACATCAAGACTGAGGATCATGAAGTAGATTAAGTTAAATATACTACCACCTAGGCAAGGACAGCGCAAGGACATCAAAGGCAGACTAGCACTGGCAAAAAGAGAATTGCTGGCCAAAAGAATATATTAGCATCACACATAGGCCTTAATTTGAGGATTAAATTTCTGAGAACGTAAGTTTGGAGCACAGAATAATATGATAGAGAAACGTGCACTGTGGGAGAAAATGAACAGAGGAGGGTCGAAACATTTGAGATGTACTGCTACCAAGAAATATTGAAAATTATGTGGACTGATGAGGTAAGGAATGAGGAGATTCTGCACAGAATCGGAGAGGAAAGGAATATGTGGGAAACACTGACAAGGAGAAGGAACGAGATGATAGGACATCTCTTAAGAGTTCAGGGAATGACTTTCATGGTACTAGAGCTAGCTGTAGAGGGCAAAAACTGTAGAGAAAGACAGAGATTGGAATACGTCAAGCAAATAATTAAGGACGTAGGTTGCTAAAGTGCGCGTCATTTACGACGACGGCCGAGTTTAGGTTCGTTCTGCGCATCTGACGTCACAAAACACAGTCAGCCAATGAACAGAGAACGACGTTGCCAGAGCTCGGCTGCAGTGCAGAGCACGGACGAGTGTCTTCAGTTTTAGAAACGTTCAGTCATAAATAAAGTAACTGAACAAAAGCAATGTCTTGATAGCAAACTTTCTTTTATAGAAAGTTTGGAGAAAGCATTCTTTATACCAATTCAGATTCTATTAATTAATTAAACCAAACAAGCAATAAGACCCCTAATTCAGGCGATAGCAAGGAAAGGTGTTTGTATCATTCTCACTAACCACTTTTGCGCAATAAAGAATAGCGGTAATTGTTTATTTCCTATTGTACTTCGGCGAAGCGTGAGTAATTCATAGTCAAATCAACAGTGTCTGTCGGTATTTTGCGTGCTATATTAAATTCCTTCGGAATGAGTATTGAATGACGAACGCTGGCACGGTAGCTCGGCGTGTTCGATCAGAGGGTTATCTGCCCTTTGTAGCTAAAAAAAACTGAGTTAATCGATCAACGACGAACTTAAACGGGTATCTTACAACGTCCGCCCCGAGCAGACGCAACGAACGAAATTTGATCAAATAAAAAAAGAAAGCTACGTTAGCGTGTTGGTTATAGTGTTTGGCTACAAAGCGAGAGGTTCTGAGTTCAAATCTTGTTCGGAGTTTAATTTTTTCTTTATTTAAAAACAATATCGAAGTGTCTTACTTCATGAATTTTATTCGTTTGAATGTAATTTTTTGAAATTTCTAGTGGCAACTAAAGTCCACCCTACGGAACTTTTACCTCTGCAAACTCTTCAAAATGTCGTGCAATGGTTTACTACATCTAATGCTGCACAATAACTGTGTTGAACATCGAAACAAAATTAAGTCATTTATGGGAGGAAGGTATCAGTCAAGAAGATGTGTAAAAATCAAATTATTGGGCCAAATAGTTTTTGTGAAGTGGAGTGACAAAGTGTGTCAAAGCACTCGAAACACCTTGTGTCTGCACAGACGAGCTCTGTAGTGATGACAAAATCGCGCACAGCGCGGAATGCGGGGAGCACGTCTCTGTAGCAGCGAAAGGGTTAATGCGGCCGTGGTGGGTTTACTTCATAAACTGCGCGCTCCCCTCTGAACGTAAGCTTGCGAACTATACTATGGCGTTACTTCTCTTGGCACGTGCAACTGGCAACGCAGCAATCTCCCGCGTCTGGGCGGGCATGTGCGAACCGCCAACATAAAAGAATTGAACTATAGCGCTAGTCTGAGATGAAGGGGTCGGCACAGGAGAGGAATTCGCTGTGAGCCGCATCAGACCAGTCCCAGGAGAAGCACTGCAGGCGATGTTGTGCTGTTAACAAAGGCACTCGTCGGTCTACTGCCGCAGGCTATTTACTCCAATATCGCCGCACTGTCCTAACGGATACGTTCGTCGTGCATCTCACATTAATTTCTGCGGTTATTTCAGGCAGTGTTGCTTGTCTGTTGCCAATAACAATTCTACGCAAACTTGGCTGCCTAGTGCATTGTCCGTGGTGAGATGTGATGCCCAAAATTTGGTATTCTCGGCACTCTCTTGACACTGTGGATCTCTTAATATCGAACTCCCTAACGATTTTAAAAATTAAATGGCCCGTACGTCTAGCACCAACTGCCATTCCGCGTTCGAAGTGTGTTAATTCCCGTCGTGCACCCATACGTTGGAAATCTTTTCACGTAATTCGCCTGAGTAAAAATAACAGCTCCGCCAATGTACTGCCCTTTATAGCTTGCGTAAGCGATACTACTTCGACCTGTATACGTGCGTATTGCAATCCCATGACTTTCTGACCTTAGTGTATTTTGGAAACTCACTTGTTTTGAAATTTATATACACGGAAATGTGATGGTCTGTGCTCCTTAAATCATTTGTGTGTGAACACCATTGTCCTTGCTCGTATTGAAGATTTATGGGTTTTCTGTCGTTTTCTCTGTTCGTTTCCACCTCACGATGTAATTTTAGAGAACAACACAGGCTACTAGTCATACAACAGAATAGTTACGATATGATTTACTTTTTTTCCTATATTTGCTTCCAGTGACATGCCAGTAATTTTATTTTAAGCAATAGCTTTACAATACACTACATACTGTAATATTTCTGGCTTAGTCAGCCATCATATTAGGCTCCAAGAAGCTGTTCCCATAGAAGTGGAGATGCAAGAAGTATATAGATGACGAAATGTGGTGTGAGGTACCTGTGACAGATGTTAGATTCGGTACCATTCTCGTGAGAGAGACCGCCTGCATAATGCTACTGCTCTGTGATTGGCTGCTGTGTTCGGAGCGAGGGCGCCAAGACATTACAGTTATTATTATTAGTTAAACTACTCATTAGAATGACTTCACTTTTTAATATAAATATCTCTCAGCATCTGACTATCAATCAGTTATTTTAGAATTATTAAAAACTATTTCAATCAAAAACAAAAGAGTGACGAAATTGCAGACGAAGCACTTCAGAAGTGTTTGGGTCACGCCTTTTCTGGTACGGCGCGCGAAGTGTTTCGGGCTGTTCGTCACTCTGGATTAGGCAGTCGAGAAGAACACACATGTTGTCTGTCGTAGGATGTGTTTCCAATTTCCTGTTCGTCACTCTGGATTATGCAGTCGAGAAGAACAGACATGTTGTCTGTCGTAGGATGTGTTCGCCAGTATTCAGTATTAAAAGAACCACTCCGGTAGTCATGAGGAACAGACACGTGCCACAAATAGTGTAAAGATATATTTTCATAAACATTGTGTTTGATCATGTACTTTGCTGTATCAGAAGGTGTTGTATTAAGATCATGTAGTCTTCTCGTGTGGCTATTAAAATACGCGAGTGGCATCCCAAATAAGTGATACATTATTTCAGAACAAAACCTCGCTAAAAGTCAGTTTCAGCCTCAAGATACAGAACCTACGACCTGAGTGCTGTTTTCTGCGCTGGGGACATCAACTTGAAGACAGCAGGTTAGTGAACTATAACAGAACCTTCCTATTCCACACAGTACATTGCAAACAACTAGGCGCCTCACGTGTACTGCATGCACAGAACAAATGTCCTCAGTGACACGTCATCTGCAGTAATAAAGAGGAGGTAAAGGAGGATGATCGTTATTAACACCAACAATCAGTTCATTCTTCTTTTTTTTGCCGTAATATATGTCACATGAGATTTATTTTCCCTTCCTCACCTTTCGCTGTCGAATTCATCCTGGAGTAGTGGCAGTTTGTAGTTGTACAAAATGTAATGTGTCTCCACTTTCTGTGCAAGGCTAATGTTGAAAACCTGCTCTTTCATCTCCCACTTAAACCAATACGGAGCTGTTTTCGAGGACACAATGCAGCTCAGACCGCTTGGCGACACAGACTGTGTGTAGCAAGCAACTGCTTTTTAACGTGTTGCAAGCAATTTACTCGTGTGTCTCTGGCATCATGTATAGATACCACACCACAACCACAGGCGTCAAAGCTGGGAGTGAAACTGCAAGTTTTTGTCAGTCGTTGATAGCGGTCGTGAGGGATCAGGCGGACCCAATGCAACACGCCCGCTGTGCCATGCCTCCAGCGGCTCTGGAGCAAAAGCACCCTCTGCCGCCGCAATATAGGATGGACGGCGGCAGCCACACATCCCAGTCGCATATGGAGCCTCATCGCTATGTGATGCTCCGCACACGCCGCCTAGCCAAGGCTCCAACGCCATATCTTTGTCTGAAGAGCATAATCCTTGTTGCTATTGTCTTTTCTTGCTGTAGTGTTTGTTATGAATCTTCGGATGCTTGGAGATATACAAGTTAAGTAAACATTCTGTTTGAGAACTGGACAAATGAGGTATCAATTTGACCAATTTGAGGTCTAGTTTTGCAACAAAAAAAGTCGTACACAACATACCCACTCTCCGCAGTCACACCACCTACGGTGTCCTATTTCACTGCGCAGGAAGTGATTCACAATCGATCGGCTAGCAACTCGTATCAACAAGGGGTTTTCATTTGCGTCGCTCTGTGAGCAGAGGACCATAATGCGTAACGGTCCTTAGCCCGTTTTGGATTTAAACAAAGGCTTGAAATTTTTAGGTACCTTTTAATTTCCATTATTTCTCCCAGCACCTACTGCAACCTACATCCTTCTGAATCTGCTTAGCGTATTCATCTCTTGGTCTCCCTCTACGATTTTTACGCTCCACGCTGCCCTCCAATGCTAAATTTGTGATCCCTTGATGCCTCAAAACATGTCCTAAGAACCGATCCCTTCTTCTAGTCAAGTTGTGCCACAAACTTCTCTCCTCCACAATCCTGTTCAATACTTCCTCATTAGTTATGTGATCTACCCATCTAATCTTCAGCATTCTTCTGTAGCACCACATTTCGAAAGCTTCTATTCTCTTCCTGCTCAAACTACACTCCTGGAAATGGAAAAAAAAACACATTGACACCGGTGTGTCAGACCCACCATACTTGCTCCGGACACTGCGAGAGGGCTGTACAAGCAATGATCACACGCACGCCACAGCGGACACACCAGGAACCGCGGTGTTGGCCGTCGAATGGCGCTAGCTGCGCAGCATTTGTGCACCGCCGCCGTCAGTGTCAGCCAGTTTGCCGTGGCATACGGAGCTCCATCGCAGTCTTTAACACTGGTAGCATGCCGCGACAGCGTGGACGTGAACCGTATGTGCAGTTGACGGACTTTGAGCGAGGGCGTATAGTGGGCATGCGGGAGGCCGTGTGGACGTACCGCCGAATTGCTCAACACGTGGGACGTGAGGTCTCCACAGTACATCGATGTTGTCGCCAGTGGTCGGCGGAAGGTGCACGTGCCCGTCGACCTGGGACCGGACCGCAAGCGACGCACGGATGCACGCCAAGACCGTAGGATCCTACGCAGTGCCGTAGGGGACTGCACCGCCACTTCCCAGCAAATTGGGGACACTGTTGCTCCTGGGGTATCGGCGAGGACCATTCGCAACCGTCTCCATGAAGCTGGGCTACGGTCCCGCACACCGTTAGGCCGTCTTCCGCTCACGCCCCAACATCGTGCAGCCCGCCTCCAGTGGTGTCGCGACAGGCGTGAATGGAGGGACGAATGGAGACGTGTCGTCTTGAGCGATGAGAGTCGCTTCTGCCTTGGTGCCAATGATGGTCGTATGCGTGTTTGGCGCCGTGCAGGTGAGCGCCACAATCAGGACTGCATACGACCGAGGCACACAGGGCCAACACCCGGCATCATGGTGTGGGGAGCGATCTCCTACACTGGCCGTACACCTCTGGTGATCGTCGAGGGGACACTGAATAGTGCACGGTACATCCAAACCGTCATCGAACCCATCGTTCTACCATTCCTAGACCGGCAAGGGAACTTGCTGTTCCAACAGGACAATGCACGTCCGCATGTATCCCGTTCCACCCAACGTGCTCTAGAAGGTGTAAGTCAACTACCCTGGCCAGCAAGATCTCCGGATCTGTCCCCCATTGAGCATGTTTGGGACTGGATGAAGCGTCGTCTCACGCGGTCTGCACGTCCAGCACGAACGCTGGTCCAACTGAGGCGCCAGGTGGAAATGGCATGGCAAGCCGTTCCACAGGACTACATCCAGCATCTCTACGATCGTCTCCATGGGAGAATAGCAGCCTGCATTGCTGCGAAAGGTGGATATACACTGTACTAGTGCCGACATTGTGCATGCTCTGTTGCCTGTGTCTATGTGCCTGTGGTTCTGTCAGTTTGATCATGTGATGTATCTGACCCCAGGAATGTGTCAATAAAGTTTCCCCTTCCTGGGACAATGAATTCACGGTGTGTATTTATCGTCCATGTTTCACTTCCATACATGGCTACACACCATACAAATACTTTCAGAAACGACCTCCTGATATTAAATCTATACTTGATGTTAACAAATTTCTCTTCTTCAGAAACGCTCTCCTTGCCATTGCATTTATATCCTCTCTACTTCGACCATCATCAGTTATTTTACTTCCTAAATAGCAAAACTCCTTTACTACTTTAAGTGTCTCATTTCCTAATGTAATTCCCTCAGCATTATCCGATGTAATTTGAGTACATTCCATTATTCTCGTTTTGCTTTTGTTGATGTTCATCTTATATCCTCCTTTCAAGACACTGTCCGTTCCGTTCAACTGCTCTTCCAGGTCCTTTGCTGTCTCTGACGGAATTACAATGTCATCGGCGAACCTCAAAGTATTTACTTCTTCTCCATGAATTTTAATACCTGCTCCGAATTTTTCTTTTGTTTCCTTTACTGCTTGCTCAATATACAGATTGAATAACATCGGGGAGAGGCTACAACCCTGTCTCACTCCTTTCCCAACCACTGCTTCCCTTTCATGCCCCCCGACTCTTATGACTGCCATCTGGTTTCTGTACAAATTTTAAATAGCCTTTCGCTCCCTGTACTTTACCCCTGCCACCTTCAGAATTTGAAAGAGAGTATTCCAGTCAACATTGTCGAAAGGTTTCTCCAAGTCTACAAATGCTAGAAACGTTAAAACTAACTAACCTAAAAACCTCACACACATCCATGCCCGAGGCAGGATTCGAATCTGCGACCGTAGCAGAACGGCGGTTCCGGACTGAAGCACCTAGAGCCGCTCGACCAGCGCGGACGGCTTTTTGTCAGGCGCCTAGGAACTACACAACGGATTTTTCCCACATTTCATAGCGAAAATAAGAGAATTGGACAAACGGCATATCAATTTAACCAGTGTTAGGGTTGAAACTTGCTGGCAGATTAAAACTGTGTGCCAGACCGACACTCGAACTAGGGATCTTTGCCTTTCGCGGGCAAGTGCAAGAGCACTTGCCCGCGAAAGGCAAGGGTCCCGAGTTCGAGTTTCGGTCTGGCACACAATCTTAATCTACCAGGAAGTTTCTTAGCCGCACATATTCCGCTGCAGAGTGAAAATCTCATTTTGGAGTGTTAGGGTTGCTTGAACATAATGAGGGTAATTGAAAACATTTCATTGGTGATTTGAAGAAAATTGGAATATTTAGCGAACAGCTCTTGCTAGCTATGTAAACGAAATGTCGAATACGTCATCTGTTCAAGGCTAGCTACTGAGTGCATGAAAAGTTACTTTGATGTACAAATCACGGAAGTATTTCTTTCAAAAAAAAATTTAAATAAATATCAAATTCTCCTCTTTGCTCTTCGTCTATATCAGGGCCGGCCAGAAATTCTGCACGCGTGCGGTTCTCCTACACATGTGCAACTTCCGGGTCACAGCGTTCTCGCCGCAGCCGTCAGCGTACATGTAGTGCATGTTTCTACGCACAGATGTCGCTCCTGTGTTACACAAAGTGCGTTATCCACACCTCGTATGTATATCACAACCTGGGCTGTATCTGTAAGATCTGTTGCTTCATCGAGCGCAACAGAGAAAGCAACAAAGTATTTAGCCTTATTTATTAGCTACCTGTGCAGATCGCCGCCCATAGCACTGATTCGTCTTGTCACTGTTTGCTTGGATAAACTGATTTCTTGATACCTGCTAACGTTCGTGGGACACACAAGCTCTGCAGTATCAGTCAGACACCGTTTCACAAACTCCCCTTCGGAAAAGGGTTTCTCAGATTATGCAATTCTTAATGGGATTTTAAAACTTGCTGGCAGTGAAGCTTTAGTGTGGTTGTCGTTGTGGAAAATTGAAAACAGTACATTGTACAGCGTACAGTAAAACAGACATAAATGTAACACAAGAAACTAAGAGTTCAAGAAGTATCAGTTACTTTGAAGTACAGTAAAATCGAGTTAATGTGTCTCATCCACTTTCTGAAGCACATTTAATTTTGCTTGCCGTTCTTCACTGTTGAATACACAACACTAGTCTTTCTGCTATGTATTGTAATGTCTTTCAATTGAAAACTTACGCTGGGCGCCTATTATTCGGAAGCACACCAAACACTATGAGTTTTCACGAACGGCTACAAAAAAGAATTGCAATTCCCAGTCATTTTTAAACGACTGAGAACATAGACCTCCCGTCCTTTGCTTTTTCACAGTACTTGCCATTTCTCAGTACTTCTCTTAAGGTTACGGTCACCAGGGGTAAACGAGACTGGATATGTTGCGTTCTTGCTTGTACCACAGGGAAGTGGAGCCGCCGCCGTTCATTTAGGACACACGTCTAATAACAGATGTTGCTGTCGCACACGTGCGCACCTGTGCAGCACTTCTGCACGTCTGCACACTGTGCAGCGTTTGGCCGGCCCTGGTGTATATAATCTTAATAAAAACGGTATATAATCGGTAAACGTATTACAGGTTTTTGAACAAAAGAAAAGTAAAAATGTTTTTTGAAAAACACTGTGAGATACTTTTGTGAAGTGATTTGTCTGAAAATAACAGTGGCCGAGCGGGTCTAGTTGCTGCAATCTGGTACGGCGCGACCGCTACGGTCACAGGTTCGAATCCTGCCTCGGGCAGGGATGTGTGTGATGTCCTTAGGTTAGTTAGGTTTAAGTAGTTCTTAGTTCTAGGGGAGTGATGACTATAGTCCCAAAGTGCTCACAGCCATTTGAACAATTTTTTGAAAATAACGTTAGAGAAAGATGGGACGCACTTCATTTGCTGCACGTGATTTCGAGAATCGTTCAAAAGTGCGTCAAATGTCACTCTAATCGCACCGTTAGACAAATCATTTCACGAAGTACTTGGCCGTTGTTTTTATCAGCTTTTCTAGCAGCTGGAGCAGGAACGACATTCTCTACAACCACGTTGCTCTTCAGTGAGAATGTGAACTACGGAAACGCCTTTTGTCCCACTGGAGGCAGAAGCGTTTAGCCGTGGCTGCAGGGGCGCCGCGCGACAGAGCCGACCCCTCTCGCGGCAGCGCCTGCAGATCGCGCTCGCGCCCGCCTCCCGGCTGCGCCGCTGTGTTTGCTGCGGGCCGCGCTGCAGGCTTCGCCAGCCTGCCCTCTCCCGTCTGCGCTGTAGCCTCAACAATGGGCGGCGCAGCCAAAGCCGATTAAAAGTGGCGCTGGCTGGCGCGATACGCCGCGCCGCTGCTGTTCTGCTGTTGTTGTTTCCGGAGCCGCCCGGCGCCTGGCGGACAACGGACGCTTTTTGCGTCGGCAGGTCGTGACGCCTCCTCCGCCGGGCTCTACTGCCTGTTAACTCACCTGAATGGAACGGCCGACACGCTACGACTAGTCGCCTGTTAGCGTTGCGTACCGCTCTTCACGCTCTACAGTCGCGGCATAAAATATTTCATGCCCCTTAAGATGTGCAACCCAACGTACACTGATCTAGATCTACATCTACGTGACTGCTCTGCAATTCACATTTAAGTGCTTGGCAAAGGGTTAATCAAACAAAATACTATCTCTCTGCCATTCCACTCCCGAACAGCGCGCGGGAAAGGCGAACATCTGAACATTTCTGTTTTCTCTTATTTTATTTTGATGACCATTCCTACCTATGTAGGTATATGGCTCAACAAAATATTTTCGAATTCGGTAGAGAAAGTTGGTGACTGAAATATCGTAAATAGATCTCGCTGCGACGGAAAACGTCTTTGCTATAATGGCTTCCATCCCAACTCACGTATCATATCTGCCGCACTCTCTCCCCTATTACGTGATAATACAAAACAACTTGCCCTTTTTTGCACCCTTTCGATGTTCTCCGTCAGTCCCCCCTGGTAAGGATCCCACACCGTGCAGCAATATTCTAACAGAGGACGGACGAGTGTATTCCCTTTAGTGGATGGACTTGTTGCATTTTCTAAGTGTCCTGCCAATGAAATGCAACCTTTGCCTCGCCTTCCCCACAATACTATCTATGTGGTCTTTCCAACTGAAGTTGTTCGTAATTTTAACACCCGGGTACTTAGTTGAATTGACAGCCTTGAGAATTGTACTATTTATCGAGTAATCGAATTCCAACGGATTTCTTTTGGAACTCATGTGGATCACCTCACACTTTTCGTTATTTAGCGTCAACTGCCACCTGCCACACCATACAGCAATCTTTTCTAAGTCACTTTTTTCAAATGATACTGGTCTTCGGATAACCTTACTAGACGGTAAATTACAGCATCATCTGCGAACAACCTAAGTGAACTGCTCAGATTGTCACCCAGGTCATTTATATAGATCAGGAACAGCAAAGGTCCCAGGACGCTTCCCTGGGGAACACCTGGTATCACTTCAGTTTTACTCGATGATTTTCCGTCTATTACTACGAACTGCGACCTTCCTGACAGGAAATCACGAATCCAGGGGCACAACTAAGACGATACCCCATAGGCCCGCAGCTTTATTAGTAGTCGCTTGTGAGGAACGGTGTCAAAAGCTTTCCGGAAATCTAGAAATACGGAATCAACTTGAGATCCCCTGTCGATAGCGGCCATTACTTCGTGCGAATAAAGGGCTAGCTGCGTTGCACAAGAACGACGTTTTCTGAAACCATGCTGATTACATATCAATAGATCGTTCCCTTCGAGGTGATTCATAATGTTTGAATACAGTATATGCTCCAATACCCTACTGCAAACCGATGTCAGTGATGTAGGTCTGTAGTTCGATGCATTCCTCCTACTACAGAACATTATGACCACGGACCTACAATCGACATAAACCCATCCTGACAATAGCAGCGTCAGCTGGCGAGGAATGGCTGCTAGTCAGACACACGCACGGTGCATGTATCAGTGAGTGCGCTGTCCCTGTGTAGAATGGGGTAGGCGCGCGATCTATCTGACTGAGGACATATCTTGATAACCCGGAGGATCGGCACGAGCATTTCGGAAACTGCGCCACTTGTCGCGTGTCCGAGGAGTGCTGTGGCGCGAGTAGCGAAACCAAACTGAAACGACGTCCAGGCATCGTGGGGTTGAGTGACCACCCTTCATTACAGAAGTCGGGCATCATAGACTGGGCAGACCGATAAAACAAGACACGTGGTCAGCTGTACGGGAACTAACATCAGACTTTAATGCTAGGAAGAGGACAAGTGTGTCTCAACACACAGTATACCGAACACTCCTAACAATGGGCCTCCGCTGCCGACGACCCTTGCATATGCCAATGTTGACACTACAACTACGATTGGTATAGGCACGTGACATCGGCACTGTAGGTTCGTGCAGAGGAGAGTGTTGCATGGTGTGATGAAGCCCGATGGCTTCTTCATCACGGCGATGGGATGGCGCGAATCTGTCGTCTTCCAAGGGAACAGCCCCTTGGCATCTGTACTGTGGGATGGAGACAAGCTCGCGACGTCTCCATTATCCTAGGGGGAACTTACACATGAGGCCCCATGGGAACAGTGGAGCTCGTACGAGGCACGATCGCAGCCAACAAGTATCGTTGGTTGGTTGGTTGGTTGGTTGGGGGAAGAGACCAAACACCGAGGTCATCGGTCTCATCAGATTAGGGAAGGAAGTCGGCCGTGCCCTTACAGAGGAACCATACCGGCATTTGCCTGGATCGATTTAGGAAAATCATGGAAAACCTAAATCAGGATGGCCGGACGTGGGATTGAACCGTCGCCCTCCCGAATGCGAGTCCAGTTGAAACGTCCCCTTTGAAAAATTGTACAAGACTGTGATTAAACTGACACACAATATTTTTAGCGCAACGCAATCTGACTTTCAATAATCCCTACAAAAGAATGGCCCTGACTAACATTAACCTATACCTTTCACAAATCACTTACCTCACCAAAAATCTTCGTTACTCGAACTACTGCAATGCAGCGAGCGCCACTACTGCCAGCTAAATAAAATATTCAAACTACGGAAGTCACTCAACTACTGATTGGCACAGTTAGCAAATAAAAGATTTTAATAGAGAACAAACAATGTATTTATCTTAATAGTCATAATATATATATATATCAGTTCATGACATCAATTCTTACAAATTTCAAAACTCCGCCATCTCTCTCCCCACGTCCACCACTGCTGGCGGCTCACCTCCAACTGCGCAACGCTACGCGTTGTTCACATCCATCTGCCGCTGCCCAACACTACAATGGCAGACAACAATGCAAACCAGCCACAGACTGCAGAAGGCACAGCCAGTGACTTTCATACAGAGCGTTCCGTGGCGGCGGCGTTACCAATAAAAAAAACCTAAGCAGCCTACTTACATAGCCCCCATGCTCCCCAAAAACAATTTACAAATTGTTTTGGGCAGTGGCCAATACATATTTGAAATTTTTTTTCATAATAACAATAACAAAGAAATGAAATGCACACACTTATCGATACAATGTTGGTCAAAAGCTAAAATTTTCTCACAGTCCATAAAGACAGTCCTGATCATTCATCAAAGTAAAATTGCAGTGTTTTTCTCAAAGTCTGAGTAGTAAAAGAAAATGCACATGGAAGTAGTGGATTTCCATGCAGTCTTGAAGAAGTAATGTTGTCCTTCCAACGGAAAGGCAGTGCTGACTCTTGACATGCAGACAGGTAATGGGCCACAACAGAGCAAACCCACAGCAGAGTCAGTCGAAGTTTTGAAGAATATTGGTAGGTTGGTCATCACAGAGCAGACCCACTGTAGTCCTGGTAGAGATTACGGTATTGGTGGGCCACCAGAGGTGCAGACCCACTGCAGTCCTCGTAGAAATAATGGTATTGGTGAGTCATCAAAGGTGTAGACCCACTTCAGTACTTGTAGAGATGGCTAGCAGCCAACTGTTGCGACTGTACAGGTGCACAATCACCATCGAAGAGTCTTGTGGACAATATAGCAAGTCCATAAACTACCACTTGTCCACTCACAAAGAATTTATTTGAAATGTCCTTAGAACCAGCAATGCTATAATCCAGTCCCTTACTGAATTATTAACACATGTGCAAACACTATCAGTCCTACTTCTCACATATTGTCCATATACTATAACCAACAGAAATGTGTGCAGTGAAATGTAACTTACAAGTTACTTAATTTGAT
Organism: Schistocerca gregaria; assembly: GCF_023897955.1. Taxonomy (NCBI): domain Eukaryota; kingdom Metazoa; phylum Arthropoda; class Insecta; order Orthoptera; family Acrididae; genus Schistocerca; species Schistocerca gregaria. Next base: position 139,692,908 of record NC_064926.1, on the reverse strand, counting down.
GAACTGGTGTCAATTACAATTTTATAACATAAGAATACAATACCAAAGGTACAAAATACATCATTAAAAGATAATAATACAGATAACATTTGTAGTAAAACAGGCTTTGCAAAAGAATAGAAATAAACATGCACATCAGTGTTACAAGAATTATGACATAAGTACATACATAAAGATCAGAATAACTTTCGAAACATCAGCTTCACACATGAGCGTTAAAACAGAACAGAATAAATAATGTCTAAACATCTTTACAAATAAAATAACATATTATCAGAAAAATTCTATAACAGAAATCTTATTACCTAAACACATAACGACAGGACAAACACAGATTCATATAGCGTAATAACACAAAATACAGGGCAGGGTTTGTGTTCAGTGTGACATTTGGTACTGCAGTCCAACCCAAAATTTTATTCCATAGATCTTTCGTCTTATTTCAACATTTGTTTCCACCAAAAAAATCCTATCCAAGCATGCTTTCTGTATTCTGTTCACATCCTCTTTCAAAAATAGTTTTTCTCCACTGTACACTACTTTTTTGGCCAAACCATTTTCTTGTAGCTTCTCAATGCTTTTCTTCCAATTCATCATAGTTAGTTTCTTATATAGTCTACCCCCTGTTCAGCTAACTTAAACCTACTGAGCTCAGATGCTAAACTAAGGGACGACGCAATGCACCAGCACAAAACAATTAACACAAACAGCAATGACAAAAAAATGCAAATTGGAAAAAAGGCAGCAATATAGGACTTAAGAAAGCATATGCAACATTACAACTAATATGAAGCAATGAACAGCAACAAGAAAAATAAATAAGTAGTAAAACTGGCTTAACAGAGTAATACAAAGTGAAATTCAGTAACACTATGCCTGGCAACCAGCAGCAGCAAATGCAATAACTTGTACCTAAACATGACAAAGCTGAAGCAGAAAACATATTACAGTAAAAATGTTTAATACCTATGTCACATCTTAACACTAGAGTGATGCATCACGAGAACATACGCTAGCAGATAAGTTACCAAATCGTAACAAATTATTTTTGCAATTCCTGTGAAGGGAAATGTCTATTTTTGTTCTCTTTTCTAAGAAAGTACATCATAAAATGATTCTTTACTGGGTCTGTAGACAGAAAATAGTGATATTAGTACATCTATTAAATTTTGTTTTAGCCAGTGCTGCAGTGCAGATAGAAACTAGATATTAAACAAAATGAGCAATCTCTCAGCTAGAAAGACAATAGATATAAAATGTTTCTCAATATTTCATTTCAGTAAATATCATAAATTAAGAGCTTCACAGTGTAATCATATGTTTTCAAGTTTGGGCGTGTCGTATTTCCCATGCTTTCTACAATGGAATGTCAACAGCGAGGTTAATGGCCTCCTTTTTTCTCCCCCTGTGCCTCTGAAAGGCACACACTAATGACTTTTTCTCAAGGCGGCTGGCACACCTGGCCGCTCACAACCCATTACGTCACGGTCACTTACCTTTCATACCGAAATATTTACGACAGCAGTCTCTGCTACAGTGACAGTCTCATATAAAAATATTTTAACAGGTTGAGAATTTGCGTTACAAATATGTAGAAAATAAAATCCTATAAATATAACAGTGTCCAAAAAATTTTCGACTACATTGTAATACATTCACGCATTTACATATATTTCATAACTCTTAAAGTACGATTCTTGGTTTCCAACAACCTTTTCACAAACCAGAGTCCCTAAGCACTACTCATTATTCCTTACCTTATTCGTCGACACTTCTTCAATATTTTATTATAACAGATATGTAGCATAATCAAATAACTCATATAGCAAACAACTTACTGATCATAAACATACGCATCAGCATAATACACAGTCTTGGAAATAATAATATCATAACACCTCAGTCAAATTCTCAAAATTGTTGTAGCTTCCTCCAATAATTTCAAAGCCTAAAAAAAATTCTCTGCTCATGTCAAAAGTGTCATCTGCCTCAGACGTACTTTAAAAATCATTATCCCATACCAAATACATCATTCAAAGCTCTCAGAGTATAACAATGGCTCGGAAAAAATATGAACAGTTCACAAAGTACAGACAAAATACAGTTTAATAAGTGTCAAGTTATCCAACTGTGTAATTGTGTAAACATGTGTCACTGATGTAGTAAAAAAAAAATGTTTGTCTCTCAGTTAAATTATCAGATAGCTTTGTAATTTATGTGTTAGAGAAATATGGTACCAATGTGTAAAGTTGTATAAGCAAATACCATATTAGCTAGAGCTCCTTCTGCTTGCCAAACACATGGTACACAAAGTAAGCGTGTAGCCCCCTGAGGATTAATGTAATTATACCCTCAGGTGTTACAGATTACAGCAATGGAATGAAATGTATCACGAAAAACTTTCTTTGTAATTCAAAAATCTTGAAAAATAAATGGTTTAAGTACCAAATTAATCACTCAAATGCGTGCCCTATAGTGCTAAATGTGCGTTTTGCTGTAAGGTAATTCTGTGGAACTGTCGTAGTTATCGTCCTCTGTAAGCAAAGTTCTGCTGAAGTCAATGTACTTACCTCATCATAAACGAAAGTGAAATGCTTTCCGTATAGATATTGTAGTTATTACGTACCTTACCGTGATCAAGAAAGTACTATAATGTAACGTATTGTTGTGCTACGATAAAGGCTGTCTCATTGTAGCTATACCACAAAACTTACTATTAAAACATATTTTTACTTTCCACAATAATACAGAAAAACTGTGCAGATATAAAACAAATACAGCGCAAAAGCAACAATGTAAATCGTGTCATATTAGTAGCGTCTATGTTATTTTTTTCTGAGCCAGCCGGCGCACGCGGCTGCCTGCGGTGCGAGTCATTGTCTGTCTCTTTGTTGGCGCGCGCCTTTATTGGGATTAGGAGACCTAACTTGTACAAATTCACCTTGACGAGAAGGCCCTGCCCTGTTTGAAGCTCGCCAGTTCTGATGGAATTCAAGTCTGTCGTTTTGTCAGTAGTTTACATAGTTTCTTGTATGTCGGTCATGTGGTGGAGAATTTCTCCCTGAATCGTAACTGCGCGCTGGACCGTTGGGTCTGAAGTTATTCCATCCCCCTTGATAATAATTGTTTTTGTTCCCATATTGTCTGTTTCTATAGTTATCTCTGTCATATTCATTACTACGGAAATGCGATCTTTCCCTGTGATTATTACTACTCTGCCAACGGTTGTCATACGGGTGGTGTCTCTTTTGGTCACGATTTACGTTGTACGAATAGCCTTGTCGTATGTTATTTCTGTCATCGCGGAATTGTGACAGGTGTGACCTGTAATTGTTGTGCTCCTGTTTTCGCGTTCCGCGATTGTCAGTGTCAATTTCCAGTTCTTGTAACAGTCCCTGAAAAGCTTCAATGTCGTCTTTGCATCGTCCAGCTAAAACAATCTGTCGTAAATGTTCAGGTAATTTGATTAAGCAAATGCGGATGAGTTCTGAGGGGCTGTATGGGTTTGAAAGATACTGATTCTTATGTAACATGTCTTCAAAATATTTCACAAGACTGGAAAATTCAGATTGTTCGAAATGTTTCATCATAATGATGCTATGTTTTACTCGGTCTTGTGTAGCTTGAGACCAATATGCTGAGAGGAAGGCATGATAAAATTCTCCTTCACTGTGACAATCGTGAATGACCGATCGCTTTCTTAGAGCTGGTTCATTCTCCAAGTAGCCACACATAAATTCTAATCTGTGCTCTAATGACCAGTTGGGAGAAAAACAATGAGAGAATTGATGGAGCCACGCTTGTGGATGAATGTCGTTGCCAGAATTCTTAAATGTTTTGAACTTACGTGCAGTAATGAACAGCTTATAGTCAAAATAGTCGTGTCGGCGGGTAGCATATCGGTCATTGTTACGTCGTGTCGGCGGTTCCATCTCAAAATTCGGTGCACCTTGCCAATTTCTTTCATAATTTCCGAAATGCCCTTGTTATTATTTTGTGGCTTTTGCGTATTTCTACGTCCCTCTTCCCGTGTTGGAGCGCGAGTGTCCTCTGAAATACGTAATTCTTGTATTACCTGTGTCAGCTGATCTTGTACTTCCCGGATTTCTCTTTGGTGTTGCGTATTAATTTGATTCTGATTTTGTTTGAATTTCCTAATTTGTTTGCACTCTTCTGTATCATTCAGATCATCATCTACCTTTGCAGATAAGTTAATGAACTGATCCGAAAGTTCAGCTACTTTCTTCGATAGTGTAGTTATTTCCTCAGTGTGTTTTTCTGAACCAAATTTCAGAGTGTCCATTTGTGTTGAAATCGTATCTACTGTGTCCTTTAAGTTTTGCTGAGTTATTGCAAGTTACGTAACCGAATCGGTAGATGCAACTGAGTCAATTTTAGCTTGCAACGTCTCAAGATTTTCATGAATAATAATTTCAGGTACTTTTATGGCTGATTCGTGATTCTGTAATGTATTTTCATGCAGCGAAAAAATAGGTTGGAAATGCTCACAAATTTGTGTTTTTACGTCATTACAGACTTTTTGACATTTCGATTCGATTTTGTGCAACTCAGTAGTTAAATCTTCACGTGTTTGTTCAAGCGTATGTTCCACTGAGTCTAACTTTTGAAGCTTTAGTTCCATTGTATCTAACTTTTGAAGATTTTGTTCCATTGTGTCTAACTGTTGCTGTGTTTGTCTCTGGTTTTGTTTCATTTGTTGCATTAATTGCAATAATAATGTATTAGTGTCTGGAATCAGTGCCTCTATGCTTTTCGGCAGTGCATTTTCACCGGCAACATTCACATTTTGACAAGCAGAAAATGTGTCTTGACTTTTTTGAGAAAACGGTGAGAACGCAAAACCTGAATGTACACTATTTGCAAGATTGTGTTCTGTCATTTCGGATTCCTGATGCGAGCTGTTGCTGACCGATCGATCGATAACGCTTCCCTGTTCACTAATTGTTTCACTGCCTACGCCATTATTTACAGGCCGCTCCATTTCTCTATGCACACTTACCAAATTACTACTTTGAACATTAGTTAATTCATTACATGGTGGCGCTAACACACTGCTTTCGTCTTCACTGTCATTCCTCAGTTTACTTTGTAGCCTAGTATTAAGTTCTTCACACGCCATTATTGTCACAATATTTCACATGACAACACAGAAAAACACAATTTGAAGAGCAAAAATAAGAGAACACATTGACATAGCAAATAATATCTAGTTAATTGCAAGCGCAGCTGCGAAATACTTGGTGCAAATCTACATGAATGCCACAACTGTTTTACTGTATAACAATGAAAGACTACAACTACAAAGGAGATTCTCTCTGCAGTTACACACTAGCAATAAACAAAATCTACACTAATTACACAAACTACAAGAAAAAATCAGAAGATTCCAATGAGGTATCCTGGCAGGGTCGCCATATGAAACGCCTCTTTGAAAAATTGTACAAGACTGTAATTAAACTGACACACAATATTTTTAGCGCAACGCAATCTGACTTTCAATAATCCCTACAAACGAATGGCCCTGACTAACATTAACCTATACCTTTCACAAATCACATACCTCACCAAAAATCTTCGTTACTCGAACTACTGCAATTCAGCGAGCGCCACTACTGCCACTTCACTAAAAGATTCAAACTACGGAAGTCACTAACTACTGATAGGCACAGTTAGCAAATGAAAGATTTTAATAGAGAACAAACAATGTATTTACCTTAATAGTCATTATATATATATATATATATATATATATATATATATATATATATATATATCAGTTCATGACATCAATTCTTACAAATTTCAAAACTCCGCCATCTCTCTCCCCACGTCCACCACTGCTGGCGGCTCACCTCCAACTGCGCAACGCTACGCGCTGTTAGCATCCAGCTGCCGCTGCCGAACACTTCAATGGCAGACAACAATGCAAACCAGCCACAGACTGCACACGGCACAGCCAGTGACTTTCATACAGAGCGCTACGTGGCGGCGGCGTTACCAATAAAAAAACCTAAACAGCCTATTTACACAGTGTGCTAACCACTGCGCCACCTCGCTCGGTACGAGTATCGTACACTGATTGCAGAACCACTTACACCCCCTTCATGACAATCATATTTCCACCGGCAGTGCCGTTTTTCAACAAGATCGTGCCCCATGTCATGTTGGAGTGGTTCGAGGAACACAGTGGCGAGTTTCAAGTGATGTGTTGGCCCCCAACTCACGAGATCTGAACCCGATTGACCACATCTGGGATGTGATTGAATGTGGCGTCAGAGTTCATTTCCCACACCTCGGAATTTACGGGAACTCGGTGACTTGTGTGTGCAGATGTGATGCCAACTCCTTCCAGCGACTTACCATGGCGTCATTGCTTCCAAGGCAGGACGCGTTGCCTCTGTTATCCATGCCAAAGGTGGTCATTCCGGCTATTAGATAGGTGGTCATAATGTTCTGGCTGATTAGTGTACGTCACCATCATCATCATCCTAGGGATAGCAGTTATCGCTGAAATAATCGGTTTTCGTTTATGTCTTTTTTTTCCTCAACGCCGGATTAACCTGAGTGCTGAAACTGGTTTCTCAAATAACCGATTTTCGATTTTTAGTCCTATTCTTTCGTTTAATAAATGTTGAAATCGAACAGAGATTGAAAATTTCGATTCCGCCAGTTTCAAGATATATATAGGATCGAAATATTAAATTAAATAGAAAAATAGAAGTGAACGTAGTGCGTCCACCGTCCGCTGCTTTTCTTGAAGATTGACAAGTGGTTGAATACTACAAAAAATTGGCAGTTTACTCTCAGTGATTCTAATTTTTTAAAACTCCGCTCAAAAATCATGTCGTTAACGATTATCATATCACTATTTGGGTAGTGCGAATATTTTGTTTTAAACCGAGGATGAAGAACTATTTTTCATATTAGTTTGTCCGTTTTCAAGGGCTACCGCCTGATAAAGGCATTTTATGTAGACACAGGCAACAGATCCGCTGCTTTCTATATTTTTTTGTAAACCATCAATAAATTTTTATGTTTTCTAATCATATGATGTCGGAAGCTGGTTGTGGCTCGTCCTGTTCTTAAGCTTTTAAAGCATATGGATCATTGTTCTTCATTGGTACAGTACTTCATAAAATACTTTCAGATCGTGGACGATGCCACTCTGTTATAAAACTAATATCCGACGACAACAACGAGAAAACACCGTACAGATGGGGCATGTCTTGCACACTGCATGCACACGCATGTCATCGAATAGGCCTCGCCACATGGTAAAGGATACATTGTTGTCAGTCCATGTGTTTGCTCTCAATTCTCTCGGGCATTGTTATCAAAACAGCACTGATCGCTTTTCTCATTTTCTTTAATAACTCAATATTTCAAACCCATGAAACTTTTGCGGATAAAAATTAGTCCTTTTTTTAAGACACGAAAAGTTTTAGCGCTGCTACCATGCCTAATTGATATTTAGGATGTTTACCCGGTTATTAGCACAGAATAGAAAAAAAAATCTCTTATAACAGACACAAAACAAATACTGAAAAATTCGTTATTCAGAACGAAAATACCGGTATCGTTTCTAGCCGGACTGTTTCTTCCACCCCTACATTATTATTCCCCTCCCTCCCCCTCCCCCCATTCAGCATGACGTATGTTGTGTTGCCTATCTTAAGCTGAACGAATAATTTTCTGGACCAGTATGATTTTGCTCACCCTGCACTGTGTTAGGCCAAATACTTTCGAGACCGGGTTAACACAAATAGGAAAACTTTAGGATGGTGGTTTTAATTCTTGAGATGTTCTACATAGTCACTCCAAGCATGCTTAGAATGCACAGAACATACATACAACTATGCGAAACTGTCAGAAAAATTGTTCTTTTGGATGTTGTTCAACTCGCTCATCACACTGGTTTCAATATTGGTTTAGTTGTCAAAGCGTTAACTCTTCGCGTGAATTTCTGCACTGTGTCGTTCTGTGGTAGGTTTGTATTGATAACACCAAGTCACGTCACATGCAATGATTTTTTTTTTTTTTTAGAAAATACTGTTTATATTTTCAATTTCAGTCAAGTGGTGATAGGTGTCGACACGTCGTTGTCATTGTTCGGGAATCAAGATGTGCGAGACAAACTCTGCACACACATTTTTTTTTTATTTCTTCGAAACAATCAGGAAAATGTCTTCACCACTTTATGCAGAGATGATGTTCCACTGGGGTTTGTAACAACGCTACGTTGATACACAATGGCGGACGTCCACTACGTAACCCTGCGTACTGACAACTGACGAATGCACATCTGTTGCTTACAGTTGTTAGTTTAGGCTGCCGCCATACATCCTGCGCTGACTTCACTTACACCCCAGGAACGAAATTAGTCCGGGGACCTTTTTGCCAGACGGTGTGCATGGAATAGTGCCTTGACTGCAACTGTTAAATTCTCCGTAAGTGTTCCCTCAATCGAGAAAAGCTTGTCGCGTTTTACGGAATATTAGAGGAACATTAAACAGTGGACATGGAAGCAATATTTCATATCAATCAATATTTTATTAAGTCCCCTTTAAATCAGAAGCTTTCGGAGCATATTTGCCAGTGTTCACTGCCATCCACTTGTATCTGTAAATAAGCGTTTACACAAGAGGGCGCGGAAGAGAACACTAGACAACGAACATAGCCAACGGACGCGGCATTATTGTTTTTGCACTTATAATCGGCGCATGGCATGCAACAGTAAATAGTTACAATAAAAAGGCGAGAGTGCTGTTTCGATAATGTAATAAGAATGGCGTAGCGAAGAAAGAATTTTGAGGTCTCAGTTTGTATGTAGAAGTGAAATGCTTACAGGTACTTACTTTACACTAAATTCTAGCTCCAGCTTTCCTTAGCCCAGTCTTTGCGAACATTCGCTTGTCGCTTTTCACTGGCTTCCCATCGCAATTGAGGAGAAACTTAAAAGCGGAACACAAACTGCCGACAGCTGGCGTTACCGGAAGAAAGGCTACCTTTTATTCTAGCAACAGCAACCATTTCCGTTAGCGATTGTTTCGCAATTCACTAGCTGCAATATACCTGACCGGTTTCGATGTTTGCAGCGACTTATGCGTTGCACTTCAAGCGCTTCATTAAAGTAAGTGTAAGGAACAAAATGCTTTGTTGGTATCCCAGACTTGAAGGTAACTAAAAGCATGGTTGTCAGTACAGTGTCGTGTTTCTTTGTTACATTATTGCATTGTTTTATAATGTAGAACATTTATATGTGACTGATGTACTACGCGCACGATAAATAAATAAACACACTTTTTCAGTTGTGAAGCCATGGCTGATATACATTTACGTCTACAGAATACTCTGCAACTCAAACTTAAGTGCTTGCCGGATGGTTCGTGAACTAATTTCAAACTATTTCTCTGTCGTTCCACTCTCGAATATCAAGTGGAAAGAGGAACACTTAAATCACTCCCTGCGATCTCTGATTTCTCTCATTTTAGCATGATGGTCTTTTCTCGCTGTATACAACGGAGTCAACAAAATCTTATGGCATTCGGAAGAGAAAGTCGGTGATTGTGATTTCGTGTAAAGTTCTGCCGCAACAAATAGCATCTTTGTCTTAATGTTGCACCTTAACTAGCTTATCACATAGTCTCCTATCTCATGGTAATGCGAAATGAGCTGCCTTTCATTTTTTGATGCCTTTCATCAATCCTCTTTTGTATAGGTCTCAAACCCCATGGCAGTACTCCAGAAAAAAAAGAATTTAGTTTGGGCAGTCAGTCGGTAAATTTGTTGAATGTTCGACGTGTTCTGTTAATTAAACGCAGCATTTGTAAAAGCAAAACAATGAATACCCGTAATGTGACGACTCCACGCTGATGACAAAGCTTCAGCTGCTGGTGCGCCTCGAAGCTCAAACTGAGTGGACAATTCGTGGCGCAGACCAGATGTTTTGTGACTGCCTGGTTGGTTAGACTCTTCTGTAAGCTTCCGAATTCGAAAGACAGTGCCGTCGTCAACTACATGGGACAGCAGCGGCCTTGGAGCCCCAGCTTCCACACAGGAGCCGGCCACGTCCTTTTGCCTGCAGCAGGGTCTCCAAACTACGGCTCGCGGGCGGAAACCGGCCCACGAGGGCAGGCAAACCGGCCCGCGTTAGCTGGCCGGACATCCTCGGTAGCCAGCCCGCCAAATATTCGAGGTGCTACCAATACTGCCAACAATTGAGTTTCACGCCTATCGCGACCAATACACCGCGACATTGTCGGAGCTATATCTTTACAAACCGAAAGTCATAGTTAAGCTTGTGGCTATTCACAATAAACAGGCAGACACTTCACCGTGCGATAGTGAAAAAAAAGAACGGTTAACAGACTAGTTTGACGAAAACATTTTTAGTAAAAAAATTCTTTCCATTTTGTTCTACTCACTAGTCTGCTGCAAGTCTTTCAAATGGACGCCACTTCGGCGACGAGCCTTAGTAATCAATCTTCATGGAAATGCTTCTTAAGCGAGGTTTCACTTTCTTTTGATTACGTTGTAAAATACACATAGCAAGTAAATCGTATAAAATATTTTTATTTAAAGGCAATTTTTAAAAAAAATACAATACCTGGTGTACATGAAGATATTGGATATTTTAGTTCTAACTGATGTATAAAAGAAACTGTAATTAATTTATATCTTGAAAACTCACAGTGTTAGAGTATTCACGTAAAGAAATTTAACATCTTAGTGATAACTTTCCTTTCATAATTACCTCCAGATGTGGATCACGTTTACTGGTAGAGATAATCATCAGCGACTTCAAACAAATGCTCAGCACTTAATTTTGATCTGTAAATACTTTTTGCATGTTTCATTTTGGAGAAAGTTTTTCAGACAAATAAGTAGTGCCAAAAGCGGAAAAAAAGCCACGGGCAAATTTATGTAAATTTGGGAACTGTGTGGATGGAAGACACTTATAAAATTCCAGTAATGTTGACTTTGAATGTTTTTCTTTAAAAAAGTCGCTACATATCAAATCAATCATCTCAAACTGAAGTTCTGCGGGTAACGCTTCTATATCGGCGTCAAAGGGATTTTGAAATGTCTTGATATCGTTTGAATTTGCATCGATATCTGAAAAACGTGATTCAAAATTAATTTTTAAAGCGCCCAAAGCTTCAATTGCGAAAGTTACAGGAAATGGAATCTCAGTTTGCTCACTGAATGTTTGGCATCTATTAAAATGCGTGAAGCATACTTTGTTCAACTGAGATTGAAACAAAGCAATCTTTTGTCGAAAGGACTTAACATGCGTGTATAAATCAGGCAGAAGCTGGTTTTCACCTTGCAATTTTAAATTAAGGTCATTCATATGTTCAGTTTAGTCTGTATAAAATGCTAGCTTCCATAACCACTCACCGTTCCGTAACTCAGCCAGAGGCCGATTCCTTTCGTTCAAAAAAGTTTCAGTTACTGTTCAGAGTTCAAAAAACGGGTCAGAACTTTACCGCAGCTAAGCCAGCGCACTGCAGTATAATATGGCAAGTCGCTTTCCTCAATATCTTCAAGAAACTCGCGGAACTGGCGATGACTGAGTGAATGGGATCTGATATAATTAACAACTGAAATAACTGGCTTGAAAACTTCTGACATATCTAAATGTTTTCCACACAAAGACTGTTGGTGAATAATACAACGCACTACTAATGATTTTGAGCCACCGTCATTTTCTACGGCCTTAGAAAGGAGAGCAACAACACCTTTATTTTACCCACACATGTTTCTGACGCCATCATTTGTAATACATTTTAATTTCTGCCACTGAACATTGTTTTTCTGAACTGCCCTTTCAATTCCTTTAAAAATATCTTCGCCAGTGGTCGTCCCGTGAATACTGTGAACATGAAGGAACTCTTCATACACTTCATAATTTTTGTCAGTCCCTCGAATAAAAAGTAGTACTTGAGAAGTACTTGACTCATCCATGCGCCGGCCGCGGTGGTCTAGCGGTTCTAGGCGCTCAGTCCGGAACCGCACGGCTGCTATGGTCGCAGGGTCGAATCCTACCTCGGGCATGGATGTGTGTGATATACTTAGGTTAGTTAGGTTTAAGTAGTTCTAAGTTCTAGGGGACTGATGACCACAGATGTTAAGTCCCATAGTGCTCAGAGCCATTTGAACCATTTGTTTTTTACTCAACCATGGCCAAAGAGAACCAGTCTAAGACTTGATTTTTGTCGCACAGTTGTTCTGATATATTTTGTGCAATGTCATATATTCTTCGAGCCACAGTGTTTGCCGATAATCTTATGTTTTAAATAAACTAACTTTTTTTGGGACATATTTCTTCTGCTGTTGCAGTAATGCAGTTCTTAATTCAGCGTCGCTAAATGGCTTACACTGTTTCGCTACTAAATGAGTCACATGAAAACTAGCACGAGTTGCTGCATGTTGTTCGGCATTTACTTTCCTAAACAGCGACTGCTGGGTTTTTAGCTGACGTTTCAGAGACTCATACATTTCTAATCGTTCGCATCCTGTAAAATTGGAGTAATTCTAAGAGTGCTTGGTCTCATAATGACGTTTTGTATTGTATTCTTTGAAGACTCATATTGTTTCATTGCAATAATACACACTGGTTTGTTGCTTGACTCCACCAAGAAATACTGACATCCCCACTGTTCTTTAAAAATTCTACATTCACTGTCAACCTTTCGCTTCTTTTCCATATTTGTACAGAATTTCACAAAAGATTGTTACCTGAAAATAAAATTGTGCTATTTAATACTAATAAAACTAAGGAGTAGTCTGCCTAAATAAAATGCAATGAATTTATTTTTGAATAAATACTCACAATTACACCGTAGTTCCGCTAAAAATACAGTGAAAAAAATACTCAAGTCGTGATATACGTTTTCCGATTTTCAGACTTTCCTTGTCTCTTCGAATTCAAACTTTGAATTGTCCCACACTTCGTCGTCTCACCTACTAGTACAGCGCATAGAACACTAAAAACTCCTGAGACACTCGCAACGTAGACACAATCACGCAACAGAACTACAAAATATATGCTCTGGTTCTGCTACTCACTACAAGACTACATAACTAAACTTATTGTTGCGCCACTTGAAATAACAATGCTTTGACATACTCTACCTCTGTTACGTCTTGCAGTAATAGTGTTGCTAACAATGATTTTGAGATTTCGTTAACTTTGCAGGACGCTATCGTGAAGAATGTGCAGTGACATGCTTTTTTGGTCGGTGAAATTCGCCAGAATAAATTACGCCAGATTTTCGGTCAGGTATGTCCACCAATCAAAATTATGTAATTAAATAAAAATCGTAGTTCGTTTCAGTGCTAGCTATTCTCACAACCTTAAATTTTTTGATTTTATGTTTCCTTTAGCCTTACATTACGGTGACCGTGGAGTGCTAGGGTGCTTTAATCCCACTAGGTAGATCTTGGTCCTTATGACTTCGTGAAGGAGTCAAAAAGTTTGACTCCGTCTGACAAGGAGAGGTCCCCTTAAGTGCGATCAACTCTTTGAAACTATCTATACAGCGATGTAGTTTAAGATACCAGGTATCTCACTCGGCAACCATTCATCCTGCTGGGCCCTCGTTTGCGAGTAACTGACGAAATAGAATTTCAGAATTTTGTGTGACACTTAATAACCTTCAAAAAATTTACAATACATGGTGTGGTTGTATGTTGTAATGGATAGGAGCACAGCATTCTGCGAAGGAGGTTTCACCCTCGTCATGTGCACAAATTTATTTTTTTATTTTACATCTTTGTCAAAATTCTTTAATCATTACTTTTATTCAAGTAATTAGTTTAAATATAATTTTTTATTTCTGTTCCTTTGTCACATAATTTTAACGACTGTATGAACCTTTTCATTTGTTTCATTTTTTGTTTATACCATTCTTTTTTCAATTGGAATTTTTGAGAATGTCTGTATCATTATATTTTGCTACTGTGATATCCAATTATTTCAAAATTCCGATCTGTCAGTTCAGAAAAACAAAAGGAAAAGTAATCTATTTATATTTGTGCAATTGTGTTAAAATATATTTTTGTTACCAGATGTGAAATCTTTTCCGTGGTAAACGTCATACAAACATTCACACCATAACCAAATACCTATTGCACTATGGACAAACGTGAAAATTTAAATGAATGACGGGTTTGTACGTAATACGAAATACAAGCAAAATGAGAAATACGTATAATGAATGCAATAATGTGGATGAACGAACAGGATCGTAAAACAAAAGAAGTTAAATCGAAATTGGCAGGCCGCTGTGACCGAGCGGTTCTAGGCGCTGGAACTGCGCGACTGCTACGATCGCAGGTTCGAATCCTGCCTCGGGCATGGATGTGGGTGTTGTCCTTAGGTTAGTTAGGTATAAGTAGTTCTAAGTTCAAGGGGACTGATGACCTCGGATGTTAAGTCCCACATTGCTCAGAGCCATTTGAACCATTTGAGCCATATATCGAAATTAATACATATTGAGCCATGCGTGGCTCGTGTTCGTGCCATCTCTTATTTAACATCTTGTTTTTACCGTGCTGTCACCTCGTTATGTTAATTTTCTTGGTGTCACTGAGTTGCTGACTTGCCTGCCCGTGAGCGGCAGCAGCAGCGCTTATCGATATAGGCCGTGCCGTATTATCTTTGCTGGACTGCTGTTACTTCCCCGTCGTCATGTGTTGTGAGTTAGTTAGGATACGGCAGTGTTTGAGTTGGCACGCGGCACAAGTTCAGTCGGGGCCCGGCAGCAGTGAGGTCCGAACCGCCATGACTCCCCCGACGGTTGCCGACACACACGATTGGAGTGGCGACGACTTTGGTTGGTCGCCGGTCGGTCGTCTTGTCGGACGACGTGTATTTGGCCTGCAGTCGCTTATGGGTTGACTGTGTGTGAAGACTCGTGATTCGTCACTGTTATTGTACAGTCACTGCCGTTAACATTGTCTAGTACTTCAGGCAAGTGTTCGTGAAACTGCATGTACTTTGTGTGATTTTTACTGACAAGTTATTTTAAATGTTGTCGGCGTAATGGCTCTAAGTCGGTCGGTTGGCGTGGAGCAGCGAGGAATTCTCGGCAGGGCGTAGTTTGGCCGGGACCCGCTGGCGGTCTCTACGGGGTGTCGGAGAGTGTGGCACTGTTCCCATTGCTACGAGGTCCGTGGCTCACCGACGCTGGACTCGAAAGCTGAGTTTTTATTTAACCTACCTGCAAGGCAAGACTGATCACGTTGTGTCGTTTGGAGTTCGTTGTCGGCTGTTGGGATATTCCCGCGAGCAACAACGTGGTTTTCAAGTGGAAAATTGTAGCCACCCTTCGGTGGAGTTTCAGTGTATTTCGTTATTCGAATTGAAGTGCACGAGCGGAATTTTCTGCCTTGTGGCCGTAGACGTTCTGGTTACCTGCCCTGACCGTTGTAAATTTCAGGCAGTGTAGATTCCTCATCGTGTGGTTGCTGTCCAGCACGGTGTATAGTTTGACAGCTCCATGTATGATTGGTTGCGGGCGCCAATATCTTCTACGTTGTTCCGTTGAACTCCGTGTTGTGCCCTGATCGGGTGAAGTGGAAGTTATCTTGTCGGTGGGTCCGCTGACTGTTGGTCGGTTGGGTTGTTGTCGGATCGTGAATGGTTGGCCCTACTGCCTGTCTCACCTAAGCGAGCGTTAGTGTTTGAATTACAGGCCGATCCTCAATCATCTGGGCGCCCTTGGGTGTACTGCCCTATTTTTTAATTTGTTCTTGTTGTTTGTAGTTCTATGGCTTCTAGCCGATTCTTTTAGAGTTGTTTTGCTCTCAAGGCCTTCCGCCAAGTTTAAAGTACTGGTTCACGTAAGCCCGTTGGCATTTTCAAAATTTTAATGTTGTTGATTTTTTTTAAGTCTTGGGCCTTCAGCCGATTTTGAATTTGAGTTTTTGTGCTTTTAAGGCCTTCAGCCTAGTCCAAAGAACTGTTTCACGTAAGGCCCTTGGTATTAAAAAATAATAATGTTATGGAGTTTTAAGTGTTAGGTCTTCAGCCGATTTGAATTTAACTTGTTTATTTCAGCCTAACTAAAGAACTATTTTAAGATAAGGCTTGCCTTTTAAATTTCTGATTATGCTTGCGTTTTAAGTTATTGGCCTTGAGCCGTTTTTAAATTAAAGTGGATTTTAGCCGGTAATTAAATCCCAATGATTAAAGCTGTGTGTTTAAAGAAAAACTTTTTGCGGCTCTTGTAATGTTTGATCCAATAATAAAGTTGTATGTTCGAATGTAACTGACAGTTGCTTATTTTGACACCTTTCCACAATTTATACTATCTGTCCTGTCCTGCGGATGTAGGAGGGCGTCTCACATACAATAAATTAAATACACATGAAAAAAGATTTCAAGCGGAAGATAAATGATACGAAGAAAAATGAGAGCAAATCTAGAAGTTGATATTGTGAGTAATATTATGTGACAAAGGAATGCAATCAAAAAATTACATTCAAGCCTATTAACTGAATCAAAAAGATGATAGAAGTGATTTCGGTGACATTTTAAAAATTAAAAAATGGTTTCCCCAACACGATTCGAATCTACGATCATCTACATGTGCAGCTATTATCCCATCCATTACACAACGCAACTAAACTAAATATAGCCTGTTTTAAACACTAGTGTCACGCAAAATAACTAATCTTCCTTTCGTCATTTGGTCGCACCACGGTGAATGGCTTCAGTATGTGATATCTGGGACATTAACCTACATCACCGTACAGGTAGTTTTAAAAAGATCATCGCACAGCTGGGCCTTATGGGCT
Source organism: Schistocerca gregaria (assembly GCF_023897955.1). Lineage (NCBI taxonomy): Eukaryota > Metazoa > Arthropoda > Insecta > Orthoptera > Acrididae > Schistocerca > Schistocerca gregaria. The sequence continues at coordinate 139,676,081 of NC_064926.1, read as the reverse complement.
CCAACCGTGAGAAATGCAGTTGTCGCTGTACCCATATGCTTCCACGACGAAGAAGAACGAGCGTTTAAAACATGAGTAGCTTTTACAGAAAAAGCTGTGAATATAAGCACCCCTTTTTCTTGACTTATAGGTTCTTTCTTTTTAGACATTTCTAGATTTTTTTACCATGTAGGGTTAACTCAGCGTTCTCGTCTGGATATCGTATGTACCCTCAATTGATAATATATGTGGACAACGAATTCTCGAGACGGCTGTACACCTACGTGAATGTTGATGAAGTTTATACTCAGAGTTTGCAGCATCGCCTTCTTTAAGTTGCGTTGTGCGTTCCAGGTTCGCTGATTCTGGGAAAATATCCTTGCGGAAATTGTCTGTATTGTTGTTCAGTAGAAAAAAATGCCTTTCTGCTGATGGACATTTTAATTTATTGGCCTGTAGCCTTCCTCTACCCAGCCTTTGCACTGCAAAACATTTTTTTGCATTGCGCAATCTTGTTACAGAGCCAATTACACATTCGTCTGATCTCAGGAACTTTCGATTTACAAGTGTCTCTTGCTTCAGAAGTGCTTGCGATCTTTGGTATAAGTCCAAAGTCAACTGGTTGTTCACAATATCAGTTTCGGGTACAAGTGTCAAGCAGAGTTCACAATACGCGTGAAATTTAGGGTATATATCGATGTATTTTGTATATAAATCGATTGTTATGGTGCCGATGCATGAATATGCAGCTATGCTTTTAGAAATTCTGTAAGGAGGGCATGTAATTTGACTAGTCTATTGCACTTTGGGCGATCTTGTCAACACCGATATTTTGTTATATGTTCCTCAAAACCTGTGGTGTTTTTCGTGTTATCTAATTAATCTGACAGTTTAAAAATATACTTGGAGTTTTTAGTATGACAAAGGTGTGAATCAGTTGCGTTTTGAATAAGTTGTTTACTACGTAATAGGATTCCTACTTATGTTAAACGATCCTCACTCTAGCAAGTTGGAAGGAAAGTGCGAGTTTTACCCGATACTCCATCGCCTGATCTTTCTAATGGGGTACAAACTACAGGAAAGGTAATTAGTTTCGTTTTATGAACATTCGTAAATTTTGTGCCACTTGGAATTAAATGTTTCTTTCATGTTCTGGTGGTTTTAAAGGTCGTTTACAAGCCGTGGTATCAGAGACTATACTGAGCATCATCACGTTTTGCTATCAGTCGGCATTGCTTTATTACAAAATTTCAGTCATGATAGGGATTTGGAATTACCATTACGTGTCATTACTTGAAAATAATTATTTAGTCTTTTACGTCAGCAAGCGCACATCGTCATTTCAGATAGTGCCGAGAACATTATTATTCAAGTCACAAGTGATAATCTTTACTTAATACTGCAGACTTGTCAAGCGATCTGACAGCACCGCTTCTGATGAGATTAGTTGTGTGGTTACTGGGTTGAGTATGAAGTGCAGAGATCGATATCAAACGGAAAACGTTATGAGATTTACTAAAAACTATATTTTAAGTATGTGATAGGAGGTAAAACAATGATGAATGTCAATTCTTTCCATTCAAAAAGCGCTTGTAAAATATAATTAAAAATCGGGTGCAAATATTTACCTACACAAAAAGTCACAATAACCTTTCAGATGTTTTATTAACGCTGGGTATGATATTAAAAAACCGTAGACTAGTCTACAAAGAGCAGCTTATTTATTTAAAAATTTGTAATGAAAATTGATTAAAAATTATTTACACAAATCACGAAATTAAATCGCTCCTTCTGCCCTTGTGCAATCTGTGTGTGTCGATATTTGTTACAATACACATTTAACCCATATTTTTGCACCTTGAAGGAACTTTTCATCAACGAAGGTGCAAGTTGCATCGTTCACGTCTAGTGCATGTACAATACAATCATATCGTGATTGAGAGCTTCGCAACTATCTGATGAAGACTCAGGTTGTTTCGTGGGTGACATTTCCTTTTTCTGAATTCCTTTGGGCTTCTCATCCCTGCCTACTACCCACTCTCCAGCCCTTGTATGGCGTGTTGTGAGGAGATTCGTGGTCGGTCCCCGTGTGGTGGTTTTCTTCTTAATATTGGGGACAGGAGGTAGGTCAAACAGAGAAATTGCATTTGAAGTCTCCAGCGAATACTGCGGTGTTTAAATGAAGAGCCATATTTACAGCAACCCCACCTACTCAATACGGTCACTGTAGCTTGTTAGCTAGAGACGTGGGTGACTAAAGACCTGCTTCCAAAAGTAGGTTAGGATTCTGTTTTCCGGATATCACTGTCAAATTACTTTATAATAACAATAAGGACATGAAAAGAATACGTTTCCGTATATCTGCCACAGATCTGCACAGTAAACTACGTTCCATCCACACTCTTTAAAGAAACTTTCTCTTCCCTGGTATCTTCTGTCAGCAAGTGCTACTGTTTACACTCCTGGTCATCAGCCTGGCACCTCCTACACCACTGAGGGGAGGCGTGGTCATATTAAAATAGCTGTACCCGTTTTTTACACTTTCTCCTTCAATGATTGCTGCCATTTTGAATACATTATAAGCTCCTCTTAAAATGATGGTTCCGAAATCTGTTTCCAGAGTTTCGTTCCTCTGTATGTTATGAATCTCTTCATAAAGATTCTTTACTCCTGCGAATATCGTTCTTGGTTTAATTCGTGACTGAATTTTCAAGGAACTCCAAATAAAAATGACTGGTGGTTATGGATATACTTATGGCTTGTTTGTGCCTAATGGGTCCTGGAAACTTCATCTGATTCTGTAATTATTAATTTCTACTCAACTTTTGCTTTGTGTGCGGTCTTATGCAGTCCCTCGCCTGCGCATTCAATCGTGTGGATGTCGTGGGAAGGTCAGTTATGTCACAACCTCCTTCTTCCACTAACAGCGTTCTTTGGAAAGTGTCGCCTTCCATCAGGTCGTCTACAAATATTGTTAACAGTGCTGGTACAATAACTTAAATGAATGGAAAGTCGTTCGGAAGTCTCCAAATGTTAAAGGAGCCTAGGAGGCTCCCACCACAACATTCAATATGTACTGTGAAACATCCTTACAGCATCCTTCAAGCGGACAAGGCAACTCCAACGTATCAACTTCAAGCTAGCAAATAGACAGGGCTCATAGAAATTGTGCTGGATAGCGGCACGTAGTTCGCAGACAGCAATATTTACCAAATCATACTACAATAAATTTAAAATCACTGTCTCATTAATATACGACGAGAATATTAGTTCCTTCAGACACTAGCTTCCACAGACTTAGAAACGATGTTTCACAACTATAAAGGGGGAATCCAGAGTAAATGTTCATTTCTTACTGAAATTGTTGTCACAACTGTGTTACAACAGCTTATATGAAAACGAAACGTAATGGTTAGCAATAGCGAGTCCTTTTCATGAAGACGCTGTTGCAATAAGATTCTGCCACAAGGCTAAAACGTAATATATGGGCTGTAAAATTATGTCTGCAGAAATGTACCACGGATGAGGAGAGGGGCCAACACTGTAAAATTGCCAAACAAACATACTATACGGCAGTTAGCAAAGCCGTAGTATACTGATAGGGCAGTCAGCCATGTAATGTTTCAACTGGCTAAACAAGAGGCGGTGTGACGAAAAATATCTGGAAGTGGATGAGTGTCGCTTAATGAATAAAAGCTCGGTATTTCAGATTCCCATAGGGGGTGTGGGGGTGGGAGCCGCACGTGACCCCCCTTCCGCCACCTGATTCCTCTACCCTGTGGGCGCCTATGGCAATATGCAATGTTTTTTTTACTGACTCATCCATCTTTCGTATCGTTTGATACGGCCGCCACAAATTTCTCTCCGTGCCAGGCTCTTCATCTCAGAGTAACACTTTCAACCTATGTCCTCATTTATTTGTTGTGTGTATTCAAATCTTTGTCTTCCACAACAGATTTTACCTTCTAGAGCTCCCTCTAGTACCATGCAAGTTATTCTCTGATGTCTTAACAAATGCCCTATCATCCCGTCCCTTACTCTTGTCAGTGTTTTCCTCCCCGACTCTGCAGGAATCTCCTCATCCCTTACCTTCAACACCCTTCTGTCGGAACACATATCAAATGCTTCGATTCTCTTCTCTTATGTTTTTCCCACATTCCGTGATTCACTATTATATATTGAGGTGTTCCGAATATACATTCTCAGAAATTTCTTTCTCAAAGTAATGCCGATGTTTGATACTTGTAGACTTCTCTTGACTGTCTATGCACTCGTGACCGATTGATTTACCAGGAGCAGCTGTAAATATCATCTCGAAGAAAGGAACTTATCTAATTAATTTTCTGTTCATGTCTGCAGTCTTGCTCCACACTAACCATGCCGTTGAGTGTCTGTAAGAGCTATACTCACACACACACACACACACACACACACACACACACACACACACACACACACACACATACACAATACACACACATGCACTTGATACACATTAAAATACGTTCGCCACAGTGGTGTAGCAGGCTGCTAGAGGAGCTAGAACAAAACACCAAAACACTGCACCCCGTTGAGAGTATCATTCTATAATTTTTCTTCTGAGCTTGAAGAGGAACAACGCTGCAACAATCCATAACGAGTCGGCTGAAGTGTATGGTAACAATCACAATTATACACTCAGGAGCCAACGAAACTAGTACACATGCCTAATACCCTGGAGGGCCCCCGCGAGCACACAGAAGTGCCGCAACACGACGTGTCAAGGACTCGACTAATGTCTGAAGTAACACTGGAGGACATGGACACCATGAATCCTTCAGGGCTGCCCATAAATCCGTAAGAGTAAGAGATGGTGGAGATCTCTTCTGAACAGCACGTAGCAAGGCATCCCAGATATGCTCAATAATATTCATATATGAAGAGTTTGGAAGCGTTTAAACTCAGAAGGGTGATCGTGGAGCCAGTCTACAGACATTCTGGACGCGTGGGGTGTCGCGTTTTCCTGCTGGAGTTGCCCAAGTCCGTCTGAATACACAATGGACATGAATGGATGCAGGTGATCAGACAGGATGCTTATGTACGTGTCACCTGTCAGAGTCATATCTAGACGTATCAGGGGTCCCATATCATTTTAACTCCACACGCCCCGCACTATTACAGAGCCTCCACCAGCTTAAACAGTCCCCCGCTGACATGCAGGGTCCATGGATTCATGAGATTATCTCCATACCCCTACATGTCCATCCGCTCGACACAATTTGAAACGAGACTCGTCCGACAAGGCAACATATTTCCTGTCATCAACAGTCCAATGTCGGTGTTGACGGACCAGGCGAGGCGTAAAGCTTTGTGCCGTCCAGTCACCAAGGGTACACGAGTGGGCCTTCGGCCCAGAAATCCCATATCGATAATGTTCCGTTGAATGATCGCACGCTGACACTTGTTAATAGCCAAGCATTGAAATCTGCAGCAATTTGCCGAAGGGCTGTACGTCTGTCACGTTGAACGATTCTCTTCAGTCGTCATTGGTCCCGTTCTTGCAGGATCTTTTTCCGGCCGCAGCGATCTTTTACCAGATTCCTGATTTGCACGGTAGACTCGTGAAATGGTCGAACGGGAAAATACCCACTTCATCGCTACCTCAGAGATGCTGTGTCCCATCGCTCGTGCGTCGACTATAACACCACGTTCAAACTCACTTAAATCTTGCTAACCTGCCATTGTAGTCGCAGTAACCGATCTAACAACTGTGCACTACACTTGTTGTCTTATACAGGCGTTGCCGATCGCAGCGTTGTTTCTGCCTGTTTAAATATCACTGTATATAATACGCCTACTTACACCTGTATCTTTGGCGCTTCAGTGTATGATACTTTTGATATGTGACGCAGACGGTACCAATACCGACAAATAAGTCTGAATGACGAGTAGGGATGTGGTAGATCATTTCTCTGTGAAGGACCGGTAATTGCATGATAAATGTAGGCTCTAGTATTAGAAGACTACTGCATAGCGGTAGAGGCGATAGCAGATCAAGTGAAAATACTCATGTATCGATTCTGAACATCCTGCATGTTTTGAACATGACCAAGTGCAGCCTGATGGGCTCCGCAACTTTTCAGAAATATTCAGAAAGGGTATCAATGCGAGACACCAGCAGCTGTGCCACGCGAATTCAGATGATTTCTGTAGCTGGCATATCATCATGGACGAATGCTGGGTGTATCACTATGGCCCGGCCACGAAGGGGCAAAGCAATCAGTGGAAACATCTGATACAGTATTGTCGCAAAACGCAGAGATCCATCCATTATCGGTCTATTAGTATCAAACATAGGCCCAATTTGAGAAAGAAATATCTGAGAACGTACGTTTGGATCACAGGGTTGTATGGTAGTGAAACATGGACTGTGGGAAAACCAGAACAGAATAGAATCGAAGAATTTGAGATGTGGTGCTACAGAAGAATTTAGGAAATAGGTGAACTGATAAGGTAAAAAATAAGGAATACTCCACAGAATCATGGGTAAAAGGAATATATAGGAAACACTGACAAGAAGAAGGGAAACTATGATAGGACTCTGCAAGTACATCAGAAAATAATTTCCGTTGTCCTAGAGGGAGCTGTAAAGGGTAAAAACTGAAGAGGAGGACAGAAATTGGATACATACAGCAAATAATTGAGGACGTACGTTGCAATTGATGCTCTGAGATGAAACGGTTTGGCAAAGAATGCTCCTCCTAAATACCTATCTCTTCTCTAACCTGACTTCGCTCAAAGTTTATTAATGATTAACTTTAGCCTGATCCCTTGCTAACCTCGTGTGACTTCTCCTTTTCATTCAAACCACAGACTCAAATGTGTTTAAAAACCTACCGTAATAAAATTGTAAATATAGACAATGCCTAACGCACATACAAAAAATGGTTCAAATGGCTCTGAGCAGTATGGGACTTAACATCTATGGTCATCAGTCCCCTATAACTCAGAACTACTTAAACCTAAGTAATCTAAGGACATCACACAACACCCAGTCATCACGAGGCAGAGAAAATCCCTGACCCCGCCGGGAATCGAACCCGGCAACCCGGGCGCGAGAAGCGAGAATGCTACCGCACGACCACGAGCTGCGGACACGCACATACAAACCCATCCAAAAGTTATTACGCTGTTGTCGACTCCAATATTCACAAGATGTCGAACTCGATCCACAAAACAAGAGAAAAGATGCAGAAAAGATACATTTGTGCCAGAGACATAATCTAGAATTATATTAACGTAGTTTTCCATTCTACAATGGACAGCAATTTTAATTGATTACCATTACCATTATGGTGTCGGTTGAACGTTTCTAACTCAATTGCCCTACGAAGGATTGCAGAAACACCAGAAATCCTGCCCAAGGTCGGCCAGTTTATGCGAACCCCCCCTACCCTCGCAATTAAAGAGACTGAGGCTAGTTAGTTATCTACCTAGATCTCTCTCCCAGTGAACCACGCTAATTAAACTGTTCGGAGCGGAGTTAATGAATGCTAATTTTCGGCTCAGCAGTGGATCAATGTGTGGGCAAAGTCATATGGTTCGCTTAATTATACACAGGGATGACTAACTACGAAATTAAATCCAAAACTACGATAAATTCCTGAGTTTGTTAACACAGGTTGATTGCGTTAAAACATTGTGAGTAATTTAGTACAAGTTACTGCAGATGCAACGGCAGTAATAACAAATACAAAACAAGAAAAAAGTTGAAGTGACTTACGCTTGGCAAAGTTCAAGAAGGAAAGCACGTGATACTAAGCTCAACTCCCTAAAATTTTTACTGATCCACATCCGCGATCCGACAACAGTGATTGCATTCATGCTTCGAATACAAGTAGGGAGCGAAATGGTGCAGTGGTTAGCACACTGGACTCACATTCGGGAGGACGACGGTTCAAACCCGCGTCCGGCCAGCCTGATTTAGGTTTTCCGTGATTTCACTAAATAAGGCAAATGCTGAGTTGGTTCCTTTGAAAGGGCACGGCCGATTTTCTACCCCATTCTTCCCCAATCCGAGATTATGGTCCGTCTCTAATGATCCCATTGTCGACGGGACGTTAAACAGTAATCTGTAATCTCCTTCTCCTCCCTCTCCACCACGAATACAAGCGAAGTTGTGCAACTGGCCAGGTAGTTTCTAACTCTGAGAGTACTAAAGGTTATTAAATTCATCGCGATCTATACTGAAGTTGCTGTCTGTAAATGCCACCAAAGTTGCAGTGTGAAAGCGCTGACTTCAGAGGTTCCCAAAACTCACTAAGCGCGGATGTGTGGACCCCGCTGCTGCCTGGCCCTCGGGCGACGTCTGACCTCGGAGTCTGCTGGCGAAGTCTCCACTTGGAATGTCGCGACCGCGAAGTATCCCAGCTGAGCACAGAACCCGAAGTGTCTCTACCGAGTGAATGAACTCTGCTGCAGACAGAAGCCTGAGAGGCCCCTCTGCAAGCAAGGCCGGAAGTCCCTCTACTCACATCAAAATTCGAAGTGAAATTAAAAACGCAGTTCTACGGATTGTTTCTCGCGTCTCAAGCAGCAACTGCAAATCAGAAACTGGCATTTTTGTTCCATCAACGTAAACTTAAATACACGTCGCTGTCCACATACCACCGTAGGAAAAATGGGGTCCTGAAAGCCCTCTTGCAGACACTTGAGTGTAAAAAATTTACGTCACGATAGTCCATCTAATCTATATGTCTTATATTTGGCGCCTTCTGCACGCTGCTTTTTACCGTGGAATCCTAAATAGAGAGAAAAAAGTTAAAGAAAATTTTTTTGTACTTTCACCAATGCAGCACAGCCAGGAATGGTTATAATCTAACATATAAGAAACCATCAGCCTCGATTGCGGTAATGAAACCAACCTTTACCTATGTTTCAGCCCAAGTAATTGACCTTCTTCAGAAGATATACCTTATCGATAATTTGTCTAAGAGGGCATGGTCTAGAAATAAAACTAAAGCAGCCTGAACAGTCGTAGTCACATTTTAAAAATGCATTACATCAGCTACGCCAAAACTTAAGCTCTGGCGTGAAACTAAGTAGGACTAGATAACGCGCTGCAAATCAACATGACGGGGAACATTGCGCGTGTCTAACAGAGACCATGACTGTCAAAGATAAAAGACCAGAGCAGTTATATCTTAAAACAAATAACTTGTAGAAAGGTTGAAAATCTTAAACATAAAGCCTCTGCACTAGGTTGTGACTAAAATGCAACAAAGTATGCATGGATTTGTATAAGTTCGAACACGCTACCCCGACTTACACTATTAAAATATATCGGCCCTTTCACAACGAATGCTGCATAACTCACCCATCGTTATTAGTGAAAGATGACATAGGACATAAAACAGCGAAACTGTAGAACGTAAACGCCATAATGCAATAATCTCGGTTTACCTGTACACAGATGGTCGGGTAGGTGTTTTTATTAATTGATGGAGATATATTTCTTATTACTAAAACGCACTGAATGAGAATATTATCAAGATTAATGTTTTTTTTTATCTTACTACTAAAAATAACGCTTGAGTGAACGAACAACGCCACTTCATCGTCATGTAATAGCAAATGACCAGCAAAGGTCAAATTATGTTTTATATGGTAACTGCGTGAACGGACGCGCAACGCCCTTTCCTCGCCCTTATACTCTATCGACGGATAGAGGTCAATTTCACTACGCGCTACAAAAGAGAATTATCGTCTTTTATATTAAAGGCTATTGTTGAATAGGTATGATATGATAAAACATGCTCGACCCGAAAAGACACATAGGATAATTTTATGGACACTTATGGGAAAACGGCATGTTTTTCACAGGGAAGAATTAAAAAGAAATGAAAGATAGCTACTAATATGCCCATGTGCATGCCATAAATGGACAAGGATGAAGTCGCCTCTGGATTTCAAATACAAATAAATGTAAAGGAAATTAAATCCCAAAAAATCGAGACGGACCAGCTGACCTTCATCCTGTCACCTGAGGCTCCATTTCACCTCTCTTGGGCTAGTAACTTCTTATATGAATATGACTGTTGTCTAAGGGATAGCTGTGGGCATCTTAATTATTTAAAGGCCATGTGTGCATATTATGTAAGCACAGTATGTGGAAAGACCACATGATGGGAATCATATACCAAAATGTTACGTGCTCAAATGCACCCATGCTAGCCACTACCTTAAGGGGTTCCCAAAATAAAGTACATTCCTGGAAATGGAAGAAAAGAACACATTGACACCGGTGTGTCAGTCCCACCATACTTGCTCCGCACACTGCGAGAGGGCTGTACAAGCAATGATCACACGCACGGCACAGCGGACACACCAGGAACCACGGTGTTGGCCGTCGAATGGCGCTAGCTGCGCAGCATTTGTGCACCGCCGCCGTCAGTGTCAGCCAGTTTGCCGTGGCATACGGAGCTCCATCGCAGTCTTTAACACTGGTAGCATGCCGCGACAGCGTGGACGTGAACCGTATGTGCAGTTGACGGACTTTGAGCGAGGGCGTATAGTGGGCATGCGGGAGGCCGGGTGGACGTACCGCCGAATTGCTCAATGCGTGGGGCGTGAGGTCTCCACAGTACATCGATGTTGCCGCCAGTGGTCGGCGGAAGGTGCACGTGCCCGTCGACCTGGGACCGGACCGCAAGCGACGCACGGATGCACGCCAAGACCGCAGTGCCGTAGGGGACCGCACCGCCACTTCCCAGCAAATTAGAGACACTGTTGCTCCTGGGCTATCGGCGAGGACCATTCGCAACCGTTTCCATGAAGCTGGGCTACGGTCCCGCACACCGTTAGGCCGTCTTCCGCTCACGCCCCAACATCGTGCAGCCCGCCTCCAGTGGTGTCGCGACAGGCGTGAATGGAGGGACGAATGGAGACGTGTCATCTTCAGCGATGAGAGTCGCTTCTGCCTTGGTGCCAGTGAAGGTCGTATGGGTGTTTGGCGCCGTGCAGGTGAGCGCCACAATCAGGACTGCATACGACCGAGGCACACAGGGCCAACACCCGGCATCATGGTGTGGGGAGCGATCTCCTACACTGGCCGTACACCTCTGGTGATCGTCGAGGGGACACTGAATAGTGCACGGTACATCCAAACCGTCATCGAACCCATCGTTCTACCATTCCTAGACCGGCAAGGGAACTTGCTGTTCCAACAGGACAATGCACGTCCGCATGTATCCCGTGCCACCCAACGTGCTCTAGAAGGTGTAAGTCAACTACCCTGGCCAGCAAGATCTCCGGATCTGTCCCCCATTGAGCATGTTTGGGACTGGATGAAGCGTCGTCTCACGCGGTCTGCACGTCCAGCACGAACGCTGGTCCAACTGAGGCGCCAGGTGGAAATGGCATGGCAAGCCGTTCCACAGGACTACATCCAGCATCTCTACGATCGTCTCCATGGGAGAATAGCAGCATGCATTGCTGCGAAAGGTGGATATACACTGTACTAGTGCCGACATTGTGCTTACTCTGTTGCCTGTGTCTATGTGCCTGTGGTTCTGTCAGTGTGATCATGTGATGTATCTGACCCCAGGAATGTGTCAATAATTGTCCCTTCCTGGGACAATGAATTCACGGTGTTCTTATTTCAATTTCCAGGAGTGTACATCAAACACTGGCCATCTGTGTCACACCACCACCGAAATACTGCTCGGCTCCTGCCAGCCAATCATTTCTGATCATGATATTCTAAATAATGGCATAAAGCATTCAAAAAGATTCTTGTTTTTTAACTGAAGTTGATCATTACTGCGGTTATCCTTATCAAATTGCAGATGTTTAATAATCTCCATTTCTTCTAGGATGCCTAATCTAGTATTTTTAATCTCATGACGAAGTAGCTCCATGCTGGTTAGGGGATTAGGTGCATGTGCCATTTGGATCAGGTGTTCGGGAAGGAGGAGCCTCGTGTGGCGTCACCACTTTTGGTTGGAATGTGCTCCTTATATCTGGTAGCAATGGCTCTGCCTGTTTGACCTATATAATAGTTCGAGCTATCCCCACAGGTGATCTTATAAACCCTACAGCGAAATAGTCTGCCATGTGATACTTGCATTGTATGGACCAAAGTGCTTTTTAGATGATTATTGGTTGAAAATACTACCTTAAACCCATAATACTTCAGCATTCGGCCTAATTTGTAAGAAACCCTGCCTATGAAGGGAATAGATAAAATGGCTACAGGGCTGCCCGTCTGATTGTCTTCAGTCGTCATTGGTCCCGTTCTTGAAGGATCTTTTTCGGGCCGCAGCGATGTTTTACCAGATTCCTGATATTCACGGTACACTCGTGAAGTGGTCGTACGGGAAAATCCCCACTTCGTCGCTACCTCGGACATTCTGTGTCCTATCGCTTGTGCGCCTACTATAACACCACGTTCAAACTCACTTAAATCTTGAAAACGTGCCATTGTAGCAGTAGTAACCGATCTAACAACTGCGCCAGACACTTGTCTTATATAGGCGTTGCCGACCGCCGTGCCTTGTTCTGCCTGTTTACATATCTCTGTATTTGAATGTGCACGTCTATACCGGTATCTGTGGAACTTCAGTTTATGATCAAATGTGCAAAAGTTCTATAAATGTTCGCGTAGCGTGTTTGTGAGGCGGGACGTGGGTACCAGCCTGGTATTTACGTTGTGGGATGTGGTAAACCGCCCAAAAACCACATCTCAACAGAGCATCTCACCTCCCCTCGTCGTTAACTCGCGGGACAGATTCAGTTTGGGGCAGACTGTTCCGTAGCCCACAAGTGGCGCTTTAAGGGGAGAAACCACGTTAGGAGGTTCAAAAAATCCGATTTTTTAAAGCACAAATCGTTAGCGTAACCATCCAAGAATACGCCGTCAAAATTTCAAAGCGAAATTAGCATTCGTTTAGATTTTATGAGCAGAGAACCGAGTGCCCATATTGCAATGTACGAAGCTTTATCAAGGCAAGAATTACTGGAGAGATGCTTACGTGACCAGACACTAAATGCGAATGAAAGTTTTAATTCCACTATTTGGCGATTAGCTCCTAAACACTTGCACTCCGGACTAAAAGTCGTTGAATTGGCATCGTATTTAGCAGAGGGCTTATTCAATGAAGGAAATTCATCCCTTCTGATGATCATGAACGAGGCAGGAATTGTACTTGGCACGCAAAGCTTCAATTACGCCAAACAAATGAATAAACAGCGCGTGAGCCGACATAGTCGACGTAGTGCACTGGCATCGAAGGAAGGTCGGAAACCTCGGAAAGCACTGCTGCAAGCGCAAAACGAAGCCTATGAGGAAGGAGAAGGATTACTATATGGTGTTGTAATCGCAGAGTAATCGGTAAGCAATGACTTTTCGCACATTTCGAGTACTCTGTTGCAATGAGTATAGAACCGATCATTATGAAAATTGATAGTACGATTCTTTATAAAATTACGAACTATATGAACCAACTTGTGAGACGATATCATGATTTTAAGGGTATTTTTCTTTGCGTTATTAGAGAAAAAAATCGTGAAAATCGAAGTAAATTGCTCCACCCCCTGCAAAATTTTTATTTTTCATTATTTGCATCTGCACTGAGGCTCATATTCTTAGAAAATAAGTTATTAATGTAAAATGAAAACCTTAATGATTTCAGATGAAAATCGAAATGGCTACACCGCAAGTAACTGGAGAACTAAACTCACAACCTTCAGCGGACATCACAAAGTAACTTAGTTCTGGCTGAAATTATTCAAACAAAAACCACAAAAATTGTTCGAAATATGAATGAAATGATGTCAAAATTAGATTCAATTCTAATTAATACTTCCCACCTAAACAAATCCCAAAAGATCAGTGTCAAACAGCCTCCTAATGTGGTTTCCCCCCTTAACGAGCTTGGTTGTTCGGGAGGATCGTAAGAGTAGTCTCAACACGTCAGTATTATTTTCTGTCACAAAGGCCCAATTGAGGCAACTGAGCTACCCCGGGGCACACCTGCAATGGCCTAAAAGTTTGAACATTCCATCAGAGAGGTTTGTCGAGAGTTATATTTGCACAGGTTCACTGTTGACGTTGCTATTGCAATGCGGAAATGTAAAATAAGTAAGTAACAGCGAGAGAGCTTATGAAATTCGCTGACGGATATGGCAGAACTTGTGAAACGTTATTTCTTTGCGAAATATGGAGAACGAAGCAGGTGCGCCGGCTGGTGTGACCGAGCGCTTCTAGGCGCTACAGTCTGGAACGGCGCGACCGCTACGGTCGCAGGTTCGAATCCTGCCTCGGGCATGGATGTGTGTGATGTCCTTAGGTTAGTTAGGTTTAAGTAGTTCTAAGTTCTAGGGCACTGATGACCTCAGAAGTTAAGTCCCATAGTGCTCAGAGCCATTTGAACCATTTTTTTTATTTTTTATTTTATTTTATTTATTTATTTATTTTGTAAGTAGGTGCGGCAAATAACAGTCGTAATGAGTATTGAACAACGGATGAAGAACAGACCACTTGAATTAAAGTTTACCTCCATGGTTTGGTTATTAATTTGTAGGGATGATTCCTTACGTCACCTCTAAAGACAAGTTGTAATAGAAAGAAGGTGATTTGATTTTCTCTCATTTCACTCATTTGCCTTACTTCGCATAGTTTCTTCTGTCACGTACGTTAAAAGAACATTTTTTTGATCGAAGAAATATTCTTTTTGCTTCACAAGCAGTCACTCCTGATTTATCGATCCGATAAGTGCGATGAAACTGGAATTGATAACAAGCCGAAAAGCACTATGATTGCCAGAACCAAGTGAACGGCGAACAGTAACTCCAGACAAGAACATCTAAAGCCAGAATTGGTTGCCATTCAAGAAGGAAATTTCTCTGACGCTAGTGGCTTGAGGATTGTACAGTATCACCAAAGTCGGTATGATGTAATTAGGTGAGAGTACTACCACAGCAAACGTAAATTAATCCCAGAGAGGAGTAGAACAGCCATTAAAAATAGCACTGGAATCGCTCTGTAAACGAAACAATTCGTAAGCAAGCGAGACAGTCATCGCCGAAAGAAGATGACGAGAACTCTCCTGATACTGACTCTGTGGTGGGATTTCGGTATTTAAAACTTGAATGCCTTTCAATAGTAACTAGCATTTTGCAGAAGATTGAAGTTCATGAGTTTAACTTCTGATTATTGAGAATTACTGTCTTGTATTCAGAACGAGTTTTCAACCAGCACTTGTTCCTGAAACAATATCCCTACTAGAGTTTGACTTTTGGTAGAACAAAAGCACATCCGCTATTTGCGTCTATAGCAGTATACTTCAGTAATAAAGTTTGATTGCTCTGAGAAGTCGAGGAATATAGTCTAGGTAAAAGAAATTACGCTTCCTCTGAAGAGGTAGTCGGTTAGTCTGAATCCAGACGCGCTATTTGTTCATACCAATTGCTTACTTGAATAAAAATGCGATCTCGAAGGCCTATCAAAGCCGATTCACGCCCTAACTGTAATTAATTCGCCTAATAACACCAAGCATGTCAGTGAGACAGCAGACTTTCTACTCCCTCTCGTCTCCATAGGCTTTACAGAAATACCACCCTTCAGAAAACTGTTGCACAACCTCAGTTCTACTGAAAGGCGTCGGGTATCTGCACCGACTCCTTTCCCAAATGCACAGGTTCACCTTGCGCTTGCTTTCTGTTTACTTGTCAAAGTACCGTTGGTTTACCAGGCTGCATTACCCTGTACGGCGCCCTTCGGTATCCTTGTGCAGTCTCGTGTCATATGTCCTCAAAGCTTAAAGTCTTTACCTTACGAAAGCCAGTCATAGGACATACCACCAAAAATCCGTTGAGACACAATGAGGACGAGATGGCAGAAATTTAGAGACACTTGGCCTCTAGATTCTGTTTGTGTACTCTGACCTGTAGTCCCATCATGCTACACTTACATGGATGATATCACTATATGTTCTTGGCTAAAACCCGCGTTTCCACACGTGTAACACATAATACTTACTCCTTGTGTAATATATTTATCATGTTACGTATTCATTCAAGTTGTACGGAACACGATATTCCTATATGTTAAGTGAGGGAACAGGGGATCATGCGAATTAAGATACCCAATTACGCTTCTCACATGTGGGAAACCTCGTGCAAATCAGTTCCACTTTCTGTCTCTCTCTCTCTCTCTCAATCTCTGAACTAATAGTAGGAAGAACGACTCTACTGAAGGTTCTTTTGGTGTTGTTATATACTGACGCTACTGATAATTAATGTGAGGTATTTGAAACAAACTGCAACCACCTGCGTGGGTTTATCTACTGCCTCGTAACGAATCGTTTGGAACACAATATCATTCTAGTATAAATTGTGTTCGCCTTTTCATTGTATTGACAGGTCTCCTCTGCCTAAACTTGCAGCCATATGGCCTTACATTTTTGCTTGTACTTCGGAGCTGGAACGCAATCATTTTTTCTTCAAGAAAAATTACGCTATTGTTCGTTAAGATTAAAATTTTATTTTTCTGCGTGTATAATATCATGAAATACAGATGAAAATAGAGGGTGAACATTAATAAAACCGACAAACTGCAGAGACGGAGTCCAGACTGGAAACTGCGGAAAAAAGGTCCTATGGACCTGTGTCTGGAAATGGAAGGTGTGCCTGCAACAACAGATCGTCCCGGAACACAGTCAAGGACTGCATCGTATCCAAGTCACAACGGATGTTCAAAGTACTCTCCACGGGATACAGTACACGCGTTCACTCGTAGCATCATAGACAGCAGCATTGTTTCGCACGGACAGTCTACGAATAGCGTCACAGTCGCGTAACACTTCGCAGAGCGCACCTACGTTGTGGCGTCGTAGCTATCGATAACACACCGTTTTTATCTCCTTCGTCTACACAACTCCATCTCGAGTTGTTCCCGACATGAATACTGGACAATTCTGCTGCTTACAATACGCTTCGTATATTACGCAGGCTGCAACACACAAGGAACACACTGCACGTGTTCAGAGGAACTGCCATCAGTCTGTGGCAACTATGCATTTCCGGACACATATCGATAGGACCTTTTTCCCTCCATTGTCATTAAAGAATCCGTCTCTAGTTTGTCTATGTTATTAATATTCACACTGTATACTGTCTTGCATTGGTTTTATCTACAGGGTAAATTTCATTACACAGCTCTTCATTAATGCAACAGCATCGGTGATTGTAACTTATTAATCTCTTTCTTTCAGAAACGCTTAAATGGATTTCGCGTTCCACTTTTCAGCACACCATTACTGTGGCTAGAATATCGGAGTCAGATTGCGTTATCAGGGAACCATGCCTGAATAAAGGTTGAAAATCAGGGTAAGACTGTACATTTAGTAACATAGAATGAAATTTTCACTCTGCAGCGGAATGTGCACTGATATGAAACTTCCTGGCAGATTAAAACTGTGTGCCAGACCGAGACTCGAACTCGGCACCTTTGCCTTTCGCTGGCAAGTGCTCTACCAATTGAGTTTGGAATGTAGGAGACGAGGTACTGGCAGAAGTAAAGCTGTGAGGACGGGGCGTGAGTCGTGCTTGGGTAGCTTAGTTGGTAGAGCACTTGCCCGCGAATGACATAGGTCCCGACTTCGAGTCTCGCTCCGGCACACAGTTTCAATCTGCCGGGAAGTTTCATTTAGTAACGTGTTTCAAGAGGACTGTATTAACGCGCAGCCAAACACAGTGGCAGGCAACAGCTAAAAGCAGTGGGTTAGTACAGTTCTGAAGAATTTTACGTAGTAGCTTCCGAAAAACATAACCGGCACGTATTCACAAGGCCACGTTTCTGGAGAACAGAGGCTTAAGAGAGCCCTGTGGCACAACAGGCCATGTGCTGTGGGATGTTGAGGACAGTTTTGGCGCTCGCAACACCTTCCACGTCCGTGCTCTGCTTTCTTACCCCCCCGCTCTCCTAGCGGGTTGCAGTGCGCAGACGAGACGGCAAATTAAAAAATAACACAGATTTAAAAATTAATAACTGGCTCATTATAGTAGCCCCCCGTTAAATTAAAGGATATTATGCGTCTCAGAGCGCCAGAGCTGTCGAGCGCGGCATAAAATAACCAATTACGTGCGAGAGGCGAGAAGGGGCACCCCTGCATGCGGAGCGCTACCCTGTACCCTGGCCCCAATGACCAATCTACTGCGCGGCGCACACGTTTATGGCACGTGTCGGTGCCACAAATAACGGCAGTCTACCCACACGGCCTACCCAGAGCTTACGTCCAGTCGATTTCAACATAAACAGAACCAACCTAGCTTCCACTTGATACTACGATTCTAATTCGCACCAAAATGTAAGAAAATAGACTAACCATAAACAGCGACGCCAGATAAAAAGATACTGCATGGACAAACGTAGGGTGTACTGGATTAGAAGATTAAGCCCTCTGCACCTCTACTATTCACTTCTTAGGTCATCAGTCCCCTAGAACGTAGAACTACTTAAACCTAACTGACCTAAGGACATCATACACTTCCATGCCCGAGGCAGGATTCGAACCAGCGACCGTGGCAGTCACGAAGTTCCAGACTGAAGCGCCTAGAACCGCTCGGCCACCCCGCATCCACAGACAGAGACTGGTGTGTTGTGATAGAGGCAGAGAATGGACCTAAAAGTGTTAAAGCGCGGTTTACGGAGGTAGAATGAGATGAACTGTGTCGTGCAAACGCCTACATCAAGCAGCAGTTGACCGCCGAGAATTCTCCTGTATCCTCTGGACGTTTACTCTACTGCTCTAACTCTATCCACTGGAAGAATTTACAATAACTCTGCGCTCTGTGTGACACGTCCATTTATCTATAGTATTCCACCATTACAAACTTGTTCGGTCTGCAGATGGTGCTAGCCATTGTGTTAGAGAGACTGAACAGATGCTTGCCTTGCGTTGAAGCTGTGTATAGGGACAGTGCAGAGTACCTCCCTACGAGCAGTGATGATGTAGACGACTTCGAACAGTGGCGCAATATCATGCTAACGGGAACTAATGTACTGCCAATAAGTTTTAGAGAAATACATGCTGAATTCTGTATTTAAAAGAAGGCTTTATTTTCTATGTTCTGCACTGGTATTAAAGAATGAATCTGTGATGTAGTGCACCTCGTGTACCATTAACGAATAAAAATGTGTATAACCACGTATGTGTGTTATTTCTTACCTCTCGTTATATTTTCTTACGTCTCGCTATATTACAAGTACTAAAGGTATGGCAAACAGTATTTTCACTGTAAATATGCAACAGCTATAATTATGTCATTTAATTAAATTCTCTATAAAAGCCATTGCACTCCACTACCTGATATAGTCGGTATCATGGCACCGAATAGTATTCATTATTTTCTGTAGAAACCCAACGCACAACAATACATGTAGTAGGTATCATAGCAGGGGGATGATGCCTCAAGACTTTGTTGTAAGCGACTGGAGGTGTGATGGCGTGGAAGAAGGCCTGAAGAAGAATGGCGTACTCCTTCGCGACAACATAAGTGCAATAATTCTAGATCCGTCCAACAGCGGCAAGACAAATGTTCTCATGTCACTGCTAACACATCCGGATGGAGTCTACTTTGAGCATGTACACTACTGGCCATTAAAATTGCTACTCCAAGAAGAAATGAAGATGATACACGGGTATTCATTGGACAAATATATTGTCCTAGAACTGACATGTGATTACATTTTCATGCAATTTGGGTGCATAAATCCTGAGAAATCAGTACCCAGAACAACCACCTCTGGCCGTAATAACGGCCTTGATACGCCTGGGCATTAAGTCAGACAGACCTTGGATGGCGTGTACAGGTACAGCTGCCCACGCAGCGTCAACACGATACCACAGTTCATCCAGAGTAGTGACTGGCGTATTGTGACGAGCCAGTTGTTCGGCCACCATTGGCCAGACGTTTTCAATTGGTGAGAGATCTGAAGAATGTGCTGGCCATGCCAGCTGCTGAACATTTCCTGTATCCAGAAAGGCCCGTACAGGACCTACAACATGCGGTCGCGCATTATCCTGCGGAAACGTACGGTTTCGCAGGGATCGAATGAAGGATAGAGCCACGGGTCGTAACACATCTGAAATGGAACGTCCACTGTTCAAAGTGCCGTCAATGCGAACAAGACGTGACCGAGACGTGTAACCAATGGCACCCCATACCATCACGCCGGTATGGCGATGACGAGTACACGCTTCCAATGTGCGTTCACCGCGATGTCGCCAAACACGGATGCCACCATTATGACGCTGTAAACAGAACCTGGATTCATCCGAAAAAATACGTTCTGCCATTCTTGCGCCCAGGTTCGTCGTTCAGTACACTATCGCAGGCGCTCCTGTCTGTGATGCACCGATAAGAGTAACAGCAGTCATGGTCTCCGAGCTGATAGTCCATGCTGTTGCAAACGTCGTCGAACTGTTCGTGCAGATGGTTGTTGTCTTGCAAACGTCTCCGTCTGTTGACCCAGGGATCGAGATGTCGCTGCACGATCCGTTACACAAATGCAGATAAGATGCCTGTCATCTCGACTGCTAGTGATACGAGGCCGTTGGGATCCAGCACGGCGTTCCGTATTACCCTCCTGAACCCACCGATTCCATATTCTGCTAACAATCATTGGATCTCGACCAACGGGAGCAGCAATGTCGCGATACGATAAACCGCAATCACGACTGGCTACAATCCCACCTTTATCAAACTCGGAAACGTGATGGTACGCATTTCTCCTCCTTACACGAGGCATCACAACAACGTTTCACCATACAACGCCGGTCAACTGCTGTTTGTGTATGAGAAATCGGAAACTTTCCTCATGTCAGCACGTTGTAGGTGTCGCCACCGGCGCCAACCTTGTGTGAATGCTCTGAAAAGCTAATCACTTGCATATCACAGCATCTTCTTCCTGTCGGTTAAATTTGCGTCTCTAGCTCGTCATCTTCATGGCGTAGCAATTTTAATGGCCAGTAGTGTACGTGTATTTTCAAAAAAAAAAAAAAAACTGTCCCAGCCCAAATTCCAACCAATATAGGAGATATTGCGGAGCGTAGATGGTGTGACGTACACGAAATTTAGTGTGAGTAGTGATTTCCCTCCACCGGGAAAAGTAAACCCAAACACAGTGTTCACATTTGATGATGTTCCTTTGGAAAACCCACATCAAATTATACGATATTTCTGTTTTGGTTGCCAAATGGCTGTTGATGTATTTTATCTGAGTGATATATATTCCAGAATCCCAAAACAGCTGGTGAGGGATAATGCAAACCTAATTATAGTATCCAAACAGTACAATCTGAATTTAAAACACATTTACGAGGCTCATGTAGGAACCAACACGACTTTCAATAATTTTATAAAAATATTTGCAGGTTGCTGGAATTACTCGCAATACGGGTTTCTCGTTGTTGATAAAACAAGGAAGCTGAATGGTGAAAGGTATAGATGGAACGTCCAGGCGCATCATCATGGATAAATTCGCACCTCGAACGTGAAAATGGAGGTATACGCAAGCAACTAGAGAGGTATTGTCATACTCTTCTGAGACTGAACATGCATTGAACGATTGTGTTAATGCAATCGAAAAGAAAGTAAACGACACCGACGGGGAAATAGCTGTTATTGAGAAGGGAACATGGTACGTATGGGTTAATACTGAAAAGAAAGTAGGCGGCTTAACTGAAGGTACAGTAGTTGTTACTGTGAAGGGGGAGCAGCACAAGAAGAAGAGCGGATATATAAAACCTCACGCTACACAGAAGTCCGATAAGTATACAGCGAAATGCCAACTAAGCATAAAGTCATCGAAGCATGGAAGGCTGTTCTAGATAGGTTACCATTGCTGAGAATAGGGCATTTGAAGTAGAGTAGACATTGTAGGAAACCTTTAAACCAGTCACTAAATCTCTCTATGAACTCTCAGCAAAATTCGACAACGACGACGATGATGCTGTTACTGATTCCACTAACCGTCACAGCGACGCTAGGATAGACAAAACATTTGGTTTCAGTGGTAATGGGAATGCCGTGTGACTAGGGCCTCCCGTCGGGTAGACCGGTAACCTGGTGCAAGTCTTTTGAGTTGAAGCCACTTCGGCGACTTGTCGATGTGGATGAGATTATGGTGATGATGATGATGAAGACAACACAACACCCGGTCCCTGAGCGGAGAAAATCTCCGACCCAGCCGGGAATCGAACTCATATCGCCCGCAGCTTATATCTTTAACTGAGCACATAATACAGATCGTCGATAGACAGTATCAAAGAACACCAGGTAGAATGAACCTTATTTTCCTAAGCCCGACAAAAACTGTAAGTTATTCCTCTAAAGATCTCGAAATGTATTGTGAAATATTCCTACTGACTGATCTGCAGAAGAACGCAAAAGTCGAAGTAATGTAAAATGCAAATCCATTATAAAACCTATATTGGATGGTGAAAAAATAGCAGTAGTGATGGTATTGACATTCAGCATACAAGAGTGAGCTAATCTACTCCCGCAGTGTATATCTTGCAACGACCCAAATGAGCTAATAGCTCAGCTCTTGGCATCAGCTGCCGCTGGTAATACAACTCATTGTAAAGAAGTTGTTTCAATAATTTATGAGCTTAGAGAGATAGGGATCATCGAGTAAGTGTGGAGACTGTAGTTCGAGAACTGAACAAACCAGCAGGCAAAGACACCCTCAAAGATATGTTACGATTAAAGGTTTGGACGACCTGTGACAGGTGGATCTTGTGGACATGAGGGAATATTCTCATGTGAATAACGGATTCAAATATATTTTAATGGTTATTGATACGTATTCTAAATTTTCCTGGACATTACCCATGAAAGCGAAAATGGGGAAGGATGTCGCGGATGTGTTTGAGCGATTGCTCCAGACAGAGATGAATCGAAGCCCAGGCAATCTTCAAACAGATCATGGTGGTGAGTTTTACAATAGATATTTCAAGTCTGTGTTGGAATGTTATGGTTCATTACTACTCGACATTCTTTCACCTGAAGATGAGTGCCGTGAAACATCTGAAAGGAGCAGTGAAATCCCAAATATGGATGCAATTCAGTCTTCGTGGCATACACAACTGCACAGATATCCTCCCTCAAATAACTGTACGGTATAATCGAACCAAACATTGCACAATAAAAATGAGACCTATCGATGATCGTGATAATAGACTTCTAGTTACAGTATAAAATCATTTTAAAATGTTAGATCCTCGTAAACAGCAATTTAATGTAGGTGATTTAGTACGTACTTCAAGAGAGCATTTGAGAAGTCATACGCGTCTAAGTGGTCAGCCGAGATATACACTGTTTCCAAACTGCAGAGAACAAATCCTAGAATCTACCTCTTAAAGGATAGCAGTGGTAGTGAAATTGCAGTATGCTTTTACTCAGAAACGTTGCAGAAGAGCTCGGAACCAGATTGTTTCTTGTAGAGAGAGCCATAAGGCGTCAAGGGAATAGGGCGTCAGTTAAATGGCTTGGTTTACCCACACGACAAAACAACTAGATCGACGATGACGATATGCTATATAACAAGGTGCACAGACCACAACCACCTCATAGCATAACATGTGTAATAGGAGACTCATTAGAGTATTCTCAACAAACTGTCGGTCGAATTACACATTCCTGGATATAACTACTGTGGACCTGGAACAAAACTTCAAAGACGATTGTCATGCGGTGATAAGGGCATAAATCTCCTTGACTTCATTATTCAGCAAATCACCAAGATAAGTAAACCTTTTTAAGCCATTTTTGTGACTTCATTACTAAATTTTGGAGTGTTGTAGATCCTTCGTTCTCCTATCCTAATGTACATTTTTACAAGAAAAATTGCAACATTCATTTGCTCGATGATAATGATGATGATGTTGAAGGTGGAGAGTTGAGTCTTTTTGATACCAACTTTCTTCTGTGAGATATATATCCTTCACGCTTCAAAAACCAACAGTAGTCACTTAATACTGAAGGCCTCAATCTACCTTTACAGCGACTTTCACTTCGCAAAATGTCCTGGGGGAATCTTTTCTCCGTGTTCGTCACTAACCGCTCCCAAATTGGTAGGGACGAAATCTAATTGAGAATGAAGGGAGTGCATTTTTAGTGACATTCTGCATCCAAGATTTTTATAGTTCTCTAAAAGATTTCCCACTAATATTTCACTGTTTTCTGCTCTTGTTTTTCCCTATGAAACCTTCAACGACATTCTTAAATAACGCCAGGTTGCAAGTTCTGACTTAATTTTCTTCTAACTTCTTATCATGCATTAACTTCCTAATTTGTGGCCCAATAAAAATCCCCTCTTTCAATTTGGCGTCACGTAATACAGGAGAAACTTCACGCAGTTGCATGACACCATTAGCATTTTTGTCCATTCCCGAGTTTAATAACAGTTGGGGAAGGAAAACACGCTGAGAATCCATCAAAGGTACATATTTCAGATTTTCTCTCCATGGAGCCAATTTCTCTCATGGTGGCCACTGTTTAACTGTATAATGTTTATGTGTTGCACGGCTGTCCCAAAGACAAAGGAAACAGCAGTACTTTGTGAAACCACTTTGGAGACCAGTTAGTAAACCAATTACCTTAAGATCACCACATTTTTTCCAATCTTCTTCCTTATACTTAGTAATTTCAAGTATCTCTGTCAAGTTTACACAGTTCTCTTTCATAGTCACAGAGTACTCTGTAGGTATAGATGGAAACGTACTACCATTATGCAATAGTACAGCCTTCGGACTTGTCTTGGAAGCGTCAATAAACAAGCGCCAATCAGCAGCATCGTATGGTATGTTGAACTGATTTATTAATGTTACTACATCACCACAAGCACAAATGTTGCCCACTATACAGTAATATGTTATTATGTTGCCTGAAATGCGTAATTCGAGTTTCTTCATGAAATAAGCTCCATTCCTTAAGAAGTGAAAATAAAATTTCTGCGTCCTCCTTGGATAAGTATAAATCACGAACTAGGTCATTCAAGTCTGCTTGTGCAATTAAATGTGGTCTTTGTTCTGGAAAGTGCTCCTCTTCAGTTGACTGACATTCTTCTTGCTCAGCGTTTGTAGATTCATGATCAGAATTAGGAACTTCTTCCCACACTAGTGAAGGAGTCGGAACTGGCAGGACTTCACCGTGGGGAACAAGTCTACTTGCTGAGGGCAAGTTAGGGTGCTTAATATTCTTATTCTTTGATGAAAAGCCATTTACATTAGTCAAACAGAAGGAGCAATCACCAACATGATTTTGAGGCAGTCGCCAGATCATTGGTAAGCCAAATGCTAAGTGCTCTTTTTTTCTTTCAGCCGTTGTGTTAGTTTAGAATTGCACCTAGTGCAAGTTATGTGAGGTGCCCAATCTTTATCCTGATCTCCCAGTTGGCATTTGAAGTATATGTGATACGACGTCTACAGTAAGTTAGAAATTGGTCGTCTTTGTTTCCTTGTTGTGAATTCACCACATATATAACGAAACGGATCTGGATGGTTTGTACCTACACGTTTTGATTTCTTCATGTTGTGTTTTCAATGCCTACGAAACGCTTCTCAGTCGAGTAACTTAGCTAGATGAATTCCTGAAAATAAGAATAAAATTCAAAGCCTTCAGATAATATAGAAGGAAGAGTAAGCAAATGTATGTGACTGGAGGGTTTAAATACGTAATGTAAAATACACTAATGTAACATATTATATTTAAAAAGTATTTCACATTAAAGTTAAGAAGAAAAAAGGTCACTGTACTAACTTTTATCACGCTCCTTTGAAACACAAAGCACTTGGAAATTATACAGTAATTCAACTATACTATATAACTTGCAAGTGATATCTTTTAATTCTGACGTGATGGACACTTTCTGATTTCACATTTTATGTCACATTCCAATTAAGGTTTATATGTACTTTGTCTGTAACAAAACCACTTTTGGCTTCTGATTTTCAAACTCTACAGATATCTTTTCTAAATCGTTTTACAATTTGTTTTGAGCTTCTGATTGTTATTATCATATGCATCAATTACCCTAATACTCATTTAGCAAAACACAAAGGAATATGTATAAAAATGAACATGAGAAATTATATACAGTACACAAGTTTTAAAAAGGCTCAGACTACACTCGAGTGTTGATGGACTCGATCCAGCGGAGTGCCTCGTGGGATGCTTGATGGAGCTTCTCAATCCACCAGGGAAGCGTCTTAATTGGACAGTCATTCACAATATGTATCATTGTTTGGGTGTCACCACAGTCACACACACTGTCACTTGAAAAGCCCCACTTGTGCATGTTGTATTTGCACCTACCTTCTTCAGTCCGATATCTGTTTAACTGCACCCACACCTCCCTTGGTTGGTATAAGCCTGGAAATGGAACTGTTGGATTGTCTTCAAGTTCGTGGTTTCGGGTTCTTGTAGCTTGACACTCACGTTTCCACTCTGCGTCCTGGTCGAATCCTGTGGATAGCATTTGGACTCCCATTTCATATGCTGGTCTTCTAGATTTGAGGCGCTTCTGGGCAGTGATGGCAAATCGTCATGAAGAGGGATCGAGCTGTTTTCAGAAACTTGCTGACAGGGTTTGTAAAGAACAGCCTTTCGACGGAGGTCTGGTGGACAGATGTTTGAAAGACCTGGTAGCCAGCAGCTAGGTGTAGACCGGACTATACAACTAATTACTCTCACAACTGAGTTCAGTTGGACGTCTACTTTCACTACGTGGGCACTTCGGAGCCAAACTGGTGCACAGTATTCTGCTGCAGAGTATACCAGTGCAAGGGATGGCTTTAGTAGACGATGAACGGCAGCATGATCTGCAATCAAGACGGCTACTCAGATTGCCTTCTAAATAGTTTGTATGGATAAAGAACAGCAGAGGGCCTATAACAGTACCTCGGGGAACGCCAGAAACCACTTCTGTTTTACTCGATGACTTTCTGTTACTACGAACTGTGATCTCTCTGATGGAGAATCGTGAACCCAGTCGCATAACTGAGAGGATATTCCGTAAGGACGTAATTTGATGACTCAGTATTTTTGCAATGGTCTTCCAACAACTTGTTTAGTGCATGCCAGGTCTACATCTACATCTACATTTATACTCCGCAAGCCACCCAACGGTGTGTGGCGGAGGGCACTTTACGTGCCACTGTCATTACCTCCCTTTTCTGTTCCAGTCGCGTATGGTTCGTGGGAAGAACGACTCTCTGAAAGCCTCCGTGCGCGCTCGAATCTCTCTAATTTTACATTCGTGATCTCCTCGGGAGGTATAAATAGGGGGAACCAATATATTCGATACCTCATCCAGAAACGCACCCTCTCGAAACCTGGCGAGCAAGCTTCACCGCGATGCAGAGCGCCTCTCTTGCAGAGTCTGCCACTTGAGTTTGCTAAACATCTCCTTAACGCTATCATGGTTACCAGATAACCCTGTGACGAAACGCACCCCTCTTCTTTGGATCTTCTCTATCTCCTCCGTCAACCCGATCTGGTACGGATCCCACGCTGATGAGCAATACTCAAGTATAGGTCGAACGAGTGTTTTGTAAGCCACCTCCTTTGTTGATGGACTACGTTTTCTAAGGACTCTCCCAATGAATCACAACCTGGTACCCGCCTTACCATCAATTAATTTTATATGATCATTCCACTTCAAATCGTTCCGCACACATACTCCCAGATATTTTACAGAAGTAACTGCTACCAGTGTTTGTTCCGCTATCATATAATCATACAATAAAGGATCCTTCTTTCTATGTATTCGTAATACATTAGGTTTGTCTATGTTAAGGGTCAGTTGCCACTCCCTGCACCAAGTGCCTATCCGCTGCTGATCTTCCTGCATTTCGCTTCAATTTTCTAATGCTGCAACTTCTCTGTATACTACAGCATCATCCATGAAAAGCCGCATGGAATTTCCGACACTATCTACTAAGTCATTCATATATATTGTAAAAAGCAGTGGTCCCATAACACTCTCCCGTGGCACGCCAGAGATTACTTTAACGTCTGTAGACGTCTCTCCATTGATAACAACATGCTGCGTTCTGTTTGCTAAAAACTCTTCAATCCAGCCACACAGCTAGTTGATATTTCGTAGGCTCGTACTTTGTATATCAGGCGAAAGTGCGGAAATGTATCGAACGCCTTCCGGAAGTCAAGGAAAATAGCATCTACCTGGGAGCCTGTATCTAATATTTTCTGGGTCTCATGAACAAATATAGCGAGTTGGGTCTCACACGATCACTGTTTCCGGAATCCATGTTGATTCCTACAGAGTAGATTCTGGGTTTCCAAAAACGACATGATACTCGAGCAAAAAACATGTTCTAAAATTCTACAACAGATCAACGTCAGAGATATAGGTCTATAGTTTTGCGCATCTGCTCGAAAACCCTTCTTTGCAGACTGAGACTACCTGTGCTCTTTTCCAATCATTTGGAACCTTCCGTTCCTCTAGAGACTTGCAGTACACGGCTGTTATAAGGGGTGTAAGTTCTTTCGCGTACTCTGTGTAGAAAAGAATTGGTATCCCGACAGGTCCAGTGGACTTTCCTCGTTGACTGATTCCAGTTACTTTTCTATTCCTTGGACACTTATTTCGATGTCAGCTATTTTTTAGTTCGTGCGAGGATTTAGAGAAGGAAATGCAGTGCGGTCTTCCTCTGTGAAAGAGCTTTGGAAAAAGGTGTTTAGTATTTCAGCTTTACGCATGTCATCCTCTGTTTCAATGCCATCATCATCCCGGAGTGTCTGGATATGCTGTTTCGAGCCACTCACTAATTTAACGTAAGACCAGAACTTCCTAGGATTTTCTGTCAAGTCGGTACATAGAATTTTACTTTCGAATTCACTGAACGCTTCACGCATAGCCCTCCTTACGCAAACTTTGACATCGTTTAGCTTCTGTTTGTCTGAGAGGTTTTGGCTGCTTTTAAACTTGGAGGTAAGCTCTCTTTGCTTTCTCAGTAGTTTCCTAACTTTGTTGTTGAACCATGGTGGGTTTTCCCCGTCCCTCACAGTTTTACTCGGCACGTACGTGTCTAAAACGCATTTTACAATTGCTTTAAACTTTTTCCATAAACACTCAACATTGTCAGTGTCGGAACAGAAATTTTCGTTTTGATCTGTGTAGTCTGAAATCTGCCTTCTATTACTCTTGCTAAACAGATAAACCTTCCTCCCTTTTTTTTATATTCCTATTAACTTCAATATTCAGGAATGCTGCAACGGCCTTATGATCACTGATTCCCTGTCCCGTACTTACAGAGTTGAAAAGTTCGGGTCTGCTTGTTAGCAGTAGGTCCAAGATGTTATCTCCACGAGTCGGTTCTCTGTTTAATTGCTCGAGGTAATTTCCGGATAGTGCACTCAGTATAATGTCACTCGATGCCCTGTCCCTACCACCCGTCCTAAACATCTGAGTGTCCCAGTCTATATCTGGTAAATTGAAATCTCCACCTAAGACTATAATATGCTAAGAAAATTTATGTGCAATGTATTCCAAATTTTCTCTCAATTTTCTGCCACTATTGCTGCTGAGTCGGGAGGTCGGTAAAAAGAGCCAATTATTAACCTAGCTTGGTCGTTGAGTGTAACCTCCACCCATAATATTTCGGGTTGCTCCAGTACGCCGGACTCGATATTGGGCGGTATCCCATGACTTTTGTCACCTCAGTGTACGCACGCTCTGCTCTCCACAGTAGCTCCGCCCCCCACCCCTAAGCACGTGACTAGGCCTGCGGGGATCGCGTTACTCTTTCCTGTCGCCGGCGCCGGCGCAACAAGCGGACTTAATCGCCGGGCTCCCTTTGTGCGGGCGGCGCGCGGAGCGGCGGGAATTATTGAGGGCGCCTCCTAAGCCTCCGGCAGCCATGCATAATGCGGGCGGACACGGCCTCGCAGGGCCACGCGGGTCCGCTGCTAAGCCCGCGCCGCGTCAACAGCCGCCAGCGAGCCGCCGACCGCAGAGGCGACAGCGGCCGTGTTCTGCGCTGGGGCCGCAGCCTCGCCGTGGCCGGCTCAGCTGTCAGCGGGCAGGTCCATCTGCACTCTTGTATCCAACACGAAGGTCGCACGTAGCCGCCAGACATCCTCACATCCCCTGCACGTGGAAACGTATACTTGCTGTTTCAAAAATCACTTAACAACTTTGAAAATTCATTTAAATTAATTCATAGTACCCACAGAGATGACTGTAGTGTCAATTTGTAGGGAAATACAGGATGATTATAATTAAATTATCAAAACGCTGTAGAAACAGCACCACTGTCAGTATGACGCCAAATTGCGACGGAATATTATTGGAGAAGGGGGAAACATATGGCAGAAGAAAAAAATAGTGTGAAAATTGATAAATAGCTGGCGCTGTACGTGTCAGAATATGTAAGTGAAAACACCTGCCGGCCGGGGTGGCCGAGCGGTTCTAGGCGCAACAGTCTGGAACCGCGCGACCGCTGCTGTCGCAGGTTCGAATCCTGCCTCGGGCATGGATGTGTGTGCTGTCCTTAGGTTAGTTAGGTTTAAGTAGTTCTAAGTTCTAGGGGACTGATGACTTCAGAAGTTAAGTCCCATAGTGCCCGGACCCATTTGAACCATATTTGAAAACACCTTTCATGCGAACGACCCGTCGAAATTGATATACCGAGGGGTCTAAGTCGCTGCAGTCATGGACTGTGTGGCTGATCCCGGTGGAGGTTCGAGTCCTCCCTCGGGCATGGGTGTGTGTGTTTGTCCATAGGATAATTTAGGTTAAATTGTGTGTAAACTTAGGGACTGATGACCTTAGCAGTTAAGTTCCATAAGATTTTACACACATTTGAACAAATTGATATAAACACGCTGGGTACATGGCTTTTCCAGGCAATCATCATAGGTCGTACCACTCGCTCCTTCCGGCACCTGGACTTCTCCCTTACCATCGGCACCCGTCCTATCCGTCTCTCCCGCACCATCACCTACCTTGACCTCACATACTCTAAACGTGACCCCGGAAACAGTTCGATCAGTTGTGGAATATGCTGCTTGTCGATTTCAACTTGTTG
Source organism: Schistocerca gregaria (assembly GCF_023897955.1). Taxonomy (NCBI): domain Eukaryota; kingdom Metazoa; phylum Arthropoda; class Insecta; order Orthoptera; family Acrididae; genus Schistocerca; species Schistocerca gregaria. Next base: position 139,645,005 of record NC_064926.1, on the reverse strand, counting down.
CAGAAAACGGTGCACAGCATATTGAACATGTCTTGCGCCAGTCACGCGGAAATTAATAATCCGATTTGATTTTGATTGATGCTTTTTATGCGGTTTTTGGCCTCAAGGACTATTAAAAACCGATGTGATTAATGCTTTTTGTGCGGATTTTGGGGTGAGGGCATTTAAAAACCGATTTTTCCCATCCGATGTGACATGATATTGCCGAGGAGGATGCGTTTACGTAACTAACATTATCACACGTGTACACCCATGCACACTGAGTAGTAGGGGAGCGAGGGGCTTGTTGTAACAGGGGTAAGTAGTAACAGGCTCTTTTCACTAGGATCTTAGACTTTATTAGCGTATTTCTTTGACTCGATTTGACCTATAAACCGCATCATGTTGCCATAGCCAGGGGGAGTGAAAATTTCATTCTAGTAACAACCCCCAGGCTGTGGCTAACCCATGTCTCCGCAATATCCTTTCTTCCAGGAGTGCTACTTCTGCGAAGTTCGCAGGAGAGCTTCTGTGAAGTTTGATAGGTAGGAGACGAGGTACTGGCGGAATTGAAGCTGTGAGGACGGGGCGTGAGTCGTCCTTGGGTAGCTCAGTTGGTAGAGCACTTTCCCGAGAAAGCCACACAGTTTTTATCTGCCAGGACGTTTCATATCAGCGCACACTCTGCTGTAGAGTGAAAATTCTATAAAGACTGAACTTAATTATATTGAAACCCACCAAATGTTGATTCGTATGTAAGTGCAGTACTTTGTTAGATAGATATTAAAAAGAGATAATTACGAAGCATAACTTATATATAAATAATTTAATTACTTACTGTGTTTGAAACGTGCTATGATGATTATAAGTGCCGGCCGGAGTGGCCGTGCGGTTCTAGGCGCTACAGTCTGGAGCCGAGCGACCGCCACGGTCGCAGGTTCGAATCCTGCCTCGGGCGTAGATGTGTGTGATGTCCTTAGGTTAGTTAGGTTTAATTGGTTCTAAGTTCTAGGCGACTGATGACCTCAGAAGTTAAGTCGCATAGCGCTCAGAGCCGTTTGAATCATTTTTGATTATAAGTAGTATTTAACTAAATAGAACTGTTAATTACTTAATTTTTAGGTGTTGACTACTTAAAAAGTGTATTTGATTTGTTTTTAGATAAGAATTATATAATACCTACTTTAGAAAGATATCAATTTTGTTAACAATAAACAAAGAATAAATGATTAGAGGTATGATTGTTATTGGTTTTTTTTTTTTTTTTTTTTTTTTTTTTTTTTTTTTTTTTGTCGTTACTACTTGCCCTGATAGACGTTACAACTTGCCCCAAGCACGAGGTAAGTTGTAACTCCGCACTTCTTCTAGCAAATAATTGCTTGTAAAATAACGACCAATAGTTGTGGTATTATTTTTACTTGATTTGGTAGAGGAAGAGTTACAGCATCCATCCATCTTTATTTAGTAGCAATTTCTTCAATGGATCTCAAGGTATATCAGTTTCATGAAATCTGTTACAACAAGCCCCTCGCCCCCCTACAGTTTGTTTAGTGTCAAACGTACACCTTAGACATTGTTGTATGATTCATTTGTCATTTGTAGTCGACCACTATTAAATTACGATTCTTACAGCGCCATCTATTGCTACATTTTGTAACTATTTATTTTTCTTCTGCCACACGTTTTCCCCCTTCTCCGATAACATTCCGTTGCAATTAGACGTCATTCTGACCATTGGTGTTATTTCTACAGCGGTTTGAAAGTTTGTTATTATAGTCACCCCGTACATCACGTTTTGTCTCGCGTAGTTCGCTAGTGTCGAATCGCACCGTAAGGAGCATTAGCGGCAGTTGCGCTCACTGGACCCGAGAGTATGTTTTGGTTTGAAGAGTCTAAGTTCGCGACAGCAATTCAGCGTAATTTCCGTACCAAATACGCTAAAGATCCTCCTAGAAGGCCTACTATTTATGAGTGGCGTAAATTTTTTGCAGAAACAGGGTGCCCGGTAAGACATGGGAAATCATCAGGTCGTCCAAGCACATGTGACATCATTGAGGGCGTGAGACAACGTTTTGTCAACAGCCCTACGAAATCGACCCGTCGTGCATCTCGCGAACTGCAAGTCCCACATACGACTGTTTGGTATGAATTGAGAAAATATTTGCATTTGAAACCGTACAGATTGACTATAGTACAAGCAATAAAAGACGCCGATAAAATTGCTCGCAAGAAGTTCTGTACGGATATGTTACATCGATTACATGTGAATGAACATTTCTTGGTCACAATCGTCTTTTCTGACGAGTCGGCTTTTCACTTAAGTGGCAAGGTTAACACACATTACTGTAGGATTTGGGGCACTGAAAATCCACATCAAACATTGCAACATGTTCGTGATAACCCTAAACTGAACGTTTTTTGTGCACTGAACAAGAACAAAGTGCACGGACCCTTTTTTTCCGTGAGAGAGCCATCAACGGGATAGTGTACCTGGATATGTCACAACAATTTTTGATACCACAGATTGATGAGTATGACCAAGAACCAAATGTTTACTTCATGCAAGATGGTGTACCACCTCACTACATGGCTGATGTCCGGGATTTTCTCAGTGACTCCTTTACATGTCGGTGGATTAGGCGCGATGTGACAATTGCTTGGCCCCCACTTGCCCCAGACCTGACACCACTCGGTTTTTTTTCTTTTTTTTGGTAGGGGGGATTCACCAAGTATATCGTGTTTTACCTCCTCTGCCGTCTTTTCTACCTAAACTTAGATCAAGAATTTACACTGCCACTGAGAAAGTTACACCTACAATGCTACAGCAAGTTTGGGAAGAAATTGACTTCCGATGGAATGTGTGCAGGATAACCAACGGAAGCCACATAAAACATTTTTGGTTTAAGGTAAAAAAACCTTGATGTGTTTTCCTACAAAATAACATTAAACCCAGCTCTATATCTTCTTTCAATAAATTTATATGAATTTTTAAATTTCTAAAGTCCTTTTTGAAGCACTCTGTACTTACTTGTCATTAGATCTCTCTTACGTGATAGAACACCGTCAGACTGGACTAGCTAACAACTACTACACTGATGATAATCCGCAAATAATGGTTGATCCCACATACGGATAGATCATGTCTGTGCGTGTCTGTCACACTTTAGAGAGTCAATAAGAACTTCACAACTTCGGAATGTTGTGTCCGACTTCTTGGACAGAAGTGGCTAGTAATAATACAGCGAATTAGATCCCTCTGAATAAGTAGTACTCTATTAGTTACAACAAAACTTATGTTTGCTCGCCAGGCTCAGCTTTAGTTATGAAAGTGCACACGTGGCCCTGTGGTTCAGCCACAATGCTGAGTGACGAACTGATACAAGTTCAGAGTGGCGTATTGTTACTTTACTACAGTCACTAGAAAACACAAATTCGCCGGCCGGAGTGACCGAGTGGTTCTAGGCGCTACAGTATGAAACCGTGCGACCGCTACGGTCGCAGGTTCGAATCCTGCCTCATACATGGATGTGTGTGATGTCCTTAGCTAAGTTTAAGTAGTTCTAAGTTCTAGGAGACTGATGACCTCAGAAGTTAAGTCCTATACTACTCAGAGCCATTTGAACCATTTTGAAAACACAAATTCGTGGACACTTATTATCACTGTTCTGATAGCACTGGTGCGTCGGCAGAATTCACAGGAAAGTAAAGTCTCTTTACTCCCCGACGATTCACAAGAGCTGTGTCACAGCGAGTAGCAGCACAACGTCGTTACTGCAGTAGGAATTTCCTGGAAGAATCCGACTTCGGGCAGAACTGCCGTCCTGGCTTCTGGTGACGCTATTTCAGGGCAGAGGAGCGGCAATGGCGCCTCGGAACTACGAGAGGCACTTCTTCCTAGAATTTCATTGGTGCCTCGTGATACCGCTTTGCTGGACAGTATATTTACGGTGACGGATGCTTCTTGCACCGTTCTCATCACGCCACGACACCGCATGGAATAATATATTAATTTATTGAGGCAATTCACAAAATAGGTTCATGTGTCCTTTTGAAGCATTTAACCTGAAGTTTCACACAAAAGTGTCAAAATGGTTCAAATGGCTCTGAGCAATATGCGACTTAACATCTGTGGTCATCAGTCGCCTAGAACTTAGAACTAATTCAACCTAACTAACCTAAGGACATCACACACATCCATGCCCGAGGCAGGATTCGAACCTGCGACCGTAGCAGTCGCGCGGTTCCGGACTGAGCGCCTAGAACAGCGAGACCACACAAAAGTGTCAAGTTCCATTTTGGTTCGATGTGACTACTATTTGTGATGAGGTAGTCAATTTATTCCCACACTCGTTGAAGCAGATCTGGTGTAACTTATGCAACGGCAGCATAGACCCGATTTACTGGTCGGCTAAATTGTTTGGTAAGGGAGGAACATACAAACAGTCTTTAATGAAACCTCAGAGAAAGATATCCAGTGGTGTAAAGTCTGGCGAACGAGGTCGCCGTGCGATTGACTCTTCATTACCAATTCATCGACCTAATATACGAAATTGCGTTGTTCGACTCGCGAATCTCATGTACTATTCGTAATTTGTTTTAAAATCATTACTATCTGAATTTTATTCCAGTCACTTAATAATATAGCTAATGACTAACATCAGTGATCCCCAGGAGTAGCACGTCTGATTCTAAAATGGTTCAAATGGTTCTGAGCACTATGGGACTTAACTTCTGAGGTCATCAGTCCCCTAGAACTTAGAACTACTTAAACCTAACTAACCTACGGACATCACACACATCCATGCCTGAGGCAGGATTCGAACCTGCGACCATACTGTAGCGCCTAAAACCGCTCGGCCACTTCGGCTGGCACGTCTGATTCTGTATTAATTCCTTCTTCTTCCTGGTGGCAGTTTCACATGTAATTTTCTCTGCAGTTCAGTTGGCTATGTAATGAGACATACCGGATGCAGTAGGCCAGGGCAGTAACATTACGTTTGCACAGTTACACCCCGCTTTCTCAGAGCTCGTATCAGCCTCTATTCTGGTTTTTCCCTGGATGATGCCAGTTATCGCCTTCATGCAGTCTTTTCATAATGCTTTCCTTTCCATGCGTTCAGGGCTACATTCACAGTAAGAGTTCACGTGGCATAAGAACTATCTGAACTCACGAAGAGTCTCATTTCTTACATGTAGGGGCATACAGGCAAAACCAAATTACAGGAATTTTTTCTTGCCAAAATCGCCTACCGGCAATGCTGTGTGAGGGACAATAAGTAATAAATACAGATGCTGTAGGTCAGTGGGAAACAACAGGGCTGCTTTGTGAATGCTAACGCTTTACTCTTTGTGTAGTGGAAATTTCTGCGACCGGTTGTAACAGCAACACCAAATGTAGTGGGAAGAGGTAGAAGGCACCATACTAAGACTCGTCCAACCTTTCCAGGTGATTTATTGTTTCCAACTACAGTGCCCCTGTTCCTCTCGACCTGGATCACTGGGTTCCGCAATGCTCAGGACACCACTTCGCTGTCTGTGAAACAGCTTGGCGCGGAATGGCTGCCTCAACGACCAATGCACACATTGCTGTGTGTCGGCCTTGTATGACAGCGGAGTTGAGTCATCGTCAGGATGCCGGCAGTTGAATCAGCGGCCTGCATCCCTGCCAATTCAGCACCGCTTAGTGTGCATGCTTCTCGCCAGCGTGGCTAAGGTCGCAGCGACAACAAGCTCCCACGATCCGGAGTCCAAATCTGCGGCCCTCGCCTCAGGATGCCTCCGGCGTGTGTTGGGAGCCAGGAAGACCGCCCGTGGTAGCGAGCCGTGGAGTGGCCCGCCGCTGGCTGGCTACGGACCCGCGTCTGCCTCAGAGGGTCGAACCAGTGACCTGCCATGGACTGGAAGGCTGGCGCCCCATCTGCTGCTGCGTGTAGCTGGTGGGTTCAGAGATACATTTGCGGTAATAGTTCACGTGTCATAAGAATAATGTGAACTCATGAACAGTCTCATTTTTTACATGCAGGTACGTATAAGCAAAAGAAACTTAAAGGAATTTTTTATTGCCGAAAATCTCCTACCGGTAATGCTCTGTGAAGGACAATAAGTAATAAATACAGATGCTGGGGGTCAGTGGGAAATAGCTGGGCTGCTTTGACAAAGCTAACGCTTTGCTCCATGTAACGCACAGAGCCAACTTTCTGTCACCACTTCATGTGAGATAAATAACCTTTCACTTAGTTGTAAGAAGGATCCTCATTGGCTCAATCAAACAAATAGCGGAGTGTGGAAAGTGAGAACATAAAATTCTGTGACATCCATATGTGTGGATTATTAGATTATCACATTGGCTAAGAGAATAAAAATGCGTTTGTAGGTGTGATGTATGGATTAGCCACATTTTGAAATCTAACGCTTTACCAAGTCATTAAAGGCTCAGCGCGACTCAATCGGAAATATTAGCTGTACATATTGTTTTTCAGTCATCTGACAGATTCAGACAATCACTGCGGGATCACTTTTATCTTCCGGTAATTCATGTGTACATTATGTCTTGTCCTTTTATCTCGGACCATTCCAACTTCGCCAAAATTTTCGTGTATGATATTAGCACTGACGCATGATGACAATTGATAATCTTGTTCTCTGATTTCTTGTAATGGAACAGGCCGTATAATAATTTGTTATTGATGTCTGCTAACAGGGAATGATTTAGAGTATTGTTTCATTTCACAGTTAGATTTTGTGAGGTATAACATCCAAGTCTCATGCTTTTTTGGCTGCATCGTTCCTATTAGTTATCTGTTGCATGATACCTTTTTTCATTAAATGAATATGAGTGTGACGATCGACCTGGCTATCGACCAATATACCCGATGCGGATTATTCTGGAACTCAGAGCAGTGTGCCGTGAGCTCAGCATTTTTATTCCTCGGCAAAGTGTTAACGCAAAACGTGGTAATGAAATGATGCACTGAATATATTTGCTGGCTGATGGAATACGGGTATGGAGAGAAAATCCTTTTATTAACTGTTTTTGGAAAATCTGCTAATTGTAAGAACGTCTGAACCGCCAGCCAGGTGCACCCTCTACGTAACGCGGAACCTAGACAGAAGATGCTTCAGCGGTGGAGACAAGAAAACAATAAATCAGACAGCACGGAGCAACTAGTGTTGCCGCAGCAAAAGAACACTCGGTTTTAACTTTCTACAGTCCAGCCTATGCCTTGTGTTCGTTACTGGCTGAAGTAATCCTTTCATTTGCACCAGGGGAAAAAATTTAACTTGATACTCATTTATTTTCTGCAACATATTGTTAGGTACTGAGACAAGGAAGCGTAGTAAATGCATTGCTGCTGGAGGGATATGGACAGAATATTTGTATTCAGGAATTCCCTGTTTTTCTTTAAATGAGTACAGTGCAGTGGCTTACTTTCAGTTAATCACAAGGCAGTGTAGTTTTTCTTTTTATTTAATGACTGATGCTTGAAGCTGAGAGAGGTGAGGAATTAACGCTGAGTACTTCCCGCTCTTTTGCGTCCGGAGTGGAGAATCAAGGTTGACGTAGAAAGTTGGACTGTAAACGCAGTCAGATCGCCATCGTCAGAGTCCCATCAGTTACAATAATCGGGGATTTTTATATTAGGCTTCTAATACGGGTGGTTCAACCCGAGCCCAATTAACAGAAACAAAATTATTACTGAGTTTCAGAGCTCGGGAACTGATGGTCGAAATTCTCCGAGATAAACCAAATCATTCAGCATTAATAGCCGAAACGCCCTATCGTGCCCAAGACCATACCGAGAATGAAATTCGTCGATTTGTTGGAGTGTCAACGCAAATTGTGCAGCGGCGCCCCAAGATATGGTGTACCACTTGCAGACATTTAACTCGACGTAATAACAGTAGTCTGTTAGAAGAGCCTAACCGAGAAGAACCATACGTGATTGTGACGCCTGCTCAATCACAAACGATTTAAAACCCGACAGGAATTGTTACTGTAAGTGAATTGAGGTCCATCAAAACCAATTTCTGAGTGATCATTGCAAAGGGAACGAATTTCCGAGTGAACATTGCAAAGGAAAACGCTTGCAAACGACATGTAAAGCTGGGTACCTTGCAAAAGGCCATTGGTCACGGAAGCAAACAAAGCTTCACGTGGTCCACAAAATTTGGTGAATTCAGCAATAACCAAACTACACATCTGTTAATATTTTGGCTATAAACCATTCAGTCACATACGGAGATCTTCCTCCAACTTACATACCGGTAGGGCGAGCCGTCTGCTCTTCCTACACGGATAATTATGATTCAAGAAATACCACGAGAGCCGCAGAGATATCCGTCTCTGAAGGATACTGTTGCACGACTTGTGGTAGACAGATGAACGTTACCGTTTTCTATGAGCGTTAACTGTTGACAGTGCCGGATTCAACATTTTTGTCAGGGTTCAAAGTATCATCACGTGTGATTAAATTATTCGTCAAACATACTTCAGTGACTTCCCTGAAACCTGGGTCTCAGAATGATGGGACATATGTTAAAACCTGGCCGACCTCGTATTGCACTGAGGGCCTGGCTGTATACAGGGTGGTCCATTGATCATGACCGGGCCAAATATCTAGCGAAATAAGCGTCAAACGAAAAAAACTACAAAGAACGAAACTTGTCTAGCTTGAAGGGGGAACCCAGATGTCGATATGGTTGGCCCGCTAGATGGCGCAGCCATAGGTCAAATGGATATTAACTGCGTTTTTTTTAAATAGGAGCCCCCATGTTTTATTACACTTTCGTGTAGTATGTAAAGAAATTTGAGTGTTTTAGTTGGACCACTTTTTCACTTTGTGATAGATGGCGCTGTAGTAGTCACAATTTTAGACGAACTGTTGGTAACATGTGAGTTTTTTAAATTAAAATGCACAACGTAGATAAGTTTGAACATTTTATTTCGGTTGTTCCAATGTGATACATGTACCTTTCTGAACTTATCATTTCTGAGGACGCATGCTGTTACAGCGTGATTACCTGTAAATACCACATTAATGCAATAAATGCCCAAAATTATGTCCATCAACCTCAATGCATTTGGCAATACGTGTAACGACATTCCTCTCAACAACGAGTAGTTCGCCTTCCGTATGTTCCCACATGCATTGACAATGTGCTGACGCATGTTGTCAGGTGTTGTCACGATAGCAAATATCCTTCAACTTTCACCACAGAAAGAAATCCGAGGACTTCAGATCCGGTGCTTCGACGACCAATCCACCTGTCATCAAACATGCTATTACTAAACATGTTATTACTAAAACTCAGACATAACAATACTTTTTCGAGCAGTAATTTGCAGAGTTATAGAAACGTTGAGGAACGCTGTTGTCATGGGTGGAGAGTGCTTCTGCAGCTCATATGCTGCCATACAGTGTGGTGTTTATGGCAGGTCTGCATTTATAGGAGTGACTCGCTACGTGATATCTTGCACGTTGACACATATATCAGGGATCACCCGGAGAATTTGTGTCAATCGGTAGTACCTTACTTACAGATATGAATAACAATAACCTTCCTTTTGTATTGAAAATGGTAGAGCAACTTTATCAGCCATTCGTAGCAATTATGGCATTACTACAAAGCATCACACTTTAACTTTTGCAAAATTTATGTTTTGTAAACCCTCGTCGCCAATTTTGTAAAGGCCTCGTCGCTAATGCTGTTGAGGCCGATTTGCCATAGTTGTTACGTTAGGCCGAGTTTGTGAGTTCGTGAAACGGCTTCTGGTGAAGTACACCGCTAAGCCAATTTCCAACTGCTACTATTACTCAGGTAACAGGGGAGGAGAGCGAAAGTTCTACAACACTACAGCAAATTAGTAACAAAGTCACGCAAACTAGTTATCAGGTTTGCCCTATTTTGTGAGTAGTGGAATAATGAACTCTGCAACACTGCTTGTGATATAACACAAAATAAAGGCCCTCGTTTGCTATGTGCAAATAATTGCAGGTAAACTTGCCTCTACAGAGCAAATGCAATTTACAACAACTGCCTGTTCTAAGAGTTCGCTAAACGACGTTCCCTGTCTGAGACAGCCCTGAACGATGATCTGTAACCAAGAGGGCGAAACCTGCTTTTCTATCTTCGGAGCAGGCTTCACTGACGGCCGGTCATTGGCGAATTGTACTCGGCCGGCAGTCGCCCGAGACGAAGTCGACATCTTCATCCTCAGCGAATCTCTATGGCACTGGCACCAGATCGCATCTTTGAGCCTGTGGTGCTTTTGCCTTGGCTGTGCCTTGTTCGGACGACACGGCACTATGGCCGAAACAAAGTCATCTGAGAGTGTCCGACGTAAAATTAAGGTGCCTGAAACAACATTAGTACCTAGTTTCTAGATACTAAGACTGTCAATGTACACCTGCGTCATCAATTATTTGCTGAATGTATTCCAATCTCTGTCTTCCTCTACAGTTTTTACCTTCTACGGCTCCCTCTAGTATCGTGAAAGTTATTCCCTGATGTCTTAACAGATGTCCTATCAGCATGTCACTTCTTCTTATTGTTTTCCATATATTCCATTCCTTGAAAGTTCTATGGAGAACCTCCTCATTCCTTGCTCTGTAAGTTCCTCCAATTTTCAAGACACTTCTGTAGCATCAAATCTCAAAGGCTTCGATTCGCCTATGTTTCGGTCGTCCCACAATCCATGTCTCAGTACCATGCAATGCTGTTGTCCAAAGGTACATCCAAGAAATTTCTTCCTCAAATTAAATCCCGTCTTTGATACCAACAGACTTCTCTTGGCTAGCACTTCCCTTTCTCCCAGGGCTAGTCTTCTTTTTATGTCCTCCTTGCTCAGTCCGTCAGTGTTATACCTTAACTTCGTCTAATACATTCCCAATTCTTATGCTAAGTTTGACGCTTTTTGATCCCAGCGGAGCTTCGAGTCCTCCCTCGGGCATGGGTATGTGTGTTTGTCCTTAGGATAATTTAGGTTAAATAGTATGTAAGCTTATGGACTGATAACCTTAGCAGTTAAGTCCCATAAGATTTCTCACACATTTGAACATTTTTTGACGCTTTTTTTTATTTCTGCTGCTTCTCATTGCTTTCCCGTTCCTTCGATTTGAAGTCAGTCCCCATTATGTTCATTCCATTCAACCGATCCTGTAATTGTTCTTCACTTTCACTCAGAGTAACAATGTCATCAACGAATCTTATCATAGTTATCGTTTCACCCTGAATTGTAATCCTGCACTTGAATGTTAATGACGAAGTACATTTTTCTTTTAATACATGTTACACTTAAATGTCCGCAGTTAGTGGTCTCGCGGTAGCGGTCTCGCTGTCCGAGCACGGGGTCCCTGGTTCGATTCCCCGCGGGTCAGTGATTTTCACCTGCCTCGAGATGACTGGGTGTTGTTGTGTCCTCATCATCATTCATCCCCATTACGGTCGGAGAAAGACAACGGCAAACCACCTCCACTAGGACCTTGCCTAGTATGGCGGTGCGGGTTTCCCGCATCTTTCGCCTACGCTCTGTTAAGGAGTATAGGACTTCATCATCATCAGCAACCTTAAACAGAGTATTTCAAGAATGATTAGTTGTGGAAATTGCGGAATATACAGTTTAATAGGTTTTTACGCCCAGAAGATGACTTGAATATTACCAAAGTCGATAGTTACAATAAAATAATAAAATGTAGAGCTGTGTGTCGTATGATGCACTCCCTAACAGTAAACAAGATTTTTTGAAATGTATGCGGCAGCAAAGGCAGATGGTTGAGCCACGAAGCCGCAGTTAACTGCAGCACTGAGCACGCAACAATGGCTAACGGCTTTAAGTCTTAGGAAAGAGAGTCGATACACTGCTGAAGGCATTGGTTTTGCTTCTGAGAGGGCAGGTATCGAATTCCCACTCACAAAACGTGGCTATTTCTTGCTTTCCCTAAATCACTTGAGGCTAATGCCGGCGTGCTTTCTTTGAAACGGATACGGCTGATTTTCTTCCGCACCCCTTTTCGCTCTCCCAGTACGTTTTCCGTCTCTAATGGACTCGTCTTCAATAGGACATTAATTTCACTATTATATATTTTTTCTTTATTTTTCGCCGTCAACCGAATGCCCATTCTTATGTAGACCTGTTTTTGTTGTTGTAACTGTTGTTTTTGCTGTTACTGTCTAAAGATCGAGCAGTAATTGTGGCCCAGCTCTCCATGCTATTCTATCCTGCGCAAGCCTCTTCATCTTTGCACAGCTCCTGCAGCGATATAATACGCTCCTGCTTTCCGTATTTTTATCTTACACCAGACCGATGATTCCTTGATACCTCGCAATGTGTCCTTTCAACTGATCATCCCCTTTAGCCAAGTTATGCGACAAACCTCGATTCCGAACCACTTCATTAGCTATTCTATCTATTCCGCTTATCTACAGCATTCTTCTGTCTGAACTGTTTGTCGTGCACATTTTACATCCCTACAAGGCTGCACTCCAGATGAATACTTTTACGAAGAACTTTCTAACAGTTCAGCTGATGTCAGATGTGGACCATCGATGTAAAAATGTTTCAGAGCGATGAGTTCATGATTTGACAACATATTTTTTTGACTCCTGGAGAGAAAATTATTTTCTGAACATAGTCACATTCATTTAATGTATCTCTATCGTGCATTTTTAATATTATTGAAGGTTCAGATTAATTTTTTAATTTGTAATGTATAAGGGTACCACCCCACATTATCAGAAGGCAGTGAGTGTTACCAATTCTAAGAACTGGGTACAGCTTTTCAGGCTGATGAATATCCTTGTTAAGGGGCTAACACGTGAATAAGTGTCAAACTGTTTCTACAGTTTTCTGAAGAAGAGTAAAGTTTACCTTGAGGAAATTGTGCCGAAGAAAGCCCCAAAATTAGAGGAATTTAAACCTCTCTGCAGGCTTGACCATGTCCTCTTGACAGGGCGATAGCTCGTTCGCTGTTCTTGGTTGAGTGGCTAGCGTTGCTGCTTCGTGATCACGGGGTCCCGGCTTCTCATCATATCATCATCATTCGTGACAGTGACTGCAATGGAATGTGTAAAACTTGTACTGTGTAAAAATTGGAACTTTGTATGAACGCTGATGACCGCGCAGTTGACCATAAACCAAACATCATCGGGCAGATAGCTCTGTTAAAAAGACAGACTTTGTAGTCTCTAATGTGTTATTGACGAAAGATTATTAGAGAAGTAATCATATGGTAGGACTCAAAACACATGAGAGTTTCAACAACTGTATATGGGAGCGGATACCAATAACTGTTCTGGTTGGCCTAAATACGTTCAAAATAGATGTACTGGATACTCTGCCATGTTTCCGTGATGGAGCGGGGACAGGGATTAAAGATATGGAATTCTGGGAGTACTGGTGAAATAAATAAACAAATACATTTAACTTCCATTCACCGCAGAAGAAATCAATGTTGGAAGCTGCCAAAGAAGGAAGGATAAGAAGTCTGAAAAAGAAAATGGAGGGAGAACAACAACAGAAACAGGGTGATGCATTAGTGTTATGTAAGGTAGGTAGAGAAACAAGTTTTAACTCCAACTTGAATTTCCCGGAAGTATACATTTTTGATCTTTTGGTACACAGTCGTTAAAAACTATTAAAGGTAGAGGGCTGAAATTTTGTATACTATCTTAAAAGACAGGTTGAGTCACTAACCATTGCCACCTGGAATAACTCCGAAAGTATAATAGTAGCTGAAAAGTTTGTGGGACTAATTTTGCATGGGACAATGGGATCCATAATATGACGTTGGTTTTTTGTTGCTAGATGGGGTCGCATCAGAGATATGTAGGCCAATTTTGTTTTTCTATATTGCGCGCTAGAGTTTGGTACTTACACTTCGTGGTCACAAGTATATGTACATCTGACTGAAAACGACTTACAAGTCCGTGACGGCCTCCATAGGTAATACTGTAATTAAATATGGTTTTGGTCCACCCTTACCTTTTGCGGGCTTTGCAAAACATTAAAATGAAATGGTGTGATGGTGGTCCTCAACTATGTACACTCCGACACAGAGTTGAAATATTAAAAGTTTTGGCTGGTTTCGTTGTCTAGGGTCACGGATACGTAGTTGCCGCATTACAAGCCAAATACTGCTAATTCTACAGTATACAATATGAACATGCACATGAATCGAATGGTCGAAGGTTCCCATCACTCAGAAACTGCGAATTTTGAACTTGATACACACATTTATAAATAAAAGATTGCAATTATATAAAATCTGCAGGTCCTATTAAATGATGACTACAATAGCAGAAGTAGTTTTGAGAATGCCGTATATTTCAGAAGAAACACTTATTGGTGTCTATGTTCCAGAAATTAAATAAAATACAAGTTGAATAACCGGGAAACAGTAGATTCCTACTTCACGTAATTAGTTATGAGCAACAACATAGCTCGCGAGATATTCACTTCTAAACGCATACTACGTCTTCACTGTAGAAACCAAGGAAATCTCACAAGTCGGCAAATCGCTGCAGGCGAATGCCGGGATGGTTCCCTTGAAAGGGCACGGCCGATTTCCTTCCCCATCCTTCCCTCACCCGAGCTTCCGCTCCGTCTCTAATGACCTCGTTGTCGACGGGACGTTAAACACTAATCTCCTCCTCCTCCACAAGTCGGCACTCCGAACGATTTCTATCTCTCGCGACCACGCGCAAACCGCTCCACTCTCCAAGTCTTTCCCGCGACCGCGCGTCCGTCACGCCGTCGCGTCCAGCCTCCCCGTGTCATGTGCCACTCTCCCTCTCGCGACACCCTTCCGAACTGTCCTCTCTCGAAACGTATGCTCTTCTCCCACTTCCATCCAGTCTCCCCATTCACGAGCGCTGTGGCTTCAAACCAACGAACATTCACAAACATAATGAAACACTTTCGAAATTTTCGATTTACATTTAAATAACTTGAAATTAAATATATGTTCCTACGGATGGACCATAAGCACGCACTAACACACATATTAAACACGTAAACAAATTAAATAAACATACATCAAAGGAATGGCAACAGGTAGGCCAGCAGCCTAATGTCTCTGTGATTTCTAAAACACAGTAAATATTTAACCAATGTCTTCTTGAGTAGTATATATCGGATATAAACAAAGACATAGATGAACCAATTTCTTCATGAGTAGTATATATCGGATATAAACAAAGACGTACATGAGTAAATATATTTATAAACATGCGGCTACCGTTTTTTCGTGTAACTGTCGAGTACTTACGGCCTAATGCGATCGATAGTAATCGGCCACTTTGAAGTACAATAACTCATGTACTATTCAAGTTACATGCCTGCAATGTATACCAATTTAGACTTACACTAATGGCATTCTAAAGACACGTAGATCGACGAAATCCGATGAAGCGCTTAGATTTTGGAAATTCGTTGCTGGGTGTTACTTGTATAATTTACCATCACATACTAAACTTTAAATTGATAAAGATATTGAAAATCTGATTACACCACCAGAATAGTAATGCACAAGTTTCTTTTTGAGGTATCATGATTCATCTGACTACTATTAATTTCTATATGAAGTGTGAAATGTCCACCATGATGGGTTCACAAAGTCCGCCATTTTTGGCAGTCGGCATACAACTCTCTTTCATCGACACAGCGTCACCATGGATTTCCCAGCCACGCGGTCTCTGGACCCCAGCTAACGTTCGGCACCACGTGGCCAGCGACGAGCCATGGCTCACTGAGAGGCCCCAGCGCGACCTCGCAAACTCCGAACTTAGAACATTTCCAGGGCGCCACAACTCGCCTATTACCTCATACATTGATGACAGCTTCCACTCTCGCAGGTATACGTTCAATCAGGTGATGGAAGGTTTCTTGGGGAATGGCAGCCCATTCTTCATGGAGTGTTGTCCTGAGGAGAGGTATCGTTGTCAGTTGGTGAGGCCTGGCACGAAGTCGGCGTTCCAAAACATCCCAAAGGTGTTCTGTAGGATTCAGGTCAGGACTCTGTGCAGGCTAGTCCAATATAGGGATATTATTGTCGTGTAACCACTCCGCCACAGGCAGTGCATTATGAACAGGTGCTGAAAGATGCAGTGGCCATCCCCGAATTGCTCTTCAACAATGGGAATGTAGACCTGTGTTGTGATATTGCACACAAAACAACAAGGAGTGCAAGCCCCCTCCATGGAAAACACGACCACACCATAACACCACCGCCTCCGAATTTTGCTGCTGGCACTGCACACACTGGCAGTTGTTCACCAGGCATTTGCCATACCCACACCCTGACATTGGATCCGCTACATTGTGTACCGTGATTCGTCACTCCACATAACGTTTTTCCACTATTCAATTGTCCAATGTTTACGCTCCTTACACCAAGCGAGGCGTGGTTTGGTATTTACTGTTATGATGTGTGGCTTATGAGCAGACGCTCGATATTGACATACAAGCTTTATCACCTCCCGCCTAACTTTCACAGTTCTTGCAGTGGATCCTGATGCACTTTTGGGTTCCTGTGTGATGGTCTGGATAGATGTCTGCCTATTACACATTATGACCCTCTTCAACTATCGGCGTTCTCGGTCAGTCAACAGACGAGGTTGGCCTTGCACTTTTGTGCTGTACGTGTCCCTTCACGTTTCACTTCACTATTACAACAGAAATAGTGGACCTAGGGATGTTTAGGAGTGTGGGAATCTCGCGTGCAGACGTATGAAACAAGAGACAGCCCATCATTTGACCAAGTTTGAAGTCAGTGAGTTCTACGGAGCGCCCAGTTCTGCTCTCTCACGATGTCTAATGACTACTGAGGTCCCTGATATGGAGTACCTGGTGATAGGTGGCAGCACAATGCACCTAATATGAAAAACGTGTGTTTTTGGGGATTTCCGGATAGTTTTGATCACATAGTGTATTTTCTGATAGTGGCCGATTTGTTGGTAGGCTTGACGCCTCTGTATTTTTCTTGTTTGGATTTGTAAAAGACGTTCATAAAGATGCTCCAATTACACCTGAAGATATGCGAGAGCGAGTTGTCAGAGCATGTGATTTGATAAGTGCCGTTCTGATAAGGAATACCACTCAGTCCATGATAAGAAGACTGCAGCACTGCATTGATACCAATGGTCATCATTTCGAACACCCACTGTAAATGGGCGTTCATGCCACTTTTGTGATCTTCGTTGACCTACAAAGACCTTACTGTTACACATTATTGGATTCATCTCGATAGCCGCTATCAGAAAATAATCCCATAAAAAAAGCGATCCAACCTTTCAATAAAAATCCAATGTCATATTACGGCCGACCGTAGTGGTCGAGCGGTTCTAGGTGCTACAGTCCGGAACCGAGCGACCGCTACGTCGCAGGTTCGAATCCTGCCTCGGGCATGGATGTGTGTGATGTCCTTAGGTTAGTTATGTTTAATTAGTTCAACGTTCAAGGCTACTGATGACCTCAGAAGTTAAGTCGCATAGTGCTCAGAGCCATTTGAACCATTTGAACCATCATATTACGGCCCCCGGTTGTCACATGCAACTATTGTCTCACAAACCTTTCAGCTCTTATCGTACTTTTGGAGTTATTCTTGGTGGCAATAGTTAGTGAGTCACCCTGTATATTAACTAAAAAATAGATTATTCTTATGATTGACATCTGACAATTAAGAACTTTGTAAGGAAATACTATGAGTTATATATTGAATTTTTTGATAATAATTATTTTAAAAATGTTGGATCATAATACATGACAGTAACATCTTTCTAAAAGTCTGCTGTAACGATAATACCATGAAGAACTGCCAGAAAAAATCAAGCTTCTACTTCATTTACTTCGGCATACGTGTACCTAGGCTGTACATAAATAATTAAAATGCTTTATTCCCCTTGCGACGAAGAGTACAATTCATAAAATAGTGTGAGCCCAAAAGCTGTGGTTCAAAAAACCAAAATATTCCCAAAAGATCTGTTAAAAGAGGGTAAACACTATAATGCTTATAACTCATACCCTTTGAACTACACTATTTTGAAAACTGACAAATTTTTTGAATATTTCCCGTTGTGTTCACGAATCAGTCTCCTTAAGTTAATCGCCGTTTTATTGAGACTGTTCTTCTATTCGAAAGGTCTTTTCATTCGTTTTTCACGGAAGGAAACCTCTCGCAGGATTTCTGTCAGGCAGTCCATGGCAGACTCCAGCAAGTTACAAGAAAAAAATTCTAGCCTGTTGCTCCACCGTTAGTCTAGAGAGTGGGGTTTACAGTACCTCCCAGAAGGTTGGTGCCATAATTTTGGTGCAACTTCTGCGAGGCGAAAGGAACCCGCATTTTCAAGCGCCCACCTGCGGTTTGTTATTATCATACGTATTTCAATCGTAATTGAACGTTTAGTAGCGCAGTTGCTACTGAGTTTCACGATGGTTTGCCTCGATGCCCATCGTCTGAAGCCATTATGTGGTCAGGAATAATGTAAAGTTTCAATTGAGATCGTGCACGTATTAGAGGTAAGAAACAGTCTCCAAGGTCACTGCTCCACGTTGTTAGTCACCGACGGTCCTTGCGTTTTGGCCTCACTAAACACCCTTCTGATGTCACTACTCTCGATGCTAGCTAGATTCGTCTCTCTTTTCAATACCAAGACCCACAGAAATCCCGAGTTGCGTGCTTGTCATTCTCTATATTCTTTACACTGACCATCCCGTGTCAGACCAGTTTTGTGTTTCGTGTAAGTGTAGATTCGTACCACAATATATTTCACATACAAAATTGTCTGCACATTTGCTTGCATTTCTGTGCTAAATAATGACCTTCAATTAACCGGTACACAATGCAACCGACTGATCAGTTGTAAATCTAATAACGATTCTACCTCTTTATTTCTGATAGGGTAAGACAGATATTGCCTACAGGAAAATTAAAGAGACCTTTGGAGAAAAGAGAACCACTTGCATGAATATTAAGAGTTCAGATGGAAACCCAGTTCTAAGCAAAGAAGGGAAAGCAGGAAGGTGGAAGGAGTATATAGAGGGTCTATACACGGGCGATGTTCTTGAGGACAATATTATGGAAATGGAAGAGGAGTTAGATGAAGATGAAATGGGAGATATGATACTGCGTGAAGAGTTTGACAGAGCACTGAAAGACCTGAGTCGAAACAAGGCCCCGGGAGTAGATAACGTTCCATTAGAACTACCGACAGCCCATCTGGTGAATAACATGTATGAGACAGACGAAATTCCCTCAGACTTCAAGAAGAATATAATAATTCCAATCCCAAAGAAAGCAGGTGTTGACAGATGTGAAAATTACTGAACTATCAGTTTAATAAGTCACAGCTGCAAAATACTAACGCGAATTCTTTGCAGACGGATGGAAAAACTGGTAGAAGCCGACCTCGGGGAAGATCAGTTTGGATTCCGTAGAAATATTGGAACACGTCAGGCAATACTGACCCTACGACTTATCTTAGAAGAAAGATTAAGGAAAGGCAAAGCTACGTTTCTAGCATTTGTAGACTTAGAGAAAGCTTTTGACAATGTTGACTGGAATACTCTCTTTCAAATTCTAAAGGTGTCAGGGGTAAAATACAGGGAGCGAAAGGCTATTTACAATTTGTATATAAATCAGATGGCAGTTATAAGAGTCGAAGGGTATGAAAGGGAAGCAGTAGTTGGGAAGGGTGTGAGACAGGGTTGTAGCCTCTCCCCGATGTTATTCAATCTGTATATTGAGCAAGTAGTAAAGGAAACGAAAGAAAAGTTCGGAGTAGGTATTAAAATCCATGGAGAAGAAATAAAAACTTTGAGGTTCGCCGATGACATTGCAATTCTGTCAGAGACAGCAAAGGACTTGGAAGAGCAGTTGAACGGAATGTACAGTGTCTTGAAAGGAGGGTATAAGATGAACATCGACAAAAGCTAAACGAGGATAATGGAATGTAGTCGAATTACGTCGGGTGATGCTGCGAGAATTAGATTAGGAAATGAGACACTTAAAGTAGTAAAGGAGTTTTGCTATTTGGGGAGCAAAATAACTGATGATGGTGGAAGTAGAGAAGATATAAAATGTAGACTGGCAATGGCTAGGAAAGCGTTTCTGAAGTAGAGAAATTTGTTAACATCGAGTACAGATTTAAGTGTCAGTCGTTTCTGAAAGTATTTGTATGGAGTGTAGCCATGTATGGAAGTTAAACACGGGCAATAAATAGTTTAGACAAGAAAAGAATTTAAGATTTCGAAATACGATGCTACAGAAGAATGCTGAAGATTAGATGGATAGATCACATAACTTATGAGGAGGTATTGAATAGAGTTGGGGAGAAGAGGAGTTTGTGGCACAACTTGACTAGAAGAAGGGGTCGGTTGGTAGGACATGTTCTGAGGCATCAAGGGATCACCAATTTAGTACTGGAGGGCAGCGTGGAGGATAAAAATCGTAGGGAGGCCAAGAATACGCTAAGCAGATTCAGAAGGATGTAGGCTGCAGTAGGTACTGGGAGATCAAGGGGCTTGCACAGGTCAGAGTAGCGAAATATAAGTTGGCTGCAATCAAGTTGTCCGACAGTCAACCGCAAATACCAGTTCTCTATATTTTCTCAGCAGTGTTTCGCGGAAAAAACGTCGTCTTCCCTTCAGGGATTCCTTTTTTAGTTCACGTAGCATTTCCGTAATATTCGTGTGCTAATCGATTCTAACATTAAAAAATTTATCAGCACTGCACTGATGTCTTCCTTTAGTCCGACCTGGAGAGTTTCCTAAACAATCAAGCAAACTCAAGAATGGATCGCACAATGTGATCTTCTGTATAGGTAAGGTACACGTTCCTAGAATTATCCCAATAAACTGAAATCAACAGCTCGCTTTCCCTGCTACCGACCTTACAGGGGATGGGCATAATAATGTAAACAGTGGTAGAAATGAGATGGTTTTGTTTGATGGACAGCAACGCAGATAAGGCACCTGTCACGCTTGACTGTAGGTTGAAGTTCTCTAAGGCTATAGATACAGCAACAAAGAATGCCTCAGTAGGCACTACAGTAGAAGAGGAATGGACATCTCTAAAAAGGGCCATCACAGAAGTTGGGAAGAAAAATATAGATACAAAGAAGATAACTGCGAAGATACCATGGATAACAGGAGAAATGCTTCAACTGATCGATGAAAGGAGGAAGTACAAAAATGTTCCGAGAAAATCTGGAATACAGAAATACAAGTCGCTTAGGAATGAAATAGGAAGTGCAGGGAAGCTAAGACGGAATGGCTGCAGGAAAAATGTGAAGGCATCGAAAAAGGAATCATTGTCGGAAGGACAGACTCAGCATACAGGAAAGCCAAAACAGCCATCGGTGTCATTAAAAGCAAAGGTGATAACATTAAGGGTGTAACGCAATTCCACTGTTAAGTGCAGATGAGAGAGCAGTTACGTGGAAAGAATACATTGAAAGTCTCTATGAGGGGGAAGATTTGTCTGATGTTAAAGAAGAAGACACAGGAGTCGATTTAGAAGGGATCCAGTATTAGAATCAGAATTTAAAAGAGCTTTGGAGGAGTTACGGTCAAATAAGGCAGAAGGGATAGATAACATTCCATCAGAATTTCTAAAATCATTAGGGGAAGTGGCAACAAAACGACTATTCACGTTGGTGTGTAGAATATATGAGTCTGGCGACATACCATCTGACTTTCGGAAAAGCATCATCCACAAAATTACGAAGATGGCAAGAGCTGACAAGTGCGAGAGTTAGTTGCTTACAAGAATAGTATAGAAAATAATGGGAAACAGAACTGAGAATGCGCTAGACGGCGATCAGTTCGGTTTTAGGAAAGGTAAAGGCACCAGAGAGGCGATTCTGACGTTGCGCTTAATACTGGAAGCAAGACTAAAGAAAAAGCAAGATATGTTCATAGGATTCGTCGACCTGGGAAAAGCGTTTGACAATGTAAAATGGTGCAAAATGTTCGAAATTTAGAAAAAGTAGGGGTAGGCTATAGGAAGAGACATGTCATATACAATATGTACAACAGCCAAGAGGGAATAATAAGAGTGGACGACCAAGAACAAAGTGCTTGCATTAAAAAGGGTGTAAGGCAAGGATGTAGCCTTTCACCACTACTGTTCAATCTGTACCTCGAGGAAGCAGTGATGGAAATAAAAGAAAGGTTCAGGAGTGGAATTAAAATTCAAGGTGAAACGATATCAATGATACGATTGGCTGATGATATTGCTATCCTGAGTGCAAGTGAAGAAGAATTAAATGATCTGCTGAACATAATGAACAGTCTAATGAGTACAGAGTATGGATTGAGAGTAAATCGAAGAAAGACGAAAGTAATGGGAAGTGGTAGGAATGAGAACAGCGAGAAACTTAACATCAGGATTGATGACCACGAAGTATATGAAGTTAACGAATTCTGCTATCTAGGCAGTAAAATAACCAATGACGGACGGAGCAAGGAGGACATCAAAACCAGACTAGCAACGGCAAAAAGAACCAAGAGAAATGTACTAATAGCAAATATCGTCCTTAATTTGAGGAAGAAATTTCTGAGAATTGTGTGGTAGTGAAATATGGGCTGTGGGAAAACAGGAACAGAAGAAAATCGAAGCATTTGAGATGTGGTGCTGCAGACGAATGTTGAAAATTAGGTGGACTGATAAGTTAAGGAATAAGGAGGTTCTGCGCAGAATCGGAGAGGAAAGGATCATGTGGAAAACACCGATAAGGGGAAGGGTGATAGGACATCTGTTAACACATAAGGGAATGACTTCCATGGTACTAGAGGGAGCTGTAGAGGGCAAAAACTGTAGAGGAAGACAGATTTCGGAATACAAATGGCTCTGAGCACTATGCGACTTAACTTCTGAGGTTATCAGTCGCCTAGAACTTAGAACTAATTAAACCTAACTAACCTAAGGACATCACACACATCCATGCCCGAGGCAGGATTCGAACCTGCGACCGGAGCGGTCGCTCGTCTCTGTAGCGCCTAAAACCGCACGGCAGATCGGAATACATTCAGCAAATAATTGAGTACGTGCTACTCTGAGATGAAGAGGTTAACACAGAAGAGGGATTCATGGCGGGCCGCATTACACCAATCAGAAGACTGATTGAAATAAATAAATAAATAAAATAAAGTAAAATAAAAACCCGACCCTCGGCGTTTTAGTCGGTTGTCTCTTTGGTCGTAAATATAAGCCGTAGTATTTTAATAAGACACTAGTTGTCGTTTCAAAGTTTGTCCCGCTCCTACATTGCCTTTCCTTTTTATTTCGTGTTTTGCAGAGTTACTCGGCCGGCTCTTTGTTCGCAAATATAGGCCATAGTATGGTACTAAGACACTAGTTGCATTTTGAAAATGTGTCCCGCTATTACACTGCCTTTCATTTCTGGTGTGTACCCGACCATTAATGTTCTAATTAATCAGCTCTTGGTCCTAAATACAGCCGGAACAATTGTATTAAGGCACAGGTCGGGGTCTTGTGGTTACATTTAGATCTAACCGGTTCAATTCTTTGAATGTAATTGCATTAGTTATAATCTGGACAACCTGTTGTACTATGCTGTGCATTGCTGGTTTTGAATGACTGGGCCATTATTGGTGTATGTTTAACCAGGCCTTGTGGTTCCGCCGAGTGAGTTCTCTTGTAATAAGTAATGTTTTGAAACGTGCTTTCAAAGCAGTCTTCGTAACTGACAATCAGTGTAACTTTTTAAATATTAACAGCCCACTGTCACCAGGCCTTTAGTCAGAATAAGATTGTCAAAAGGAACGGGTTGTGATCCAGTCGCACCTTACTGGCCGATTGAAATTAAGAAGTTGGTTGCTTTGAAGTAAGCCTTATCATTGTAATAATTGTTTACAAATCTGTTTAACCTTTAAGCACAGGTGCGCATCTTTACCCCGAACCTTTTGACGTACAGCTTTCAAATTAAAAATTGCGTCATCTGTTTGAATAACTGAAACACTCTCGTCTTCAATGGTGCTTATATAGTTTTAATGTGTTGCATGAGGGCATTTAATAAGAGAAAATGTGTCCAGCGTGGTAGTAAAACCACTGTCTGGCCTGACAACGGGCGCGTTGCAGGTCCGGTCGTCTTGTAATTATTGTCATGTTGTTTGTTCTTTTGATTTCTCTTGCAAAGCTTATTCATTCCTCAGATTTGTTCATTTTGTAATAGAAAAAAAATATATTTTTATATATTGTTAAATAAACAGGTTGTCAGAAAAGAAAGTTATATTGGTGGGTCCTCCCTTCCACGTTTTCCTTAATTCCAGTAAGTATCATGTTTCACATGCCATTGTAGACTACACAATCATTATATGTCTGTGTTCCAAGAAGAATCGCAGCTGTATTACGGGCAAATGGGGTCCAACCCCTTATTAATAAACCATTCCCATGTAAATACAGGTGTTCACATTATTTTGCCTATCCCCTGTATGTACTCGTTCCATTTCGTATGGCTTTGAAACGCTACGTCCAGATATTTAATCGAAGTAACTGTGTCAAGCAGGACACCACTAATACTGTATTCGAATTTGCAAGATTGCTTTTCCCACTCATCTGTATTAAGTTACATTTTCCTACATTTAGAGCAAGCGGCTCTTCATCATACGAAATATAAATTCTCTCTAAGTCATCCCTTATCCACGTACAGTCGCTCAACGACGATACTTCCCGTTCATTACAGTGCCATCAGCAAACAATTGCAGACTGCTGCTCAGCTTGTCCGTAAAATCATTTATGTGTATAGAGAATAGAAGTGGTCCTATCAAATTTCCCTGGGGCACCCCTGACTATACCCTTGCTGCTGATGACCAATCGCCACCCAGGACAACTTTATGGGTTCTATTAGATAACAGGTCTTTAAACCACTCATGTGTCCGAGAAACTATTCCGTATGCTCATTCCTTTGCTAAAAGTCTGCAGTGGCGCACTGCATCAGATACATCCCAGAAATTTAAGAACGTGGTATCTGATTGGTATCTCTTGATCCATTGTTCGCAGGATATTGTTTCGCACGATCAATGCTTTCGAAATCCGTGCTGCTATGTTTACAGGAACTTTTCGGCCTCAAGTAAATTTATTATATTCGAACATGCTCAATATTTCTGCAGCAAACCGACGTTAAGGATATTGGCCTGTAATTTTGCTGACCTCCTGCTTTACCCATACAGGACGCATCTGCCCTTTTCCCAAACACTTGGGACTTTGCGCTGGTCGAGCGATTGGCGATAAATGCAAGTTGTATGCCGAAGAGCACGCTCTGTAAAACAGAGTTAGGATTCCATCCTGACCTGGCGATATATTTGTATTTAAAGCTTTCAGTTGCTTCTCAACGTCGAGGATGCTTTTTCTGCATCCTCCGTCAGTGTTTCTGTGCGACGTTCACATGATGGTACAGGGGCTGGGCACAAATACGGAAAAACGTCAAGAAACGCATCCTGAAACATAAATATATAATACTAACCAAACTTGCAAGTTGCGCTGTTGTATTTACCATGAACGGCAACAATACAGAGTCCTCATTATGTCGCAGATGTCAGTCGGAGGTCAGAACAGTGTTCTCTGTTGTTGTGAGTACGTGGGACATAAGTGAATGCGAATGTGGGCAAATTGGTGATGCTCGAATGGCGGGTGCTCCCGTAGCCAAGATAGCCGAAGATTTGGTGTTTTATACCGCATACAGGGAAAGCAAGAATTCCATTCCGAGACGACTGGAAGCTGTTTTAAATACCAGAGGTTTTGCTACACCGTATTAGGCGTGGTAAAGTGTTGTGTTTGTAATGTTTCATATTTTTGTGCTCCCCTGTGTATCTGTACGATCCTTCTGCGTGAATTATTTTTTCAAACAGAAAATTCAAAACTTCGATTTTTCTTTTGCTTCTTTCTGTTGCCACATCAGATTGATCGACAAGTAAGTGTACAGAAATTTTCAACCCAGTTAGCAATTTCATGTAGGCCAGAATTTTCTTGTGTTCTCGGCAAAATTTTAGATTAGGTATGACGATGGAAGTTGTTGAGCTACGGAAATCGATTTTTTTAGTAATGCACAAATATCTATTAACTTTTGCAAATTTTGCCTGACAAATGTTGTCTCCCTCTCTTTTTCTCTCTCTATATTTTTCTTTTTAATGAGGAGTGTGGCAACCCTTACTTCCTCAACGTTTACGGTTTTTGTTACTGAACGACGCCGGATCTTTTCCGTCCTTGATCCACTTACTCGGCTATGGTAACATAGCACTAGTTTTAGCAATGAGTGAGAAAAATGGGATGGAGGTAAAATACTGTGAACAGCATATTGAACACATTATCGTAGCTAGGATAGACGCGAAACCAACAGCCGTCACATAGCATAGGCTATATGGCAGCTCAATCTGCAGATGATGATGATGAGATTGAAAGAATGTACGAAATAATTTAAAAAAATTATTGAGATAGTTACACGCAGTCAATTTCATATGTGCTGGGAGACTGAAGACTGTAGCAGTAAAATAAAGCGAAGGAAACGCACTACAAGAACATAGATTGGGGGAATGAAATGAAGGAGAAAATCGCCTCGTATAAGTTTCCAGAGAGCATTATTTAATCGTTTCTAACATTTGATTCAAGTATCACGTAAGAAGGCTAGATATGTGGAACCCATATGGAGACACTGTGGCCAGAAAGAAATCAGATAGGTCACAGTGCTTCTCATTTAGCCTGCCTGTATATCGAAGAAGGAATCAAAGAAAGAAAAGAGAAGTTCAGAAGTAGGATTGAAACTGAGGGTGCGAGATTCGATAATGACGTTACTATCTACTGCTGAATGAAATGAGCTGTCCATTATTTTGGAGGAAACTAAAGGAAGACTGGCCCGTGGCTAGCTGGCGCCATTTTTTTCCATGTGTGGTTGAGATCGATTGTGGTTGAGCTAAGCTATCTTTGCTTTTCGCGTGTCATATCTTCAGAGTTGGCGGGCGAAGCGAGTTGGTTGTTAGCCTTCGACAGGTAACCCTCTAGATCTCGTGACATTCGCTGGGAAACGAGTGTCAACGGTTGCCGAACGGGCGTGATGACCGTTACACGTTGCGATGTGAAGTTGGTTGGGCGTTTTGGCGACATGGACAGCTTGGAGATACAAGTTCTGTGACTTCGCTGAGAACAAAATTTGAAGTGAAGTGGTGTAGCTGTGGAACCAGCTCCCACGTATTGTGTAAGTCATGAACCATGGACCTTGCCGTTGGTGGGGAGGCTTGCGTGCCTCAGCGATACAGATGGCCGTACCGTAGGTGCAACCACAACGGAGGGGTATCTGTTGAGAGGCCAGACAAACGTGTGGTTCCTGAAGAGGGGCAGCAGCCTTTTCAGTAGTTGCAGGGGCAACAGTCTGGATGATTGACTGATCTGGCCTTGCAACATTAACCAAAACGGCGTTGCTGTGCTGGTACTGCGAACGGCTGAAAGCAAGGGGAAACTACAGCCTAATTTTTCCCGAGGACATGCAGCTTTACTGTATGATTAAATGATGATGGCATCCTCTTGGGTAAAATATTCCGGAGGTAAAATAGTCCCCCATTCGGATCTCCGGGCGGGGACTACTCAGGAGGATGTCGTTATCAGGAGAAAGAAAACTGGCGTTCTACGGATCGGAGCGTGGAATGTCAGATCCCTTAATCGGGCAGGTAGGTTAGAAAATTTAAAAAGGGAAATGGATAGGTTAAAGTTAGATATAGTGGGAATTAGTGAAGTTCGGTGGCAGGAGGAACAAGACTTCTGGTCAGGTGATTACAGGGTTATAAACACAAAATCAAATAGGGGTAATGCAGGAGTAGGTTTAATAATGAATAGGAAAATAGGAATGCGGGTAAGCTACTACAAACAGCATAGTGAACGCATTATTGTGGCCAAGATAGATACGAAGCCCACACCTACTACAGTAGTACAAGTTTATATGCCAACTAGCTCTGCAGATGACGAAGAAATTGAAGAAATGTACGATGAAATAAAAGAAATTATTCAGATAGTGAAGGGAGACGAAAATTTAATAGTAATGGGTGACTGGAATTCGAGTGTAGGAAAAGGGAGAGAAGGAAACATAGTAGGTGGATGTGGACTCTGACCACAATCTATTGGTTATGACCTGTAGATTAAAACTGAAGAAACTGCAAAAATGTGGGAAATTAAGGAGATGGGACCTGGATAAACTGAAAGAACCAGAGGTTGTACAGAGTTTCAGGGAGAGCATAAGGGAACAATTGACAAGAATAGGGGAAAGAAATACAGTAGAAGAAGAATGGGTAGCTCTGAGGGATGAAGTAATGAAGGCAGCAGAGGATAAAGTAGGTAAAAAGACGAGGGCTGCTAGAAATACTTGGGTAACAGAAGAAATATTGAATTTAATTGATGAAAGGAGAAAATATAAAAATGCAGTAAATGAAGCAGGCAAAAAGGAATACAAACGTCTCAAAAATGAGATCGACAGGAAGTGCAAAATGGCTAAACAGGGATGGCTAGAGGACAAATGTAAGGATGTAGAGGCTTATCTCACTAGGGGTAAGATAGATACTGCCTACAGGAAAATTAAAGAGACCTTTGGAGAGAAGAGAACCAAGTGTATGAATATCAAGAGCTCAGATGGCAACCCAGTTCTAAGCAAAGAAGGGAAGGCAGAAAGGTGGAAGGAGTATATAGAAGGTTTATACAAGGGTGATGTACTTGAGGACAATATTATGGAAATGGAAGAGGATGTAGATGAAGACGAAATGGGTGATACGATACTGCGTGAAGAGTTTGACAGAGCACTGAAAGACCTGAGTCGGAACAAGGCCCCCGGAGTAGACAACATTCCATTAGAACTACTGACGGCCTTGGGAGAGCCAGTCATGACAAAACTCTACCAGCTGGTGAGCAAGATGTATGAGACAGGCCAAATACCCTCAGACTTCAAGAAGAATATAATAATTCCAATCCCAAAGAAAGCAGGTGCTGACAGATGTGAAAATTACCGAACTATCAGTTTAATAAGTCACAGCTGCAAAATACTAACGCGAATTCTTTACAGACGAATGGAAAAACTGGTAGATGCGGACCTCGGGGAGGATCAGTTTGGATTCCGTCGAAATGTTGGAACACGTGAGGCACTACTGACCTTACGACTTATCTTAGAAGAAAGATTAAGAAAAGGCAAACCTACGTTTCTAGCATTTGTAGACTTAGAGAAAGCTTTTGACAATGTTGACTGGAATACCCTTTTTTAAATTCTAAAGGTGGCAGGGGTAAAATACAGGGAGCGAAAGGCTATTTACAATTTGTACAGAAACCAGATGGCAGTCATAAGAGTCGAGGGGCATGAAAGGGAAGCAGTGGTTGGGAAAGGAGTGAGACAGGGTTGTAGCCTCTCCCCGATGTTATTCAATCTGTATATTGAGCAAGCAGTAAAGGAAACAAAAGAAAAATTTGGAGTAGGTATTAAAATTCATGGAGACGAAGTAAAAACTTTGAGGTTCGCCGATGACATTGTAATTCTGTCAGAGACGGCAAAGGACTTGGAAGAGCAGTTGAACGGAATGGACAGTGTCTTGAAAGGAGGATATAAGATGAACATCAACAAAAGCAAAACGAGGATAATGGAATGTAGTCAAATTAAATCGGGTGATGCTGAGGGAATTAGATTAGGAAATGAGACACTTAAAGTAGTAAAGGAGTTTTGCTATTTAGGAAGTAAAATAACTGATGATGGTCGAAGTAGAGAGGATATAAAATGTAGACTGGCAATGGCAAGGAAAGCGTTTCCGAAGAAGAGAAATTTGTTAACATCGAATATAGATTTAAGTGTCAGGAAGTCATTTCTGAAAATATTTGTTTGGAGTGTAGCCATGTATGGAAGTGAAACATGGACGATAACTAGTTTGGACAAGAAGAGAATAGAAGCTTTCGAAATGTGGTGCTACAGAAGAATACTGAAGATAAGGTGGATAGATCACGTAACTAATGAGGAGGTATTGAATAGGATTGGGGAGAAGAGAAGTTTGTGGCACAACTTGACTAGAAGAAGGGATCGGTTGGTAGGACATGTTTTGAGGCATCAAGGGATCACAAATTTAGCATTGGAGGGCAGTGTGGAGGGTAAAAATCGTAGAGGGAGACCGAGAGATCAGTACACTAAGCAGATTCAGAAGGATGTAGGTTGCAGTAGGTACTGGGAGATGAAGAAGCTTGCACAGGATAGAGTAGCATGGAGAGCTGCATCAAACCAGTCTCAGGACTGAAGACCACAACAACAACAACATATGAGGTAAGTGGTCATAATTGTGTTTTGTTGACCGACGCACTCGGAGTCATTTAAACTTTATCATTGTGGTGAGACTTTCACAGTCGAACTTTAAGATGGTTTGGAAGAGTTGAGTTGGCCTAGTTAAATGGTGGCCGTCATTTGAAAGTTTTCTCAGATGTTTTATTAGTGCTTTGTATCTCTTGTAAATGATTTTATGTTTGCGTTTTCAAAGCCTGCACTCTATTAATACAGATGCCCATGTGTAAAATACTTAAGGTCAGAGTTACCACTTTGTCAGTAGTGAAACGTGTTCCTTTACACACTTACTCGTATATCGAGTCAAAGGCTCTGCCGAGTGTTTCTATGTGTCAGAGTTATGGGAATGTCTTTGTGATTCGGGCGGAAACTTATGACTGTGCCAGGGCCTTGGTGTGGAGTGAAATGTCGTCAAAGGCCTAGGCCTGGCAGTGTTTAAGAGCCTGGGCACTACCGGGTGTTGTTCACATATCGCCTTCCAAAGTTTAGTATTTATCTTCCTTCCTCCAAGGCGGGTTAAGCTGGTACGTATATAAATATATATTGTATGTAACCTGTTCGTATATGAACCTGTTACCTTAAATATTACGGACTGGCAATTGGCTCAACCTTAAGTTGCATAGCATCCGCTGAGTTCCTTGTGCAGCTCTTCCTAGTAATTTTTTTAAATTGTTATTAACACGTCTGAGCACGTGAACATTTATTTTTAAAGATCAGTGTTTCTGCTGTAGTTTTTTTATTTAAGTGGTTCTATCATGTTAGGAAAATGGATCTTAGCTTGGCACCAGTATTCAAGTGTCATTAAGTCACCCTTTACCGGTAATTCCTTTTATTATATTTATTTTGAGCGAAATTCTAAACGGGAGTTGGAATTTCTGAAGTTTGTCAGGTACTCTGTTTCCTTAATAAGGGACTGTTTAATTGGGTACCGAGTACGTTGGGTTTCCAACTGTATTTGCAAAGCTTTATCTAGTGGCTTGTCCACAATTTGTAATTGTCATATTCCTTAAAAGACGTAATGTCAATAAATTGTCTGAATTATAAATTTTGACTATCAACTATGACTCCACCGCACTTCCTCTTTTATGCTATTTAACATATGGTTTGTAAATGTGATTCGATTAAGGAAATCACATACCAAAGACGAAACAGAGACAACAAAAATTATATTAGCGACGAACCTAAAACTAAACGTGCGTACCATGTAGTAACAGGATATACACTCCTGGAAATGGAAAAAAGAACACATTGACACCGGTGTGTCAGACCCACCATACTTGCTCCGGACACTGCGAGAGGGCTGTACAAGCAATGATCACACGCACGGCACAGCGGACACACCAGGAAC
The DNA here is from genome assembly GCF_023897955.1 of Schistocerca gregaria. Classification (NCBI taxonomy): domain Eukaryota; kingdom Metazoa; phylum Arthropoda; class Insecta; order Orthoptera; family Acrididae; genus Schistocerca; species Schistocerca gregaria. Next base: position 139,613,375 of record NC_064926.1, on the reverse strand, counting down.
CGCGGTGTTGGCCGTCGAATGGCGCTAGCTGCGCAGCATTTGTGCACCGCCGCCGTCAGTGTCAGCCAGTTTGCCGTGGCATACGGAGCTCCATCGCAGTCTTTAACACTGGTAGCATGCCGCGACAGCGTGGACGTGAACCGTATGTGCAGTTGACGGACTTTGAGCGAGGGCGTATTGTGGGCATGCGGGAGGCCGGGTGGACGTACCGCCGAATTGCTCAACACGTGGGGCGTGTGGTCTCCACAGTATATCCATGTTGTCGCCAGTGGTCGGCGGAAGGTGCACGTGCCCGTCGACCTGGGACCGGACCGCAGCGACCCACGGATGCACGCCAAGACCGTAGGATCCTACACAGTGTCGTATGGGACCGCACCGCCTCTTCCCAGCAAATTAGGGACACCGTTACTCCTGGGGTATCGGCGAGGACCATTCGCAACCGTCTCCATGAAGCTGGGCTACGGTCCCGCACACCGTTAGGCCGTCTTCCGCTCACGCCCCAACATCGTGCAGCCTGCCTCCAGTGGTGTCGCGACAGGCGTGAATGGAGGGACGAATGGAGACGTGTCGTCTTCAGCGATGAGAGTCGCTTCTGCCTTGGTGCCAATGATGGTCGTATGCGTGTTTGGCGCCGTGCAGGTGAGCGCCACAATCAGGACTGCATACGACCGAGGCACACAGGGCCAAAACCCGGCATCATGGTGTGGGGAGCGATCTCCTACACTGGCCGTACACCTCTGGTGATCGTCGAGGGGACACTGAATATTGCACGGTACATCCAAACCGTCATCGAACCCATCGTTCTACCATTCCTAGACCGGCAAGGGAACTTGCTGTTCCAACAGGACAATGCACGTCCGCATGTATCCCGTGCCACCCAACGTGCTCTAGAAGGTGTAAGTCAACTACCCTGGCCAGCAAGATCTCCGGATCTGTCCCCCAATGAGCATGTTTGGGACTGGATGAAGCGTCGTCTCACGCGGTCTGCACGTGCAGCACGAACGCTGGTCCAACTGAGGCGCCAGGTGGAAATGGCATGGCAAGCCGTTCCACAGGACTACATCCAGCATCTCTACTATCGTCTACATGGGAGAATAGCAGCCTGCATTGCTGCGAAAGGTGGATATACACTGTACTAGTGCCGACATTGTGCATGCACTCTTGCCTGTGTCTATGTGCCTGTAGTTCTGTCAGTGTGATCATGTGATGTATCTGACCCCAGGAATGTGTCAATAAAGTTTCCCCTTCCTGGGACAATGAATTCACGGTGTTCTTATTTCAATTTGCTGGGAAGTGGCGGTGCGGTCCCCTACGGCACTGCGTAGGATCCTACGGTCTTGGCGTGCATCCGTGCGTCGCTGCGGTCCGGTCCCAGGTCGACGGGCACGTGCACCTTCCGCCGACCACTGGCGACAACATCGATGTACAGTGGAGACCTCACGCCCCTCGTGTTGAGCAATTCGGCGGTACGCCCACCCGGCCTCCCGCATGCCCACTATACGCCCTCGCTCAAAGTCCGTCAACTGCACATACGGTTCACGTCCACGCTGTCGCGGCATGCTACCAGTGTTAAAGACTGCGATGGAGCTCCGTATGCCACGGCAAACTGGCTGACACTGACGGCGGCGGTGCACAAATGCTGCGCAGCTAGCGCCATTCGACGGCCAACACCGCAGTTCCTGGTGTGTCCGCTGTGCCGTGCGTGTGGTCATTGCTTGTACAGCCCTCTCGCAGTGTCCGGAGCAAGTATGGTGGGTCTGACACACCGGTGTCAATGTGTTCTTTTTTCCATTTCCAGTAGTGTATGATAATGATGGAAGCAGTAGAAAGGAATTGAAAAGTGTGACATGGCTGGGGCTCGAACCCGTGTGTTCTTGCTGAATAGACAGAAACGCTAACCACTGCACCATCGCCGCACTATGGTCAACACTGCTACACAAAGTACCCAAGTCTAGTGTCCTCCCCAACACGAACTTCATATCTTCAGCTTATTTCCCCCTACATTGTCACAACTGCCAGGGCTCTCTGGCATTGGAATTGCACCCCGGCGTTGGACGTAATGGGGAAGTCCAGTACTATAGGTGATCTTATAGATCTTATAACTAAATTTTCCCGGAAGCATTTAAGTCTCATCTACATCTACGGTAGTGATGGAAGCAGGAGAAATGAATCAAAATTTCTGATGTCTGAATAGTGGCAATAGTGACAATGTAGCGGTAAAATAAGCTGAAGATATGAATTGAAGTTTGTGTTTGGGAGGGCACTCGACTTGAATAGTTTGTGCAGCAATGTTGACCATGGTGCTGCGATGGTATAATGGTAGCATTTCTGCTTAGTAAGTACCGGCACGGTAGCTCATCGTGTTCGGTCAGAGGGTTAGCTGCATTCTGCCATAAAAAAATTAAAAAAACTCAGTTAATATATCAACGATGAACTTTAACAAATGTCCTAAGACGTCACTCCAGAAAAAATACAACACTCAATTAGGAACAAAATGATATTTTTTTTTTAAAAAGGAAGTAAGCAAGAAGATACGGGTACGAGTTCCGGCTGCAGCACAATTTTTGATTCATTTCTTCTGTCTCCATCATTATCGCAGATGTGTTGATGTACTTAATTATTTAGCGTTTTCTTACGCACAATAAAGGAACCACAACCTCACCATGAAAACCACCTCCACACTGTTTTACTAGATCCTTTGTAGTTAACTGCTGGCATTATACAAGAAGACAGTTAACGTTCTCCAGGCGTCTGCTAAACCCAAGCCCTTACACTGAACTGCCACAGGCTATAGCGTGATTCGTCAGTGAAAATCACTCTTTTCCAATCATCCACTGTACAGAGTCGTTTCTCTTTACTTCAATGTAAGCGGCGCTTAGCACTGACTACCGAAATGTGGGTCTTATGAGGAGCTGTTCCATCACTGCAACCCATTCTTTTTAACGTTCTACGAAATGTCATTGTCCTAGCTGGATTATTGGTAGCACTTTGGGACCCAGGAGTTAATCCGTCAATTGATGACATGCGATTTTTTAGAACACGACCGTTCCTATCTGACAGTAATTGAAATCGGTCACGGTTTAGACGTGACTGTCCCTACTCGTTCCTATTTCACAACTATATCAGAATCAGTCGCCTTGGGCAGCTTTGAGAGAGGTGAAATGTTCCTGATGGTTTTGTTACTCAAGTGACATCTACATCTACATACGGTGTGCGGCGGAATGTACTTTGAGTACCTCTATCGGTTCTCCCTTCTATTCCAGTCTCGTATTGTTCGTGGAGAGAAAGATTGTCGGTATGCCTCTGTGTGGGCTCTAATCTCTCTGATTTTGTCCTCATAGTCTCTTCGCAAGATATACGTAGGAGGGACCAATATACTGCTTGAATCATCGGTGAAGGTATGTTCTCTAAACTTCAACAGAAGCCCGCACCGAGCTACTGAGCGTCTCTCCTGCAGAGTCTTCCACTGGAGTTTATGTATCACCTCTGTAACGCTTTCGCGAATATTAAATGATCCTGTAACGAAGCGCGCTGCTCTCCGTTGGATCTTCTCTATCTCCTCTATCAACCCCACCTGATACGGATCCCACACTGGTGAGCAATATTCAAGCAGTGGGCGAACACGTGTACTGTAACCTACTTCCTTTGTTTTCGTATTGCATTTCCTTAGGATTCTTCCAATGAATCTCAGTCTGGCATCTGCTTTACCGGCTATCAACTGTATATGGTCATTCCATTTTAAATCACTCCTAATGCCTACTCCCAGATAATTTGTGGAATTAACTGCTTCCAGTTGCTGACGTGCTATATTGTAGCTAAATGATAAAAGATCTTTCTTTCTTTGTATTCGCAGCACATTACACTTGTCTACATTGAGATTCAATCGCCATTCCCTGCACCGTGCGTCAATTCGTTGCAGAGCCTCCTGCATTTCAGTAAAATTTTCCATTGTTACAACCTCTCGATAACTTACAGCATCATCCGCAAAAAGCCTCAGTGAACTTCCGATGTTATCCACAAGGTCATTTGTGTACATTGTGAATAGCAACGGTCCTACGACACGCCCCTTGCGGCACACTTGAAATCACTCTTACTTCGGAAGACTTCTTTCCATTGAGAATCACATGCTGCATTCTGTTATCTAGGAACTCTTCAACCCAATCACACAATTGGTCTGATAGTCCATATGCTCTTACTTTGTTCATTAAACGACTGTGGGGAACTGTATCGAACACTTTTCAGAGTTCTGATTGGCCCTCACCTCGAAGCTTCATACGACGGTCTCTCGGCAGTAGGCGATACGTAGTCACTGGTTCTTGGATCTGTGCTGTTTGAGTTCGCAGCTTGTGGTCTAGTGGCTAACGTTGCTGTCTCTAGATCAGTGGGTTCGATTCCCTGCCGGGTTGAGGATTTTCTCTGCACGGGAACTGGGTTTTTGTGTTGTCCTCATCATTCGTGAAAGTGGCTAGGTTTGACAAGTGTAAAGTTTGGGACTTCGTACGGGTGCTGATGACCGCACATTTGGGCACCCCACCAACCAAACATCATCATCTTCTCTTCGACACTACGTTAATCGCTGCGAGAAACATGCTATATGACAGATGGCAGGGTTTCTATGCCAGTCACTTACATATCATACCACCGAGCGTTACAGTGGTTCACAATATCATATCGAGATAGAAAATTAGGCACTTGATTTCAGGTATTAGTACGGAGCACACCTAGCAGAACGCAGCAAGTATTTGGTTCCCCTCCGCCTGTAAATACATAGTAACTATTTTCAACTTAAATGTATAATTCGACTTTTGCTGGTGACAGAGAATTTGGTCAGAATATATTTTGCCACTTGGTCTGTTGCTGTAAAACGTGGTCTGCCCTCTTCAGAGATGTAGAAATGCACATGTATGTAGTGATGCCAAACTTCTAAAGCTTCAGTTGAACTCACGAATGTTTTCTCAATTTTGAAACCACACAAGATGAATAATTCGTTTCTTGTCTGAAAATGGAAAAATAAGAGACGAACTAAATCCTGATTTGAATAGTCATATCAACGATTGTTTAAGTGTTCAATGTAGGAACATTTAAAATTGTAAATTGAGGAATAGGTACAATAATGAAGAACTAGGTATTCACAATCTTCAAAAGCAGAAGTATTTTCAATAAAACAAATCGTGGCACACATCTTGTTGCTTACACTTTATTGTAATATTTAGTACATGAGTGCAGCCAGTAAAACTCAACAACAAGAAGAGAAAAATAACAAACAGTTTTTTATCAATAATTATGTTTCTCCGTTGCACTGTTACGTGCAGACTAGCTTCGGATAACAGTATCAGTCGAATATTGCATTCTGAGTATGCAGCGCCTCATCACAACACGTGAACAGGCGTTTAAGTACATATTTCAAAATTTAGTTGATGGGAAAACGTATGAAATTATGTTAACGTAATATGCTTCACTACTAGTACGGTATGAGATTTGGGATATGTGTGGAACGTGATGAAATTTTATCATTCTCGACGAAACATGTTTCTCAAGTTCACACCAAAAAGCTCTACAAGGAAATGGTGTATATACGATTTAGATCTCTACAACAATTATCATAAACTTGAAATATTTCAATAACTATCTATTACAATAGAAAACAAGTGGGGTTCGCACTGAAAAAGAAATAATATTCAAATACCAGCTGGTTTGCAGTCTTCATTTTATATCATCTTTTCATCAATTTCTTATTATAAATGTCTCTTTCGATGTTCAAAACATTCTGGTACTTACTAATCCCGTTACAATATAAAGCAACAACAATTTTTCTGATGGACTGGAATGAATACAGAAGGAAGTGCGTAACAATCGGTTTCACATATGACAACAACAAGGAATTGCATGGTTTACAAAGTGACATGAAATTTCCTATTTCGACAAATAGTAAGGTTAGGGTTGTACATAAATAAAATTCGTTGCTTATTTCATCATTTTCTGGGCCTGTCTTTCAGCGTCAACAACAGATTGTTCACAGCACGTCGCATGAACTGGCTGTGCCGAAGCTATTCCTGTTCTCACACTGAACACCAACATCCACGTATATTATTTATTGCACCCACATAATAGACTTCAGCCACTAACGGCCCACTTGAGTCTTTGTGTTCACATGTAAAGCAACAACGGCCATAGATATGACTGTTTTCATTTCCACGTGTATATGAGTCACTTACATCTTACAGTTGTCTGTTTTTTACGTGTATTTCACTGTTCTCCAAAAAAGACAATTACTTGCTTCGCAAACATTAAATGAGTTAATGAACTTGCGGTTGAGTTCACAGCTTGCATAAAAATCCGTAACTCACTGGAGCGAAATAAAATCGTTGATATTGTTCGAATGACCGCTCGAAACTCAAGCTTCAGATAAGTTTGTGTTGTGTCGATAGCTCGATCGCTAGTTGCGTTGTCTCTTATGACACCAAGTACATCTCACGTGGTGGTAGAAATTTCTCTTGCTTTAAGAACGCAGATATGACTTAAGACAACCAAATGCTGATGCCATTTCTGGTAGCAGTATAAACTGGAGCAACGTAGTGAGCAGACAGCTGGACTGTAAAATACCAATGTCAATACAGTCTGGCATGGCATACAAAGCAGTAGTCACCTGTGACGTGTGAAAGCTTTATCTCATGAGACAACGAATCCCAAGATCTACGAAGCGGTCTTCCACCTGTGAGCACGAAATATTGGTCGCCAATAGAAAAAAGTACCTCATCTACGTAAAAAGCCCTGGAAGTCATATAATTCAGTTGACCATCAGTTCGGTTCTGTTGCAAGTGGAGGGAACGTGACTAGCTGTTTTCTTCGCATTCCAACACAATCGATTTTGGAAGCTATACTCACAAATTCTCCTTCAGGCAGCTCCTCTTTTGAATAAAATCGTTTTGTGTGTAGGACCGCGTTATCATAAAACATCAGTGTAGCCGCCCTGAGATGAAACGCTTCAAGGAGGGTCGAAATGTCGGTTTTGTAGTTCTTTCGCGTTTCAGCAGTAACCCTCTCACTCCCCCCCCCCCCCCCCCCCCTCCCCCCGATTTCTCAAAGAATCGAACTGACACGTATAAAACAGCTTCTAGCGCAAAGTATACATATTAGTTAATGTATCAAATATTTGGTGTAGAGCATGAAATTCTTTTATGATTAAAGGCGCAAAACCCTGATTATGATGGTTATGTTAGTTTCTAATTATTCACCCAAAAACTAATGAAAAAGTCACAGTCAGAGCATCATACCGCTTGAACTGTCTGTGGTACAAAGACATAATTTTGCAAGTACTTTTCAGTAGTATATGAGGATTTTATCAGAATAATGCGTTGAGAAAAGAATTAATAGTAAGGAAATAATAAATTAAAACGTCATGCCTGATGACGAAATTTTACTTTATGTGCGAAAAAATAGTAAGCAAGAAAGATTTTTGCTTTCATGAAAACGTTTGTAATTAGGTGTGTGAAGTTTGCTGGAAGTACTGCGGGGTGAAGTGCTCTCACTCTCAAACTCTGGAGCAAATATAGTCCAAGCAATTTGCACCCCATGATTTACACTGCCTAAAGAAATATATGTAGTCTCTAACTTTTACACATGAGTTATTGTATGAAACGTTTATTTAAAAGATTATGTCAGCATTTTCAGATTTTAAATTCGATCAATTTATCTTCAATACAGAAAACTTAATTTTTGTTGCCTCTGGATACGAGTAACATGCAACCAACAACTGGGAATGACCGTTTTTATCGTTCCGCGATCTAATCAGTGACACGGTCTAACACCCAAAATTACAGTATGGTAATCGTGGAAGCCTACGAACCTAGAATAGTAGCTCTTCTGTGTCTACAATGGTGAGCTGGTTTTGTTCTAATCAAGGAAAATTCTTGGCAATATGCAATATCGAACACGATTTCTTCACGTTGAAGTCAGTTACGTGGCTACACTATTCATTGAAACTCCTGAGAGACTTTTCTGCAGCAGGTGCCAGGTTCGATTCCTGGTCCGGTAAAGCGTCTTAACTTGTCTGTTCTATTCGAAAGTGTCAGTCATCAACTATCGAGCTACACAAGAGAAGCACAACATTTTTGTTATCGATAGCACGCTTTCACGATAATGAGAAAAGACGATTCTCTGTAACAGGTATGTTTGGAATACGACAATTTTCCGAACGTTTGACTAGCATTTCAGATCGGGTTTCACTCGGAAGGCAACTTTATGCACCCTTGTGGTCTGTGATAAAATTGACGAAGAAAGCATTTACTGCGTGGGACTCGAGGAAAATGAGTCCAAGTGGCAGCCAGGTGGAACGAGAGCTTCCCGGCAGGAGGCGGCGAGACCTCCGCGTCACGGACGGCTGTGGTTGACAGGTGCCGGCGGGCAGTGAGCTTTCACCGCAGAGGCCGGCCGGCCAGCTAGAGCAGCCACGGTCTGAAGGCGTCACCGACGCCGGCCGACGCTCACAGGGAGTCCGTCTGCTGCGGCTCCAGTTTGGGAGTGGCGGTGGCGACGACGCTGCCGTTACTATCGGCGGGGGCGGCGGCGGTGGCCGCGGGGGAGGAGGTGCGCGACCCGCCGCCTCCGGCCCCGGCGGGCGCGGGGGCGGGGCCGTCGTCGCCCCCGCGGCGCCGCCCGCCGTGCTCGTGCTTCACGTAGTCCACCACCAGCTCGAGTCCGATGAGCGCGCGCAGGTCCTTGCAGGAGGCCTTGCCGCCCCCGCTGCCGCCCCCGGAGCTGGACTCCTCCGAGTCGCCGCCGGTGCTGCCGGTGTCGCCGCCGCCGCCGTCACAGCCCACCCCCGCGCCGGAGGCGGTGCACGCGGAGGCCGACGCCGACGCCGACGTCGAAGACGACAGCGGGGAAGCGGCCTCCCGCATCGGCGACGAGCACGCCGCCGCCTGGCCGCGCACGTCCTGCAACAGCGCGGGTCCTCTGTGAATCACGCTCCCACACTACGACGTACCGGGTGATCAAAAAGTCAGTATAAATTTGAAAACTTAATAAACCACGGAATAATGCAGACAGAGAGGTAAAAATTGACACACATGCTTGGAATGACATGGGGTTTTATTAGAACCACCCCATATTGTTAGACGCGTGAAAGATCTCTTGCGCGATTCGTTTGGTGATGATCGTGTGCTCAGCCGCCACTTTAGTCATGCTTGGCCTCCCACGTCCCCAGACCTCAGTCCGTGCTTTGGGGTTACCTGAAGTCGCAAGTGTATCGTGATCGACCGACATCTCTAGGGATGCTGAAAGTCGACGTCCGTCACCAATGCCTCACCATAACTCCGGACATGCTTTACAGTGCTGTTCACAATTTTATTCCTCGACTACAGCTATTGTTGAGGAATAATGGTGGACATATTGAGTATTTCCTGTACAGAACATCATCTTTGCTTTGTCTTACTTTGTTACGCTAATTATTGCTATTCTGATCAGATGAAGCGCCATCTGTCGGACATTTTTTGAATTTTTGTATTTTTTTGGTTCTAATAAAACCCCATGTCATTCCAAGCATGTGTATCAATTTGTTCGTCTCTATCTACATTATTCCATGATTTATTCAGTTTTCAAATTTATACTGACTTTTTCATCACCCGGTATTTTACTAGAACTACCCAACAACTGCAGACGTTATTTGACACTGTATTGGAGACAAGCGTTTTGTCCGCGGCTTCGCCCGCATGCGCACATGTCACCTACAGGGTGTTTAACAATTCGTGCTGCACATTTCTAGAGGTTGTAGAGAGGACTTACAAGGGAAACTCAACTTCGCGCCCTCTCTCAGATATCGAGGTAAGATAACGCAGGTGACAGTCTGTCAAAAACGGAACACTGATCAAACAAGAAAACAAGAAGAAATTTTACTGAAATATGAAAAAAGATGCAAAAACGAAACAGTGAACGCTAGGTAGAGAACCTGTCTCCCGTAACATCTGAAATAATCGCTAATTGATCGTGCACGCGGAATCCTCCGAGTTGGATAATGTACGTGATACTCGTTAACTACAGCCGTGGCAATACCATCATACTTGTCATAAATAAATACCACATCGGCATATTCCTCTGTCGTAAATTTGAAAGGCATCCCTATTTCATAAATAATCTACAAACTACGTTACTACGTGGTTTCAATTAAGTACACGGAGTGGCCGAGCGGTTCTAGGCGCTAGTGTCTGGAACCGAGCGACCGCTACGGTCGCAGGTTCGAATCCTACCACGGGCATGGATGTGTGTGATGTCCTTAGGTTAGTTAGGTTTTAGTAGTTCTACGTTCTAGGGGCCTGATGACCTCAGATGTTAAGTCCCATAGTGTTCAGAGCCATTTGAACTTAAGTACACTGTTGTTACTATGCTCTTTCACTGAACAATAAAGAAAATTAACTCGTTTCAAGCTTAGGAAACGACTGAAACAACTCACTAACGGTTGCCAACTATGACACAAATGTTTCTACATTTTTAATGGAAATTAAACAAATTTACTTCTACAATAATCTTTGCTCGTCTGGGTGTTCTGAAAAACTACTGCAAATACCCGTCTGGGATGTGTTTCATTAGTTTCACCAGATCAATAACAACGAAACAAATGGAAATCCTCCTTTACTTTAACCTGGTCCACTTTTGCGATGGCTTCATATTAGAGAAGTTGTTAAATTTCAGGTAAAACCTTTTATTAGGCGTGGCTCCGTAAATAAACTTTTGCGGACCTATGTTTAAATGAACTTTTATCTTTAGTTTTACTTGTAGAATAACATTTTAAAATATGTGCATGTCTTCGTGAATCACCCTCTATAAGACAAGTGTCTGGTTAGTACTGCTGTAATGGCAGGTTAGCAAGATTTAAGTGAGTTTGAACGTGGTCTTATAGTCGGCGCACGAGCGATGGCTCGCGGTGTCTCCGAGGTAGGGATGAAGTGGAGATTTTCCCGTAAGACCATTTCACGAGTGTACCGTGAATATCAGGAATCAGGTAAAACATCAAATTTCCGACATAGCTGCGTCTGGAAAAAGATCCTACAAGAACAGGACCAACGACGGCTGAAGAGAATCGTTCAGCGTCACAGAATGCAACCCTTCGGTAAATTTCTGCAGATTTCAATGCTGGGCCACGAGCAAGTGTCAACGTGAGGACCATTCTGCGAAATATCATCGATATTGGCTTCCGAAGCCGAAGGCCAACACTCGTACCCTTGATGACTGCACGACACAAAGCTTTACGCCTCGCCTGGGCGCCACAACACAGACATTGGACTGTTGATGAATGGAAACATGTTGCTTGGTCGGACTACTCTCGTTTCCAGTTCCATTGAGCGGATGGATATGTACCGGTATAGAGACAACCTCATGAATCCATGGACGCTGCAAGTCAGTAGGAGACTGTTCAAGCTGGTGGAAGCCCTTTAATGGTGTGGGGCGTATGTAGTCGGAGTGATATGGGACCCCTAATACTTCTAGATAAATCTCTGACAGGTGACTCGTACGTAAGCATCCTGTCGGATCACCTGCGTCCATTCAAGTCCATTGTATAATCCGACGGAGTTGAGCAATTCCAGTAGGACAATTCGACAACCCATACGCACAAAATAACTACAGAGTGGCTCCAGGAATACTCTTCTGAGTTAAACACTTCCGCTGCCCACCAAACAGTACAGGCATGAAAATTATTAAGCATATCAGGGATGCCTTGCGAAGTGCTGTTCAGAAGAAATCTCCACCTTCTCGTACTTTACGGATTTATGGGCAGACCTGCAGCATTCACGCTGTCAGTTCCCTCCAGCACTACTTCAGACATTAGTCGAGTCCACGCCACGTCGTGCTGCGACACTTCTGCGTCCTCGAGTGGGTCCTTCACGCAGGTGTACCAGTTTCTTTGGCTCTTCAGGGTATATCAGGTACTGTAGCAAGAGTAGAGGAGATTTACCGTTGCGCAGCTAAAATTTTTAATTTCAGAGTCACAAGGAACAGTTTCTTTTGTGTGTATTTAAAGGCGATTGAATATGTATTCAGTTCCTTGTAAGCTCCAAGTTGAATCGCCACCCGCTAAATGTTAGAATTAGCTTATAAAGTTTCCAGTGTTAAAATATAACTTCTGCACCGAAACGTGAAGCAACTGGCAGGAAGTAACATGCCCAGAGACTGAGGAAGTAAGCGACGAATATTATTTACATACACCCCTAAACTCGCTAATTGTCGAAATAGTCATTTCACCCCCTGTAAACATTGCATTCACACGCTGTTGTCATATGATAAGCCGATTATTACGCACTCCCTTCTGTATTCATTCCATTCGATCAGAAAAATAGTTGTTGCTTTATATTGTAACGTGATTGGCAAATATTATATCGTTCTGAACATCGAAAGAGAAATTAGAAATTAAGAAATTGATAAAAAGATGATATAAAATTGTGTATGTCTACAAGCTAGCTGGAATTTGAATAGTACGTCCTTTTGAGTACGAACAGTAATTCCTTTCTATTGTCATATACAGTTAGTGAAGCAATTCTAGTATAATTGTGAAACATTACTTTTTATAGTTTATGTGATAATAATAATGAGCGTATGACATTGGTGGCCGGAAGACCCTTCGCGGGGCGGTTCGGCCGCCGCTCCACAAGCTCTTTAACGCCACTAAGGCGATTTGTGAGTGAATGAGGATAACAGACAAACAAAATACCCACTCATTTCTAGGCAGAGAAAATCCCTGACCCCGCAGGGAATCGAACCCGGGACTCCGGGCGCGGTAAGCGAGAACGCTACCGTAAGACCACGAACCGCGGATGTTTATGTGATTACAAGTTGCCAATGAAATTCAGAATAATATTATTTCGTTATAGATAGCCTAATGGAGGCAGTTTATGGAAGCAGCGCGTGATCTGCAGGGTATGTGATCGCTGGATATCTTCCTATCTATCTATCTACACTACTGGCCTATAAATTGCTACACCAAGAATGCATGACATGTGATTATATTTTCACGCAATTTGGGTGCATAAATCCTGAGAAATCAGTACCCAGACCAACAACCTCTGTTTGTAATAACGGGCGTGATACGCCTGGACATTGAGTCAAATAGAGCTTGGATGGCGTGTACAGGTACAGCTGTCCATGCAGGTTCAACACGATGCCACAATTCATCAAGAGTAGTGACTGGCGTATTGTGACGAGCCAGTTGCTCGGCCACCATTGACCAGACGTTTTCAGTTGGTGAGAGATCTGGAAAACGTGCTGGCAAGGGCAGCAATCGAACATTTTCTGTATCCACAAAGGCCTGTATAGGACCTGCAACATGCGGTCGTGCATTATCCTGCTGAAATGTAGGGCTTCGAGGGTTCGAATGAAGGGTAGATCCAAGGGTCGTAACACATCTGAAATGTAACGTCCACTGTTAAAAGTGCCGTCAATGGTTAACAAGAGAGGAGACCGAGACGTGTATGCAATCGCACCCCATACCATCACGCCGGGTGATACGCCAGTATGGCGATGACGAATACACGCCTCCAATGTGCGTTCACCGCGATGTCGCCAAACACAGATGCGACAGTCATGATGCTGTAAACAGAACCTGGATTCCTCCGAAAAAATATCGTTTTGTCATTCGTGCAACCAGGTTCGTTGTTGAGTCCACCATCGCAGGCACTGCTGTCTGTGATGCAGCGTCAAGGGTAACCGCAGCCATGGTCTCCGAGCTGATAGTCCATGCTGCTGCAAACGTCGTCGAATTATTCGTTCAGATGGTTGTTGTCTTACAAACGTACCCATCTGTTGACTCAGGGATCGAGATGCTGGGATCCAGCACGGCGTTCTGTATTACCCTCCTGAACCCACCGGTTCCATATTCTGCTAACAGTCATTGGATCTCGACCAACGCGAGGAGCGATGTCGCGATACAATAACCGCCATCGCGATAGACTACAATCCGACCATCCTGACACAAGGTATCACAACAACGTTTCACCAGGCAACGCCGGTCAACTGATGTCTGTGTATGAGAAATCGGTTGGAAAGTTTCCTCATGACAGCACGTTGTAGGTGTCACCACCGGCGCCAACCTTGTGTGAATGCTCTGAAAAGCTAATCATTTGCATATCACAGCATCTTCTTCTTGTCAGTTAAAGTTTGCGTCTGTAGCACGTCATCTTCGTGGTTTAGCAATTTTAATGGCGAGTAGTGTATCTATAGATAGCGTGCTTCATAATAACGTAAAGAAAGCCCTACAGAACATATTTAAAAAAGATAATAATGAAAACATATATCAAATCTGCTTTTATATCCATTCCATAGTAGTTATTACTTAATTTACCTTTCACAGAAATGAATAAAGGTATCAATAAGGATGACACAAAGGTTCTGAAACATGTTTGGGCATTTGTGAACAACAATTCATATTGCTGCTGTTAGAGTTTCGAAACCAAACGATGGTTAGCTGTTGCTGATCAGGGATTTAAGGGCACTAAACGAGCAAGATCATCAGTCACTTATTCGCTTCCCAGAAAGGAATCAGTGCATCCCATCTGTCTCCATGTTCAGTAAATTGTATGTATAAGTGTGATAAAATTTTTCCTTAATATTTGCTTAGCGCGTGTCTGGGACGGAACGAGGGTACCAACACGGTATTCAGCTAGTGGGATGTGGGAAACTCCCCAAAAACCCACATCCAGTTTGGCTATGCCTAGTGTGAAACCGCGGCTGACACAGCTCCCACTCCCAGACGCGGTGGGTTTAACGCGCTTGGCTGTTCGGAACGGTACACTGATTAGTGTAAACTATCAGTGTCTCTTAGTATCACTGTGTTTTCGAGGTGGTTGGAGATTATTTTTAAAATGGTTTTATTTAGTTTAATATTTTTCCTTTGAGGAATGTGACCTGCGCTTTTTTCGATAGCCATCCACTGCTAATTGTAAGGTTATTAAACCGTAGCGTTAGCAAAACATTGTGTCCAGGTTATGCTGAAAACAGTTTATTATGACGCGCAAGTAGTGACGACGACTTTCTATTATCTTACTTCAGTAGAATATCGCATAACATTTTCATGGTCGTTTTCTAATAAGCACGGAAGACTTCATTAGCAACCAGTTTCAATATTGCATTTTCTGTTACGTTCAGCACGGAATGAATCGTCCAGTCCCAACGCAATGTCTACAAATAAATCATTTCCTACATTAAAAAAATGCCTGCAAGGAACATTTTTCTATGTGGAGTGTCCTGCATACAGTTTGAGAACGATCTGAAGAAGTGTACCAATGTTGAGAATTGTCTCACACAGCAAGGAAACGACAGATATGGTGAAAAACATGAAAAGATTCTGTAGATGACCTGATCGCAACGATTTTGTTATTTAACGTCAGGAGAGCACAGAATTTAATGTGAACAACAAGCAGACCACTCGCTCAAGTGTGTACTGGTAGAAGCTCATGTACGTGGCAAGATTTACTCCATATACATGGCCACTCACGCCAGGTATAATAGTAGGTTTTGTACAGGAAACATTTTATTATTGACACTCATGACAATTTCTTTTGTTTATTGAGCATGGTATTCAGAGACCTTACAAAATTATCGTTAGAAGAGTGAGCTTAAAATTTATTAGCTTCCATTCTTTCCGTTCAAAAGAGCGCTGATAACAAGGTATAGTATTTATTAAGTAAACAACAATGTAGCTACAATAGTCTTCAGTCAAAATAAATTTTTGATGCAGCTCTTTACAGTATTATGTCCTGTGCAGTTGTTTTCAGAATCTTAGTATGAAGGAATGTGACTATGTCTGAAAAGTAATGATGGCTAATTAGGTGTTTTGCATAGTATTGCATATAGTTCCACAATTTGTTATGGAACGTGATTATTCGAATGGTCTTTTGCGTGTTGAAATATTCGTGACGGAATGAAGCTCGAATTTTGTAAATGCAAATCTCAGAATGTAATGTTTACATTTACAATAAATTTCGTGTTCACTCATGTAACGTACCTCATGGCGTAACCTAGATAATAGCAGTTACTGAACCTGGCGAATACAATGGACATAGAATCGTGCTTGTTGTGCCTTCGAAACCGTGGTACATAGATCAAGCGGAGAGTTCGAACAGAATCAGGCGATAATAGAAAAGATTTTTGAAGTCCTACAAGAGCATTTGTTCGGTTCAGTCTTCTTGCAAAGTCTAGACACCATTTTCTTTCCCGAAAGAACTTGTGATACCCCACACACTTTCAATTAGACGTCTATCTTAATATAGAACATTTGCAGCACTGAATTTCACATGCTTCTTATCATGACTGTTTTCTCATTCAGTGACGTTCACGGGCATCCACACTAACCCACTGCAACTTCCTAATATAAATTTAAGTCAAGATCGCACAGAAGTAACTTCAACAAGAAGTGTGAACAGCGGCGAGGAACAAGCCTAAATGCACTCGCTGATATCGAAAGGATTATTTTCGTAAATGAATGTCAGGCGTTTGGATACCGTAAACACAATTGTCAAAACATGAAGAACTGATGTATACACATGGTGTTTCAAAATGTTACCGAAAGGCTCCGAGATACTGAAGAGACAAATTAGAAGACAATATGAGCAGTACTGTTTGACTGTTTCCAGATAATGTTGTCGTTTAGTGCCTAGTAAAGAAGTCAAAAGATCACAATGAATTACAAAATGATTTAGCCACGATGTCTGTTTAGTGCTGAAAGAGACAATTGACCCTAAGCAATAAAAACTGAGAACTCCTCCACATGAGTACTAAAAGAGCTGCAATTATGAATGAATTAAATTGGAACCATCGTATAGAAAGTGTTTGAGTTGAACACTTAGAAGATGCTACGGATCTAGTAAATAGACCATCTACACTACGTTTGTTCGACCTCTTCTGGGCTATTAGTGCACAATTTGGGATCCTCCCAGACAGGACTGGCGGAGGACATGTTCAAATATTTGTGAATTTCTAACGGACCAAACTTCTGAGGTCATCTGTCCCTAGACTTACACACTACTTAAACTAACTTATGCTAAGAGCAACACACACACACACCCACGCCCGAGGGAGGACTCGAACCTCCGGTGGAAGGGGACGCGGCGGAGGACATCTTTATGGAAGGAGAGCTCGTTTTCTATTACGGCGAAATACGGAGGGACTGTGACGGATACGATACGCGATTTATTGCGATAATCTTTAAAACAATGCCGTTTATCGTTGCGCTAAAATCTTTTCACGAAATTTTAATCACCAGGTGTCTCCTCTGAATGCGAAATTATTTTACTGGCTCCCACTACATAAGCAGAGAAGAGTATCGTCATAATATAAATCAGAGCTCGCACGGATAGATTTAACTGTTTTTCTTACATGCCGTTCAAGAGAGGAACAGTCGAGAAATAATACGAAAAAGGTCTTATGAACTCTCTGACAAGCATTTAGGTGTGACCTGCAGAGTAGTCATGCAGATACAGATGCAGAGTATTAGGGGAGGAACTGAAGATAGGAATCCATATACTGAAATCTCGAAACTAGAGAGTGTCGAAACTGATGGTAACGACTTCTACCGGTACGTCACCCACACAGCACTAATCGCCATCTCAGCTGACAGGCACAGTGAGAAGTTTTAAAGAAATCGGGTGAGTCACTAACTATTGCAACCAAGAATAACTCCGGAAGTATGGTAGGAGCTGAAACGTTTGTGGGACAAAAGTTGTATGGGAGAACGAGGGCCATAATATGACGTTGGTTTTTTGTTGCTAGGTGGGGTCGCTTCTGAGATATGAAGGTAAACTTTGCTTTTATTTTTTTTAATGGGGTGCTATAGTTTAGTACTTATTTTCTGATAGCGGATATCGAGACGAATCCAATCATGTGTAACAGTAAGGTCTTTGAAGGTCACCGAAGGTCACAAAGGTGGCATGAACGTCCATTTATAGAAGGTGTTCCAAGTGATGACCATTGGTGTCACTGCAGCGCTGCAATCTTTTAATCGTGGATTGAGTGGTATTCCTTATCATATCGGCACTTATCAAAGCACATGCTCTGGCAATTCTATGTCGTATATCGTGTAAATAATAAATATTCTCCGAACACGGCTATACATCTAACATGCCATTGATATGTAAATACCATTCGACGGTTTCGCAATAGAACACTAATAACAAGAATATTTTTAACGTGTCTCATTTCAGATTTTACCCCACTTTTGCGAGCCAAAGTCTCCATTGTAGAAACACTTGTGTAACATTCCTCGACAAGGGTACGGCGAGATTTTAAACGTTCATCCGTAACAGCTTGTAGGAGATGTGAGAAGGTAGAAACTTGGATATGGGAAATAACCGAAAACAATAACTGCATAAAGACGACGTAACGCAAACTTGTACTCGGGAGGCAACAGATAATAGATTATAACGACAGACGGCAGAAAAATTAACAAAAGCGAGGCCTTCGTTAAATTTTGTGTAGTTTAAGAAGAGAACCAGAAACACAAATCGTTGATGCTGAAAACAACGAAATTCCGGATGTGCAGGCCGATGGGGTGTATAAAGTTACCGGGCAGAAAATGAAAGGAAAGTCACCTAGAGATTATGGTGCTTCAACAGAAATATTTAAAACTGTGAAAAGGGGGAATAACTAATACAACAAGAACTTGGGAAGCTGTCTACAGAACATCCGTGCTGGGCGGAAAAATTTGGAAAAATGCTGTAATTTCTCTTTTCACACGAAAGGAGACAGATAAACGAAAAACTACAGAACCATCAATCTTCTCTCTGCAACTTACAAGACATTCACCAAAATTATTAGCAATCGCATATCATTGGATGTAAGTGAGACAGGGGAACAAGCTGGATTTAGAAGTGTATATAGCACAGTGGACACACTGGTGATCGGAATTTGACAATGGAGCAATGACTATCAATTAGCACTTTGTCGGGGATTCGTACATATTGAAAAAAAGTACATTTCACTCTGTTTCAAAAAATTTGTGCTAAAAGTCCTAAAGTCCTAGAGAGAGAGAGAAGGTATTGATTCGACGTATGTGGAGAGCGAAGAATTTAGAATTTAAAGACTAACTAGTCAGTGGCGCTCCACGTTAAAAAACAACCTATTCTCGAGGTCGTGGTGAATGTTTTCAGATCCTTGAACTGGAAAATGAATATGGTGTATGCGTTAATGGATTGTATCTGATCTACCTTTGTTTCACTGACGGCATTGAAGCAATG
This sequence comes from Schistocerca gregaria, assembly GCF_023897955.1. NCBI lineage: Eukaryota > Metazoa > Arthropoda > Insecta > Orthoptera > Acrididae > Schistocerca > Schistocerca gregaria. The sequence goes on along the minus strand of NC_064926.1, from coordinate 139,594,161 downwards.
CCTCTACTGCCCCTCAACTACAACAAGGCTTGGAGGAATTTAGGTGCTAAAGGTTGTAAGTAGTCTTGAAAGGCCATTAAAAACAGTTTGAAATAATATGAAGCTGACATACTGGTAAGGAAACTGGTTGAATTTATAGATTCAGCCTGGAACGAGCTGACGACTTTACATTTTTGAGGCTGTTAAAGACATCGATTTCCTGCTCATGTCGTATCCCGGTAATCTGTCTTGTTTTCGAAGTAAGACTGAGTACTGCTAGTACATTTCCTGAGTCCCTGAATGATACACTGTGTTACTGCTGGAAAAACTTCCATCTCTTCAAATTCTTTAATGTCGTACTGTATGTACTTCCATATATGGAACACTGAAAAAAATTGTAGAATAAAATCAGGAAAGGAATCCAGCTGAACTTTTACATAAGCATGGCAGTAAAATCGCTTACTTACTGAAGTGAAGCATGTGTGACAACAAGACACTAAGAAAATATAATGCAAATTCAATAAATGAGGTTGAGGTTTCTGCCAAAAGTGGAAATAAGTACAAGAGAAAATCGTAAAATAAATTGTGATCAAAGGGAGGATTTATGAATATATAAAAGATATATGAATATATAACAGATATATGAATATATAAAAGATATATAAAAGAAAACATAAGAAAATGGAAGGAACATGTAGACTTTATGGGTGGCGAAAGATTTCTGGTGAAGGTGTCCATTTAGACGAGGACCATTGAATAATTGAGGACGCAAATATATGTAGAGATGAAACACTTAGTAAGAGCAGTTTGTACTTTTATGAAATTGGGTTGGGATTACTGGGATGAGCGGTGAACAGTTGACGAACAAAACTGATTTCCCTTATAACCTCAATACTGCATTTAACCTTGTTGTGTCCACCTGATGTTTCCACATTTGATTTAAGAAGGTGAAAAACCTGCTTAAATCTTTTGTCGAAATATTTTGCAGTACGGTGAAAGTATTACGAACTGCTAAATTTTTAAAAGTTGGTAAACCAGTTCAAAATCTGTCGAATCTCAATGACTGATGAGCAACTTCCTAGCCGGTCGGCTATAGTGTCAACTCAATTTCAAATCCGCACTGGCGACATTATTCGTGGATACCGACGTATTATAGTTCAACATATAGAAACGTACAGCCAGCAGTGAGAGAAAAACGTCCCGGATCTCAAAGAAAAAAGCGTGATATTGCTACACGACAGTTTCGCTCTCCATTGCCCAGCTGGCCAAAGAAACCATTCAAAAATGGGTTGGAAGATACGAAGATACCGCCTTATCTTCCCTTCAGTCCAGACTAGGCTCATTTGAATTTTCATTTGTGTGGTCCACTTAAGGCGGCATTCAGCAAAATAAAGTTCGGCAACAGAGAGAAAGTCTTAAAAGTTGTGGAAAATGGCTCGAACAATAAGAGATGACGTCTCTGCATCAGGTATAAAAAAAAAGTAGTTCATCGATAGCTCAAGTGCATTAATGTTGGTGGGGACTGTTTTGAGAACTACACTGGAGCCAAAGAAACTGGTACCCCTGCCTAATGTCGTGTAGGCTCCCCGCGATCACGCAGAATTGCTGCAACACGACGTGGTATGGACTTGTATAATGTCTGAAGAAGTGCTGGAAATCAGTACGAGCACGAGGCGGTGGAGATCTCTTCTGAACAGCAAGTTGCATGGCATGCCAGATGTGCTCAACAATGCTCTGTCTGGGAATTTGGTGACCAGCGGAAGTGTTTAAACTCAGAAGAGTGTTCCTGGAGCCACTCTGCAGCAAGACTCGACGTGTGGGGCGTCGAATTGTCCGTCTGGAATTGCTCAAGTACGTAGTAATGTACAATGGATGAATGGATGCACGTGGTCAGACAGGATGCTTACGTACGTGTCACCCGTCAGTGTCGTATATAGTATCAGGGGTCCCATATCGCACCAACTGCACACACCTCACACCATTACAGAGGCCTCCACCAGCTTCAACAGTCTTGCAGGATCCACGGATTCATGAGGTTGTCTCCATACCCGTAAACGTCCATCCGCTCGATACAATTTGAAACGAGACTCTTCCGACCAGGCAACATGTTTCCAGTCATCAACAATCCAATGCCGGTGTTGACGGGTCCAGGCGAGGTGTAAAACTTCCTGTCGTGCAGTCATCAAAGGTACACGATTGGGCCTTCGACTCCGAAAGCTAGTATCAATGCTTCGCACGCTGACACTTGCTGATGGCCCAGCATTGAAATCTGAAGCAATGTGCGGAAGAGTTGCATTTCGTGACGTTGAACGATTCTCCTCAGTCGTCGCTGGTCCCGTTCTTGCAGGATCTTTTTCCAGCCACAGTGATATCAGAATTTTGATGATTTACCAGATTCCAGATACTCGCGGTAGACTCGTGAAATGGTCGTACGGGAAAATCCCCACTTCATCGCTACCTCGGAGATGCTGTGTTCCATCGCACCACGTTCAGATTCACTTAAATCTTGTAGCAGCAGCGACCGATCTAATAACTGTGCCAGGCACTTGTTGTCTTATATAGGCGCCGTATTATGTCTGTTTATGTATATCTGTATCTGGAAACCTATGCCTATACCAGTTTCTTTGGCGCTTCAGTGTAGTCAAAGTCTCATTTTATTTTCTACACCAGTGTGTCTCTGTAATTATATGTCCCTGTTAAATACACTGGAAGAAGAACGTAAGGCCGTAGGTGAGATGGAGTACCGCAGCAGCTAACTAATGCATGTAATGAAGAAGAAGATTTATGTAGCCCCTAAGGCTCTCTTAGTAAAATCTAGGGTATTGTATAGTATTGTGTGTTAACAGGCAACCTAGAAACGACGGAGAGGCTCCGTCCCCGCTGCAGCCGCTGTGGTCCACAACCCCACGACGACTACCGCGGTCCACTTCACCGCTTCGCCGCCCCACACCGTACCCAGGGTTATTGTGCGGTTCGGCCCCCAGTGGACCCCGCAGGGAACGCCTCACACCAGACGAGTGTAACCCCTATGTTTGCGTGGTAAAGTAATGGTGGTGTACGCGTACGTGGAGAACTTGTTTTCGCAGCAATCGCCGACATAGGGTAACTGAGGCGGAATAAGGGGAACCAGCCCGCATTCGGCGAGGAAGATGGAAAACCGCCTAAAAACCATCCACAGACTGAACGGTTAACCGGACCTCGACACTAATCCGCCCGGCGGATTCGTGCCGGGGACCAGGCGCTCCCTCCCGCCAGGAAAGCCGTGGGTTGGACCGCACGGCCAACTGGGCGGGCATACTCGAGGGTAGTCGCTGTATAGAAGACAACTAGGGCATTTGGCCAAATATGGGGTAAGAAAAGCGATGATTCGGCTGCAAATCCGGAAATATATAAACCATTTGTGGAGCCAGTCGCATACCTGTGACGATGCTTCACACGTTGTCAGTTTGGTTATTGGTCGACAGGGTAGTGTAGTGTCAAAAGCCTTTCGCAAACCTGGGAAGACGAAATCCGCCTATTCAGCCACATCTCCCGGAAGATATCGTGCGTAAATACAGCAGGCAGTGGTTTGTGACCTAGTTTGGTGCGTTATTGCAGCAAGTGAGAGCGGGGCGGCACACACCTTGTAGATGCGCGCCAGGTTGTGCAGCAGGTAGTGGGGCCCTCGCCGCGAGTGCCTGGCGGGGCAGGGCGGCGACGCCCTCTGCAGCTGGGCCTGCGGCTGCGGCTGCGGCACGCTGAAGGCCGAGCAGTGCTTTGTGTGCTTGACCAGCCCCACGGAGGCGGGCCGCTGCTGCGCCGCCCCCAGCGCGCCGGCGCCCGGCACCGCCCCCGCCGCCGCCCCCGCGCCCGCCCCCGCCGCGGCCGACGCCACGCCCGCCGCCTTGTCGTCGCCGCCGCCGCACAGCGCTTCCTCCTTGGCGCCGGCAGAGCCCTGGCCGCCTGCCTGCGCACCACCACCACCACCACCGTCAGCGCCCGCTCACCTCACGCCGTCTCGCAGCTGAACATACAACCGGCACCAACACAGCGTTCTCTCTTACAGCTGTAAAACTACCGTAGACCATCGTAAGTAAACGTACACTACGGTACATTTCCTAGCAGCTCGGTCAGTGAAGAGCGTTACTGGTACGTAAGGTGTGTTGCATACCTACTAGGCGTTACGTTATTTACATCGCTCTTTTCGTATGGGTAATCAGTGTCTTAACGAAATCCCTGTAAATATCGGAATCAGTGAACCTCCCAGAAAGTAAGAAAATGTCAAGGGTCAACGTACAGAACATTTTTATTCTACGTGCTTATCCTCCTGTCTCTCATTTAAAAGTTATTTATGGCAAAATTGAAATTGTCAAAATTTCATTCATATTCTTTTAGGAAAACTGTTAATTTGTAATGTGAAAAGGAGGGACGTTGTAGTAAACATAAAAAACGGTATAGATTTTAACATGTGGCGCTATATGACGCAATTTCCTCGAGAAAAAGATAAAATAAAAAAATGCAAAATAGAAACATAGAATTTAGACTTTCTCGGCCGAGCTTGATGATGAAGTCTTCTTGGGTTATAAGCCAAGTCAAGGCATCTTTCTGCTACAACGTTTCAACAAGTTTCCTACTTGTCATCTTCAGGCGAAGAGGACATCTTCGACTGAAGGCGACATGTAGGAAACTTGTTGAAACGTGGTCGCACAACGATGCCTTGACTCGGCTGATAACCCAAGCAGACTTCATTGTCATAGAAACATATCAAACACCACTACAATTCTTCTTCGAGTTTATATAAAACATGTTACTGTTAGTCATAAACAAATTTTGCACTATCAGTAATGAGAAACAGGAAACACTTACCTTTGCTCAAAATGGAGAGTGTTCTATTGAGTACAAAATATAGATTTATTTATGTTTGCGCATGTAAACTGCGCTCGCATCACGAGTAATTGATTTGATTACACAAAAGTGCAGAAATTACGCGAGTGACAAATTTTTATTATTTATAAAATGCAATTTATGTTTTATAATGATATAAAATGCACAATGAACTATTACTGAACGATGTGCGAATCTAATTATGTGCAAAACAAACAAACAAAGAAATATCTTCGGCTCCCAGTTTCTCTTTCATACATTCATATTTGTTTCTTTCCCTGCCAAAGCTTCAAATACTAATGGTTATGCTACCATTTACTATGTCATTCATGTTCTGTACTAAATTCTCTCTCTCTCTCTCTCTCTCTCTCTCTCTCTCTCTCTCTGTCTCTCTGTCTCTCTCTCCCTCTCTCATTCTCTCTCGCTCTCTCTTTGTTTCTCTCTTTCGCTCAAACATGATCGACTCCCATTCATTCCCTATTACGATCTCGTCTGTTAATTCACTGAAAAGGACCACAACTCTATAATGGGTCAAATTTCCACTCCTACTTTGTGCAGAAAAAAACAGTCTCTGTATCCTGTGGTATTAAACTGTGATCGAGACACAGAGCTGGTTTTTAATTTAATGGACCTTATGGTGATTACATAGACTTGGTTATAAATGCATTTTAAATATCCACAGGGTTCTACGTCTTCTGGTTCCACATCAATTATAAAGATTTCATACTTGACACACATGTCAACCAAAAACACGTTGTGTAAAGAATCTTACATTTCAAGTATAATGAATAAAAAATTTCTTATGTATACATTTACCTCTATGTCCTCTGGACCTGATACAACTGATGATGGGATATATGCCTGAATATCGGTCTAGCAATTTAATACTTTTCAGTTGGAGACCACGGTATGTATCAAAATGTCTTTATTCAGGGACAGAGGTCTTCGAGAAGCTGGTTTTTGTCCTGTGAGCTTAACTAAACTAACTTTCTTTCTTCAGCTGTTAAAAGACATTTCCCCGCCATACAGGCTGTGCTGTTTACTTGATCTGGCATTTTTAATATTAACGTTATGGCTAGGCTATCCTTCTTTCGTTGCAGTCGTCAGTTAACATAAGGGAAATAAGCGGTGTACGTCGTCTGCGAATCATGCAACCTATGCTCTGTTTGTGTATCGACCTGAGACCGAGCGATATGTATATCATCGCCACCCACCCCTGACTCTTTAAGAAATTGGACTCCTATTCATAAGTGAACGTCTTACTTTACAAATGAGTTAATATTTAGAATGTAGAGGTACTGTCTGCAAAATGTGTTGCGAATACAGACGGTAGTGAAAAAGTAAAGAATTAAAACGCCTTACCTGCTGCATGAACAATGAAAATGTAGTAAGAGATAAACTTTTCTGTTATGGTGCTGTAGGGTCTGCCGGCCGCGGTGGTCTAGCGGTTCTAGGCGCTCAGTCCGGAACCGCGCGACTGCTACGGTCGCAGGTTCGAATCCTGCGTCGGGCATGGATGTGTGTGATGTCCTTAGGTTAGTTAGGTTTAACTAGTTCTAAGTTCTAGGGGACTAATGACCTCAGAAGTTGAGTCCCATTGTGCTCAGAGCCATTTGAACCATTTTTTTCTGTAGGGTCTATCGGCGAGAGAAAGTCTCGAAAAGGTTTGAAATTCTGTGGTGTGTTGGAATTAGCTACTTGATGTCATTCTAATGTATTGGATGAATATAGCTAGGATAATGCGCTGCCTCAAGACATATACACAGTTTTTAATTTAATACTTCACTTATTATGTTAAACATTCAACGTAAGATAATAGCTCTTACTGAGTAGATTATTGCAGCATATTACATTTTTAAACTCGCTTAATTTTACGTGAATTACTAAAACTCAGTTTCCTTGCCCCTGGAAAACATTAGAGAGACAACCTGTTACTGGGACTGTGTGACCGTTTTATCCGTTTAGTGATACAGAGAATGAAGTACTCTCGAAAAAAGATGGACAAATAATCTCTAGATTTTGATAAGAGTTCAAACTCTTGGGAATACTGGCAACTTGCTTTGAGCATACAGAAATGTAAAATTGTGCACTTAAAAAAACTATGTGAGGCTCTATACCACACTGAGGTAAAAACGTCACGGGATACCTTCTAATACCGTGTCTGATCTCCTTTTGCTAGGCGTAGAGCAGCAACTCAAGATGGTATAGCCTCGACAAGTCACTGAAAGTCCCCTGCAGAAATACTGAGCCACGCTACGTGTATAGCTGTACATAACAGCGCAAGTATTACCGGTGCAGGATGTTGTGTACTAACTGACCTCTCGAGAATGTTCCACAAATATTGCATGGGATTCAAGTTGGGCGGTCTGGGTGGCCGAATAATTTGTTCGAACTGTCCAGAAACTTCTTTAAACCAATCGCGTACAATAGCGGCCCGGTCTTAGGTTTGAAACATGGCGTCCGTGAATGGCTGCAAATGGTCTCCAAAGTAGCCGAAAATTCAGAGGAAACAGTCCATTCCACGTATAAACAACCCTCGCCATTATGGAGCCACCACCATCTTGCAAAGCGTTTTCTTGACAACTAAAATCGGGTCAAGACGACGTGATGGGGTATGGAACCCTGCTGATAAGGGTTTCAGTTTGTCACTGTCTATTCCCCGCTCCCTCCCCCCCCCCCCCCCCCCCAGCCACGACTAATATACTTGCGTTCTCCCGTTCTGTTCTTGCTAATAATATCTACAATATTAATAATAATAATTGTTTTAATGTTTTAATATTATCATAGTAATTTGTTTACATTACTACTCACTACATCACTTTCGTATAAAATCCAAGAAATTTCGTTCATCCGAAGATTTGAGAACGTGAAGCGTCAAATAATTAATGAAAGAACTATAATAATAACAAAGTCTCACAACTTTAACAACATCTGAATTTGCAGAGCACAAAGTCGAAGAGTGCATTCACCGTTATCACTATTTCGCTTAGCAGTAAGAACGTGAACACAGGTCTGAACATTATGGCTTGTGTGCGTGTAAACGAGAGTGAGATTGTTTCCTTTAAACGTGACCACCTTATCACCTGTGTTCAGGTGTTGTTCGTTCTACTGAGGACTTACGAACCACGTCGGATTTGTTGTTGATATAAGATACGGCCAGCCTCAGACTCTGTCGGCTTGGCGTGGCTAGCTTGTCAATAGCAGAGATGTATAAATTATCCTTCAGCCTGCATGCCCCCATCACCGGCGCAGCCATTAAAGCTGCTCAAATTGCCACAACGCAGACACCAGAGTACATGTGTACTGAAGCACAGGCAGGCCTGCTTGGGTTTCCGCAACCTTCTCGGGACCCGTCCAGCCTGCTGCACCTGACAGCAGGTTGCCCTATCAGTTCACGTTATTAGCCAGATATATGTTCTCTTAGGTAGTTTCACTGCAGATCATTCATCATAACGGTTGGAGCAGCAAAATGAACGAACCAAACTCAAAGGATATTGAAGAGAATTTAAAATATGCAGGATGATTTTTTCCACCGTGTATATAGGGACTGATCGACGAGAGAATAGCGAACAATAGTCTAATGAACTTATCTCCGGAAATAAATTGTTTCCATGGTAGTGAGCATCTATTCAATCATACAGTGTTACAGAGACTGTGGTCTAATACGCGCTGTACCATGCAGCCATAGTTACAGTATGTGATGAAAATGGTTTCCATGCACCTCAATGCAAGGGTGTACGCGCCGTAGTCTCACAGGTTAAAATTGGCCAGGCTGCATCCAGACAGTGACAAAGGCAGCATAAATACGCTGCTCCAGTGTCTCCATATATGGAAGGGACTCGGCATACATGATACTCTTGCGATGACCCCAAAACCAGAAATTGCACGGTTTTGAGATCCAGTGAATGAGCAGGCTATGCAGCTGGACCCCCTCGTCCGATCCATCTACCAGGGAAGAGACGATTGGAATGCGTCCTGACGTTAACGACGAAGCGGGCTGGAGCATCATCATGTAGCAGCCACAAAACCCTTCGAATCGTCAATGGCACTCTGCAGGGGATGTAAAGTCTCCCGCAAGAAACGCCGATAGTTCCGGGCTGTTAGGCGACGTGGAAAGAAGACTGGTGCCAAAATACGGCCGTCAATTATCGACCCACATATTCTAGCTGCACCGACGCTCATGATTCGCTGTCACTGTACCATGGGGGTTCTGCGTACTACTCCTCAGATGACTGCTATGAAAGACAAAGATACCACTTCGCGTAAAGGTGGCCTCATATGTGAATAGGATGGTTGACACAAATCCCGGAATCGTGTTTGCCTGGTGAAGAAGCCATTGACAAAATTGCTTCCGATGTGGAAAGTATGTCGTTAGTAGGCCCTGCACACGCTGTAAGGATGATAATGTTCCACACGGTCGTCTGGCTTATCCTGTACTGACGGGCCAACGGCGTGGTACTGACACCGCGATCGCCTTCCACAGTGTTAATCACATTTTCCTCCAAATTGGTCTCCAAAGATTTCGGGTACGTCGTTCATGATTTCCTGCTTCCTCATACGACACTGTCCGAGACACACGGCGGCGAATTGTTGCAAACATTGAATGCCGTGGTTGTTGTCGGCAGGGATACGTCTCAAACATTGATGCACGCCGCCCGTTGCCATTTGCCATTTGCCTTTCCGTACGTGAAGCTCTCGATTCGAATACGGAACCTTTGTGTACAGCGCTGTACCACATTCACTAAAAACTGAGTCAGCGAGAGAAGTGAATCGGACATAATATTACCAATTACTATGGCAAGAGAGGGCGCTAAGTGCATGAGGAACGGTACCACCCTCTAGGAGGAAACCATGCAAACTGTTGCATACTGTAACTGTGAGTGCATGGTGCAGCGCTTATTAGTCTCTGTAACAATGTATGATTGAATAAATGATCTCTAGCATGGAAGCTATGTATTTTTGGACATAAGTTCATTAGGCCTTTTTTATTCGTATCCTCTCACCGGTAGATCCCTAGAATTTGTACACTGTGTAAAAAAATCACTCTGTATACCAATCACATAACACAACAAGAGAAAAGATTTCGTGTGTTTATGAGGCAGCTCAAGTAAAGTCTCACAACGCAAACTGCATGAAAAGTTACTAAGCATTCACTCGGGAACCTCGATTATTTAGGACATGTTTCTGAATTGGACAAGCATTTTCATCATTCCATAAATATTTTGAAAGAGGACAAGGACTTTGTGGTTGAAATGGCTCTGAGCACTATGGGACTTAACATCTGTGGTCATCAGTCCCCTAGAACTTAGAACTACTTTAACCTAACTAACCTAAGGACATCACACACATCCATGCCCGAGGCAGGATTCGAACCTGCGACCGTAGCAGTCGCGCGGCTCCGGACTGAAGCGCCTAGAACCGCTAGACCACCGCGGCCGGCAAGGACTTACTGGCTGACAAGTGTGTGCAATTGAATACTAAGGACTTCAGGTCATTTATCAGTAAACCGGCTTTCCAAATTTAGCGCAAATATTGATGGAAATAGGAAAAAAATGGCTCAGTGTACATTAAAAACCGCGTTCTAGTGATATGAAAGGTAGTAGGGAAAAAGCTTAGTGTGAAAGAAAAATTTATTCTTTCAGAAATGTAGTTCCACATTAACTTAGTGTTTTTCTAAATGCATTTTCGGAATTTAGTATGAATTATTTTGAATTCAATGAATCCGCAATCGCATTTTGGAAAAAGTAATTAGAATTTGTATAACGGGGGTCGTGTCTGGCTGGAACACACTACGATTACATAAACTAGACTTCCAAAACGTTACTTTAGTTGGCGTTGCAGTATAGTAGATATCTTCAGGTTCTAGATGCAAAAAGGTTCTCTTACTACAGGAACATGTATGAGAGGTGACATAATGGTTCGAAGTGAGAATAGCCGGCACTAGTCGAAAGAGGGTGAAGTTGCAGAGAAAGCCATGCATATCGCAATAAGTAAGCCTGAAATACGCAGAAAATGAAAAAAGAACAAGTGAAATCCCATGGCCTAGAATGACGAAAAAGAAGTATATATTTCATTGAGCCTCGTCTTGTGATACACGTTTATTTTCACCAATTTCTAAACCCCGTTAAAAACGTTACAGTGAAATTGCACAGAATAAACTTATACGTAGCGTCGCACAGCGGGAAGACAGCGGGCAAGTACGACTCCTTTATATTAGCAGCTATGTTCAAAGTTTCACGATTCCTTTAGTCTGCTTCGGTTCGGCGCAGCTTGGCTTCGATGGAAGTAAAGCGGGCCGCCCGTTCTGCTGATGACGAGCGGCAGCCAGCGTGCTGGCTGGCTAACTGGCAAGCACGGGCAGGTTAAAAGACGAAAGTGTACACTTCTTGTTAATGGTCAGGTCGTAAGACCGTCCAGGTGATCAGGCTCGCAAGTAAGTGACTGGAAAGTATAGTGTGATAAATTCGTGTTGTTATTTAAAGAATTCCTTGCCATTTTTGAGATATTTCGTGTTAATGCTTCTTTAAAGTTGCCTGCGAAATTTAAAAGTTTGTGCATGTAAAAATTTAACCTCTTCTACTGAAATGTGGTTGGGGAAGAGTCATTGTTGGCCAGGTCCATAGATAGTTTATGCCCCTGGCTCACCAGGCGCACCGACGATTCTGAAGAAAGAGTTTTGAGGATGTCTGCTGGTGTGGAGATGACCGTCAGAGGCTAAAGAATTCCGTTATTTCCTTATTAGTTATTTATTTTTTTGCAGCGAATTGTATGTGTATGTAGAAGTGATACCAATACGCAACTGCGAATCACCACGAGCACTTGGAAGAAGCCTTCGCGCTTTACGAGGCAGAATAAAAAAAAAGACAAAAGTGAACCATACCTTTCTGTCCCATATGTGTCCGGAGACGCGCAGGTCGATGAAGAAGTGCAGAGGATCGATTCCGTATGGCGGCGGCGGAGCGTGGTGATGCTGCGGTGGCGCCAGCGGGTACAACGGCGGGTACCTGAACCAACAACACACCAACTCGATCAGGCAATCGTGCGGTACGTAGCTCTGCCAGTAGAGATACTCATTTTGCAGCGAACGGGTGTAACACGCAAAGTATACTATACGACTACAGTTATAGTAACACTAAACCACTGCTTACTCATTGGGTAATGTACTAAAAAAGTAATTCAAAAATTTGTTTATCTAGTAACTCTTTTACCCTGTTAACTCTTACATATAACGGCATGTTATGAGAGGTCTTACGTCTGATATACAGGGCGTTACACTATTATATGTAGCATCTAAACGGGTGAGTAGAGGACAATGAAACGAGCAAATAATCCTAGTAAACATAGGTACAGAAACCAACGGTTTCTCCGATACTACTTATTACGAATGAGTACGTGAACACCTTGTAACAGACTCCTTGAGGATCCGAACTGAAGATATGCTCTACAGGACAAACCACTACAATATGCCCAACCGCATGCGAAAGAGAGGCCTCAGCAAGTGTCCTCATTAATTCCCGCAGGAGCTTAAAAATCCCAGGCGTGTTCGGAGTGCATTGACAACCGACAAGTATAAAGCACACATCTGACGGATCTACTTCAAAAAGCACATCACTTACCTACGGCAAAGACCAACCGTAAATCCAAACAAAAAATCTCCAGTTACACTGAGTTAACAATATTAAGGGAAGACGCTACAACTAAAAGGAAACAATATCAAAAACCAAAACCGGACAAGAGAGGGAAGCAAGACTGTAACTATATCGTGATGCAACGCAAAAATATAAAAATGAACTACACAAGATCAGACGGAATCACTGGGACAATTTTGTCAAAACTGAGCTACTAAATAATATCTATGGGGGAGGGGGGAGAGATCATTCAACAGCACAGTCGACTACTAAGCGCACGGAAGGCACTGTGAAAAGGGTCTGGCGATGTTCAGCAGAGTACTTGCTGAACAAGCCTTTCTCTGATGACGAAAAGACTAATGACCAGTAACATCATACAGATTACGAAGGTAAATGGATCAGTCTAACACAAATGGCCCCATTACTGTTCCATTTTCCCAAGCAGAGTTAGCATTAACAATTAAACAATTAAAAATAAGACTCCCGGTCCAAATGTCATACATTTAGAAACATTCAAAAATACAGTTGCACACATCATCCCTTTTGGTTCAAATGGCTCTGAGCAGTATGGGACAACATCTATGGTCAACAGTCCTCTAGGACTTAGAACTACTTAAACCTAACTAACCTAAGGACATCACACAACACCCAGTCATCACGAGGCAGAGAAAATCCCTGACTCCGCCGGGAATCGAACCCGGGAACCCGGATGTGGGAAGCGAGAACGCTACCGCACGACCACGAGCTGCGGACATCATCCCTTTTCTAACACAATTGCTGAATGAAGCAATGCTGCAAAGCAGGGTCCCTGCCTAGTGGAAAACCGCAAACGTAGTAATCACTAAAAAAAATAGGAGGATCTGGAACCAACACACCCAAACACTTTCAGGCCCATCTGCCCCTTGAACACTTTGGCTGAAGTGCCAGGCTCCTGTGCGATCGACTAGTCACATAGGAGACTCTTCGGCCTTAGCTCGCATCAGTACGGCTTAAGACCCAAAAGCCCAATAGATGGTGCAGTTAACCGCACGCTGAAAATAATACAAGACGCACTAGAAAAATAAACAGTGGTAATAGTAATAGACAGCCAGCGCCTTCGCCGAGCTCCAGTGGGCAGCGTTGTTCGGAAGGCTTATACAATACCTTACTCAAATACTGCAAAGAAAGGGTGGCTCAGTGGCAAGCAGGGACACAAAATATTATAAAAAAACCTCAAGAATGCCCACACGGTTCAATCCTCGGTGCAATTTTCTCGAATAGTAATACAGGCCGTATCATCTATCTACATCTAGATCTACATCTACACTCCGCAAGCCACCTGACGGTGTGTGGCGGAGGGTACTTTGTGTACCTCTATCTGTTCTCCTTTCTGTTCCAGTCTCGTATTGTTCGTGGAAAGAAAGATTGTCGGTATGCCTCTGTGTGGGCTCTAATCTCTCTGATTTCATCTTCATGGTCCCTTCGAGAGATATATGTAGGAGGGATCAATATACTGCTTGATTCCTCGGTGAAGGTATTTTCTTGAAACTTCAACAAAATCCCGTACCAAGCTACTGACCGTCTCTCTTGTAGAGTCTTACACTGGAGTTTACCTATCATCTCCGTAACGCTTTCGCGATTACTAAATGATCCTGTAACGAAGCGCGCTGCTCTCCGTTGGATCTTCTCTATCTCCTCTATCAACCTTATCTGGTATGGATCCCACACTGGTGAGCAGTGTTTAAGCAGGACGAACAAGTGTACTGTAACCTACTTCCTTTGTTTTATGATTGCATGTCCTTAGGATTCTTCCAATGAATCTCAGTCTGGTATCTGCTTTACCGACGATTAATTTTATATGGTCATTCCATTTTAAATCACTCCTAATGCCTACTCCCAGATAATTTATGGAATTAACTGCTTCCAGTTGCTGACCTGCTATATTGTAGATAAATGATAAAGTATCTTTCTTTTTATGTATTCGCAGCACATTACACATGCCTACATTGAGATTCAATTGCCATTCCCTGCACCATGCGTCAATTCGTTGTAGATCCTCCTGCATTTCAGTACAATTTTCCACTGTTACAACCTCACGATATACTACAGCAGCATCCGCAAAAAGCCTCAGTGAACTTCCCATGTTATCCACAAGGTCGTTTATATATATTGTGAATAGCAACGGTCCTACGACACTCCCCTGCGGCACACCTGAAATTACTCTTACTTCGGAAGACTTCTCTCCATTGAGAATGACATGCTGCGTTCTGTTATCACACAATCTATGTGGTGTTTCAGTACCTGTCCTAGATATTGACCAGATCTAATATGATTTTTATCTTACAATTCAACCACCTTCGCAAGTATCCTATCTTCCAATCACTTTTGAAGAACTACATAGTATCCGCTAGTTGGTGCTTTACTCTTAGCAATGTAATCAATGAAAAGAATTCCTTCTACAAATAGCGTTCATTTGATCGGACACCTTTCCAAGGCACATAATGGAATCGTACAATATTTAAAGAGAGCTCACGTCTTCTTCTTCTCCTGCTTTGAGGTAAATACCAGAATCTAACTTCTGTCGGCGTCGTTAGACCACTTCCTTTATTTGCTCACTACAACTTACCCAATTTTAACATTACGCGAGAGTTTCAACATGTCGTCCCTCAGTACTGCACCTTCGGTAACGAGGTTAAAATAAAATTTAAAACAGGACCAAAGGGCAAAAGGACAGTAAAAACAATATTGTCGCCAAGAGTAAAATTACTGCTGCTTCAAAAAGAAAGGATTTTTATTCAGTTTGAATCTTTGTACATCAACGACTTTGTTGCAGTACAAAAATGTTTTAACTGTTGGGGCTTCGGTCAGCCATGGAAGCGTTGCGACAAAGATCAAGTATGTGGAAGATGTGCAAAACCGGGACACAAAAAGTCAGACTGCAGGCAGGAGGCTCCTGTAGGCTGTATACCATGCAAACACAGAAACAGAACATGCGATAAGGCAGGGAGGCCGGACTGTCCTATATATAAACAGCTCTACGAAAGACAAATAGAGCGCACAGAATACGATTCCTGTACAACGTTCATTAATAAGGAGTGCTACCATAATGGTCAACCCCCCCCCCCCCCCAACGCGCAGGAACAGACGTAACTAATAACACAAACAGGCAAAGGTACAAATTGCCGCCGACTAGGATGAGAGGCTGGCGTAGAGCCTTTGCCTGGCGGCAACACATGGGGATATTACAACCACCAAATGCAGATACCGACACTAATATAATGCCTCAGTTCCGGGAGACAATACAGTGTAGGCCTTCAGCATTACCGACTATATAGACGAAATGTGCATGCAGGGTGCAATTAAATACGAGGTTGTCAGGCACCTGAAACATCACATGTTTTATTGGGCCATCTTCCAAGCTGGTCTCCTTTTACGAGTAGACAAACTGGAACACGAAATACCGCGAGATAGTACAGAGAAATATAGCTACGTCCTTGAACATCCTCAGAATGAAGATGTCACTGAGTTAACAAGAAATCCAACACCAAGGGCAAACAAGACTTTTGCACACTACCCGCGCAACAAGTAGAATATGATACAACCAAATGTAGACCCTATATTACATCAGTTCGTTTTGTCTACGGGGCTAGCGCACACAGACACTACGAAAAAAAAAACAGTAAGGTAGTTGAACAGAAAGGCACCTCCTGCAACGGGACAGCACCAGACACAACCACTCCATAAACGGACATACAACAGTCGCATTTCACGAACAAGTCCCCGGTAAAAATAAAAAAACAACAAGTCACTAACAGGGGAAATGCTCAGCGAAAACAAATCACACTCCATACTACCAGAAACCATAAAGCAGGAAAGACATGCTGCACTAAAAAATTACTCGAAATCGGAGCAACAAACGGTCAAGAACACCAACGAGACACAACCAAGGACCCCAAGCTGAATACCGTTAATTACGTAAACCACGAAAACTTAGAAGTTAACCTACGGCTTAGCAGACTTGAAAACAAGGATATATTTCCAACAGTTCTTCGTTATAATAGGAACTAAGCGTGAAAACGGGGATATCTGCTTTCTAATTGCAGAACAAACTGACAGGATGATCCTAAGAGTTGAAAATCTGCCAACGAACCCAAAGAGCTCAAATGGATCTGAGCACTATTGGACAACGTCGGAGGTCATCAGTCCCACAGAGCTTAGAACTACTTACAGCTAACTAACCTAAGAACATCACACACATCCATGCCCGAGGCAGGATTCGAACCTGCGACCACAGCAGTCGCGCGGTTCCGGACTGAAGCGCCGAGAACAGCTCGGCCACAGCGGCCGGCCCAAAGAGCTATGTAAGCTTTTAGGGGAGGCATGTACGCGAAAGGGGGAGGGCCTAAACCTAGAGAAAGTATACAAAGTCTTCGTGAGAGCACACGGACGTGTGTTTCTGGATTTTAAAGAAACCACACCCAAGTGTTTTCCTTCACTAGATATCCCTTCTGAAGGTAATACAACTAAATTGCCAGGGCAGTACCCTAGTAAACATGGAACTAGGTAGGCTCTCAGAAGAAACAAAAGTAAACATCGCCTGCGTTCAGGAACCTTTTCTGCAAGGCGGGAAAATTTGAGGGCTCCCGTCACATTACATCACAATAGCAGGAACACCAAACGCGTAAGTAGTTAATAAAAACGTCTTAGTAACACAGATCACCCAGTTTTGCTCTGAACATATTGCCACAGCAGAAATAGCAGATGAATAGAATGTATGGCTCATGTCGTCTATTTACGCTCGGTACTCGTATGATATAGAACCTTTCTTAGACAAAATAAAACACGTTGCACGACACTAAGAAAGAAAACGTCTGCTCATTCTAACCGATATCAACGCAAAATCCCCCTTGTGGAACTCAGATAGAACTGACGACAGAGGGAAACTAGTGCTTGACTTGGTAAATGAATGCAACCTCTTCATACTGAATAGGAAGCGTCAGGCATCTACCTACCACGGAGGCGCCGGTGGTGTAAGTAACATAGACCTTTCTCTAGGGAAAGCAAAATCTCTTCCACTAGTCAATACAAGGGTGGTATTAGACAGAGCCACACACAGTGACCACAACACAATCATCATAATCACGGACAGATATATCAATAAACATAACATGGACCATGAACAGCAGCATTTACTCATAGGAAGAGCCGACTGGCAAAACGTTCGACATGTTTTTGAGGCGTCGTCACAACACACTGTTCAAGTCAGTATAGATTACAAACGAATGTACTGACAGAGGTCATACAAAGAGCATAGGAAGCAGCTATACCATGTGAAAAAACTGGGTGGGGACAGAAATAACCGTGGTCGACAGAATGGCAAGACTAAGTAAGGAATTACTACCAACAAGCAAAGACAGGTAAGACTTCACATGTATCGTGACTCGAAAAAGAAATACCAAAACAACAAGGCAATAGTACCGGACCAATTTTATAACACCCCAGCTACAGAACGACAGTGTAACCATGCCATTTGCGCAAGAACAAGTCGCGACGGCAATCGACAGGCTTAAAAACCGAAAAGCACCCGGCCCAGACAAAATACTTTCAGAAACATTAAAACAAACAGAAACACAAAATCACACCTCTTCTTACTAGCATGTTCAACGATACACTACTAACAGGAAGAATCCCAGACCTCTGTAGAACGGCTAATGGAGTAGTAATCACGAAATCACAAGACAAATGGCAAACAGACCCCAAAACGTACCGACCTTTCTGCCTCTTAAACACTCTGGGCAAAGTACAGGAAAGGCTCCTGTGTGACCGTTTACAATCGCACAGTCGCCTCCACGGCCTAATGCCCGATCAATTCGGCTTCGGGGAATAGAAGACGTTGTCAATCAAGCACTGACAGCTACAAAACGCATCACCGACAAATACGGCGCCGCCATTCTAATCGACGTAGCCGGGGCTTTTGACAACTTTTGGTGGCCGTCCCTCTTCGCCAGATTAAGGGAAATGAGGCTATCAGCTTCCCTCTACAATAGCCTCCTCGACTACTGCAGAGACAGAGTAGAGGTGTGGAGGGCTGGTGCACGGAAGGTTGTCAAGAGAATAACAAAGGGGCGTCCGCAGGGTTCGATCTGTGGACCAATATTCTGGGATATCGCAATCGAGCCCCTGCTGAACAGCCTGGACACTGACGATAGGGTACGCAGATGACTTGCTCGTAGTTGTGTCAGTCAACTCGAGAGCAGCACTAGAGACCAAAGGCACGCAACTGCTACAGAAAATTAACTGTTGGTGCAAAGAAAATAAATTAAAAATAGCTCCCAACAAAACTGTATGTTTACTGCTCAGAGGGACACTACAGAGGAATCCGATTCTAAAATTAGACAATACAAGCAAGCAGAGGAAGCAAGCCACACGATATCTCGCACTGCATATAGACAAAAAACAGACTTTCAACCATCATATAAAATTGACAGTTGACAAACCCTCCAAAATTATGCACAAACTAGCAAGACTAAACACAACTCAGTACAAATTACCTATTAAGATGATAAAGACCTACCACATTGCGATATTTGAATCCATCGCATGCTTTGCCGCAAGTGCTTGGGCTCACAGACTGAACATACAGACTACCAAGACAATTGCAAGACAACGTCAACGTAGTGTACTCAGAATGAGCGGAGCCTTCAGCACCACGTCACTAGAGGCACTTTGCGTTGTGACGGGGATCTGCCCTATAGACATAACAATACGTTATAGAGCTGCACTTTACTGGCTTATGAGGGACAGGCTAGATAAAGTCACAGAAATTATGGGAACGAACACTATAAACAAAACAGAAATGAAACAATGGTTGATTCAAACATGTCAGAGAGAGTGGGATGCATCCGATTGGAGTCGCCGAGTACACTCTTTCTTTCCTGATGTACACGAAAGACTACAGCTGAAACATGTCTACCCAAGCCGAGGGATGGTCCATTTCCTAAGGCCACGGGCCGTATCCAGTACATTTAAAACGCACGGGACTAACTAACGATGAAGTATGCGTACACGGAGAAATTGGGACACCAGAACATGTCACACTGCTGTGCAAGATGCTAGCACAAGTGAGACCTATACAGAACGACAATGGTTCAAATGGTTCAAATGGCTGTAAGCAATATGGGACTTAACATCTGAGGTAATTAGTCCCCTAGACTTAGAACTACTTAAAGCCAACTGACCTAAGGACATCACACACATCCATGCCCGAGGCAGGATTCGAACTTGCGACCGTAGCAGCAGCGCGGTTCCGGACTGAAGGGCATAGAACCGCTCTGTCACAGCGGCCGGCTAGAACGACAGTGACATCGCCAGAATAATACGTAATCCCGATGACTGAAACACAATAAATAGCGTAGCCGATATTGTATCTAACACTCTTCACGAAGAATAAAAGCACCAAAACCCATATGGAAGGAGGTGTAGACAAGCACAAACAACACAACAAACCACATCGAAGGACATAAACACGACCACAGATTCCGAAACCGAGGAAGGAACACTAAGTGAACATGACTCAGAAGGGATCAACATGTAAGGGACCAAAACCAAAATTACGTGACACTGCATGCCACAACACAGTCACAAACAACACAACAATCATACCACAAATAAACACCGGCGCCACATACTAAGACTGTAGTAATAAGGTAATGTCGCTTGGGAGGAGAAGGCTCGAAGAACTTTTATTCCGAGGTACCTCCTCCCCAATGATATCCTTCATGGTGTTTAAAGTACACTGCACACAATAAGTAATGTATTGCTCGTCTTATGGAGTGCAGACAGAAGTATATTCTCTTCTCTATTCAAAGCTATAATCAATAAATTTTATATAGCAGGAATGTATTAGGTTATTTAAGAAATAATGCATTCAAGTAGCAATGAAGTATTTTCTACTTCTACTAACAAGTTACAAACATAAGTGTATTTCTCATGTAAAGTTAAAATTCATATATTCCATGTATGAAGTGCTCAATCAGCATTTAATCTGTATAACCTGTGTAAACATACATTAGCACAAACCATTTTAGATGAGAATACCTCAAGGTTGTACCGAGACCTTCTCATCTGGGTAGAAATAGGTCATTATTAACCAACATCTTACTTAGACTGCATTACGCATCCAAATACAGCATATCACTTCCCTCTACATACTACAAATTATTTTCACCACGCTCACTTAGATTTTCTTTTTTTTCTTTTTCTTTGACATTTGCATTATATAAATTAATTCTCATCAACTAGGTAGTAACAAATTACATGGAACAATTTTAACAATTGTTAAGCATTCATTTTTCTGTAACTTCAGAGAAATTTTTATATATTATGTTTTTAACCAATACATTTACGCACTGGTTTGCTGTATTTACACAGGGATTGGAAGAATTTATATATTATGTTTTTTATATTATTAAAAATCATTAACAACTGTATACCAATAAGGTTGTAACAATGAGAAGTCTTTGCTGTTAGATTCAGAAGCATCCGACCCACCTTACATTTCCAGGTGGAGGGCTACTCTATACTGTTAATGAATAAATAAATAATACTGCCACTCTTTGATCCTTGTTGTCAAAACAAGTCCACTGCGTTTCCAGCAAGCCGTCATATCTGTATGTGAAGACGTTAGTAAACGCCGTAGCTGGCTACACCATCACCCTGAACTGAACCCAGGCTGTAGCTCTTCATACGACGAAGTTAGTTCTTGTTATTTCCTTTTGTACCATGAATTCTATTTACCTAAATGAAGAGATCTGCTGAATCTGTCAATGAAAATATGCAAATTATATTTACTTACTCACAGTGTGACAAATATTGAACTGTATGAAATAAAATGATAACTCTGAACTGTTTGCATTAGGACCTTCAAACTGCTCTGTTGGCCGAGGAGCAAGACGGGAATGTGCATGCACGGTTTGGTTTAGCGACGAAGCCCAGTTTTATTTGGATGGGTTCGTCAATGAGCAAAACTGACGCATTTGGGAGACTGAGAATCCGCATTTCGCGATCGAAAAGTCTCTTCACCCTCAACGGGTGACCGTGTGGTGTGCAATGTGCAGCCACGGAATAATCGGTGCGATATTCCTTGATGGCACGGTCACTACCGAAAGGTACGTGAAGGTTTTGGAAGATAATTTCATCACTGTTATACAACCTTGGGGTACCCAGAGGCCACTGCCGCGGACATAGATTAGCCGCCATATTATCCTGATCTGAACACATGCGACTCTTTTTTGTGCGGTTATATTGAAGACAAGATGTACAGAAGTACCCCAAAAAAATATTCAAATGTGTGTGAAATCTTCTGGGACTTAACTGCTAAGGTTATCAGTCCCTAAGGTTACACACTACTTAATCTAAATCATCCTAAGGACGAACACACACACCCATGCCCGAGGGAGGACTCGAACCTCCGCCGGGACCAGCCGTACAGTCCATGACTGCAGCGCCTGAGACCGCTCGGCTAATCCCGCGCGGCAGCAGTACCCCCAAAACAATTGCTGACCTGACAACAGCCACTGAGGAGTTCATCGACAGCATAGATTTTGCGACACTTCAGCGGGTCATAAGAATTTCGCTATTCGTCTGCGCCAGATCTCCGCCAAGGGTGCAGGCATATCGAACGTGCCATAACCTAAAACTGAAGACCTGTAGTGACCATTAGACGTTGAATAAAATGTGTTCACGCCATAGGCTGTAATTAATTTACGTTTTTTTCATATAGGTCAACAATTGTCACCCTGTACTCCTACATCCCCAATCATAACAACTATTTCTTATAGAAAAAGTAGCCGAAAATAAACGTTTTAGCAAGTCTACTATGATGTTTTTTCCAATTTAGGTCTCTCTCGGGCAGGGGTGTGTGTTGTCCTTAGCGTAAGTTAGTTTAAGTAGTGTGTAAGTCTTGGGACCTATGACCTTAGCAGTTTGATCCCTTAGGAATTCACACACACACACACACACACACACACACACACATACACACACACCAATTTAGGTTTTCATCATTATGTACACATAAGAAATTGGAACTTCTCACCTTGTTTATTATTTCTTCCTGCTGTCAATGGTTAATAGGGTGTGATATATTTTTGACAGTGCAAAGCTGAATGGACTGTGTTTCCTCAAGTTTCCGCTAACACATTTTTGGAAAATCAGACAGTAACTTTCATAAAAAAATTTATTTACTGCCTTTTCTGATAATCCTTCTAATCCAGGCTTGACAATAACGCTTACTAATGCTTATCTCCCCCCCATGAACCATGGACCTTGCTGTTGGTGGGGAGGCTTGCGTGCCTCAGCGATACAGATGGCCGTACCGTAGGTGCAACCACAACGGAGGGGTATCTGTTGAGAGGCCAGACAAACGTGTGGTTCCTGAAGAGGGGCAGCAGCCTTTTCAGTAGTTGCAGGAGCAACAGTCTGGATGATTGACTGATCTGGCCTTGCAACATTAACCAAAACGGCGTTGCTGTGCTGGTACTGCGAACGGCTGAAAGCAAGGGGAAACTACAGCCTAATTTTTCCCGAGGACATGCAGCTTTACTGTATGATTAAATGATGATGGCATCCTCTTGGGTAAAATATTCCGGAGGTAAAATAGTCCCCCATTCGGATCTCCGGGCGGGGACTACTCAGGAGGATGTCGTTATCAGGAGAAAGAAAACTGGCATTCTACGGATCGGAGCGTGGAATGTCAGATCCCTTAATCGGGCAGGTAGGTTAGAAAATTTAAAAAGGGAAATGGATAGGTTAAAGTTAGATATAGTGGGAATTAGTGAGGTTCGGTGGCAGGAGGAACAAGACTTCTGGTCAGGTGACTACAGGGTTATAAACACAAAATCAAATAGGGGTAATGCAGGAGTAGGTTTAATAATGAATAGGAAAATAGGAATGCGGGTAAGCTACTACAAACAGCATAGTGAACGCATTATTGTGGCCAAGATAGATACGAAGCCCACACCTACTACAGTAGTACAAGTTTATATGCCAACTAGCTCTGCAGATGATGATGAAATTGAAGAAATGTACGATGAAATAAAAGAAATTATTCAGATAGTGAAGGGAGACGAAAATTTAATAGTAATGGGTGACTGGAATTCGAGTGTAGGAAAAGGGAGAGAAGGAAACATCGTAGGTGAATATGGATTGGGGCTAAGAAATGAAAGAGGAAGCCGCCTAGTAGAATTTTGCACAGAGCACAACTTAATCATAGCTAACACTTGGTTTAAGAATCATGAAAGAAGGTTGTATACGTGGAAGAACCCTGGAGATACTAAAAGGTATCAGATAGATTATATAATGGTAAGACAGAGATTTAGGAACCAGGTTTTAAGTTGTAAGACATTTCCAGGGGCAGATGTGGACTCTGACCACAATCTCTTGGTTATGACCTATAGATTAAAACTGAAGAAACTGCAAAAATGTGAGAAATTAAGGAGATGGGACCTGGATAAACTGAAAGAACCAGAGGTTGTACAGAGTTTCAGAGAGAGCATAAGGGAACAATTGACAGGAATAGGGGAAAGAAATACAGTAGAAGAAGAATGGGTAGCTCTGAGGGATGTAGTAGTGAAGGCAGCAGAGGATAAAGTAGGTACAAAGACGAGGGCTGCTAGAAATCCTTGGGTAACAGAAGAAATATTGAATTTAATTGATGAAAGGAGAAAATATAAAAATGCAGTAAATGAAGCAGGCAAAAAGGAATACAAACGTCTCAAAAATGAGATCGACAGGAAGAGCAAAATGGCTAAACAGGGATGGCTAGAGGACAAATGTAAGGATGTAGAAGCTTATCTCACTAGGGGTAAGATAGATACTGCCTACAGGAAAATTAAAGAGACCTTTGGAGAGAAGAGAACCACGTGTATGAATATCAAGAGCTCAGATGGCAGCCCAGTTCTAAGCAAAGAAGGGAAGGCAGAAAGGTGGAAGGAGTATATAGAAGGCTTATACAAGGGCGATGTACTTGAGGACAATATTATGGAAATAGAAGAGGATGTAGATGAAGATGAAATGGGAGATACGATACTGCGTGAAGAGTTTGACAGAGCACTGAAAGACCTGAGTCGAAACAAGGCCCCCGGAGTAGACAACATTCCATTAGAACTACTGACGGCCTTGGGAGAGCCAGTCATGACAAAACTCTACCAGCTGGTGAGCAAGATGTATGAGACAGGCGAAATACCCTCAGACTTCAAGAAGAATATAATAATTCCAATCCCAAAGAAAGCAGGTGCTGACAGATGTGAAAATTACCGAACTATCAGTTTAATAAGCCACGGCTGCAAAATACTAACGCGAATTCTTTACAGACGAATGGAAAAACTGGTAGATGCAGACCTCGGGGAGGATCAGTTTGGATTCCGTCGAAATGTTGGAACACGTGAGGCAATACTGACCTTACGACTTATCTTAGAAGAAAGATTAAGAAAAGGCAAACCTACGTTTCTAGCATTTGTAGACTTAGAGAAAGCTTTTGACAATGTTGACTGGAATACTCTTTTTCAAATTCTAAAGGTGGCAGGGGTAAAGTACAGGGAGCGAAAGGCTATTTATAATTTGTACAGAAACCAGATGGCAGTAATAAGAGTCGAGGGGCATGAAAGGGAAGCAGTGGTTGGGAAAGGAGTGAGACAGGGTTGTAGCCTCTCCCCGATGTTATTCAATCTGTATATTGAGCAAGCAGTAAAGGAAACAAAAGAAAAATTTGGAGTAGGTATTAAAATTCATGGAGACGAAGTAAAAACTTTGAGGTTCGCCGATGACATTGTAATTCTGTCAGAGACGGCAAAGGACTTGGAAGAGCAGTTGAACGGAATGGACAGTGTCTTGAAAGGAGGATATAAGATGAACATTAACAAAAGCAAAACGAGGATAATGGAATGTAGTCAAATTAAATCGGGTGATGCTGAGGGAATTAGATTAGGAAATGAGACACTTAAAGTAGTAAAGGAGTTTTGCTATTTAGGAAGTAAAATAACTGATGATGGTCGAAGTAGAGAGGATATAAAATGTAGACTGGCAATGGCAAGGAAAGCGTTTCTGAAGAAGAGAAATTTGTTAACATCGAATATAGATTTATGTATCAGGAAGTCGTTTCTGAAAGTATTTGTTTGGAGTGTAGCCATGTATGGAAGTGAAACATGGACGATAACTAGTTTGGACAAGAAGAGAATAGAAGCTTTCGAAATGTGGTGCTACAGAAGAATACTGAAGATAAGGTGGATAGATCACGTAACTAATGAGGAGGTATTGAATAGGATTGGGGAGAAGAGAAGTTTGTGGCACAACTTGACTAGAAGAAGGGATCGGTTGGTAGGACATGTTTTGAGGCATCAAGGGATCACAAATTTAGCATTGGAGGGCAGCGTGGAGGGTAAAAATCGTAGAGGGAGACCGAGAGATGAGTACACTAAGCAGATTCAGAAGGATGTAGGTTGCAGTAGGTACTGGGAGATGAAGCAGCTTGCACAGGATAGAGTAGCATGGAGAGCTGCATCAAACCAGTCTCAGGACTGAAGACAACAACAACAATGCTTATCTTACACTGTTAGGAACTACGTTGTTAATATCTACACTGAATTATCAAAAAATGAGGCACCCAGAAGGAGAGGGGGAAGCAAATTGGAATTCATAAGTTAAAAGAGTTGTGATGTTATTTTAGTGATTAAAGTCACATTTACAAATATCCTGGCAATATGAGCTCACTTAGTATTATGACGTTGCACCTCTTGTAGCCGGCATGCATGCATTGGTTCGGCTGGAAAGGATTTCATAAAGCCATTGGATCCACTCTTGTGGCAATATGGCCCACTACGTTAGTAAATATTGTGAAAAAATGAAACGCCTACAACCGTTCACATGATCTATTTTTTAGCTAACAGTTTCGGCTCTTCAATGCGCTATCTTACAGGCTGTAGTTGATTCTGAAGGGGTTGACACGATCGCTACATATACCGCATCAGTATCCAACATAACTGCTTACGCAGACTATCTGAAAACTTTAATGTCTGTAGTCCAAGCATCGGCTGCCAACTGACTGGAGAAACATTCAAAATACAACATCCAAAGATATGTGTCAGCGAATACAGTAGACAGTATGCCTGTTCTCACATTCCCATTCACCGGACCAATGTCACATTCAAATGCCCCACGGATCTGGATACTGTACGATTCGACCAGCCAGCCAAATAATGGTCCACGGTGAGGTCCCTTTCAAATTCTGTCAGCAGCTGAAAAGTCGGTCTCACATGGCTACGCCGCATTTCCATGTCCTTCACGGCAATTACTCAACATGTTCACGCCCATTATACAGAGTAATTCCAAAGCAGCTGTACAAACTTAGTGAGCGCAATGTATGCATCAAAGTAAGAGTAAAACGTTAAATAAAGTTTTGTCTGAAATTGCTTCATTGCCTAGTTATGCATTGGAGTAGGGATCACCAGTGGAACACAGAATTGATTTTTCTCAGAAAGAAACGACACGAAGGGCCCTACATTCAGCTCAATATGTAGTGTACGTTTACCACAGGACCTGTTCAGATGATATCAATCTACACGAGGACAGTGACGTACTCGACTCGAAATGATGCAAGGTGCGTTCATCTCATTCTGCATAGTCTTAGAGTTATTTCCAATTCGCTGTTGTAACTTCACTACGTTCTCAACTGCAATACCATACACGAGCTCCTAGGGACGGCCCAAAATGGAGAAGTCCAGAGATTAAGATCCAGAGATCGGGTGGGTCAAGCAAGTGGGCCTGCACGATTTGATCACTTATCGAGATAAACAACGCTGAGATACCCTCTTTCCTCCCGTCTGAAGTGTACACAGGTATCGTCGACAAAGCAGCAACAGTCGATGTGCAGGCGAACACGTGCCAAAAGCCTTTATTAGACTATGGTGTAATACCTACCAAAAATGACATTATGCACCATAACTCGGAAATAAGCCACGGTCATACAAACCTTTATTTAATATATTACCCTTATTTTTATTCAGACATCACACCCTCGAACTTTGTGCAATTGCTTTTGAATCGCCTTGTATAGTCTACTAGGCCTAGTAAGCACACTGAACACCAATGATACATTCTGGTGGACGTTCACAGAGAACTGCAAGTTCAATCATCATCGCACCCACCGATGGTACGTGAGGTAACTTACTTTTACCTCCGATCATGTCTCATGTCTCACAAAGCTCATCCCTGCTAGTTTGTAACTACACTACTGGCCATTACAATTGCTACACCAAGAAGAAATGCAGACGATAAAAGGGTATTCAGTGGACAAATATATTATACTACAACTGGTATGTGATTACATTTTCACGCAATTTGGGTGCATAGATCCTGAGAAATCAGAACCCAGAACAACCACCTCTGGCCGTAATAATGGCCTTGATACGCCTGGGCATTGTCAAACAGAGCAACTTCAACACGATACCACAGTTCATGAAGAGTAATGACTGGCGTATTGTGACGAGCCAGTTCCTCGGCCACCATTGACCAGACGTTTTCAATTGGTGAGAGATCTGGAGAATGTGCTGGTCAGGGCAGTAGTCGAACATTTTCTGTACCCAGAAAGGCCCGTACAGGACCTGCAACATGCGGTCGTGCATTATCCTGCTGAAATGTAGGGTTTCGCAGGGATCGAATGAAGGGTAGAACCACGGGTGGTAACACATCTGAAATGTAACGTCCACTGTTCAAAGTGCCGTCAATGCGAACAAGAGGTGACCGAGACGTGTAACGAATGGCACCCCATACCATGACGCCGGGTGATACGCCAGTATAGCGATGAGGAATACACGCTTCCAATGTGCATTCACCTCGACGTCGCCAAACACGGGTGCGACCATCATGATGCTGTAAGCGGAACCTGAATTCATCCGAAAAAAATGACGTTTTACCATTCGTGCACCCAGGTTCGTCGTTGAGTACACCATCGCAGACGCTCCTGTCTGTGATGCAGCGTTAAGGGTAACCGCAGTGATACGAGGCCGCTGGGATCCAGCACGGCGTTCCGTATTACCCTCCTGAACCCACCGATTCCATATTCTGCTAACTGTCATTGAATCTCGACCAACGCGAACAGCAATGTCGCGATACGGTAAACCGCAATCGTGATAGGCTACAATCCGACCTTTATCAAAGTCGGAAACGTGATGGTAGGCATTTTTCCTCCTTAACGAGGTATCACAACAACGTTTCACCAGGCAACGCCGGTCAACTGCTGTTTGTGTATGAGAAATCGGTTGGAAACTTGCGTCATGTCAGCACGTTGTAGGTGTCGCCACTGGCGCCAACCTTGTGTGAATGCTCTGAAAAGCTAATCATTTGCAAATCACAACATCTTCTTCCTGTCGGTTAAATTTCGCGTCTGTAGCAGTTCATCTTCGTGGTGTAGCAATTTTAATGGCCAGTAGTGTAGTTTACAAAAGCCCCCAGTAGAGACACAAATGAATTACCAGATAGGAGGTGGCGGAGGCAGCAGCATGTCGGGCGGCGGAGGCAGCGTGGGCGAGGAGTCGTGCGAGGACGGTGGGGGCGGCAGCAGCGGCGGCGGTAGCATCAGCTGCGGGGGCGGCGGGGGCGGCAGCGCGGGCGACAGAGACGGCGGTGGCGGCTTCTCGTCGCGCGGCGAGCAGGCGCCGTGCGAGGGCGGCGGCCGCGACGTCGTCGTCAGCTCCAGCGGCTTGTCCAGCGGCGGAGCCGGGGGCGGCGGGGGCGGCACCGACAGCATCTTGCTCTCTCGCCACGACCGCTTGCGGCTGCGCCTGCTGGGCGCCTGACAACAGGTGGCAGGCGTTTGGGCCGGGCTCTCCACGTACCAGACACACACACTGACGAGTCGAAATACACGATGAATCAAAATGAATAGTGCCAACAAGAGAGTGTGTGTTGATATACAGCAAGTGCACAAAAATATGAGAACACCATAAACACTACACATTACTCTGCCAAATACGGTGCTCAGAAACCGTTGGCTTTCAAAACATCTTCCAGTCGTCTCGGAATGGTTAAATACAGAACCTGTATGCGTTTGAAGGAAATCTTATAACATTATCCCTACAAAAGATGGCAGGTTGAAGCAATCCGAAAACAAAGGAAGTAGGTTACAGTACACTTGTCCTCCCACTGCTTGAATATTGCTCACCAGTGTGGGATCCGTACCAGATAAGGTTGATAGAAGAGATAGAGAAGATCCAACGGAGAGCAGCGCACTTCTTTACAGGATCATTTAGTAATGGCGAAAGCGTTACGGGGATGATAGATAAACTCCAGTGGAAGACTCTGCAGAAGAGACGCTCAGTAGCTCGGTACTGGCTCTTGTTGAAGTTTGGAGAACATACCTTCTCGAGGAGTCAAGCAGTATTTTGCTCCCTCCTACGTATATCTCGCGAAAAGACCATGGGTATAAAATCAGAGAGATTAGAGCCCACACAGAGGCATACCGACAATCTTTCTTTCCACGAACAATACGAGACTGGAATAAAAGGGAGAACCGATAGAGGTACTCAAGATACTCTCCGTCACACGCCGGCAGATGGCTTGCAGAGTATGGATGTAGATGTAGATGTAGAGGTATACAGCGATCACGCACCCTTTCTTGCGACGTACACCACAAGGACTCAATAATACAGAGATGCTAAAATTCATCATCGTGCTCACAAAACCAGTACTCGGCGCTTTGTGGACAAGAGAACAAATATTGTACCACTGAAAGAAAATCATTCACAAAAAATGTAGCATAATCCTTGGCAATAAAGTAACCTTGATAACCGAATCCCTGTCATGTTTTGTTATATGAAAGTAAACTCGGCCAGAAGTTAGAAACAGTCTCAAAAAATGGGAATGGCGAAAGATCCGTGCTGACAGGGTTCCCGAGTGCGACATTCACTTCTACAGTGGCTTGTGCAGCTGTCGCCCTTTACTTTTCATTGCAGTCTTGTTTAATGAACGTCCGTCACGGTCTCTCAACACTCAGCTTCGTTCGCGTTGTGATGCAGCGGATGATATGTTTCCACTTTCTCTCTGTGTGGTGTAAATTTTCGATATGATGGCCCTTGAAACACCAACGACTAAAACACCCACCGTATGACCACCAACGATTTTACCACTTTCGAGTTCATTTAGCTTCGACATGAGGCACTGACAATTACGCGGACTACTCTTCCGCCCACGACTGGGAATGAAGTGTCACATACCCTTTAAGTAAATGAGATTTCACACACCTTGTGTAGTACAAGGAAAGATGATCGTGACAGTATAAAGTCGCGGAACATATACTGTGCATTGCTGATTGCGTATGTGCACACTTTAAGCGAGAGGTGTGGAATACGAGGAAACGGCAAGGTGTGACGGTGAATAAACGACTGCACCTGCTGTGGGCGGGGTCTTCTACATTTTGGCGTCGCGGCTTGGCGGTGGCTTGACTGGCAAGGAGAAACTACATTCTCCATGAATGAAAATAAAAGACAAATGGTTTTGTAATCATTAAAATATAGTGTAGTTTTGGGTGTCATATTGAGCCTTCGAGGCATAACAGGTGTGTAAAGTTGTGTTCTACTCAACTTCGCTAGTCACTCTATGATCTGTGCACCCAGTCAACAAAGCCTGTGTTTCTAAAAGGAAAGTAGTGGACGTGCCGTTTCGTGATATGAGTAGGTCTTCTTTTGCTCCAATAACAGCTATCAAAGTGTGTTGGAGGCACTGATTAACAGTGCTTCTACTACAAGAGAATCAACTACGGTTGCGGATGAAAAGTGATAGGTAAATAAGTCATGTGTTATGTCGGGTGACAGATACCATGAAGTGTTCTGAATCAGTTCACCTACAACGCAGCGAGCCAGCAGCTACATAAAACCCTAAACCAACAAGAAAAATACTTCAAGTAGATTGCGCAGGTGCTCTTTGCGGTCAAATACAACAGTGCAACCTGCAGGCTTCGCCACGATCAGCTTTTATGTTCAAGCTTGCATTTCTCATTGTGTTTCCATATCTTTGTCAAATCCCTGTGCGACGCTAACGCGACCCCACACTGCATAGCTATTTCATATAGTAAATAATATTGTTCATCTTGAGCTCCATGGCTGATTCTTGTTACTACACTCCTGGAAATGGAAAAAAGAACACATTGACACCGGTGTGTCAGACCCACCATACTTGCTCCCGACACTGCGAGAGGGCTGTACATGCAATGATCACACGCACGGTACAGCGGACACACCAGTAACCGCGGTATTGGCCGTCGAATGGCGCTAGCTGCGCGGCATTTGTGCACCGTCGCCGTCAGTGTCAGCCAGTTTGCCGTGGCATACGGAGCTCCATCGCAGTCTTTAACACTGGTAGCGAGGGCGTATAGTGGGCATGCGGGAGGCCGGGTGGACGTACCGCCGAATTGCTCAACACGTGGGGCGTGAGGTCTCCACAGTACATCGATGTTGTCGCCAGTGGTCGGCGGAAGGTGCACGTGCCCGTCGACCTGGGACCGGACCGCAGCGACGCACGGATGCACGCCAAGACCGTAGGATCCTACGCAGTGCCGTAGGGGACGGCATCGCCACTTCCCAGCAAATTAGAGACACTGTTGCTCCTGGGGTATCGACGAGGACCATTCGCAACCGTCTCCATGAAGCTGGCCTATGGTCCCGCACACCGTTAGGCCGTCTTCCGCTCACACCCCAACATCGTGCAGCCCGCCTCCAGTGGTGTCGCGACAGGCGTGAATGGAGGGACGAATGGAGACGTGTCGTCTTCAGCGATGAGAGTAGCTTCTGCCTTGGTGCCAATGATGGTCGTATGCGTGTTTGGCGCCGTGCAGTTGAGCGCCACAATCAGGACTGCATACGACCGAGGCACACAGGGCCAACACCCGGCATCATGGTGTGGGGAGCTATCTCCTACACTGGCCGTACACCTCTGGTGATCGTCGAGGGGACACTGAATAGTGCACGGCACATCCAAACCGTCATCGAACCCATCGTTCTACCATTCCTAGACCGGCAAGGGAACTTGCTGTTCCAACAGGACAATGCACGTCCGCATGTATCCCGTGCCACCCAACGTGCTCTAGAAGGTGTAAGTCAACTACCCTGGCCAGCAAGATCTCCGGATCTGTCCCCCATTGAGCATGTTTGGGACTGGATGAAGCGTCGTCTCACGCGGTCTGCGTGTCCAGCACGAACGCTGGTCCAACTGAGGCGCCAGGTGGAAATGGCATGGCAAGCCGTTCCACAGGACTACATCCAGCATCTCTACGATCGTCTCCATGGGAGAATAGCAGCCTGCATTGCTGCGAAAGGTGGATATACACTGTACTAGTGCCGACATTGTACATGCTCTGTTGCCTGTGTCTATGTGCCTGTGGTTCTGTCAGTGTGATCATGTGATGTATCTGACCCCAGGAATGTGTCAATAAGGTTTCCCCTTCCTGGGACAATGAATTCACGGTGTTCTTATTTCAATTTCCAGGAGTGTAGAAACACTTGTATTGTATCACTGCCAATTTCGTTCAAAAGAACGTGATTAGACCACGATATCAGCAGTCTTTGTAAAAAATTATGTTGGGGTTGCGCCAGTATTATCATGACGTAAGAAGTCTAGTTACTTCACGTTAAAGGCAAATCCTGGAACATGACGATCATTTTAAACACTCCGTGGGCCGCCTGACAGAGGCACGAAGTACTGAGTGCAAGCGACATTACTTGCGGGAAATCCATATCGTGATTTGTTCGCTGCAGGCGTCCAAGATGAAGAACAGTTTCGATCTTGAAGGTGTGCGCTTCGTATTTCGTTAAAGAACGCCATGGGAGCATAACATCGTACGGTAAATTACCAAG
Organism: Schistocerca gregaria; assembly: GCF_023897955.1. Classification (NCBI taxonomy): domain Eukaryota; kingdom Metazoa; phylum Arthropoda; class Insecta; order Orthoptera; family Acrididae; genus Schistocerca; species Schistocerca gregaria. Next base: position 139,560,812 of record NC_064926.1, on the reverse strand, counting down.
GAGGTTCACGAGTTTCACCTCGCAAGCGACTGTACAGTGTACATCGACGCCGCAGTCATTGACGCGCATCATATACTGAGTGCAGTTTTGCTCTCCGTATTGCGGTCGTAGTGCGGGTTAGTTGAACACGATGTTGTAGGAAGAGCATGTATAATGAACTTCGCAGTACCCAGCAGTGGCTGATAAGGAAGTGAGACAGGATTAGAGACTATCCTCGATGTTATTCAGTCTCTACAGTCAACAAGCACTGGTTGAGGTAAAGCAGTGGTCAGCGGCAAATGCCTGAATATGTCCTCTAAACGGGCACGACAGATTTCCTCCGACGTCCTTTCGTACTCCGAGTTTACGCCCCATCTCTAATGACCTCGTTATCGATGGGACGTTAAACGCTAACACACTATTTTTTTCTTGAGAAAGCAGTGAAGGAAATCAAGGAGAAATTTGTAAAGGAAATTAAAGTTCAAGGAGAAGAAAAAAAATCTAAGGTTTGCCGATTACACTAACATTCTGTCAGAGACAGGTAAGGGCTTCGAAAGGCAGTTGACTTGAATGGATAGAGTCTTCAGAAGAGATTGTAAGATGAACATCAACAGGAGTAGAACAAAGGTAATGGAATATAATCCAATTAAAACAGACAAGGTTAGGGAATTAAATTAGGAAATAAGGCACTAAAAGTAGTAGACGAGTTTACCTACTAATGTAGACTGGAAAAAGGAACAAAACATTTTTGAAGAGAAGAATTAGTTAACAAGCAATACAAATTAAAATGTTACAAAGTCTTTTTTGAAGGTATTTTCGGGGCGTGTAGAGTTGTACGGAAATGAAGCATGGACGACAAACATTTCAGACAAGAAGAGAATAGAAGCTTTTGAAATGTGGCGCTGCAAAAGTATGCTGAAGATTATATGGGCATGTCCGAGCAGATAATGAGGCACTCAATCTAATTGTGAAGAAAGGAAATGGCACAACGTGATTTAAAGGGGGGGTAGGTTGATAGGACACATCCTGAGACATCAATAAATCGTCAATTTGGTAATGGATGGAATGTCAGGAGGCGTGGGTAAAAAACGTGGAGGTATAACGATCGACGAATACAGAAAACAGATTCAGATTGCTGTGGATTGCAGCAGTTATTCCGAGACGACAAGGCTTGCATAAAATGAAGTAGAGTATGGAGCTGCATTACACCAGTCTCCTGACTGAGAACCGACAACAACAACAACAACAACAATAACAACAATGTAACCCACAGAAAATATGCGAGAGGTGTGATGATTGATGGCAATGGAACAAGAGCTGCTCATGTGCATCAGTGAGCTGCACCTCCATCGTTTCAGAGACACATTACCAGATGAATACAAAAAGAAACCTCTCCGACAATGTAGCATGAACACCTCTGAGAAAAATGAGATAGGTCCACACTGCTATGCTATTTAGCATTAGATACGGCCCATTAATCTGATCAAATTGATCATGCCCACATTGAATTTCTGTTTGTTATTTCTTGCCATTTGTAGAAGTCGATGTCATATACCCAAATATTAGTGTTATGCGAATTCAAAATGCCGGCTCAACTAAATGTGCATTCATGAGTAAGTAGTAATTTGGTAATTGTGTCACAGTGTTCTGCAGTGTGCAACAGCTCTTCCATGCCACACTGTTGTCGTATGGAAACAGCATATCAGTCGTTTCTCCACTTGTGGACTGATGTATTTCGTACCTGCGACGATACCATTGGGCTATAGATCGATGCAACGCAATGGCAGGAAGGCTGTTACGTGCAATCCGAGCACCAGTCTCATATTGACGGCTGGTGAGCTGCCTACTAAACAAAATAAGAACAATCCTTGGCACCACCGTACTCAAACTTTGACATCCCCGAAGCCCAAACCATCGTTTTCGGTGAGGGATGTCCCCTGAGAAAGAGTTTTCAGTCTTACGCGGTACAAACTGAGTCACAAGTTGTACAGCATTTATTTTGTCAACCATTAGAGATATTGGAGCAAAGTTTCCAGGCAAGCGATAGTTTTAAGACGGGCACATAATCTTGTTGCATGTTTAATCCCCGTAACTGTGGCATCAACCCATATATTGAAGAAATTAGATGCAATACTGAACTTTTAACGACATTTAAAGATCTTGAAGAGACGAGTGCAGTGCCACCGTAGTCCGTAATGTTGGCGTTGAAACTCACTCGCCTTTGGGCTAAAGCTGAATGTGATGGCGGTCGGAATCGGCACCGCTGTATCCAACAAGAAGATAGGCCAACGCTTCTAATATAAAACGTATTTCCTCTTTTCTCAAATTCGACAGAGATACGAAGTCAACTAAGATTGCTGTAAATATAACTATGTGGTAACTTCTTTGATATAGAAAGGGGCTTAGGAAGACAATTTCAAATGCATTCGTTCTCACTTATAAAAGTACAGTTTTCGTGGCAACAAGTAAAGAGCTCACCTTCTGTTTTATAATCATTTATCGAATATTAGTACGAAAAATTTTCGATGTCAGCATTAAAAAGCCTTATGTCTTATAAATTTTAATTGTCTTGATAGGAATATAAGGTGACAACAAGTAGATGATAAACGGTTTTTGGTGATTTGCAACTATAACTAAGCACATTCTATAGAATATACAGAGCCCCACGCAAATGTAATGAATGTGGTAAATATAGGAATAATCGATAACAGCTTCGAGTTGCCTCAAAAAACCTTTCAAAATAGCAATTGCAAGTAGGGAGCAGTGGCCGAATGAACAACGATCCCGTTCAGGTAACGTAGTCTAGTTTACAGACGGGTCGAAAACCAAACGAAGGAGCTATGGTCGCGGTATGCAGGTTGTAGTCTAAAACAGAGAGCACAATCTCTCCAGGAAACCTGTCTACGGTACTCCAGCCGGATACACACTGCAGAGCCAAAGAAACTGGTACACCTGTCTAATATTGTGTAGGGCACACGCGAGCACGCAGAAGTTCCGCACCACGACGTGTCATGGGGTCGACTGATGTATGAAGGAGTGCTGGAAGGAATTGACACCATGAATCCTACAGGGCTGTCCATAAATACGAGGGAGTGGAAGTCTGTTCGGAACAGCACGATGCAAGGCATTCCAGATACGTTCAATAATGTTCATGTCTGAGGAGTTTGGTGGACAGCGGAAGCATTGAAACACACAAAAGTGTTTCTGGAGCCACACTCTAGCAATTCCGGACGTGTGGGATGTCGCATTATCCTGCTTAAGTTTCCCAAGTCCGTCGGAATGCACAATGGACATGAATAAATGCAGGTGATCAGACAAGATACTGACGTACGTGTGACGTCGGTTTGCAGTAGGGTTTTGGAGCATATACTGTATTCAAACATTATGAATCACCTCGAAGGGAACGATCTATTGACACGTAATCAGCATGGCTTCAGAAAACATCGCTCTTGTGCAACGCAGCTAGCTCTTTATTCGCACGAAGTAATGGCCGCTATCGACAGGGGATCTCAAGTTGATTCCGTATTTCTAGATTTCCGGAAAGCTTTTGACACCGTTCCTCATAAGCGACTTCTAATCAAGCTGCGGAGCTATGGGGTATCGTCTCAGTTGTGCGACTGGATTCGTGATTTCCTATCAGGAAGGTCGCAGTTCGTAGTAATAGACGGCAAATCATCGAGTAAAACTGAAGTGATATCAGGTGTTCCCCAGGGAAGCGTCCTGGGACCTCTACTGTTCCTGATCTATATAAATGACCTGGGTGACAATCTGAGCAGTTCTCTTAGACTGTTCGCAGATGATGCTGTAATTTACCGTCTAGTAAGGTCATCCGAAGACCAGTATCAGTTGCAAAGCGATTTAGAAAAGATTGCTGTATGGTGTGTCAGGTGGCAGTTGACGCTAAATAACGAAAAGTGTGAGATGATCCACATGAGTTCCAAAAGAAATCCGTTGGAATTCGATTACTCGATAAATAGTACAATTCTCGAGGCTGTCAATTCAACTAAGTACCTGGGTGTTAAAATTACGAACAACTTCAGTTGGAAGGACCACATAGATAATATTGTCGGGAAGGCGAGCCAAAGGTTGCGTTTCATTGACAGGACACTTAGAAGATGCAACAAGTCCACTAAAGAGACAGCTTACACTACACTCGTTCGTCCTCTGTTAGAATATTGCTGCGCGGTGTGGGATCCTTACCAGGTGGGATTGACGGAGGACATGGAAAGGGTGCAAAAAAGGGCAGCTCGTTTTGTATTATCACGTTATAGGGGAGAGAGTGTGGCAGATATGATACACGAGTTGGGATGGAAGTCATTACAGCATAGACGTTTTTCGTCGCGGCGAGACCTTTTTACGAAATTTCAGTCACCAACTTTCTCTTCCGAATGCGAAAAATTTTGTTGAGCCCAACCTACATAGGTAGGAATGATCATCAAAATAAAATAAGAGAAATCAGAGCTCGAACAGAAAGGTTTAGGTGTTCGTTTTTCCCGCTCGCTGTTCGGGAGTGGAATAGTAGAGAGATAGTATGATTGTGGTTCGATGAACCCTCTGCCAAGCACTTAAATGTGAATTGCAGAGTAGTCATGTAGATGTAGATGACCTGTTACAGTCGTATCTAGACGTAACAGGGGTCTCATATCACTCCAACTGCACATGCCTCACACCATTACAGAGCCTCAACCAGGTTGAACAGTCCACTCCTGGGTCCATGGATTCATGAGATTGTCTCCATCCCCGTACACGTCCATCCGCTCGATGAAATTTGAAACGAGAGTCGTCCCACCAGGAAACAAGTTTCCAGTCATCAACAGTCCAATGACGCTCCCAGGTGAGGCGTAAACCTTTGCGTCGTGCAGTCATCAAGGGTACACGAGTGGGCCTACGGCTCCGGTAGCCTATATGATGATATTTCGTTGAATGGTTCGCACGCTGACACATGTTGATGGCCCAGAAATGAAATCTGCAGCCATTTGTGGAAAGGCTGCACTTCTGTCACGTGGGACGATTTTCTTCAGTCGTCGTCGGTCGCCTTCTTACATGATCTTTTACCGGCCGCACCGATGTCGGAGATCTGATGTGTTGGCGGAGTCTTGATATTCACGGTACACTCGTGAAATGGTCGTACAGGAAAATCATCGGTAGCTCGAAGGTACTGTGTCCCTGAGCTCGTGCGCCGACTATAACACGAGGTTGAAATTCCGCAGCGACGTATTCTGCCTGTTTACATATCTCTGTATTTGAATACGCACGCCTATACCAATTTCATTGGCGCTTCAGTATAATTGATGTCAACGTGTCCGCGGAGGAGAATCTGCGTAGGTGCTGCGAGGATCGTAGCATCTACATTCATTTATTAATTCAGACAGCCTAGCAGCTCTGAAACCTCTAACAGCTCCTGCAACGAGATCAAAGATCGTCACAGAATGCCAAGAACCCCTTGTGAGGCTAGGGGAAAGTGACAGGATGTACCTGCAGTTTGTCCATGATTATTCAAGTATTACTAATAAAGGGGAAGCTGATAGGCTAGCCAGGACAGTTGAACACCATTTCCTAACGGCAAATCTCCTAACTATAACTAAGGTCACGATTAAATCTGATCTGCTTAGGTGAATCGGAAAGCAGCACGTAGGACTTTGGACTAAGGCCTAAAATTGAAACATGGCGAGCTTATCACGCCGAAACCTCTCCATGTGCACTGCACTGCTATCCTGCTCTCCACTGTCTTGCTTGTTTAATACCATACTGTATTTCTCTATAGTACTCTACATATTACGTCTTAGTTCTGTAATCGTGACCTAGAGCAGAAGATAGATAAAACTCATGGTACGTTTAATGTTTGGCCATGAGATCTTCAATAAACATATGCACACGATGGGGATAGAGATGGAAATGCCAAAATACAGACTATGTGGTGATGGTGTTGAATCCATTCCAGATTTAATCTGTCAGTGCGAAGCACTTGGTTTTAAAAGACACAAAATAAATGGGTCACTGTTTTCTGAACACTCTACGAGGGAATTGGCTGGCTTTATTATTATGGCAAGGAGAGATACCGCACAATAGCCTTAGTTTCTATGCGGGAAACAGTGGGCTAAGTCCACTAGTATCGACCAGTTCAAGAAATACAAATTGCGTAATATATTGAAAAATATCCACCTCAGTTGCGAAAAATTTCCGGTCTTTACCCAGGTTTCGACTAGAATAATCTAGCCTTCTTCAGAAGCATAAAATTACTATAACATGCCAGAGTACGGCACAGTCACATTAAAATTAAAACCTATAGTACGGAGGTACCATGTTGAATTAAAACTATTTAACTGAAGTCCAGCAGCGGTCGGTTGGCAGCGGCAACTACATTGACACTGACCAAAGTGGGTAAAGACGAGAAAAGTTTCTCAACTGAGAAGGATTTTTCAATATATTAGTCTGTCACAGTTGCTGACGGGGCTGCAATATGCTGAAAATTCTCAAATTGCGTAAGTTTTACGTGATTCATGCTGTATGTTGAGGGCTGTCGGTGTTTTTAGCATTCCCTACCTCTATTGGTAAAAATGGAAGCCTTACAGGATCACTTTCTTGTATGTCTGTCTCTCTGTCTGCCTATCTGTCTATCCGACTGTTAAGTACCTTTTTCCTCAGGAATAGGTAGAGGTGTGAGGTTGAAAGTTGTGTCAGATACTAAGGTCCACGATCCCTTAGGGTGTAAAACAGTGAAGCTTCTAAGTCAGTACCGTTAACAGATATGGATCTTTATGTCATATAATCCGATATTCGCAAACTCACTCATTAAAACATATAATGAACCACCTATTCACATGTCGAGCCTGGTGCACTAGCGCTAAGGCTTGTGCCTGCAAACTGGGAAGTCACGGAATCGAATGCCACTCAGGCACGGATATTTAGAGTCCTCCTTTTAACCTAGCCCTTACTTCTCAATGATATGAGGAGTCACGAGAAAGGACACATGGTTCGAATTCGACGTTCAACTCTAAGTCCCTCTTCACTGGTCGGATAACTGGGGTAGCTTTAGGAGACGCAAGTCGCCACAGTGGCGTCCAAACTGCCTTTATGTAGACAGGAATGACACCACCAGCAGTCGACCAATGGAGTAAACGCCCACAAGATGACCCCTACGTCGTGTTGAAACCGGTTGGCGGTATAATAAACGCGATTAAGACTGTTTTTGAATAATTAATTAATCATGGTAATCGCTGCTTCATCTCCAGAACCCTGTTGTCCAAAAAAAAAAAAAAAAAAAAAAAAAAAAAACATCCATTTAGTGTGAAGAAACATAAGGGGCACAAATGATGCTCGTGAATTGACCTCCGAGATATCTTCTCAGGGGTAGTGCTGGGGAACACTTCCCACCAAAAAGCAGAGACACTATTTGATTGGCTGCGTGCTAAAGACCTAGGAAGGGAAAGGGAAACATCCAGAAAGGGAAACATACAGAAAATTTTCTCAGTGGATTATGTGCTGCCAGTGATCGGCTGGCAGATTCATTACCCATGCATGAGGGGGAGGGGGTGGGGGGTATATTTTTGTGACGATCGCTGGTATTCGAAACTGTGTGCCCAAGAGGCAGCGGCGTATGGCATGGAGAGGCGCTTCTCTGCGGGGATCGATCGAAGACACTTCGCTCTGGAGACCGACATAGAAACTTCGCTGGCGAGACACACAGTGAAGAATCTGTCGGTTATATTTCGAAAAGTTTTGTTTGCGACACGAGGGATGCTGTTTACTCGAGTGATGATTCTTTAGCTTTCTGGGGAGTCTGACACGCAGTGAGTGCTTCTTTACGGGAGAATACTAGAGTCGAAACTCTGTTCCTGGCAAGTGAGCAATCAGAGATCTTGACTCGTGTTCGGTCTTGTACTGAGGTTATTTTAGCGATAGGACAGCATATTGCGTCTACTCTGTAAGCAGAAATGAAATGAAATGACCATGTGGCATTGTTTTCCGGGACGCCCCGCCCAGGGAAGTTTGGCTGTCGGGTGCAAGTCTTACTTCAGGTAACGCCACATTGGGCTACTCAGGCGTCGGTGATGATGAGGACAACAGACCACCCAGTCGACGGACAGAGAAAATCTCGAACACGGCCGGGAATCGAACACAGACTCGCTGCATGGCAGGCAAGCACGTTATCATTCAACTACGCAGGTGGATCGCGTAAGTATGGTGTACAGAACGGCTCACCTGCTGGTGCTGGGGCGACATGGCCGCTGCAGCCGCGGCAGCAGCAGCGGCAGCAGCAGCGGCCGACCGCGAGCCCGCTCCCGGTCCGGCGCCCATACCGCCGCCGCCGCCCCCGCCGCCGCCGCCCCCTCCGCCGCCCACGTCGGCCGCCTTGGCCTGCACGAAACTGCGCAGCATCTCGCTGAAGAAGAATGAGTGCGGCACGAGCGGCATGTTGTAGAGGTAGGGCGGCGTGGCGGCCAGCAGGCGCGACACCAGGTCGCCGTTGCGGAAGTCGAGAGGCAGGCGGCCCGCGCCGCCCACACCCAGGCCCGCCCCCGCCGCCCCCAGGCCGGCGCCCGGCGGCATGGCCGGGGGCGGCACCGCCGTCTTGTGCGCCGCGGGCGGCGGGTCCACGTCCCCGCCCGAGCTCATACCGGCGCTGCGCTGCCGCCGACCGGGGGCTGCAAACACCACGGTGTGGGCCTCAGTAAATCAGGTAAAGCAGAAAAAAAAAATTCTTCAAAGCAAAAACGTAAGTAATCGTAAATATGGGAGCGAAATATCTTCGCACAACAAAATTACTCACAAACCAAATTCACATTAAGGGGAGTAGGACGTCAAACGGGCCGTCTTGGAGCAGGAGAGACGCCACCGGACATTTTAATTTCCACTCCCTAAATTTTTACGAATAAATTCATAAAACTTTGTCAGCATGACCAGAAAGGATTCAGGATTGACAATCATGGCAGTGGAAATTCAATACTTACTTATGAAGAAATGTGTACCTATGGCAACAAACGCAGCTAATAGAAGTGAAAAAATGATGAACTTTCACATGTATATATATATATATATATATATATATATATATATATATATATATATATATATATATACATGTGAAAGTTCATCATTTTTTCACTTCTATTAGCTGCGTTTGTTGCCATAGGTACACATTTCTTCATAAGTAAGGAAGATTCTGCGATGAATTTTGCACAGCATACAAACGATTCTTACAGGTGTATGAAACTCTAGAATATTATTTAATTTATGAAAAAATGAATGTGCTGTTCCATTTTAAACTTCACGTTTAGAAAAAACTCAAATTTTATAGTTAATTATCTCAATTTTTGCCACAGTTTTTAATAGATCTGGAAAATTGTAGAGTTTCATACACCTTTAAGTATGGTTTGTATGCTGTGCAAAATTCATTGAAGAATTTCCCTTCATCGTGAAGAAAGGTGTACCTATAGCAACAAATGTAGTCAATCGTAAGTGTAAAAAATGTGAAATACAAATGTAAAAAAATAAATTATTTTCTTACATTTTTGAACTTACACCACTGTAAGTGTAAATCCTGAATCCTTTCTGGTCAGTTTTATGGATTTATTTTTAAACTTATAGACTGTGGAAATGAAAAATTCCTGTGGTGTCTCTCATGCTCCAAGACGTCCCGTTTGACGTCCTACCCCCTTTAACATCATTCAGTTACAGATGACAAGCTACCAGTGACTTAACAGTGTACAGGTGTGAATGTATGCTTTCTCGGCGTATACAGCTGGCGAAGAATTCTCGGGCTTCCAGCCGGGTGGCGGTGCCTTCAAAATGCGACGTTTCGACGAGTGACATACTCGTCATCTTCAGAAGCCCGAGAACTCTTCGCCAATGTACAGATGGCTTTGCACAGCCCTGTAGTGCAAAAATAAGGTAATGACAACAGCAAGCAAAAACTGTCATTAGGCTTAATTTCCGCAGATTGCAGCTGCAATGGATTAGAAATAACTGCCAAAAGATTACAGCTGCAGTGGATTAGAAATAACTGCAAAAGAGTTGCAAAACACAGGTTTATTAAAACTTGACCGTGGTTTCGACGGTTTTAAAACCATCTTCTTCACCAGATATTGTAGCTTTTAACAAGATTACGACATTGACCGTGGCATCAAGATAGTAAAATTACAATAAACAAAATTACGGGAAACTTTTCCGTTCTACAGGATCCGATGCCACGTTTTATATTTTAAAGCCAGTTTTATACAAATAATGCAAGTGGCGTATTATATATTGCTGTATCCCAATATGTGGCATTTTCACAGGTTTCAAGGCAAAGCCCTACAACTGACCGTTACTACTTTAATATAATGCATTTTAAATGGGGATTAAATCGATGACAGCCAGCCGGGGTGGCCGAGCGGTGCTAGGCGCTACAGTGTGGAACCACGTGACCCCTACGGTTGCAGGTTCGAATCCTGCCTCGGGCTTGGATGTGTGTGATGTCCTTAGGTTAGTTAGGTTTAAGTAGTTCTAAGTTCTAGGGGATTGGTGACCTTAGAAGTTAAGTCCCATAGTGCTCAGAGACATTTGAACCATTTTTGAAATCGATGACATGTACTAGACATAGTCAACGACTCCCACATCGGCTACTGGTATGTGATTCTACGTGATTATGCTACAAAAATTTTTTGTAAACATTTCCTGTAATTTTACTTGTTGTAATGTTTCTATCTTTGTTCCACACTCAATGTCGTAATTTTGTTAACAGATACAGCACCTTCTGAAGAAGACGGTTCCAAAACCGTCGAAACCATTGTGAAGGTTCAATAAACCTGTATGTTGTAGCTGGTTGGCTGTTATTCCCAATGCATTGAAGCTCTTGCATGCACAGGGGGTGAAGCGCAGGCACGATCAAAATCTTGAAAAGATAATTCCGTAGATCAGTTATCGCTTAAAACGTGTTCCCATTTCACGCATTCCACTAGAAAGACTTACTGAGGAACACATTTGAGTGTGTATGAAACTGTTTTGGATAACAGGCTGCCCTTATATTCAATAACAATACAGTTTTCTTCTCAGCTGCTACGAGCACAGCACAAGGCAAGTGCACAAACGTCAGGCAACTTTTCCAGATTACCAAAATTTTCTGATAACTTTTTAAAGTACTTAGGTTATTGTTAGGCCTTGGAGCTCTACGTTTCGCGTTGTTGATAGGGGTACAAGTAATAGCAAGATTCCTACGTAATGTATCGAAAACTTTATGTGAAGATGCCTCGCCAGTTTTAACCGTTTTGAGACGACTCAAAACGCTGAAGCTACACTAAAAAAGATTCTTTTTTACACACATTATTAAATTTCCCACACGAATGAACCGCTAATAAGCGAGTAAATCACAACGTATTTCGTGAATTACAGTCATTGTTTTTCAGAATTTTTCTTTCAACCGAAAACTATAAACTTACAATTTGTTCACTTTTTCGTACAACACAGCGGCCACGACAGTAGGACAGGTATAAGCGACACTTGTGAGAAAATACGAAGAGTTGTCATAAAGCTTTAACTATCAACTGAAGAAAATAAAGTTACATAATTTTTATTTATTTGCATATATGTGTCTCCAGTGTTTGTTCATAACGAAATCCCCGCGTCACAGAACAGCAGCACGCCGCCAGAGTAACCAAAACAAAAGGCACTGACCACTGATAAATTGGAGCATCGTGGGGTTTTCCCACAACGGCGGAAATGTTGCAGCTGTGACATTTAAATCGAGGTGACTTCTGTAGTTGTGCAATTCGTTTTGAACAGCAGTGGAAATGCTACAACTGTGTCACGCCAATTCATACGGCTAAAGAACTCAAGTCTTTCATGCCGTTAACTCCAGAGTGGGCCTTGGGTTATCCTGCTGGAATACGCCATTTTGTATCCGAGTCATGAAGGATATGACTACAGGATTTACTATTGTTTCCACTTTCTGACGAGCATTTAGCTTGACAAGTACCCAAGTAATCGTCATATCTAGAACTCTGTTCTACCAGTACTACAGTACGGTAGGTTGGTATAATACATAAATGACGTAGTAAAAGATAGGATTACCGGTAGTACTGCTGGCATGAATGTGTGAAAGAGATACTGGGAGCCCACGACTTCTCTTTTTTCTATTTGTTTATTTGCTTTGCACGTAATTAGAACCGCACACCGTTCACTATTATTCCATTGTGCTGTATGTCCTTAGAAAATGTAAACTACATTTTATAAGTAATGAAAATTAGTAGATGGCTTAACTTCTGCACTTTTATGTAATCAAAGGAATTACTTATATGAACAAATATAATAAAAATCTATATAAGTAATGTTATTATATTCAATAGAACATTCTTCATCTGATCAAAAGCAAGAGTTTCCTGTTATTATTGGCAAGCGCTAAAGTTCTTCATGAATAACAGAAAGTCATAAGTTCAACGAAGTATTGGAGGAATGTTTGTTATATTTTTGTTTACTTTCTAATTTAATATTTTGAAGGAAATTGTGCTTTCTGGAACTATGAATCTGTAATGTTACTTCGTTTTTTACCACAACATCCCTCTGCTGCACGTTACAAATCAACAGTTTTTGAATAAGATCTGAATTTAGTGCATGCAGTTTCAGTTTTGCTATAAATACTGCTCATTTTTAAGTAAGAAAGCGGTTAATAACTATGTAGACCACCCTGAGCCGTGCTGGCCCCGGCTTATGCGTTGGTTTAAACCTTGACTGTTGCTCTGCGTTTGGTTTCCCACGGTTATTGCGGTTATGCCGTGTTTCTTCCTCTTTCTAAATGTGGCAGCAAAGGTGTGTATCAATATTCACACCTTGTACTATCTCTGGTCTGGTGCTTATAGTTTCCGGTTAGCCGGTGTGTGGCAGTCGGTCGGTTGGTGTGCATCAGCCAGGAAATCTCCGCGTGGTGCAGTGGGCCAGGCCCGATGGGGGTCTCTACTCACTGTCAGAGTCTGTGGGAGCTCTTCTGGTTGCTACGAGGTTCGTGGCTTACCGACCCAGAACATCAAAGTTGAGTAGCGATTAAATTACCGAAGAGAGTCTGTTCACATTGTGCCGTTGGTTTTCATGGTTGGCTGTTAGGGGTATTCCCGTAAGCAACAGTGAGTGATCGAGTTGGCGAAAGTTTGGCCACCATCCAGTGGAATTTAAGTGTATTTTGGTTATTTGAAGTGCAAGTGCAGCAGCGGAATTTTCTGCCTTGTGGCCGTTAGCGTTTCGGTTACCTGCCCTGGCCGCTGACGTAAAATTCAGGCAGTGTCCTTTCGTCACCGTGTTGTCGCTGTCCAACACGTATGTCTAGTTTTGACAGCTTATGCATACTTGGTGTGGGCGGCTACGCCTTTTACGTTTTAGCTTTGGAGTTCCTTGTGTACTGGTTGGGCGGAAAGCAATTCGTCTTGTCGGTGGGTCCGTTGACTGTCTCTTGGTTGGGTTGCTGGCGGAACGGATATAGCAGGGCCGACTACCTATCTCCCCTAAGCGAGCGTTAGTATTTCAAGTGCAGACCGACCCTCAGAAACTTCTGAGCGCCGCTGGCTGCACTGCCTTTTCTTATTGGTGTTTGATTGTGTATTTTAATGACTCATAGCCGATGGTCTGAATTTGTATGCTTTTAGTTGGTTTTTAAATAATGGGCCTTCAGCCGCTTTAAAATTGAAAGTTCCTTACTTGTCAAGTCTTAGATAGTTTGGGCCTTCAGCCTCATTTGATATATTATCTACGGATGAAATCTTGTGCCTTCTGCCTTTTGAAAATTTATTCTAGTTGTGTTTTAAATCATGGGCCTTCAGCCGTTTTAAAAATTGTAGAGGTTGTGCTCTTAAGCCGTAAGATTGTGTGACCTATTCAGTTGATAGTTAAGCAACTAAATGAAGTTATATCTGTTCGAGTATAATTGACAGCCGCTCATTTTTGGCCCCTTTCCACAATTCCAACTACCTCTTCTGTCCTGCGGATTTAACCAGGCGTTTCACAACCTATGCAGACCTTTATGTAAACTTACTCAGTTTTTTAGATGATTCACTGCTTCCTGTTTCTACGGAAAATCTAGTAAGACACTGATAGCGTACGCAAATAAAGCGGTCGAAATATAAATAGGTATGGAACACACTTAAGGGCTACAGGTGACGCGTTTACAATCTTGACTGACCAAGGCTACTACTTATGATGATCTACGGTAGCCTATGGTTGTTTTACAACTTCAGTCGTATCCAGTAGCTCCACACACCATGATTGGAGAGATACCATTTTTCCTATGGTCTTTGACCGGAACGTGTATGGACATATTCAGGCCGATCAGCCCATCTCAAGTAAACGTGAGACTCAGCACCAAACACAGCAGAACGCCTCTCAGTGTCCCTTTTGACTCTAACTCTACACTGTACAAGTCTCTGCCGTATCAGTGCTAAACGACTCCACACTTCATCCCAGCCTACTGTTGCCATCTGGTCTAATCGTCACAACCAGTCAAATAGTCCTTATTATACATTAGTCCTTTGGGAAGGACCTGACCCCAATTTCCTTGTCACACAGTTGTCCTGAACTCATTTCGTCAGCACTCGTTCTGCTGTGATTGCACTGTATGTGCGAATTGTCTGTGTGATGCTCCAATGTCCCTCCTACTACCTCTCTCGAAGTCCGAAAGATACCAATAAACTGGACGTGCACGTACTCTGGACATGCTGTACAGCGATCTCCATTATCCATTTGTAGGAATGGCTATTTTCTATATTGAAAATAAGCACGCATCAGCATCAACATATCCCACAGGCATGTAAATACTCTAACATGAGTTTGGCAGCATTCAGTCACAGTGTTGCTGGTGTAACACTTTCCATTTCCGTCAGTGTAAATATACGTTCAGCTGCTACTTTTCGAACTGCTGTCTTTCATTTCTATTACTTTACTACTCGCCCGGTTGCTGCTACTTGAGTGAGCATTACTCCAGCAACCGGTAATCAGTTCCGTATTAAACCGTGAAGGACATCTGTCTGTTTTTTATGACCGAATCCAGTGCACACAGCTGTCCGTGTTGGTGGACATACATAAGACGTGTAGTCAGAGGTGGGCTCAGAACTGTTCGAGTAAAAGTTGCCCAGGAACAGGCAAAATTCGAGCAGCTGTAATAACAATTTCTACATCTACATCTACCTCACTTCCGAGGTCGCGAATGCACCTGTCAGGAAAAACACAGTATATTTTTAACTGATGATGGTGAAGGGAGTGACATTTTTTAAGCAGATAAAGGTAGGAAAACACATGAAGCAGAGTGAGGACTAAGGTTTCCTTTCTCGATAAAATTCTAACGCATTTATAATGATTTTTTTTTTTTTTTTTTTTTGTTATTGAACAGAAAGAGAGGCCGATGGTTGATACAAGGAATTTAGCAGTGGAGCGTTCATCGAGAATCGGTTTTATCACGTACACACAACGAACAAAATAATAGTGAAGAAAGTATCATAGTTTATTCTTCTAATGGATAAACACTTTCATCAGTCATATTATACAAAAAACTTTCTAAAGACAAAACTTCTCTCAGGTACGACTTTCCGAGAAAATAGTGGTAGGCTGTGACATGTTCATGAGCGTGTTAAAGTTCATTGTTAGTTGTGTACCATACATCACGATTTTTATTATTTACTTCATTCCTTTCTGATATGAATATAATATCTTAAAATGTTGTGTGTAGGTATTTCGACAATTTGTACGACGTGCATTTTGATGTATCTTTTCCTGTCGTCTTAGAGAAGAAATCGAAATTTGTTTTCTATTTGCTAGAAGAAACTGGTTTTGGTTATATTAAAAATCATCAGGCCAAGATTCCGGAAAGCCTTTGACAGGGAGCCCATTGAAGACTGGTAAAGAAGGCACGAGCGTATGGGATAGATTCACACATGTGTGAGTGGCTCGAATATTTTTAAGTTATAGAAGACAACATTTTGTTCTCGACGTCGAATGTCCATCATAGACGAGTGTATCATCAGTAGTGCCACAGGTATTTTGATAGGACGGCTGTTGCCCTCTGTATACATAAATGATCTGGTGGACGGGGTGGGCAGCAGTCTGCGGTTGTTTGCTGATGATGCTGAGGTGTAGGGGGAGGTATCGAAAATGATACAAGATGACTTACACAAAATTTCTATGCCGATGATTAGCAAAAACAAACGAGTAATGTTCGGATACATCATTAGTGGTGTCCTGCTCGACACAGGCACGTCGTTTAAATATCTGGAAATCACATTGCAAAGCGATAGGAAATGGAACGAGCAGGTGAGGATTTTCCTAGGGAGGACCAATGGTCGATTTCGGTTAACTGGAAGAATTCGAGGAAAGTGTGTTTCACCTATAAAGGAGACCTCATGCAGGACGCTAGTGCGACCAGTTCTTGAGTACTGCTGGAGTGTTTTGGATCCGCATTAGGCCTAATTAAAGGAAGATATCGAGGCTGCTAGATTTGTTACTAGTTGGTTCGAACAACACGCAAATATTACGGACGGGCAAACGGGTGTCCCTGGAGAGTACGCAACATTTTTTTTTTTTTCGAGGAGAATCATCTGACTGCAGAAAGATTCTGTTCCCTCCAACATATATTGCGCGTAAGATAAGAGAAATTAGGACTCGTATTTCCATATAGACTGTCGCTTTTCCCTCTATTTGTGAGTGAGACATAAAGGAGATGACTAGAAGTGATACGCGGTACCCTCCGCCAGCAGCCGTACGGTACACTACGGAGCATATATGTAGATGCACATGTCGAAGATACCATACCACATGAAAAGCCTGTGCCGGCGCCACTGTGTAATATCATAAAGTTCCTGTCACCAACTTGTAGCACTACAGAACGGTTCACAGGTCCGCCTCTTTATGTGGTCTCATGATGATCGTTACAGCCGAAACAGGTTTCCTCAGTTAGTACCAAAGTAAGTGGTGATTTAGACTGTTGTTTAGGTTTTAATATCAAGTACAGGGTGCCTCAAAAAAGGTTTATATTTGAAGAGCGCAACAGATCGGAGAGAGGTAGGAGCACGTTCATCGTTTGCGTGGCCTTTAGGAATTCAGTCGGTATGGAGCGCTTCTCGGGAGCGGACCTCACGTTGTGTGTGCGATAATTTTAATAAACCGGTGACGCGGCGTCCGTAGTACGGCGTCCGTAGACTGATTCAGCTCGGGTTAAACTGAAATCCGGGCGACCAAACTGAAATCCGGGCGAAGACCTTAAACTGTACCCTTTCAAAACCCAATTGGTGCGAGAATCAAAGCCTCAGGGTGCCAGACATAGCCTCTCTCTCGTTAATGATGTGACTGAGTGCCCTCCGTTTAACAACATCTTGTGTCCTAGCGATGCTCATTTTCAACCAGACGGTCACGTCAATGGAAAATTGCCGCTGCCGGAGGCAACGAGTCGTAAACAGAAGCATCAGAAACCCCCCATTCGCTAAAGGTTACTATATGGGTTGCGAAGTGGGCTCAAGGAATAATTGCACCGTACTTTTTCGAGGACGAGAGCAGTCATATACCTACAGTGAATTTGGAACGTTATGTGACGATGTTAATTGACTATTTTGGTGCCTGTGAAAGGTTCCCTCTACAACTTCAGTTTAACACTATGGGCAACGGATTTATTTGCAGGACCTTTGCATAAATGCCCTAACTTGAAAGCCATGTCAGTTCTGCTTGGCCCTATGACTGACATTCAGACATATAGCAAAATTATTAAATAAGATTTCTTTTTTCAACAGATAATAAATTAAAATAAAGGAAGGTTTGTCTACTCTTACAGAAAGCATGTTCCGACTCAAATTTGAATTTTATATACGAAATGGTTTATTCATTAAACATTTCAGATAATCATAAGAACAAAAAAAATCACTTCTTTAAACAAATCCTAATGCATCTAATCTTTCCACAGCATGAAATTTGCATCAGATTCCACAATCTAAATTAAACGCATCTGACTTTCTTATTAAGAATGTAAAATTTAACACATCTGACTTTGTATTTAAATTTACCGTCAACGCATCTGACATTTTTACTACAACTATGGTCTCCTACAGAATGGTATCTCTTATTACCACAAATGCTCACTTTTGGATCGGAAGAAAAGGATATTCCACAACTGTATCCATTAATAAACATGCACACACAATTACTACACCAACATATGCACAGGAGAAACGTAAGGATCGAGCCATTGGCAATTCCGATATTCACCATTCAGTAACTATTTCTACTAAAAATTATCCCGCCGAGAACCAAAATTATCACATATAAATTCGGCGCCTATTTGATCATTCACTTTAATAGCCACTATTGTACTGCTGCCTACTCCCGACACAACTACACCCATTGAAATATGTAAACCCTTTCAAAATACACACACTCAAGTTGAACTACTTACTCTATTGAAGCCAAAGTTCATGGCTATGTTATCAGTTTACTAATCTCTTCCCCGCTTTGCAATATTAATTGGTTCAAATGGCTCTAAGCACTATGGGACTTAACAGCTGTGGTCATCAGTCCCCTAGAACTTAGAACTACTTAAACCTAACTAACATAAGGACATCACACACATCCATGCCCGAGGCAGGGTTCGAACCTGCGACCGTAGCAGTCGCACAGTTCCGGACTGCGCGCCTAGAACCGCGAGACCACCGCAGCCGGCGTAATATTAATTATTCAGAAAATTTCCCCACGAGACTCTACATTCCAGTAAACATGAATAAGCAAGCATTATCTTCAATTGGTTTGCTAGTATTCGACACACACTTTCACACGAGATACCACGTGTTCTTAACAAAGGATCCACGTTACTAAATCTTTCAAGATTGCAGATATGTAAGAAAATTGAAAAATTATAACACTACTTAATTCTACACGCATATTTCATGTGATAGCACACTTCCTGTTTACCTGCTATAGGCCCCTAGCACTCCTGCCTCCACTAGTTTTAAGTTTCTTGATCAGCCCCACGTGGTGAGTGCCAGGTGTAAAACTAAGTAAATTACCACACGCACTTAAATGTTTCATTTTTCCTAATGACCTTGCTTGCTCAACAAATTAAGATTAAATTATTCACCCCGAAATTGTTATAAAACCCCAAAATTGCCAATTACTATCACAAAGCAAAGTAACGTTTCCACATCACCTACTATTGCTCACTACCTACCTAGATAAATTTCGTTCCCCCAAAATATTAATATTGCTTTACGTCTAGCTGCAGAAAGAGGGTAGTTCACCTAATGCGAAACCATTAATCATAAACATAGCAGATTTCCCACACTCCAATCGACCATCGCTCGACCCATCTCAGAAAAGCGTCCTCTCTCGTCCAAGTCTTCAGCAGCAGTCCACGACTCGGACCCACGCTACAGCTCATGGTGGGGGCGGCTCGCAACCAATCATCAGCTGAGAATTTCTCCGGTTTAAAGTTCCCTTCTACACAATGGAAACGATGCCGAGCTTTGCTTCCCAAAGACTGAAACGTAAGTTTTGCAGACTATCCCACCTTCCTACATCTCGCTACAGCCAAAGGCTGAAGTTTCAGAGCTTCCATAATCGCTGCCTATCGACTAGTTGTTACCTATCGTACACCCACAATCGCTAAATGTCGTTCGATCCTTATTCTTTCCCCAAACATTCTTCCTGCATTTATTTTCATCCATTCAGTTTCTTTCTCCCTCCTGCTGTGGCCTCAATAGGATAAGGAAATATAGGAAACAGTGGGCATTCTTAAATTATTCACTCAATAAAAACAGTTCGATTCCTCTGTTCATTCTTTTGTAACTTGTTGTTGGTTTGCAGACACCGACAATAAGTCAGTGCTAAGTAAATTAAATGATATTACGATCAAACTCGTGTCCTCAGAAGACGATAGATTGAATTAAATATTGTTACATTATTAGAAATATAAGTGAGAGTTGCCATTGCTGAAGACGATGGCTGCCTCTCACCTGAATTGTGAAATTTTCGTGGTTCTAACCGAAAAACATGGTTTCAGTAAGATAGCACACACATCCAATGTATTTATACTGCGAGCTCGTGTAATTTTTCATGACTAATTGATATCCAGGAAGGGTGACTTAAATTGGCCCTCACGCAGTCCAGATTTGACCCCCGTGGATTTGTTTTCCTTACGGGGATATGTGCGACTTATTTGGAGCAACTAGAAGAAAATATCCGTAGCGAAGTGGCAGCCATATCAGCCATCATGCAAAAGTTTGTTCATCGTTTAAATAAGTGCCATAGGCGTGCTGGATTGCATTTAAGTGATGTTATTTTTAAGAAGAAATATCTAAATTGTATATTTTAATAATAAATAAGGAATTTGTCGATAGACCTTAATCCTCTTTTTTTTTTTTTTTTTTTTTTTTGACACGTCAAATAGAAACTTTCCTTTGAGGCACGCTATACAATCGCTGAAGTTCCAACAGATTAGATTAGTACTTGTTCCATAGATCATGAATACGACACTTCGTAATGATGTGGAACGTGTCAGGTTAATAAAAGATGTCTATACAAGATATTACATTACACAAAATATTACATGACACTTAATATCTTTAATTTTTTTTTTCTTTTTTGTGGGGGTCGGGGAAATTATCTACTTACTGTATCCAAAAATTCATCTAATGAGTAGGAGTTGGCATTAATAAATTCTTTTAATTTCGTTTTAAATGCTATATGACTATCTGTCAGACTTTTGATGCTATTAGGTAAGTGACTAAAGACTTTTGTGGCAGCATAATTTACCCCCTTCTGAGCCAAAGTTAGATTTAACCTTGAGTAGTTCAAATGTTCAAATGTGTGTGAAATCTTATGGGACTTAACTGTTAAGGACATCAGTCCCTAAGCTTACATACTACTTAACCTAAATTATCCCAAGGACAAACGCACACCCACACCCATGCCCGAGGGAGGACTCGAACCTCCGCCGTGACCAGCCGCCTTGAATAGTGTAGATCATCCTTTCTCATGGTGTTGTAGCCATGTACACTGCTATTACTTTTGAATTCGTTAGGATTGTTAATAATAAATTTCATATGTGAATATATATATTGTGAGGCTGCAGTGAAGATCTCTAGCTCTTAATACGTCTGCAGGATGATCTTGGATGAGCTCCAGCAGTTATCCTGATTACACTTTCGTGCAATGAACACTCTTTTACTCACTGATGAATTACCTCAGAATATGATGCCATACGAAATCAGAGAATGAAAATAGGCGTGGTAAGCTAATTCACCGATATGTATATCGCCAAAATTTGCAACGACCCTAATAGCATAAGTAACTGGACTCAAACGTTTCAGCAGATCTTCAGTGTGTTTTTTCCAGTTCAACCCCTCATCAACGCATATACCTAGAAATTTTGAATATTCTACCTTAGCTACAGATTTCTGATCGATGTCTATATTTATTAGTGGTGTCATTCCATTTACTGTGTGGAACTGTATACAGGGTGCTACAAAAAGGTACGGCCAACCTTTCAGGAAACATTCCTCACACACAAATAAAGAAAAGATATTATGTGTCCGGAAACGCTTAATTTCCATGTTAGAGCTTATTTTAGTTTCGTCAGTAGGTACTGTACTTCCTCGATTCACCGCCAGTTGGCCCAATCGAAGGAAGGTAATGTTGACTTTGGTGCTTGTGTTGACATGCGACTCATTGCTGTGCAGTACTAACATCAAGCACATCAGTACGTAGCATCAACAGGTTAGTGTTCGTCACGAACGTGGTTTTGCAGTCAGTGCAATGTTTACAAATGGATTAGCACGGGGCAATAGCCGTGGCGCGGCACGTTTTTATTGAGACAGGTTTCCAGAACGAAGGTGTCCCGACAGGAAGACGTTCCAAGCAATCGGTGTGTTAGGGAGCATGGAACATTCCAGCCTATGATTCGCGACTGGGGAAGACCTAGAACGACGAGGACTCCTGCAATGGACGAGGAAATTCTTCGTGCAGTTGACGATAACCCTAATGTTAGCGTCAGAGAAGTTGCTGCTGGACAAGGTAACGTTGACCACGTCACTGTAT
Organism: Schistocerca gregaria; assembly: GCF_023897955.1. Taxonomy (NCBI): domain Eukaryota; kingdom Metazoa; phylum Arthropoda; class Insecta; order Orthoptera; family Acrididae; genus Schistocerca; species Schistocerca gregaria. Next base: position 139,538,807 of record NC_064926.1, on the reverse strand, counting down.
GGAGAGTGCTACGGGAGAACCAGTTGTTTCCGTACCATATACAGCGTGTGCAGGCACTAACAGCAGCTGATTGGCCTCCACGGGTACACTTCTGCGAATGGTTCATCCAACAATGTGTCAATCCTCATTTCAGTGCAAATGTTCTCTTTACGGATGAGGCTTCATTCCAACGTGATCAAATTGTAAATTTCCACGATCAACATGTGTGGGCTGACGAGAATCCGCACGCAGTTGTGCAATCACGTCATCAACACAGATTTTCTGTGAACGTTTGGGCAGGAATTGTTGGCAATGTCTTGATTGAGCCTCATGTTCTTCCACCTACGCTCAATGGAGCACGTTATCAAGATTTCATACGGGATACTCTACCTGTGCTGCTAGAACATGTGCCTTTACAAGTACGACACAACATGTGGTACATGCACGATGGAGCTCCTGCACATTTCTGTCGAAGCGTTCGTACGCTTCTCAACAACAGATTCGGTGACCGATGGATTGGTAGAAGCGGACCAATTCCATGGCCTCCACGCTCTCCTGATCTCAACCATCTTGACTTTCATTTATGGGGGCATTTGAAAGCTCTTGTCTACGCAACCCCGGTACCAAATGTAGAGACTCTTCGTGCTCGTATTGTGGACGGCTGTGATACAATGCGCCATTCTCCAGGGCTGCATCAGGGATGCCATGCGACGGAGGGTGGATGCATTTATCCTCACTAACGGAGGACATTTTGAACATTTCCTGTAACAAAGTGTTTGAAGTCACGCTGGTACGTTCTGTTGCTGTGCGTTTCCATTCCGTGATTAATTTGATTTGAAGAGAAGTAATAAAATGAGCTCTAAAATGGAAAGTAAGCGTTGCCGGACACATTTCCACATAACATATTTTCTTTCTTTGTGTGTGAGGAATGTTTCCTGAAAGTTTGGCCGTACCTTTTTGTAACACCCTGTATATTGTGTTACCAGTACTTGGTTCTGTTGGAGATGTTCATCCTCTCTAAAGTCAAAACGCGTGGTTCGAGCCATTGTTTATTGGTGGATTGAGAGAGCAGTCCTGGATCACTGGGGAGACGCCAGTGGCTGCCAGTGGTCGCTCTCCTCCTCCTCCTGCTCCCCCCCTCCCACCCCGCTGTCCCAGCGGTGGCCACCCCTTCGCCCAGCTCTCTCGCATTCACGCTGCCGGCTGAGTGCCGCGGCCGAGCTATCACCGAGATGAGTCACGGCGGCCGCGCCTCGAGAGGTTTCCGCCCACTCAGCCTGAAAACAGCGGCCCCTCTCCCACCCCCACCCGCAACCCCCTGCTGCCCCTGCGGGCGGCAGTCACACCTCCCCGGAGCGCTCAATTGGTGCTCTGCCGAGCCGCGTCCCCGCTGCGCTTCGGTAAAAGGTGCGTATTGATTTTCCAGTTTGAATACTTGTCTTTAAAATGCGTGAATTGGTCTCGTCGCTGGCGCGGCCGGCCTCCGGGGGCTGGGCTGCTCTGGTCTCGACTGGGCTGGGGCCCTGCTCTTCTCTACTCTAAGCCAGACACCCTTCTCGCTCGCCTCCCGCGGGACTCCGATACCCCCGTTTTCTCCACCGCTGCGAACCGCGCCCTTAACTCGCAATCCTTCACGAATAGATCTCGCTCTCATCAGTTCTGAATATCCGTCTACAATGGAAAACTGTGTTACTTGCATCATACAATGTAACCGTTCAAGGCCGGTATTGTCTTCACTTAAAACTTCCGGGCTGATAGGCCGTGGTCGAAGTACAAAACTCTCTCCTGACGTTTTGTCTCCGACTGCGTGAAAAATCCTCGGAGATAACGCGGCGAACTGCGAAGAGAATTCGAGGAAGCGCTGATTATATAGGCGGTACAGAGGGCGCCACAGTCGATCACGTGGCGTCGGCTATGACATTGTCTCTGGTAATGCCAACATTCTGGATTGAAAGTAATCGATCGTCACATTTACGGTGCAACGCTGACATTCAAATTTTATCCAGTTTAACACCTTCGTCTTTCCTGTCAAAATTATTACGATGTTCATCAATCTCGATAGCCTCTCTATACAAGCGTGCATAATAATGTGAGATTTTTGATATGACACTTGTCTCGTTCAATTTTATTTCATGATCACCTTCCTGGTAAACATGTTCCGCTACGGCCGATTTATCCGTGTGACCCAGGCGGCAATTCCTCTTATGTTCAACAAGACGGGTGTTCACACTTCTCTTTGTGGTACCGATGTAAACCTGCCTACAACTACAAGGAATTTTATATACCCCCGGTGTAGCCAAAGGGTGTCGTGCGTCTTTTGCCGAGCTTAAGAAATTTTTATTTTCCTAGTGGGACTGAAAATAGTTTCCACCCCATACTTGCCTAAAACATTCCCAATGCGATCTGTGACCTTACTAATGAACAGAAGAAAAACTTTGCCCTTGGGCCACTGTTGTTCGTCGTTACTCCTGATTCTCTGCCTAGAGCGAAGTGCTCGATCTATATCCTTGCTACAATAGCCATTCTTCACGAAAGTTGACCGTAGATGTTGAATCTCATCTGTTAAGTAAACAGGTTCACAAAGTTTGTAAGCACTGTCTACCAAAGTTTTCATTACACCTCTTTTTTTTCTAGGGTGGTGGTTTGAGTCTTTATGTAGATATCGATCAGTAAGTGTGGGCTTTCTATACACCGTCTGGCCCAACGTTCCGTCCCGTCGTTTCATCACAGACACATCCAGGAAATTCAATTGCCCATTCCTTTCCGTCTCCATAGTGAATTGGATTTCCGGATTAATGCTGTTTAAATGTGACAGAAAGGCATCCAACTCCTCTGCTCCGTGTGTCCATACTGCGAACGTGTCATCGACATAGCGATACGATCTGGCTGGTCTCTTACTGGCAGTCCCCGTTGTTCAAAAGTCTCCATAAATAAATTAGCCACAGCAGAACTGAGTGGACTGCCCATACCCACCCCTTCAATCTGTTCATGAAAGTCATTATTGTATTGAAAGTAGGTTGTGGACTGTGGTAAGGTAGTGTCGGAATAATGCCACAACATCGGTAGGAAAAATATCCGCTATGCATAAGATAGCTTCGTTTACCGGAGTCATGGTAAATAACGACACAATGTCAAAACTGACGAGGATATCATCCGGGCCCACGCTCGTTTCCTTTAACTTGTTAATGAAATGAGCTGAATTTTTAATATGACTGTCCGTCCTACCAACATCAGGCTGCAGCAATGGCGCAAGTCGTCTAGCTAACACGTGTGTTACTTGCAGTTGTAATTGACAAAAACCTGAGGAAACAAGACCTCGTGAACTATGTCCGGAAATGGAAGGTGTGCGTGCAATGACAACAAATCGTCCTGGAACATAGTACAGAGCCGCATAGCGTTCACGTCACAACAGGTGTTGAAAGTGGTCTCCATAGGGTGCAATGCACGCGTTCACACGTGGCATCAAGGACTGCCGCACTCTTGCTTTGGCTTACACCATTTTGGTAGGCCAATTGGTTCAAATAGCTCTAAGCACTATGGGACTTAACATCTGAGGTCATCAGTCCCGTAGACTTAGAACTACTTAAACCTAACTAACCTAAGGGCATCACACACATCGATGCCCGAGGCAGCATTCAAACGTGCGACTGTAGCTGCAGCGCGGTTCCAGACTGAAGCGCCTAGAACCGCTCGGGGTAACCCACTTGCGTGGAGCTTGTACTATCTTCTTGTTTCTCAGATATTTTAACAAGAAGTTTCAACGCCGCTTAAATCAAATTTGTTTTATTTTCAACAGCTTCCAAACACCATGAAAAAGATATGCAGTCCAATTTAAAAGAAAGCACACCTGTTTCAATATTTCAGTTCATACAAGAGCAAGGGAATTAAAAGTGGAACAAAATTAAGGAAACTTCGTTTCAGTATCTTGAACAAATACCTACATTTTCTGCAAGCCAGTTCATAGCAGTATTAACGATTTCATGTTCCATTTCAGTCCCGCACTGACCAACGAAACAGTTAGTCTATAAACCCCTGCACGTTACGTAATCTCTCTTGCCTATTCCTATCACCACTAAGACAGGATGATGTTGACGTCAGAAGAATCGCAACAGTCTTATTTCAATGCTGCTTTTCTAATATAACGTCGCCGCTATCCCAGGTGTTCACATTTAAGTTCTCCGTAAACCATTGTTAGACTTTCATCTGGGCTATATCTGTCAGAGCAGCGCGTCCCTGAAAGCGTTTAATCTCTAATGTCATATCCACTTCCCAAGAGGTGCAAACAATTGTAGAGTTCTGTGCAATTAATGAGAATAGCGTCTTCTATGGCGTTTAAAACCGGAAAAGATGAAACGTTTGAGTCATGGTGTTACAGAACGATGATGAAAATCAAGTGGTCTAAAAACGAATGTGGATATCGTAGAGGTGGGCAACTAGAATATACAGAACAAATAATTGAGAACTTTGGCTGTGCGCGCTAGTCTGAATGAAATTAAAACAAGGGAGGGACTTCTGATGAGTCCCATCAAATCACTCACAAGATTGATGGTAAACGAAAAATTCGGATAAATACGAGTAGGACTCACGCACCGAGTGTTCCGTAAAAACATAATTGTGGACATAGATATTTCTTCACGCACCCTTGGAATCGACTCTATCGACCACTTTTGCCTCTTACAGGAAAGATACCGAGCACGGGAATTCCAATATTTTCGAGATATAATTACAAAATAATAATTTTAGAAATTTTTCCTTCACTTGTACAGTGAAACCTTGCTCTTGCCAAATTTCATGATTCTAGATTATATGGAAGTATCCTATAGATTTTGAAGAGTGCTTTTGCCAGTACCAAAATATGGAACGTAATCGGTGGTATCTTTTGATTCCGCTGACTTAGAAGCTTAAATCGTTTGCAATGCCAAGGAATCATAGATCTTAGTATGTCACATAAACTTAATCGCGATGCCTCAACCCGTACCTGAGAAAAAGTGGTATCAACACACGGACTGATAGACAGTCGTACAATAAATCACAACATAAACATTTTTTTTGTGGGTGATATAATTAAAAGTTAACTCTTTTTCGATTTTTGCTTTTACTTGTGCTATCAATCCTTGCTTCTTACCAAATTTAATGATTCTAGGTGAAGGGAAAGTACCCTATTGGTGGCTCACCCGGTTAGCCGCGCGGTCTAGCGTACTATTTTCCGGACGAGAAGGCGTGCCGGTCCGCAGCACGAATCCGCCCTGTGGATAAGGCCCGGTGTCGGCCAGTCTGTGGATGGTTTTTAAGGCGGTTTTCTATCTGCCTCGGCGAATGCGGGCTGGTTTCCCTTATTCCGCCTTAGTTACGCTATGTCAGCGATTGCCGCGCAAACACTTTCTCCACGTCCGCGTACACCAAAGCTACTCTAACACGCAAACATTGGGGTTACACTTGTCTGGTGTGAGACGTTCCTGGGAGGGGGTCCACTAGGGGTCAAACCGCACAATAATCTTGGTTCCGGTGTGGGGCGGCGGTAAGGTGAGTGGACTGCTGTAGCCTGTTGTGGGGTTGTGAACCACTCATTGCTACGTCGAGTACGAAGTCTCTCCGTCGTGTCTGGGTCCCCAGTTCCATACAATACAATACAATACCCTAAAGGTTTCGACGAGTGGCTTTGCAAGTACCAAAATATATTAGATGAATGGCCGTAGTTTTCGACACACGACAGCACGAAGCGACTGTAGAGCTTAGTATGTGACTTATATTTCAACATGACACTTCTAGCCGTTCCTGACAAAAAGGGTTGTTAACAGTAAGACATATAAGAAAGCGATCCTACAAGCGTTCCGTTTCTACCGACCGAGGTAGAGAACCCTTCATAGGTACAGTGCCAAATTCTACCAACAAATTTAACATTCCATTCACATTATTGCATATTTTACACTTTCATCATTTTTCATAACACCTCCCCGTATTACCCGTAGATATCCTACCTGACAAAACAAAGTGAAGTGGAGGAGCAAACGAAACGAATCTTCGCGGGTTGAGAGAGCATGTGATGGTCTTACAGTGATTAAAAAATCGAGTAATCTTTAGAAAGAACTTGCAGGATGAGCCTACTCGTCAGTATGACGTACCAACCTCTCGTGTGACTCCATACGTTGGTTCGGTAGTGAGGGTGTCATACAGCAGCTGTATCCTTCCCTAACAGAAGATGGCGAGCAACTGTTGTAACAGGTCCTTGGTTTTCTGACGGAGCTGACGTTCGAGCTGATCCTAGAAAGCTACGGTCGCAGGTTCGAATCCTGCCTCGGGCATGGATGTGTGTGATGTCATTAGGTTAGTTAGGTTTCAGTAGTTCTAAGTTCTAGGGGACTGATGACCAATGAAGTTAAGGCCCATAGTGCTCAGAGCCATTTGAACCATTTTGACCCCAGACATGTTCTACTGGGGAGAGGTATGGGAACGTTAATGGCCATGGGAGTACCTCAACATCACGCAGACAATTCATAGAGACATCCGTCGTGTGTGGGCCACCATTTTTCTGTTGAAAAGTGGCACCACGATACTGTCGCATGAGGATGCAGCATGTCCGTAACATACGTTGTGCCGTCAGAATGCCGTGACTCCCCATACCAAGGCGCCAGGAGTAACACCTCTGTGGCTCTCGAAAACTTATAAAGCATTACACCAAATCATCCAAAAACCCGCTGAGTGTGGTCATCTGGGACGGTTCAGAACTACCATTCATCACTGAACACAGTGCGAAGCCATCCACTGGCAGTCCACGGTTTCCGGTCACGGTACCATCCCAAAAGCAGCCGTGTCCGTTGTGGTGTTAACGGCAGCTTTCGCTTGGGACTGTATATCTCTGGTTGGTTGATTGATTTGGGGAAGGGGCCGTGCCCTTTCAAAGGAACCATCCCGCCATTTGCCTGAAGCGATATAGGAAAATCACGGAAAAGCTACACCAGGATGGCCGGTCTTTGGTTTGAACCGTCGTCCTCCCGACTGCGCGTACAGTGTGCTAACCACTGCGCCACCTCACTCGGTAGGTAAATCTCTCCAGGCTTAATAAGCAATAAATAAATCAAACAATTCCCTATTATGGCTGCTGCCAGTCTCCGACCAATGGTGAGATGTAACAAAGAAGTTGCGGTGAGCCCATTACTTGCTCTCGGATGGCAGGCGCAGATGGTGTCACAGTACAGTGATCCTGCCTTGGATCCTGCCTTGGATCCTTCCTTGGATCCTGCCTTAGATCCTGCCTTGTCATCGATCGGAGTCTTGACGACGAGCAACTGCCAAATGTAAAATGCCTCTCAAATCTGGATACCGCACGATTCGAGCAGTCAGCCAAATGGAGACCCACATCGAAGCCCCTTTCACACACTACCACGTGCTGACCGTCTCTCGAGAGTACGCGGTATCCCCGAGTCCTCCACAGTGATCACTCAACATCTGACGCTGTTCTTGCCCCCGTATATACGCCCTACCTAGCTTGGTAACAACGGTCATGGAAATGGGCGTTTGGCGTCATTGACCGGGAGGCGCCTTAAGCCGTCGACACACGGACCGTGCATCCGAACGTTGAGCGTTGAGCGTGCCGAGTTTCTGCCGTCATAGCGTGGAACAGCACGTTCGGGAGTCTTTCCGAACGTGCAGAGCGATATCTCGCATGTCAGATATGCTGAGCGCGTGTCTCAGCGTTGACCAATGACATGGCACAACGCCACCTACGTCACACGCACGCCGTCTCCCTTCAGTACAGGCTTGTGAGGCGCTCTATTGGCACTCATTTTAAGACCAATTTTTAGATATGCCATTTCTGACTGAGTACCATCAAATTGAGTTGTGTGATTCGTTCCAATAAAATAATGAGAAACATCATATTCGTGGCAAAAGAATTATTGTAACTTGCGTATTTGAAGGCAGCGGCACACTGAAGATCCACCCAAAACGCATTGTTCTTGGTACAATTTGTTATAATTAAATTTCAATTAGTAACATAACTATCTACGATTAGCGTTTTTGGCAAGGGATAAGATAATCCCAATAAGTACGTGGCGTGTGGTGTTGGTTTAGTGTAATGGTTGGCGTCCTGGTGCGGCTATGAGTTTTTGTTGGGGCGGTGCTTCGCGTCTTAACACTTCCAAATTTTTTTCTTACATTCACGTTTTTATTAGGTTCTGATACTTTATTATTAGTTTAATATAATTATATGCAATAATATTTGATTTTATGTAAGTATAAGTTGACCCTTTATTGAGGGGTGACTTTGTTCGATTGACTTAATCTACAGGACAGCTTGCGCTACTTGTATAAAGATATTTTGCTCCTTTTTCTTTTACGCTTCGTAATTCACATGTTGTAAAGATTCTGCTACTGGATAGGAACAGTGATCAAGTAAGACTGGCCTTGGGGTTTTACTAAAATGTGGAAATAATGAAATAATGTTTATCATATGCGAAGAAGTATTCCAAATTTGTAACGCACTGTTTGTAATGGAACTTTTATAAGCCTGTGTCCTTATTGATTGGACATGGTACTTCCCTTTTCGTGGAAGATGGAAGAAATGTGCGTTTTAATAGCTGACGAGAAATTTACGCGCGCCCGTTGCGTAAACAGTGTGATTTACGAACTAGAAACATCCCTCAAACTGCCGCTGGAGTGCGTTTCGATCGCGTATACCACGTTCGGGTCCACGTACCGTATGCACAAGACGCATCGTTCCTGAGCGTTCAGCAGCACGTTGAACTTGGCACGCTCAACGTTAACGCCCGACAGCACGATCCGTGTGCCGACGGCTTTTACGGCGCAGGTCGGGCCGCCTTGCTGCAGGTCTTATTACATTCGACGCCACATTGGGCGACCTGCGCGCCCGATAGGAATGAAAAGATGATGAAGACAACACCCAGTCCCTGAGCGGAGTAAATCCCCGACCCAGCCGGGAATCGAACCCGGGCCCGTAGGACGGCAATCCGTCACGCTGACCACTCAGCTATCGGGGCGGACGATAACAACGGTAAACACGAACAACACAAACGCTGTCTGGTTGCCGCTTTACCTATCAAAGAGAGCTACAACACTAGTCGTTTAAGTATCCGCCGATTGTGTGTGCATGTTCGAAGCTACGTTGGCCTTCGACCATGTCTTCTGGGTGCTTCACTGTTTTGTGTGTATAGCATCCGCAGTGAGGTAATAAGAAAACACTTAAAAAAACAGTATTTATAAATAAGAGACACAAAAAAATTGAATAACATATATGTACCCATAAAATAATAATTTCTCTTTGTAAGTTTCGAGCGCAAAGAAATATAACAAAATGATCTAAAGAGACGACAAGATACGCTCATTTGTTAATTTTTTACTCATATTCACTTCTCTTGTCTTGGATGCCTGTAGACGGACATCTTGCAAGTGCTGACAAATGTAAGCATATTTGTATGAATTAAGCAGATAATATATTCATTTGATATTGTGCACTTTTCATTTGTAAGAGGTGATCCCCGATTTCATGTCCGCCTTCCGTGAATTAACACGCATTCAAGTAATTTACAGTTCAACAATCGCAGCGGCCGATGCAGCCAACGACGCCATTACGTGGCGATATTAACTTATAAAAAATTAGCGGAAGCGAAAAACTCGCCCGCTATTAAGATAATATTCATTTTTCTCCACAGCCGCACGAAGTTACAGAAATACGTAGCCTTAAGATTCTTAATTTCAGTACCTTAGCCGATGGCCCGAGCCAGGCCTCTGACTACAATACAATGGTTAACGGGGGTAAGAAAAAATACTCTCGCGCGTGTGTGGGCCGCAATTGTAATTAATAACTAAAGATTTTTTGCTTTAAAGTGAACTGACTAGCCAAGGAAATTAACGTGGTCAACTTATATGCTCAGGTTTTAAGATTCAAGGAGTCTAACATTCATTAACTTAACAAATAATTTAAGATTAATATTGTTAAACAGGAGAACTTCAGGAAAGCATTTAATCGTAAATCAAAATTGAATGAAATATCATTTTTAAGGCCCCCCACTGAAGTCGGCAACAATCTAATAATAATAATAATAATAATAATAATAGTATATTAAATTACGACGTCCGACGGACGCGAGATGTGTTTAAATGATAAGCAGGAAGCTCGTATTTTACCACTACTATCGTGATTTTCCGCTTTGTTTTGGGCTTTCTCTTGCATCTGTGCAATTACTTGCACTTAAATGCAGCTGACATTCATTACACCAAGGAGAAATTTTGATCAAGTCTCTCGAAATTCCCTGAGTCAAATGATGATGCTACGTCACACACATCCATGCCCGAGGGAGGATTCGAACCTGCGACCGTAACAGTCGCGCGGTTCCGGACTGCAGCGCCTAGAACCGCTCGGCCAACGCGGCCGGCATATTTATGATACTTTTTATAGACACAGGTATTCTCTTCGAACAGTGTTGCTGACCCTGTAAACACCCATCACACCAGTCAAGGCACCGGCAGACGCGAGATGTGTTTAAATGATAAGCATGAAGCTCGTATTTTACCACTACTATCGTGATTTTCCGCTTTCTTTTGGGCTATCTCTTGCATCTGCCTCGGGCATGGATATGTGTGATGTCCTTAGGTTAGTTAGGTTTAAGTAATTCTAAGTTCTAGAGGACTGATGACCTCAGCAGTTGAGTCCCATAGTGCTCAGAGCCATTTGAACAAAGAGACAGATATGAGTCGCTCGCGAGCAATCTCTGACGTCGTGCAGCAAATTAAAGCGGCCGCGATGCCAACATAAACTCGCTTCTAATCGTGTTGTGCTCTAGAGTGTACCTCCGTGACGCTGTGCATACGTGATTGGACATTCTATTGGATCTCACTTGAACTGCTTGTTGCATTGTGAATGAGCCTGGTAATTGCACCTAAGTCGGTATCAGCTAATGTTGTTGAGCGGAAGGACTCGACTCCGGATAATTTAAAACATCATTCATATTGAAACGAACATACTTCCATTTCGAACTCAGAACTGAAAATGAATGACAATAACCATTTCTAACTTTAACAAAGTTATAAATTTTCCTTTTATTTCAGTGTCAAAGGAAACAGTGAGTGGACTCTAATTTTAGCAGTCTGAAATTGCGTGAGGAAGCTTTTAACCGTCCAGGTGAACAATCTATGGATCTATGGTCTCGAATTTATAACAATCCCGAATTACATAAAACGATAACGGCGCCCGAGGAAAAGACAGTAAAATAAATTAACAGTACTAAGCATGAAGACAATCAGCCTTTAGAGCTCACACAATGAAAGAACCACAGAAACACTCGTGAAGCATCAGTCAGGGTTTAAATGGTTCAAATGGCTCTGAGCACTATGGGACTCAACTGCTGTTGTCATCAGTCCCCTAGAACTTAGAACTACTTTAACCTAACTAACCTAAGAACATCACACACATCCATGCCCGAGGCAGGATTCGAACCTGCGACCGTAGCAGTCGCACGGCTCCGGACTGTGCGCCTAGAACCGCGAGATCACCGCGGCCGGCATCAGTCAGAGCTGAAGCAACTTGTCCAGAGTAGTGAACTTACTTTGTCTAACAAAACGGTCTCCTCTCCATGAGCTCCGAACGATACATACACACTGCTGTTCTTTTCCAGCTTCTGGTAACGACAGCTGTTTTCATTCTTGCTTCTCTCACGTCAAGTCGTAAAGAGAGAGAGAGAGAGAGAGAGAGAGAGAGAGAGAGAGAGAGAGAAAGAGAGAGAGAGAGAGAGAGTCTCAAGTTTGAATGCAAATTTACTTCATAATGTTCTGTGTTAAGGACAACTTCTGTTAACAACCCAAATAAGGAGTATAGTTTTATTCGAAAAACAGGTATAATTATTATGTTTATATCGACAGTTAATTAGATTAAGAAAAGTGCTGGTCATGAGTTCCTCGTCACCACTTTTCGCTGTGACGATAAGAGATTACAAACGTCTTCAGCGTTAAAAAGGAAAGTTGACGGTTAATCATTCTTGCAGGCCAACCTATGCGAAATGAGTCGGTAAAATCGTGAAAAAAACTAAGCAGGGAATAAGGAATACTTTACTGACCGATGCGCGATAGGAAATTCAGACTCTGTGGAGCCATCTTGTGGGTAAGTGTGGTTGTGTCTGCCAACACAGCAGGCTGTAAGAGACAAACCATTCAATTCATATGTTGGCCTACCGTGAAGTGACATGGTGCCACTTCGACGAAACAGTGCCTTAGCCATGTCAGCGCTACTTTTGCTTGAAGCTGGACCGGACGTTCAAATGGCTCTGAGCACTATGGGACTTAACATCTATGGTCATCAGTCCCCTAGAACTTAGAACTACTTAAACCTAACTAACCTAAGGACATCACACAACACCCGGGCATCATGGGACCTAAGGAAGATATCGTGTTCTCGTTTCTGTAGGATTATCTGTAACCACCTGATTGTGGCAACCTGTTATCATGACATGACTACCGCGACTCGTCCCATCACTCCCCGAACACTGAACCTAAATGGAGCCCTTTGTAAAAGTGCATTTTCGTTGTAGCAAAAGCTGACTATTATCTTTAACAACCGGACCATCGAACAAATCCACTGACGGAAATACGGAAATATAGTGTTATTAAGGTCCCATATTACAAAAACACGTACGAGTAAGTGCAGCATGTACACCCATTTCGGGATTTTTTTTTCATAACTGGCTTTTGATCTTTAGGTCGTACAACCATCTCTTACTGATTCAGTGTATGTGTGTGTGTGGTGGTGGTGAGGGGGGGGGGGGTGTATGCTCGAAATTGAAAAAATAAATGTATCACATTTATGAAAGAATATTGCCACATTAGAAGATGAATCAAGCTGATACCTGAATACGTTATTAAGAATTCCGTTTGCTAGTTTACATTCAGGCTGCATGTGAAAAGAAGTGTTACAATAAGAATCGTTTAAAGCCTGAATTAGATGGTAGTGACTAAGAAATAAACCCTGATTGAATTCTTTGCAGTTTATGAAGCTCACAAATATCTTGTTTAACTATGTGGGGCCAGGGTGTCGAGGCAATGTTCGATTGCATTCCTTAATATCTACCTTTACTGCGTTTCGGTATCTGACATTGACCTTCTCATTAGCGACTTGCTCTCCCTTATCGTGTAGTCCTTAGATCTGATGTTCTCAAGAGCGGTTCTTATGAATTGCTCTCATGTTTGGTTGCAGTGGATCCGAAAATAAAACTGCGATGAATACACAAATGCTAGCAAAGCTAAAGAACAGTCAAAACAAAAGCGCTGAAACATCCCTAGATATTCGTAGCTGTCACTAAAACAGTTACCTTAAAATGCACATTTAATGAAATGCACATTTCGTATATTGCCCTAAAAGCTGTTAATACGTTATTTTAAAAGCGGTCTTCTTCCGCAAACTCGTACGATTTGTGAAAGTACTCTTGTCTCTGCCTCTTGAGCCGTCGAAGATTTATTGTTAATTTGTGGACTTCGTTAATCAGCTCTCGAGTCGAATCCTGTAAGTTTCGGCGGCCTCCCTCCATTACCGCTGATTTGAGCGTGAATGCGAAGACAAAGCGATAAATCTCGTACTTCTTCGGCCGATAAAGTACATCAAAGTCGGGGATCCTTTGAGATTCGGAATCCCCGAGTTTTAGCTTGTCAAGCTGCCAAATGAGTGAACGAACCACTAATTAACAGGGAGAAATGCTCTGTGAAGCTTATGCCTGATAACTGCCCTAATCGGAAACCACTGGAGGCTTCTTTCTGCGGATTTTCCCGCTAACTCACAAAACTTCCTCTTTTGCAAGACGATAAATCCTTGGACTGATGCCTTCTCAGTGCTACGACTAAGACAGAGAAAGCCTGGTTCTTAAAAATCGGCAAAGTACGGTCACGACGTCTCGGAATTTTTTCCGAACTCGTCTCACTTCAATTATATTACGAGGGCAACAGAGGAAAGATAGAAAAAATAACTTCTCGAAGTAGATCGGCCAAGTGGCTATCTGCCACATCCTAAAGACTGAAAAGACAATATGTGCAGAGACCGTACATTTAGTTATGCTATCCACCGCGAGCAGATGAAATTTGCTGCATTCTCCATTAACACGAAAGGAAAACAAATGATATGTGAAATTCTTTGGATGAGGAACTAAAGACTGTTGCATGTTATAAGTGATCTGTCTCAATGATTTAATTCAAGAAGATTATCATTTAGAAATATTGCCACACCGATTCAGCTGAAAAAATAAATAGTTGAGTACGCTGATGTTCAGCAGCATATCAAAACTCCCACAGTAAGGGTGAAACGTTACAGTAGTTTCCGCTCTATAAGCAGCAGGTTTCGATGCTCGCTCGCACCGGGAAATAGAAACAGAGGTGGCTCCGCAGCCAATTTTATTACACGACGCTGCCGGCCGCAGGTGCAACAGAACCCACGTGGACGGGTGGAAAGAAATGCGTCAGGCTTCCTAATTCGTATTTATATGTGTCGTGTATTATGCATTTCTTGGACGTGAATGTGAATCTGCACATGAACTTTCCTAATCCTCCTCACACCTTTCCGTAAAGCGTGGCCAAATCTTTGTCGGGAAGTAGTACTGTAGTACAGTAGTGCCAGCCTTACTCCTGGGTAGGGGATCAGAGAGACAGCACAGGCAGGTAAAAGTCAAAGACTTTCCAGTGTCACAAGATTTGGGGTGGAGAGGTTGGTCACGGCCAAGTGGTTCGACCACCCCCTCCACCGGGGCCCCGGAAGACCTCCGGGTGCCCGCCATATTCTAGAGGTGTTATAGAAGACGGTTAAGTGAGCAGACATGCCCTCAGTGCGTCTGTCTCAATGTTCACGCATGGAAGAGAGGTATTTGAATATTTGTACTAATTCTTTTATTTCCAGCTTCGGATTGTGTAAGGAAATGAATGATCTCATTAATTTAGGAAATTTGACCCCCTGTGTTAATGTATCTGGTCCCCAGTTTGCCCGTTATCCTCCTCACATAGTGGATGTCCTATGTAAAATATTGGGAGACTTTGGTGGTATACATTTGGCCAACGCAATTCCGTCTTGCCCGTAGAAATGTGCGTGCAGATTAGTATATAATATACCCGAGATATAAGTTGTAAAATTGTAATATATGTAAACTGGAACAATTGCTGCAATCGCTGTAAAATCGAGTGATAATGTTTAAAATAAATAGGTAATCTATTGCCACCAATTTTTAATATACTTTAAAAATCACAAAGAAGTCAAGTTAAAGGAATTCATTTAAAATAAAAGATATAGAATGCAGGGACCCACACATCAGCGTGTGAGCCCTCCAGCCCCTTGCCTAGTATCGTACCGAAAGGGCACGCTCTCTAGGTAGCGCTCTCAAGCTCCCCTCCCCAGTTATCCGTTGCGCAATTTTTCATTCAGGGCTTGACGACATCAAATTTCATCTGGCGTCCCTAGGGCAAGGAGGTTAGACGGTAAACTTTCAAGGGCTTCTATGATACAAAACTTACCCGCATTGAGCGATATCTCGATGCTAAAATACAGAAAAAAACGTGTTCGTGAACTGAGAAATAACTGCTGAAAGACTCTGACTGACTCAGGAGGTGTTACATCATAAACAATCCATGAAACGTTATTGGAGGATATTTCAGGCAGCCAATAGGTGAAAAACCGAAATTAATAAAAAAGGTTTGCTCTTCAAACATAAAGGTTTTACATCCTAAACGTAAAATATTTAACACGTTAACTTGTTATTAAAGTAGTCAGACGTTTAAAGCTGTTTGTACGTGGCAGTTCGATTCTTTAAGGAATCGGTGCTGGTAGCGTGACGGTGGTGTTACTGCTTTAAACCTGAAACGGCAACGAAACAGAATTTTATCCACTTATTGGCAATGTTTTTACAATGAAGGAACTACAACTAAGAGCTTTCTTGTTTTGGCGGTATGGAGGAGTGATGGGCGTTGTGTTATGTCATTGGCTATGCGATTTTCTTCTTCTAACTGTGTACTAAATGAAGATAGGTTTCTGCCAGTTAGTGTCATAACTTTAAATTTTGTTTTGAAATTTCGTCCAGCTTGTCCTATTTTCTCATAGTTACTTACAAAACTCCTGAATATGTACATTTAAAGTGTTGTTCTACGTTACGATAAGTGTGATCGCACCGTGTTGCGTGTTCTGGAGGCAGTTTTTTGGTTGGTTTTCTGAAGTGTAAGTATAATTTTGAGAAGAATAGTGACAAAATTTATACATATAAATGAAACAAAAATAAAAGACACCATTACTTTAAGAAGGAAACATTTTAGCAAAAGTACACAATCCAGCACCATACCATACTAAAGAAACATATCAGTTGCTCTAAAGAAAACCAATATAAAAACTGGTTTCAAAACACACAACGCACTGCTATCAGAAATTTGTGGTAACACACAGTAATCCTGCAAATATTTACACGTCCAGGTTCAAAAAATGGTTCAAATGGCTCTGAGCACTATGGGACTCAACTGCTGTGGTTATCAGTCCCCTAGAACTTAGAACTACTTAAACCTAACTAACCTAAGGACATCACACACATCCATGCCCGAGGCAGGATTCGAACCTGCGACCGTAGCAGTCACACGGTTCCGGACTGCGCGCCTAGAACCGCGAGACCACCGCGGCCGGCGACACGTCCAGGTGTTTAGAAGTTAAAATACAGTAACTGTAAGAAAATTAATATAGAAAAAACTGAACGAAATTTAAAAACAACATTTAAAGAACATCTGAATCTGACTAGCACGAACCTACTTTCAGCACACACTTCTTTAAACCACAAACCATACAGCCAGTGACATACAATGGGGAGCCAAAGAAACTGGAACACCTGCCTGTTATCTTGTACGGGCCCCTGTCAGCACGCAGAAGTGCCGCAACACGACGTGGAATGGCGGACTAATTTATGAAGTAGTGCTGGAGGGAACTAACACCATGAATTCTGCAGGGACGTTCATAAATCCGTGGGAGTACGACGAGGTGAAGCAATTGAATCTCAATGTAGACAAGTGTAATGTGCTGCGAATACATAGAAATAAAGATCCTTTATTACACTCCTGGAAATTGAAATAAGAACACCGTGAATTCATTGTCCCAGGAAGGGGACACCTTATTGACACATTCCTGGGGTCAGATACATCACATGATCACACTGACAGAACCACAGGCACATAGACACAGGCAACAGAGCATGCACAATGTCGGCACTAGTACAGGGTATATCCAACTTTCGCAGCAATGCAGGCTGCTATTCTCCCATGGAGACGATCGTAGAGATGCTGGATGTAGTCCTGTGGAACGGCTTGCCATGCCATTTCCACCTGCCGCCTCAGTTGGACCAGCGTTCGTGCTGGACGTGCAGACCGCGTGAGACGACGTTTCATCCAGTCCCAAACATGCTCAATGGGGG
Source organism: Schistocerca gregaria (assembly GCF_023897955.1). Taxonomy (NCBI): domain Eukaryota; kingdom Metazoa; phylum Arthropoda; class Insecta; order Orthoptera; family Acrididae; genus Schistocerca; species Schistocerca gregaria. The sequence goes on along the minus strand of NC_064926.1, from coordinate 139,521,408 downwards.
ACAGATCCGGAGATCTTGCTGGCCAGGGTAGTTGACTTACACCTTCTAGAGCACGTTGGGTGGCACGGGATACATGCGGACGTGCATTGTCCTGTTGGAACAGCAAGTTCCATTGCCGGTCTAGGAATGGTAGAAAGATGGGTTCGATGACGGTTTGGATGTACCGTGCACTATTCAGTGTCCCCTCGACGATCACCAGAGGTGTACGGCCAGTGTAGGAGATCGCTCCCCACACCATAATGTCGGGTGTTGGCTCTGTGTGCCTCGGTCGTATGCAGTCCTGATTGTGGCGCTCACCTGTATTGCGCCAAACACGCATACGACCATCATTGGCACCAAGGCAGAAGCGACTCTCATCGCTGAAGACGACACGTCTCCATTCGTCCCTCCATTCACGCCTGTCGCGACACAACTGGAGGCGGGCTGCACGATGTTGGGGCGTGAGCGGAAGACGGCCTAACGGTGTGCGGGACCGTAGCCCAGCTTCAGAGGAGACGGTTGCGAATGGTCCTCGCCGATACCCCAGGAGCAACAGTGTCCCTAATTTGCTGGGAAGTGGCGGTGCGGTCCCCTACGGCACTGCGTAGGATCCTACGGTCTTGGCGTGCATCCGTGCATCGCTACGGTCCGGTCCCAGGTCGACGGGCACGTGCACATTCCGCCGACCACTGGCGACAATATCGATGTACTGTGGAGACCTCACGCCCCACGTGTTGAGCAATTCGGCGGTACGTCCACCCGGCCTCCCGCATGCCCACTATACGCCCTCGCTCAAAGTCCGTCAACTGCACTTACGGGTTACGTCCACGCTGTCGCGGCATGCTACCAGTGTTAAAGACTGCGATGGAGCTCCGTATGCCACGGCAAACTGGCTGACACTGACGGCGGCGGTGCACAAATGTTGCGCAGCTAGCGCCATTCGACGGCCAACACTGCGGTTCCTGGTGTGTCCGCTGTGCCGTGCGTGTGATCATTGCTGGTACAGCCCTCTCGCAGTGTCCGGAGCAAGTATGGTAGTTCTGACACACCAGTGTCAATGTGTTCTTTTTTCCATTTCCAGGAGTGTATTTAGCTACAACATAGCACGTCAGCAACTGGAAGCAGTTAATTCCATAAATTATCTAGGAGTAGGCATTAGGAGTGATTTAAAATGGAACGATCATATAAAGTTGATCGTCGGTAAAGTAGATGCCAGACTGAGATTCACTGGAAGAATACTAAGAAATTGCAATCCGAAAACAAAGAAAGTAGGTTACAGTTCACTTGTTCGCCCACTGCTTGAATATTACTCACCAGTGTGAGATCCGTACCAGATAGGGTTTGTAGAAGAGATAGAGAAGATCCAACGGAGAGCAGCTTGCTTCTTTACAGGATCATTTAGTGAAGGCGAAAGCGTTACGGAGATGATAGATAAACTCCAGTGGAAGACTCTGCAGAAAAGACGCTCAGTAGCTCGGTACGGGCTCTTGCTGAAGTTTCGAGAAGATACCTTCACCGAGGAGTCAAGCAGTATATTGCTCCCTCCCACATATATCTCGCGAAGAGACCATGAGGATAAAATCAGAGAGATTAGAGCCCACACAGAGGCATACCAACAATCTTTCTTTCCACTAACAGTACGAGACTGGAATAGAACGGAGAACCGATATAGGTACTCAAGGTACCCTCCGCCACACACCGTCAGGTGGCTTGCGAAGTATGAATGTAGATGTAGATGTAGATTGAGCGCTTTCCTGTTCTCATGGTGCGATCATTGTGCTCAATAGTGAATTCTCGTTACACGTGAGTTAAATCAAAAACATCACTTTTTTTGACATGTTTTGTACTATGATATCATCAGTCTAGTTCAATGAAAATTGGTCCCTATAGAATGCCTCCGTATGATTGGAAGCGTGCTTGCTTTAAATGGGTCATACGACGCTAGTTCATACCGTGTCGTATCACGTTCACATTCTGCTGGCTTCGCTGCAAGGGGCGACGGACATTACCGCAGCGCAGTCGATTGTCTGACGAGTGTCGTTGAGCAGAGAGAGAGAGGCTCCGGGGAGCCCTAGAATTTCCATTCAGGTCGGATCGAATATTTATTTGCGAGGACGGGACGAGTCGCGAGAGGCGGTGTAGTGGCGCGCGGCAGCGCGTGGCGTTCTGCAGTCGCGGACGAGTGCACTGGGGAGGGCGGGTTCATTATTTTATAGGACACGACGGGACAGGAGGCCACTGACCTCATTGGCCGACAGCCGAGATAACGACCCTGCTCCGCCGAGGCAGCCGCACGCGCTGCGACTTGTCTCCGAGCAGCCCTTTGGCTGCAACGACTCCGATCGACATTCTACAGTGAATCTACTCGAAGGAGATGGCAACAGTCCAGCGTGTTGTGGAGCGTAGCATGCAGCGGATACTTTGATCCGGCCCAACAAGAATTTCTCTCTTGTGCCAATCCCTTTACCTTTCGCCCTACGTTCTCAGCTACACTGGTGTCAGGAATTAACGAAAATTTTGCTATGTTGCGCTTATTTTGCCAGGAGACAGTATATGCAGGTGAAAGTACGAGGGTCAGTCAAAAAGTAATGCCTCCTATTTTTTTTCTACGTTTAATTGTCAGGAAATTTAAATGCAATTACATAGGTTGAAAACCACAACATTGAGGATCATTTTGTCATTTTTCAATGTAATCTCCGCCCATCTCTACAGTTTTGGTCCATCTTTGAACAAGGGCATGTATCCCAGCACGGTAAAAATCACAGCTCTGCTCCCTAAGCCATTGACGCACGGATGTTTTGACGGCCTCCTCATCTTCAAAATGAATCCCACGATGAGCTTCTTTTAGTGGCCCGAACAGATGGAAGTCTGATGGTGCCAGGTCAGGGCTGTATGGGGGATGAGGCAAAACTTCCCATCCAATTTTGACAATCTCGTCAGAGGTGTGACAACTGGTGTGTGGTCTTGCATTGTCATGCAAAAGAAGAACATCTGCCATTGATTTTGTTGGGCGAACTCGCTGAAGACGTGCTTTAAGTTTTTTGAGGGTTGTGACGTATTGAACAGAATTTATTGTGCATCCCTGCTCCAAAAAATCAACCAGAATCACACTCTCTGTATCCCAGAAAACTGTTGCCATAACTTTCCCTGCCGATCGCACAGTTTTGAATTTTTTCTTCCTCGGCGAGCTTGTGTGACGCCACTCCATTGACTGCCTCTTTGATTCGGGTTCAAAAAAATGCACCCATGTTTCGTCCCCGGTCACAATTTTTTTCAGAAACTCATCTCCCTCCAAACGGAAGCGCTGCAAGTGTTGGGAGGCTATTGTTTTCCTTGCCTCTTTATTCTGATCGGTTAACATTCTTGGAACCCACCGTGCACAAACTTTTGAGTACCCCAATTGTTTAATAATCGTGATCACACTGCCTTTACTAAGAGAAATAATGCGACACACTTCATCTGCAGTCACCCGACGGTCACCACGAATGATGTCATCAACTTGCTGAATGTTGTGTGGAGTCACTGCACTCACCGGCCTGCCGCTCCGCTTTTCGTCAGTCAAGGGTGTTTGCCCTTCAGCTTCCTTACAACGACGAACCCATCGTCTAACAGTGCTGACATCCACTGTCACAATACCATACACCTTCTTCAGTCTTTCATGAATGCGTATGGGCGTTTCACCTTCTGCATTCAAGAATTCAATCACACAGCGCTGTCTCAAACGAACATCGATGTCGGCCATCTTACAAACTTCTGCTGTGCTGCCACCTGTTGACACAGAAAGTTACTACTGCAGTGGATTGCAGAAGAAGGTTTGAGGAATGGCGCCAAATTCAAATTTTTCACTTAACTTAATTTTTTTAAGTAGAAAAAAAATGGGAGGCATTACTTTTTGACCGACCCTCGTAGAAACAGTGTAAAAAATACAGAACATAAACAACTGCAACATTCATAACGGTAGACCAAATTGTTATTCTTTTTTTTCAATCTTAACAGATTTGCACACACATTTCGACAACTGCTCAGTATGGCAATTTATCACCACTGGCAGCAATATAGGCCTGACCACGTCTGGGAATGCTGTGTCATCAATTTCATGTCGAGGCAATAACGGGCATTCTTCCTGCAGAGCTGCTCGCAACTCTTGGAGAATGGTTAGTGGACGGTGACGTGTTGCGAACCAGCTCCCTAGTGCATCCCAGACATACTCCATGGAATACAAACCGGGAGAAGGAGCAGAAACTCGCAACAATCGCACAAGAGGTCCAAAGATCTCGCCACGTTGCCTAACAGCAGTTAAACCACGCCTATTTAGCCGTACAATTTCACGAAGAAGTGTTCGAGTAGTCAATATAATCCCCGCCCACACGGTAAGAGGTCACCCTCGATATCAGTCTCTTTCCACAACGGTTGGGTCTCGAAATCGTGTTCCACGTTCTCTCCATACACGATTCCGTCGAGAATCACTGTGCAGACCAAACCGGGACGCATCTGTGAAAAGTTCGACCATACAGGTGGCATTTTGACGGTTCCTCTCTAGACGTTCCTTTCTCTTCCTGATGTTACACGTGGTCGGCCCTGCCTCAGACTTTGAGATACACTTCTCAGGCCAGAGTTGCCGAGCGGTTCTAGGCACTTCAATCTGGAACCGCGCGACTGCTACGGTCGCAGGTTCGACTCCTGCCTCGGGCATGGATGTATGTGACGTCCTTAGGTTAGTTAGGTTTAAGTAGTTCTAAGTTCTAGGGGACTGATGACCTCAGATGTTAAGTCCCATAGTGCTCAAAGACATTTGAACCATTTGAGTTTTCTCTGCGGCGAACTGCCTTCTCACAAACAAATCACAAACTTTAGGAGCTGATGATTTCTGCACTGTCGTAACTGCACCAATAGCAAGGGAAGATCCCCATCGCACCCCCTCAGCTTAGTGGTAACATGGTCCAGTGGATAGTCCGTCAAAGACTGAAGGCAGATCAAGGATAAAAACAAGAAGAATCTGTACTAATCTGTGAAAAAAGAAGCAAAATAGAAACACTGAACGGTTCAAACACAAGACATGCAACATCGAGCGAACTGAAATAGCAATGCCGTCGTGATCATGTGGTCATGATGCTGGAGATCCGTGCTGAGATTTCCCTTGTGCCCAATTTTTTTTTCACATAGTATTGAGATTCCGTCCTGTCATCGACGAGTCTGTTCGCTGTATTCAAATTTGTGTCTGTGTCGTGTTGCAACGACCGTTTGCAACAAAAAATGGCTCTCAGAACTATGGAACTTAACATCTAAGGTCATCAGTCCCCTAGAACGTCGAACTACGTAAGACTAACTAACCTCAGGACATCACACACATCCATGCCCGAGGCAGGATTCGAACCTACGACCGTAGCAGTCGCGCGGTCCCGGACTGAAGCGCCTAGAACTGCTCAGCCCGTTTGCAACAGCTATGTCTAAATGGAGGGACCTCCAGACGTATGCAACTCCTATTTGTTCTACACAAGTACCACATATTATGACTCTTGAGTTAAGTTGTAAAAGTTTTGATCCTTGTACTCCTTTGTTGTAACATAGTTCACACACTTTTGTTTGTCGTTTTCATTTGTGTGAATGGTGTATGCGGTATTTCACCTGCTATAACTATTCATCACATTTACTTGCGACGGTAATATATTCTTACCACGTGACCCACATTCTGTAACCAGTTACAGTACGACAAATGCCAAGACTACAGAAGTGGAACAGTCACTCCAGTGACCGAATGGAATGTTCATAACTTTGTGAAAAAAAATGAGCATGAGGAAGATCTGAACATGGATTCGCGCTTTTTTATGCAACATCATGACCACACAACCACGATGGCGTGGTTATGGCATTTCGCTCGATGTTGCGCACCTTTGGCTTGGAACGTTCAGCGTTTATAATCTGCTTCTTTTTTCACAGTTCAGTACAGCTTCTTCCAGTTTTCATGCTTTATCGGTGTACATTTTTGAGCGGTTATCCACTGGGTCATTTTACCACTAAATCTGAGGGAATGTTTTGGGAAGTTTCCCTTGTAAGTGGACTACGCCTGTCAGTATAGCCTAACCTAACGTCCATACTTACATACCTGACCTGACGCAAAGAGAAAAACAAGCATTGATGGAGTAATGGCTCGCTCCTGCCTCACATGTATGGAAGTACCAGTCAACTATAAACATGACAGATATAATTATTAGTCTGCAGATGACGTAAATACTTACTAATGTTGTTGAGTACACCGTTCTCAGTAACCAATAGAAACATCTGCACTTACACCCATTACGCACTGTATATATGTCTGCCGGGTTGTACCTTTATTCTGGTTCCTAATACTGTGGATCTAGAAAACACATTTAAAATCTGATTACAACCCCGTACACAACCATGGGTACATGACCACGAAAGGGCCCACTCTCTGTTTTACCTCTGCAGTTCACAGACTTTGTTCCGTACATGTTGTTACTGTGAGACGCTAAGCGGCCACAATTGCTTGTCGTACTAGACGCTACTGCCATTATTTATTCTCTGTATCAGTTGACTCTCATTATGGGCTGTATGCGTGCACATCATTCATGAAAATAAATGCTATTGAAGTGCAGCTTGAAGTGTTCCTCACTTTATTGGGTATTTCAATGACTACGTTAGCAGAATGTTACTGAAAAGCCTCTGATAACATCCAATTAAGGCCATTAGTCAAGACTCATGGATGGCAGAGGAACTGAAATTGAAAGTAGTAGACCAAAACTAGAAAGGTTCTCTTACAAAATAAAATAGTATAACATTTCCCCAGTCGAATTAAAGCATCATTGCAAAAATGCCTGAGACAGGTATGTGTCAGTGACGTTGAGAAATGGATGAAATCGCTAAAATTGAACGAAGCTCCAGAACCAAATGGAAACCCTATGAGATTCTATACAGTACCAGCAAACTCGAAAGTCTTTGAAGAAGCTAACTACCGTGAATAAAACAACAACAATGGTCTAATTACTTTGCAGATAAGTTATGGTGTTAGAGATGTTAGAGATGTAAGCGAGAAGAAGTTTGGAAAAGGAGTGACATTATGTTTAAAATTTGTTGGAAGTTGCTAATTGCTCTCAGTGCCAAACACTAGACGAATATAGTCTTGAGAATTTTCCCTCCGTTTTACAAACATGTTAGTTTACCACGTACCTCAAAGTTTATAAAGTCATATCTCCTGAACTATGTGTCGTACAGTCATACAATTTTACACGTACATTCACTGTTATGTGGACACTGCCTGCAAATTATGTTGCGAATAGAGTTAGTAAAAAAGAAGTAATAAATTAAAATATCATGCTTGAAGTTTTATTGCATGAAAAGCGAAAATGTGATGAGCGCTATAGCTTTTTCATTTAACAATTTTGTGGAAGTGTCAGCGAGAAAAAGTTTCTTAGGCGTTTGAAATTACGTGTGAAGCCTGTTGGAAGTCGCCAAGTGCTCTTATACCCAAATAAGGAATGAATGAAGTGTGAGCATTTTCCGGTCGATGAGTCAGGAGGTTTCTAACTGTAATACCGGTATTATTGTGTTAAACCTTTAACATAAGATTGTATCTCTTAATGAATAGACGTTTAATTTTTAAATACGGTCAAGAGTCACACAAAAACTGAAAATCTAAGATATCTTTCTTCGCTCAGATACACTCATTCTTAACATATTCTTACGGAAAAACATTCAGTCAGATTACTGGTAACGCAGTATGTGGATGCAGCAAGCTTGGTAAGTACACCCTGTTATGTGAAATACCGTCGTCCCAGGTCTAGCAAAAATAAAATAAAAGTTACTGAGAGGCATCAGCGACATTTTTGTTTTTTTGTAGCCTCTTAAAACCAACAGATAGGCAACCTTCAGCTGGCCTGGGTGCGCGGTGATCGTTTTAGCCATTTAACACCCAGCGGAAAAAGTCTCCTATCGGAGCACAGGAAAGATGAATATGTTCTTCTTTAAAAGATTCTCACAGAAACGTGGGCAACCAGCTGCCTAACCCTCATCCCACCTTCCTCACCGAAAATTTCGACATGTCTGTGGCCATGAGTCTGAAACTAAGCACCGAACGTCGCTACTGAATAGTCCTTATTCCTTTCAGCCAGAAAAAGATCGGCAAGAGAAGAGTGACATTTAATCTACATACACACTCAGGGCGGACAAAATAGAACTGGCTCATAAAATATTTATTAAACTGACGCCGAATTAACCCTTATATGTGAACAGTAGAACAGCCCGCAACAGAAAATACTGGAAGTCGTGATTTCGTTGTTCCAATTGCTAGTTGTCACATGTCTTCCCATACGTATCCCCCAGGTGAAGTGTCGCGAGTACTCCGCTATGGCACTGCGACTGACTGAGTGAGAGGAGCACACAAGTTTAGTGATTATGTCACTGCAAGAGTAAGTAAACTAGACAGCGACTGTTCATCATCGAGTGACATGCCAAACAGAATTAGTGGAAAACATATGCCGAGCTGATTACGCAAGAGTCAAATACGAAGTATTTTGGCAATAGTGAATAAAAACCGTAACAAAAAAAAAGGTTCAAATGGCTTTGAGCACTATGGGACTCAACTTCAGAGGTCATCAGTCCCCTAGAACTTAGAACTACTTAAACCTAACTAACCTAAGGACATCACACGCACCCATGCCTGAGGCAGGATTCGAACCTGAGACCGTAGCGGTCTAGCGTTTCCAGACTGTAGCGCCTAGAACCGCACGGGCACTCTTGCCGGCAAAAACCGTAACAAGCTGTAAAGAGTTCGAACATCAGAGAACTATGCTCGAGTCTTACTATACATATTTTGCGGGACAGCTTCGTTTTCAGATCCTAAATATGCGGGATATTTTATAGTCACTACATCAGACATCTAGAAGATGACAGATTACGTCATGGGAAACAAATTTTGTTAGAAACAAAATGTTCGCTGACGTTTCTCAGCAACTTTTTTTAACTTTTTGCTAGCCCTGGGACGATTTTATTTCACATAACTAGCAGGGCGTACTTACCAAGAGCTCTGGCCGAGCGGTACTAGGCGCTTCAGTCCGGAACCGCGCGACTGCTACGGTCGCAGGTTCGAATCCTGCCTCGGGCTTGGATGTGTGTGATGTCCTTAGGTTCGTTAGGTTTAAGTAGTTCTAAGTTCTAGGAGACTGGTGACCTCAGATGTTAAGTCCCATAGTGCTCAGAGCCATTTGAACTATTTGAACTTACCAAGTGTGCTGCATCATCTTACTGCGTTACCGACTGAATATTTTTCCATAAGAAAATCTTAATGAGTGTCTTCGAGCGAAGAAAGATATTTCTGAAGCGAATCAGTAACTCGGCCCACCCTGCTTTTACGTGGGCCGGATGACTGGACTAAAGGCAACATAAACTGCATGCACACAGCTGTGAGTACCTGTGTACAGGCACCTTTCAGGGCGTAATGATAACAAAAGACGCCTAGCATCGGCGTTAAACCTAAGCGGAACTGAGTCTCTAACAAAACATATTCCCCATAAAGTGAACTGTCATCCCTATTCTTTTCATGCAACGAATTTGAAAAATCCGTGTAGATATTTACGAGATTGAGAAAAATTTAACAGAAGTGGATTGCGCGCCCTCCCCATTCTACACACGGACAGCATGCTTACGGATACTTGCTGGTGACGTTGCTATCGCCTGAATATGTTTATATCCATAGTAGGTCGTTGTTCATTTTTTTAATTAAAAAATCTTTATTCAGTAGATTACATTATACATATTAACCCACTACCTAACTACATTGGTGGGACCTATTATCATACAGAAAAATGCAGCTCTCTATTCTACACCACAGGTAATCTTAATTGTGTTCTTACCGCTATGTGGTTTCTTATTCTACTTAATCTAGGAAGAGACTTATGCCACCTTCAGCGTTACAGGTGCCAGTGCTCTATAAACCTGATAGATGTTGGCCTGACCCACTGAGCTAAGCCCAGTGGGCATGACTCTGGCACTGGGCTGGCCAGTAACTTGGTTTCACTGCAGTCTATCCTAAAAGCCTATCCTATCTTCTACGTCTAACCTAAATTTACATCTAGTGTCATAATTGGTGCGTGCTCTGGCCAAGTCCCGGCCCGGCGGAACAGGAAAGGTGCACCGAGTCTGAGTTGGTGTAATTTTTTTTTATTAATTGTTGTCCCTTAGAAAGTTATTGAGGACTTTTTTCGAGATTTCGTTTGCCAGCTTGTTCAAGACATTGAAGGTGTTGTCATGCCTTAGTAGGTGGTACGTGTCGTTATTCGGAAGTTGTTGTCGTAGGTCGTTGGCTACGTCATCGAAGAGGTGGCACTCACACACCACATGTCCTGGGGTGCCTTGCACTGCACCACAGTCACACGCGGGTGTAGCCTGCTTCCGAAACCGACATAGATATGTCGGGTAGGGTCCACGTCCAGTAAGAAAGTGCAGCATTCCTCTCGTAGGCACGAACTACGTAAGTTTTGCTCTTTCCTGTATATCCGGTAACAGCTCATAGGTTCTGCGTCCCGTATCCTCGTTCCACTGTTCCTGCCATAGTTCCAGCGTAAACTCAAAGTATCTCCCTAATCTTATCCCTATTCTCCTTCTTCGCCCAGTACCAGGCGGCTTGCTCACGGATTTTAATGTCCAGTGGACAGATCCCCATTAGCACAAGAAGCGCCCTTCCAGGTGTTGTCCTGTATGGCCCTGCTGGACGTAGGAGCAAGCTACGCTGCACTCTTCTTAGGGTCCTAGCAGGTATGACCCTCGTGAGTCTGTGTGTCCAGACCCCTGATCCGTATCTTACTATCGATGTTAAAATACTATTGCGATATAGTTTGATTAAATTGGGTGCAAGATGAAAGTGTTCATAATGTTCTGGTTGATCAAAGTAGGGGAAGGCGGGACAAGATGGGGAAGCTAACTTCAAACCCATACAAAAGGGACAAAAATAAACAAATTCATGTAGGTTTGATTATCATTTGTTTATTTAACCACTGAATTACAATAGCACGCAAACAAACCTGCAAACTTGTTACATCTTGTTAGAAATATCTCGATTTGAAACATAAACTACCAATTCCCCGTCTTGCCCCATATGCGGGGTAAAATGGGGAACTAGCATGAATTCATCTCTAAAGCTTAAATAAGGACTGGAATAACGAAATCATGTGACGGTAAGGTTTCGAAACATGGTTCTACGAACTGTAGAATCAGGTATTACGTTTTATTTAGGCCTCTTACTTTCACATAGTACACAAGTGTGTACAGCCTCGTCATCATCACTTTCTGTCCCTGCACAGGTGTCATGGGCACCCCGACGCTGAAACACAAATTTCTGTGGCACGTTGAGCTGTCGAGCAGCCCTGAAAGAACCCACATGACCTTCCATAACAGCATTTACAGTTCCTTCCATTGACTCCAATGGCCAATCTTCCCTAGACGTTTGTCGCCTATACTTGCGAACCATCTGATATAAAACATGTGGAACGTACTATTGAGTCAGATCATTCCTGGTAATCTATATTTTACAGTAAATACAATATTTCCAATAGTCAGTCGTTAAAGCATAGCAAGAATACTGACTCTGCACGTTTTGTGTATTTTTATTCACCATATAGCCTAAGGCAGGGCTTCCCAACGTGTGGTCCACGGACCCCTTAGGAGTCCACCGGCTCTTTCTAGGGGGTCCGCCGCCAACTTCCGCCAAATCGTGTAAAATAGTGAGAAAAATTATTGAATAAAAATGTGAAAATCAAATTCATCATTTTTTTCGTGTGAAAAATGTGTACTTTTACTTTAGGTCGTATTCCCAAGCAGCCTTTGCGTTTCCTTAGTGAGATCGCATGCACAATTTAGTGCCGGAGAATGCGGCTTCTGTGATCGACTGTTTCGCAACAGTACGGCTCACGACGCTAGATGCGCTGAAACCTTTTACGCATGCGCGGCGCGAGCTTTGTCGACCAATCACTGGCACCAATCGCTGGCACCAATTGCTGGCACGTATGCGGCCCCAGGCATCATTAAATGTTAAACTTGGTTTGTCAGTGCACTACCTATTTCATAAGTCGATTTTTGACCTTCAAGTTATTTTCATTCATCTCTAAACCAAAGACTATTGATACTCGGTGGAGGGGGGGGGGGGGGGGGGGGAGGTCATTGGGAACAGACTGGTGGTCCGCCATGGATTTTCGACTGAAGAAGGGATCCACCAGCTGAAAAGATTGGGAAGCCTTGGCCTAAGGCATACTTTGTAATTAATTAGGAAACGTTGGAATAACGAATACCATACTATTTACAATTGTATTCAACGTATAATGTATGTGTTCAAAACCCGCAGCGAGGTAAACACCTGAGGCGATAAGAACGTAATGGTTGGACAAATAGTAGGGGCGAGACGGGGAAGCTCCCCATCTTGCCCTATCCCGTCTTGCCCCCTACCATTCTGTCAGGTTATGTTACGCCTACATGAACACTATTTAGTGAACATTGGCTACTGACACAGCAGTTTACTGCAGATAAGACGTACTATTCAGTGCTATATATATACAGTCTGGACAAATGTTCACGAAACACATGTTTCAGGACCTCGAAAGGTGTAAAACATTGCACAGCTCACAGAAACCGCCTCGAAACTAAGGTTTAGCAATGTCAACACACTGTTGTTGTTGTTGTTGTGGTGGTTTTCAGTCCTGAGGCTGGTTTGATGCACCTCTCCATGCTAATCTATCTTGTGCAAGCTCTTTCATCTCCCAGCACCTACTGCAACCTACATCCTTCTGAATCTGCTTAGTGTATTCATCTCTTGGTGTCCCTCTACGATTTTTACTCTCCATGCTGCCCTCCAGTACTAAATTTGTGATTCCTTGATGCCTCAGGACAAGTCCCACCAACCGATCCCTTCTTCTAGTCACGTTGTGCTACATACTTCTCTTCTCCCCAATCCTATTTAACACCTCCTCATTAGTTACGTGATCTACCCATCTAATCTTCAGCATTCTTCTGTAGCACCACATTTCGAAAGCTTCTATTTTCTTCTTCTCCAAACTATTTATTGTCCATGTTTCACTTCCATACAATGTTACCCTCCACACAAATACTTTCAGAAACGACTTCCTGACACCTAAATCTATACTCCATGTTAACAAATTTCTCTTCTTCAGAAACGCTTTCCTTGCCATTGCCAGTCTACATTTTATATCCTCTCTACTTCGACCATCATCAGTTATTTTGCTCCACAAATAGCAAAACTCCTTTACTACGTTAACTGTCTCAATTCCTAATCTAATGCCCTCAGCATCTCCCGACTTAATTCGATTATATTCGATTTTCCTCGTTTTGCTTTTGTTGATGTTCATCTTATATCCTCCCTTCAAGACACTGTCCATTCCGTTCAACTGTTCTTCCAAGTCCTTTGCTGTCTCTGACAGAATTACAATGTCATCGGCGAACCTCAAGGTTTTTATTTCTTCTCCAAGGATTTTAATACCTACTCCGAATTTTTCTTATGTTTCCTTTACTGCTTGCTCAATATACAGATTGAATAACATCGGGGAGAGGCTACAACCCTGTCTCACTTCCTTCCCAACCATTGCTTACCTTTCATGTCCCTCGACTCTTATCACTGACATTGTAAGTAGCATTTCTCTCCCTGTATTTTACCCCTGCCACCTTCAGAATTTGAAAGAGAGGATTCCAGTCAACATTGTCAAAAGCTTCCTCTAAGTCTTCAAATGCTAGAAACGTAGGTTTGCCTTTCCTTAATCTAGCTTCCAAGATAAGTCGTAGGGTCAGTATTGCCTACGGAATCGAAACTGATCTTCCCCGAGGTCGGCTTGTACTAGTTTTTCCATTCGTCTGTAAAGAATTCGCGTTAGTATTTTGCAGCCGTGACTTATTAAACTGAAAGTTCGGTAATTTTCACTTCTGTTAACACCTGCTTTCTTTGGGATTAGAATTATTATATTCTTCTTCAAGTCTGAGGGTATTTCGCCTGTCTCATACATCTTGTTCACCAGATGGTAGAGTTTTGTCAGGACTGGCTCTCCCAAGGCTGTCGGTAGCTCTCATGGAATGTTATTGTGGTACAGTTTGATTAAACTGGGTGTAAGATGAGAGTGTTCATATTGTTCTGGTTGATCAATGTACATGTGACTGTGCACTTATGTGTGTGTGTGTGTGTGCGGTGGAACGCTGTCTGCGGCTTTCGAAGGAGACCCTGCAGCTCCAGCCGGTGCAGGCGCCAGTGCCTCGCGAGGCGACACGCCGGCGCCCGGGTATCGGCGCCCTGGGGCCCACGCCTCTTCCCCGTCAGAGCATCAAAGAGCCGCCAGCGGCGTCGCGGCGCGGCGCGGCGTGTCCCTGACGACAGCGAAACGGTATCCGCCGCGGCTGCAGCGCGGCGCCGCTCGTTAGGCGCCGCGCCGCGGTGCGGGGCGATTATTCTGCCATTAGCGTCGCGACGCCGCCGCCGTCGCCGCCCGGTGACCGCAGGCGCGCCTCGCGCCAGGTGCGTCGGCGTCGCCTCCCCGCGGCTCTTCCTCTTATTAATTGCAGACGGGCCGGGAATTATTATTTTCGGCCGACGCTTAAGGGCTGCGCGCCCGCTGCCGCGGTCGTAAAGCCGACGCTGGAGCGCGTCCGTTCTGCGCCTCGAATCGGTGCGGTCCTTTTTAATTTTCCTCGCTGCCGTCTCTGGAGACGATCCATCTCAGAGTTTCCGCCGAGTTTTCTCTCCTCTTCGCGTCTCTGTGGCAACAATAATTCTCCAGACGCAAAGAGAGCTTATGGTTTTGAGCGTTATTAAATGCAGGCCGCTGGATCTGTCTCTTTCACTGCGGATGACACCTTGCGAGACGAAGATTTCTTACACGAAAGTTCTAAGGATTTTGCAGTAACACGAGATCGCTGGGCAAATATCCTACCTACTGACAACGGGGTTTATTGCTGTCCCCACTTTGAGGCAAAAGTAACGACCATTTTCAAAGAAGAATAGATACATGGTGTTTTCGTAAGACCGTGCAAACATGTAAGAGAAAGTACAGAATGTTCCACTGAACGACTGGAGATACGGAACCTGTGGTCTAAGAAGCCGGCTTAAGGAGATATGGAAGTAAACTATTCTCCCACTTTGTCTAGCATTATCGTTTTCCAGCTTATTTACAACTAGCAAAAAAAAAAAAAAAATATGGCTCTGAGCGCTATGGGACTTACCTTCTGAGGTTATCAGGCCCCTAGAACATAGAACTACTTAAACCTAACTAACCTAAGGACATCACACACATCCATACCCGAGGCAGGATTCGAGCCTGCGACCGTAGCGATCTCGCGGTTCCAGACTGTAGCGCCGGCCGCGATGGTCTCGCGGTTCTAGGCGCGCAGTCCGGAACCGTGCGACTGCTACGGTCGCAGGTTCGAATCCTGCCTCGGGCATGGATGTGTGTGATGTTCTTAGGTTAGTTAGGTTTAAGTAGTTCTAAGTTCTAGGGGACTAATGACCACAGCAGTTGAGTCCCATAGTGCTCAGAACCATTTGAACCATTTTTGAACCAGACTGTAGCGCCTAGAACCGCTCGACCACTCCGGCAGGCTACAACTAACATGCGAACAAATTTACACGTACTGTGCTGTTTACATACATGTACATCCTTTACTTCCTGCAAGGAAACAAGAACGAAGCTGATTACCAGGACGCCATGATGCAGGTTTTGTTCACTTTACTTGTTCATCAGGTGGCTCTGTTGTATCGTATTTACACTGCCCCGCGACAGAACGAGCTATGAATCACCGACATACACACTCATTAATCAGTGCTATTCAGAGACGCATACCGAGCGAGGTGGCGCAGTGGCTAGCACACTGGACTCGCACTCGGGGGGACGACGGTTCAATCCCGCGTCCGGCCATCCTGATTTAGGTTTTCCGTGATTTCCCTAAATCGATCCAGGCAAATGCTGGGATGGTTCCTTTGAAAGGGCACGGTCGACTTCCCTCCCCATCCTTCCCTAATCCGATGCGACCGATGACGTTGCAGTTTGGTCTCTTTCCCCCAAACAAGCCAAAAAAACAGAGACGCATAGTACAATAGGATCGAGCAGTGTCGCTACAGAATTTCCTGGTCGCTGGATTAGAATGGGAAGTCCCACTCCTGCGAGATCCTCTGACCTGAATCACTTTAATTACACTGAAGATCCGAAAAAGCTGTGTACACCAGCCTAATATCACGTAGTGTCTCCGCGAGCACGCAGAAGTGCCGCAACACGACGTGGCATGGATTTGACTGAAGTCTGAAGTGGTGCTGGAGGCAACTGACACCATGAATCCTGCGGACTGTTCATAAATCCGTAAGAGTACGACGAGATGGAGATCTCTTCAGAACAGCACGTTCCAGGACATACCAGGTATGCTCAATAATGTTCATGTCTGGGAAGTTTGGTTGATAGTGTGTAAGTAGGCTGTTTAGGTTTTTTATATTGGTAACGCCACGTAGCGCTCTGATGAGAATCACTGGCTGTGCTGTGTGCAGTCAGTGGCTGGTTGGCATTGTTGTAATACTCGCCATTGTAGTGTTGGGCAGCTGGATGTTAACAGCGCATAGCGTTGCGCAGTTGGAGATGAGCCGCCAGCAGTGGTGGATGTGGTGAGAGAGATGGTGAAATTTTGAAATTTGCAAGACTGGATGTCATGAACTGCTATATACACTCCTGGAAATGGAAAAAAGAACACATTGACACCGGTGTGTCAGACCCACCATACTTGCTCCGGACACTGCGAGAGGGCTGTACAAGCAATGATCACACGCACGGCACAGCGGACACACCAGGAACCGCGGTGTTGGCCGTCGAATGGCGCTAGCTGCGCAGCATTTGTGCACCGCCGCCGTCAGTGTCAGCCAGTTTGCCGTGGCATACGGAGCTCCATAGCAGTCTTTAACACTGGTAGCATGCCGCGACAGCGTGGACATGAACCGTATGTGCAGTTGACGGACTTTGAGCGAGGGCGTATAGTGGGCATGCGGGAGGCTGGGAGGACGTACCGCCGAATTGCTCAACACGTGGGGCGTGAGGTCTCCACAGTACATCGATGTTGTCGCCAGTGGTCGTCGGAAGGTGCACGTGCCCGTCGACCTGGGACCGGACCGCAGCGACGCACGGATGCACGCCTAGACCGTAGGATCCTACGCAGTGCCGTAGGGGACCGCACCGCCACTCCCCAGCAAATTCGGGACACTGTTGCTCCTGGGGTATCGGCGAGGACCATTCGCAACCATCTCCACGAAGCTGGGATACGGTCCCGCACACGGTTAGGCCGTCTTCCGCTCACGCCCCAACATCGAGCAGCCCGCCTCCAGTGGTGTCGCGACAGGCGTGAATGGAGGGACGAATGGAGACGTGTCGTCTTCAGCGATGAGAGTCTCTTCTGCCTTGGTGCCAATGATGGTCGTATGCGTGTTTGGCGCCGTGCAGGGGAGCGCCACAATCAGTACTGCATACGACCGAGGCACACAGGGCAACACCCGGCATCATGGTGTGGGGAGCGATCTCCTACACTGGCCGTACACCTCTGGTGATCGTCGAGGGGACACTGAATAGTGCATGGTACATCCAAACCGTCATCGAACCCATCGTTCTACCATCCCGAGACCGGCAAGGGAACTTCCTGTTCCAACAGGACAATGCACGTCCGCATGTATCCCGTGCCACCCAACGTGCTCTAGAAGGTGTAAGTCAACTACCCTGGCCAGCAAGATCTCCGGATCTGTCCCCCATTGAGCATGTTTGGGACTGGATGAAGCGTCGTCTCACGCGGTCTGCATGTCCAGCACGAACGCTGGTCCAACTGAGGCGGCAGGTGGAAATGGCATGGCAAGCCGTTCCACAGGACTACATCCAGCATCTCTACGATCGTCTTCATGGGAGAATAGCAGCCTGCATTGCTGCGAAAGGTGGATATACACTGTACTAGTGCCGACATTGTGCATGCTCTGTTGCCTGTGTCTATGTGCCTGTGGTTCTGTCAGTGTGATCATGTGATGTATCTGACCCCAGGAATGTGTCAATAAAGTTTCCCCTTCCTGGGACAATGAATTCACGTTGTTCTTATTTCAATTTCCAGGAGTGTACATTATGACTTTTGAACAGTATTGAGGTAAATACATTGTTTGTTCTCTATCAAAATCTTTCATTTGCTAACTATGCCTATCAGTAGTTAGTGCCTTCAGTTGTTTTAATCTTTTATTTAGATGGCAGTAGTGGCAATCGCTGTATTGCAGTAGCTTGGGTAACCAAGATTTTTGTGAGGTAAGCGATTTGTGAAACGTATAGGTTAATGTTAGTCAGGGCCATTTTTTGTAGGGATTTTTGAAAGTCAGACTGCGTTGCGATAAAAATATTGTGTGTCAGTTTAAGCACAGTAATTCATTAATTTTTTAAGGGGACGTTGCAAGTGGAAGTGTTTAAAATCAGAACAGTGTTCTTCGAGCCATTCTGTAGCAATTCTCGACGTGTGGGGTGTCGCTTTGTCCTGCTGTAATTGCTCAAGTCTATCGGAATGCACAATGGACATGAACGGATGCAGGTGATCAGACAGGATGCTTACGTACGTGACACCTGCCACAGTCTTATCTAGATGTATCAGGATTCCCGTGTCAAACACACGCCCCATACCATTATAGAGCCTCCACCAGCTTACTGACATGCAGAGTCCATGGATTCATGAGGATGTCTCAATTCCCGTACACGTCCATCCGCTCGATAAATTTTGAAACGAGACTCGTCAGACCAGGCAATATGTTTCCAGTCACCAACTACCCAATGTCGGTATTGACGGGTGCAGGCGAGGCCTAAAGCTTTGTGCCGTGCAGTCAGCAAGGCTACAAGAGTGGGCCTTCTGTCCGAAAGCCCATATCGATGATGTTTCGTTGAATGGTTCCAGGCTGACACTTGTTGATGGACCATCATTGAAATCTGCAGAAATTTGGGGAAGGGTCGCACTTCTGTACGCTGAACTATTCTCTTCAGTCGCTGTTGGTCCCGTTGTTGCAGGGTATTTTCCCGGCCGCGGCGATATCAGAGATGTCATGTTTTACCAGGTTTCTCACTTGTGAAATGGTGTACGGGAAAATCGCTTCCTCGGAGATGCTGTGACCCATCGCTCGTGAGTCATCTGTAACACCACGTTCAAACTCACTTACATCTTGATAATCTGCCACTGTAGCTGCAGTAACCGATCTGACAACTGCGCGAGACACTTGCTGTGTTATATAGACGTTGCCGACCGCAATGCCGTACTCTACCAATTTACATATCTCTGCGTTTGAAATAGGGATGCTCATACCAGTTTCTTTGGCGCTTCAGTGTATTTCGTATGTGGATATCTACCGTCACTCGTGCATGTGACTCCAGTGGATACGGAGATTGAATTACTTGTCACACTTTCAGTTGCCTGTAATGTAATTCGAAACAGGTAGGGTATTTGTCAGGATGCATCAGAATCTTGTTTGCCTATTTCAAGCTTACATTGAGTTGATGGCCGTCAGTTTCAGCACATTTTGTAAGATGCAGTACAAATGGAACGTTCATTGTGTACGTGTTGGTGCTTGCAATTAACTAATGTAAATAAAAATATATTCAGTAATGTGATTTCATTCCTATTATCTTCCTAAACTGGCTTCTCCTACCTCAAATTGTTCAGTGCAGCATCCTCTGTGTCGCGTTAAATTTTTACAAATGTTTCAAATGACTCTGAGCACTATGGGACTTAACATCGATGGTCATCAGTCCCCTAGAACTTAGAACTGCTTAAACCTAACTAACCTAAGGACATCACACAATACCCAGCCATCACGAGGCACAGAAAATCCCTGACCCCGACGGGAATCGAACCTAGGAACCCGGGCGTGGGAAGCGAGAACGCTACCGCAAGACCACGAGATGCGGGCCAAATTTTTACACGTTCTTACGGAAACACCCTGTATATGGCGTAAAAAAAACCTTGCATACATAATGTTCGAATGGTCACAGGAGGTAACACATTTTATGTAGCGAAAATACCACAGGTGCACCATTTCCAAGGTTTTCGCTTAAGTGATGTTCAGAGAAGGTGTCCAAAGAGCCCTTGATGAATGTTGTTGCCGACCTCTTTTTGTGGGAGAGATGATGGGGTTGACCCCCAGAAGAGTTGGTGGCCCATTTACCTGAAGCTGCTGTCATTATTCGCGAATCACCTGGTGGTTTTGTGCGTGTTAGACATTCATCAGCAGGCAGATGGCAGTTCTCTATAAATGTAAACAGACGTCATTTTCAGTAACATCCCTAAATCTATATTCACCACATAGTACTTTAAACACACCACATAGTAGTTTAAACACAATTTCAGAACATACTGCAAGTCTCTCATGAACCCCTAGTGCAGAAGTGGTGCACCAGTGACATATTTGTCACGCAAAAAATTTACTTTTTATCTCCTCTCAACACTATTTAAATGTTGTACGAGAGGCTTTCAATAGGTAATACTACACACTTATTTCTCGGTTGAAAAAATGAGAAATTTGTTGTGAGACATCGTGGAATACTTCCACTTTAGTCTCTATAGTTTTTTGAAGTTCCGATAGGTGGCGGCCCTATTCGTAGCTTTCAAAATTGCTGAAGGTTTTCAACATGGCTGTCAATCAGCGACTGTTGTATAACACAAAATTTTGAAAAACACAGGGCTCAGTCGCGAACACAATTTATTTGTAACCTAGGTTTCGGTGTCACAAAGGCCACCTTCTTCGGACAAAATTAAAACTAAATGTTACAGCATAACGTACCAAAAAATACGAAAGCTGCGGTCATACCTGACAGCGTCAGATAGTCAGAATTAAAATAAAATGCAACAGAGGTGCAAGCCACTAGGAGCTGCCATGTGTCCTCTGCTACAGTCAACACAAAACTGAAACATCGTGTGACTAGTGCGCCACGGCAACTTCAAGACAATACCGCCATCTGGTGGCTAATTGGTAAAACAAGTTATTTTGTAAACATCTCTCGTAACTGCAGAGAGGGAAATAAACAAACACCTGAACGTTGTACATGAAGTAATTACAATAGCGGGATACTGCATGATACAAAATACAACTAATTAATGACTGGCTGTAGTACAAAAATTCCAGAATAAATGCATAAATAAGACATATACGAAATAATCCATTAAATGACATTACTGCTTGCTATAATAGATGCGTTACAAAAACGATTTTTTTTTAATTTACACGCAAAACGAGACATCGAAGATATTCAGAGGCACATATCATTTCCCATTGTTCTCTTACATCCCTTGACATGTCTTAGAAACCTCACCTCTCTACTCCGGATACGCATTTATTGCTTCTTGTTGGCCACCTATAATGCACAACCATGTAACAGCCATAACTCTTCCGGCGCATATGGTTGAGAGTTTTACGTTTCATATATCTGCTGCTTGTTCCACAAAAAGTACTATACCTATATCGTTTGTCTGCTATATTACAGCCAAGATACGAGTGTTGGAACTATTTATTCACAACCGATACAAAAGTTTTATATGTTTGCACCTGTTACTGTCGCTCAAAGTGCTCAACAGCTTTGTGTAGAACCTGTTGCCAGCGATGTGGAAGGCGTAGTATACCGTTAGCAGGGCCTGTTCTGTTGATGCCATGTGAGGCACCGTTGACAAGAAAGAAAAACAAGATAGATGAGAACGAAAGGATGACAGAAAAATGGTAGGTGTGTTGTATACGCTGTATTGACTGCTTTCTTAATGCAGCAAAACAGATAAACAAGTAATACGTAAAATGGCAGGTTTTATTTCCTCCTCTCATCGCAAAATATTTTTCATCGAGCCTGCGGGTGGCCACAGTGGATTTAGTTGCCAACTACACTATTCCGCTTCGTAGAACTGGCAAATGTTTTCTCTGGTTGTGGAAGAAAGAAAATTAATATCGAACCTATGTGACCGTTTCAAAACCGCACCAGTAGATAAAGTCATAGAACTGAAAATGAAGTTAGTGTTTTTTCAGTTCTCAGTCTTTCGTCTGATGTGATGCTGCCTTCCATCTCTCCATATTTTGTACTAATGTTTTCAGACCTACAAACTACACTCAAAAGTCTCGTTGAACTGATTCTGACATCCTTGATTTTGTCTACTCTCTCTGTTTCTTCCGTCCTGGATACAAACGCGAATGAATATAGAGAACGCAGACGGCAAGGCAGTACTCAGCAAAGAAGGGAAGATTAAAAGATGAAAGGAATATATTACGAGTATAATACAGAGGAATGTAACTTAAAGATAGCAATGGAAAGAGAAGATGAAGTAGATGAAGAGGAGAGGCGCGAAGTGATACAGCGAGAACGGTGTGACAGAGTATTGAAAGAGTTTAGTGGGAACGAGGAGCTGGTGTATACGATGTTCCCTCAGTTTCCTCAGAGGTAACAAGTTTCTTAAGCTGGCAGTCAGATGCACTGAGACACGTCGAGGAACATACCACGACAAAAATATTTCTTTTGGAATACAAGAAACGAGTATATGAGACAGGTGAAACACTTTCAAACTGCAGGAAGAATGTAATAATTCAGTTCTAGAGATGGCAGGTGCTTACAAGTTGTGAATATTACAAAACCATCAGTTTAATAAGTCATGTTTGAAAATACTGACACGAATTAAACATTTACAGAAGAACAGAAAGAGTGTTTGCAGATGTCCACGGAGAAGATTAGTTTGGGTTCCGGAGAAATGTACGAACACGTTATACAACACTAACACTGTAACTTATCTTAGAACATATATTGCAAAAAAGGCACACCTACGTTTGTAGCTTTTCTATATAGAGAGGGAAAAATTCTGGTAATGTTGACCGGAATGTATGTTGTTGGAGGTAACAGCGTTAAACTACGGAAAACGAAAGGTTACCTACAATTTGTACAGAAGCCCAAATGCAGTTATAGAAGACATAGGACATCAAAAGGGAGCTGTAGTTGAAGAGGGAGTGAGAGTGGGTTGTAGTCTTTCCTTGGTGTTATTCAGTCTAACGTTGATCAAGCAGTAAAGAGTACAATGACGAGTTTCGAAGTGACTTAAAGTTCAGACTGAATAAATAAATACTTTAGTGTTTGTCGATGACATTGTAATTGTGTCTGAGACGAGAAAGACTTGGAAGAGCACTTCAACAGTATGATTAGTGGTTTCGAAAATATTATAAGGTGACTATCAACAAAAATAAAAGTAGAATTTTGGAATGTGTCGAATTAGTTGAGGTGATGGTGAAGAAACTGGTTTAGGAAATAAGAGCCTAAAAGTAATGAATAATTTTTGCTACTTTGGCAGCAGACTTACTGATGATGGTCAAAGTACATGGCATATAAAGTACAGACTGGCAATAGCATGACAAGTGTTCCTCGAAATAAGAAATTTGTTAAAATCGAATATAAATTTAAGTGTTGGGAAGTCATCTCTGAAGGTATTTCTCGGGAGCGCAGCATGAAACTATAAATATTACAGAGAAAAGATGAATAGAACCTTTTGAAATGTTGTATACAGAAAAATTCTGAACGTTGATTGGATAGATCGCTTAACTAATGAGGAGATACTGAATTAAATTGAGGAGAAAAGGAACCTATGGCATAACTGGACTAAAAGAATGG
The DNA here is from genome assembly GCF_023897955.1 of Schistocerca gregaria. NCBI lineage: Eukaryota > Metazoa > Arthropoda > Insecta > Orthoptera > Acrididae > Schistocerca > Schistocerca gregaria. Next base: position 139,497,763 of record NC_064926.1, on the reverse strand, counting down.
ATCGGGTGATAGGACACATCCAGAGGCATCAAGGAATCGACAATATGGTAAGGAAGCAGGTTCAGATGAAGACAGGTTGCAGTAGCTACGAACATATGAAGACATCTGCGTAGACTAGATTGGCCTGGAGCGCGTAATCAAATCAGTTTCCGTGCTGAAGACAACAACAACACAATAGCCGCTAATGTCCGTTCAGCCTCTCCCTTCGTCTGCTAAAGTTATTCCACATACTTCATTCAACGACTAATATCTGCTTAATATTCCCTCTTCTACTAACTTTGTATCATTCTTTTGTCTTCATGTTTCATTGTTTTTTCCGGTCTACTGGTGCGTTTTCTAATGGCACACGTTTCACTTTACTACAATCTAATCTTGCTTTTGACGAATGTCTTCCTCAGTTCCGTGTAACTGTTAGATAACAGTAGATCTTTTCTTGTTGAACATTGATCTTTTTCACCGGTGCCAATCAGCTTCTGATATCTTTCTTTCTGGTACGAACGTCGCATGTATTCTTTCTTCCTAGAACGAATAGTTCGATCAACTATTAATTCACTGTTGTTAACTGTGCAGTCATTCTCCATTCTAATTCTTGTCATTCTTCTCGTCTCAGGTTCTTTTTTTTTATCCATAATACGTAAGCGGCATTACGTTTGCTTTCAATTCCTTCCAACAAATCTTTTAAGTCTTCCTTTCTTTCAGCTGCAGGGCTGCGTCGTCGTCGAGTCTTCATATCTTTTTCTGTTTCCAAACCAATTTCATTCCCTCACCGATACTTTCTTACAGTTTTTCATTGTCCGATTTACAAGGAAAGAACACTGTAGGTAATTTGCAACCGTGCATCACAGTCCATTTTCCCTATTTTACAGTGTAATGAGTGGTTCAGTTTTTGTAAATACCTGTAGTTTCCTTCCTTCATCCCACAATACCAATTTGTATTTCTCCTTTACCGTTCCACACCCACAAATGCTCCGAAGGTATCTTTTCTTTACACTCTAATGGGAATCGTAGACAAATGAGTTCATTGCATTAGACGATCAAGTCAAGCAATCCACGAAGTAAACGTAAGTTTTTCGATAGTTGTATGTCGAATCACCAAGATTTGCATTAGCAGATTATACAAGATACCTACAGACTGCCTTCCCAGGCGCATAGCAAGCACACAACGCTGAAACTGCTTTTGCTTCCCAGATGTGGCCTCCTTCTCATTTCCCGTCATCTTCCCTTGATCCGATTATGCAAAGTCACTGCGCAAGTATTCATAAATCGTTTTATTTCGCGCCGCTGACCACAATTTAATACAGCCACAATCACTTTTAGTATTTCGGTGGAGTGTCTACGCAGCAGTGGAACAAGAATCACAGTTACTTTTTTCATCTATTTCACAAGTCTTCATTCTCACTGTTTTCTAAACCATTCGCTATCTCCATAAAGTCTGTCAATCACACTTTAACTCTCTGACCCCTGCATCCACGTTTGATCTTACTACTGAAGTGCATAACATGTAATATTGCGTCCACACCTGTCTGAACTCCCTGTGACGTATATATGAATCTACAGCATAAAAAATAAAGAGGGTGTCAAATTAAACACCTGTCAGCCTTCAATTTTCAACCTTGTTTTATTAGATAAACAGTTTCAGCGCTTTATTACGCCATATTCAGGCCCCTGACCGACGTGTAGCAATAATCTACCTGGCTTGAGGTCGAAGCAGGGCCAATTGCTACCGTGACCCAGAGCGCTGAAACTGGGTGCCTAATAAAATAAGGTTGAAAATTGACGGCTGAACAGTGTTTAATTCGACATCCTCTATAAACCAGCAGCGTCCCGTGGCCATCACTAAAAAGATGGACATACAGAGGTAAAAAAAGAAAGGGTTACGTATATTGAAAATCATTGAAGACGCTAAATAAAGTCGAAACATTTTGAAATTCCTTTATAAGAAGGGATGAAAACGGTTCACACCGCTGAAAACAATGTTTTTGAAATAATCGTAATGTCAGTCATACAAAGCTTACTAAAGAGTTTTCTGCCTGAAAATTTCTATGTCAGATATCTTCTTGTCACGGCGGTCCCAAACTGTTGCCGCATCCCAAATCTCTGTCGCCAAACGCGTTAATGTCGCCATTCTTCCTCATTCTCTTCTATTCCTCTTTCTCCAAAGCTTCGTTGATACCCCATAACCAGCCTCTCCGTGGTCTTCCTCTACTTCTTCCGTGAGGTTGCCATGACAGTGCTCTCGCTGTCCATCTGTCTTCTTCCATTCTTTCGACAATTTCCTAATCATCCTACCTTTCTTCCGCTTTATCTATAATACTATAATGACTGTCTATCTTCTGTTTTATCCATAATACTATAATGGGTCTGCGTCTTTTGTCTTATTTCCTCATATGTCTTTTTTGGAAATTCCACATGCTCTTCTCAAGTGGTCCATTTGTTAAGCTGTAAGTCTTTTTTCCATTTCTTTCTGTGAGTTCCCAAAACTCACTATCATGACTTTTGATTTGGTCAAAGATGGATATGTACAATAATTGCGTTTTAACCTTTAAACATTTTTGAGGACCAAAGTGCAGGATTTAATTTTTGGCTAGCCGCCCTTCCCTGTCTGATCCTTTGTTGGATATCTGTGTTACATTTTCCATCACATGACAGAATACTACCCAGGTACTTACACTCTTTACACAGTTTAATTCGATGTCGGGCAAAGTGCATGTTACTCCCCTGCTCTCCGAAACGTAGATATTCCACTTACGTAAAAATAATTTTCCAGTCCATCTTGTTTATATTAGTCCAACAACGTTCTAAGAACGCAAATTGTGTCACCTTGATCGTTTGCTGCAACTACCTCATCATCAGCAAAGAATAGACATACAATGGTTCCCTAGTTAAGTCCTCATGTCCATGCACTTTCTACACCAGAGCGTCCGGTGCCTTCTGTACATACATCTTAAAGAGTGTGGGAGACAGACACCATGCATGTGTCAGTCTCTTAGATATTCCGAAGGCGTGTATAGAAACTCGTTTCTTCACTTTAATAACACATTCTGCTGACTTCTAGAGGTTAATGGTAGGTCTGATGACAATTCGCCTGACTAGAGCACTTCGAACAGTATCTTTGTGGGACTTTGTTATATAATTTCTCAATATCTATGAAGACCAACTGACTGTTTCGATTCCTCTCCAATCTCTTCTCCATGATATCTGGCCTAGGGTAAAGATGTTATCTACACATGACCCGTCTTGTCAAAACCACTATGTTCTAATACTTCTGTTAGCATCTTCCCTGTTCTTGATTTTAAAATGTTGAACATGCTTCCCCTTACTATCAGGGAAGTGTTTTGAGAGACTGCAGCTCTCCACGGATTTTTAATTTTTCAACAACGCTAGTGAGAAACTTTAAACGATCAGCATTTAAAGCAGACTCTCGAACGATTCTACTTCCGCCAATGCACTTAAGGACTACGAATATAAGAATGAGTGCTGAATGCTGCATCTTTTAATGTGAACGAATGCTAAACATAGATTTAATTAATTGTGCATGGTGGTGCTCCGCAATCAGAACAACTTGTAAACTCTCCAAGTTATCCACAGCCTCGATTGGCATACCATAAAATATGAGACTGTTGACAATAGTAGCGGTTTTAGTATAATTTCAAGAAGAAATCAGGAATTTCCACTTGAAACTTTTCTGGAAACAAACAACAGCGGCAAAACACGCCGAGAGGCTGGTGCCAGGTTCCCAGCACCCTTGCCACTTCCACGTTCTCGAGGCCAAAGCTCTCGCGTACTGCCAGCTTAGGGAGAAGCCTGCCGTTGGTGTATGCCACACGCAATGGTCTGGGCTGTTACACTAGCACTCGCCCGTTTGTGTTGGTAGGCATCGAAGATATTTAAAGCATTGCTTCATCTGTGAAATTGCCCAACTATGTTTGTTAGCGCAGTTTAAGTACAGGGTGTTTATAAATGAATATCGGGGTTTCAACGCTTTATAATATTTGCTACATTAAACTTACATTTATAGATGATACGTCAAATGAAAGAGGAACTCAAACAGTTTTACCAATATGGTGCACCGCCTCACTGCCACAGCGAAGAATGCGATTGGTTGAACTTCACTGCATCCAAGCGCTGATAAGCCTCAAGGGGCCCAATGACAGGGCTTGCTTTGCATGACCTCCACATTGACCCGACCTAACGCTCACAATGAACATTTATAAGGTTCTTAGTAAAACTGTTTGAGTTGCTCTTTCATTTGACATATCATTTATAACTGTAAGTTTAATATAATAAATATTATAAAGCGTAGAAACCGCGATATTCATTTATGAACACCCTGTATATTTTGTTCCTACATTTACATAGACGATCCGCAAACCGCCGTACGGCGTGCGGTGGAGGGTACCCTAGACCACTACCCCATTTCCTGTTCTACTTAAAAACAGACTGAGAGAAAAGATTGTCTATATGCCTCCGTATGAGCCTTAATTTCTCGTATCTTATCCTGGCAGTCCTTACGTGCAAAGTATGTTAGCAGCAGTAGAATCGGTCGATAGTCAGCTTCAAATGCCGCTCCTTTAAATTTTCTCAATAGTGTCCCTCGAAAATAACGTAGCCTTCCCTCCAGGGACTCCTATTTGAGCTCCCGGCGCAACTCCGTAACACCTACGTGTTGTTCGAGCCTACTGGTAACAAATCTAGCATGGCGCTTCTGAACTGCTTCAATGTGTTATTTTAATCTGACCTGGTACGGATCACAAGCACTCGAGCAGTACTCAAGAACAGCTCGCACCGGTGTTCTGTCTGCAGTCTGCTTTACAGGAGAACCACACTTTCCCAAAATTCACCCAATAAACTGAAGTCGACCATTCGCCTTCCCTAGCACAGACCTGTTTCCGTTTCAAATATTTAAACGACATGACTATGTCAAGCAGGACACTACTAATGCTGTATCTGAACGCTATGTGTTCGTTTTCCTTACACATCTGAATTAACTTACATTTTTCTATGTTTATAGCTAGCAACTAGAAATTTTGTCCTGGTCATCTTGTATCCTCGGACAGTGACTTTACTTCGACTCTTTGCCATACACCAGGGCATTAGCGGACAACCGCGGATTGCTGCCCTCCCCCCCCCCCCCCCCCCCCTCCTCTGTCCACCAATCATTTACGTATACAGAGAACAACAGCGGCGCTATCAAACTTCCTTCGGGCACTCCTGAGGATATCCTTGTCTCTGATGAACACTAGCCATCGAAGACAACATACTGGGTTCTATTATTTAAGAAGTCCTCGAGTCACTCACACATCTGTGAATTTATTCCATATCCTGGAACTTCCTGACATATTAAAACTGTGTGCCGGACCGGGACTCGAACTCGGGACCTTTGCCTTTCGCGGGAAAGTGCTCTACCTACTGAGCTACCCAAGCACGACTCACGCCCCGTTCTCACAGCTTCAATTCCTCCAGTACCTCGTCTCCTACCTTCCAGACTTCACAGAAGCTCTCCTGCGACGTAACAGAACTGGAAGAAAGGATATTGCGGAGATATGGCTTAGCCACAGCCTGGGGGATGTTTCTAGAATGAAGGAGAGCTTTTGTGAAGTTTGGAAGATAGGAGACGAGATACTGGCGGAACTGAAGCTATGAGGCAGGGCCTTGAGTCGTGCTCGGGTAGCTCAGTTGGTAGAGCAATTGACCGCGAAAGGCAAAGGTTCCTAGTTCGAGTATCGGTCCGGCACACAGTTTTAATCTGCCAGGAAGTTCCATATCAGCGCACACTCCACTGTAGAGTGAAAATTTCATTATCTTCCATATACTCTTAGCTTCGTTAACAGCCTGCAGTGGAGCACCGTGCCAAACACTTTTCGGAGATCTAGAAATATGGAATCTGCCTCTTGCTCTTTATTCATAGTTCGCAGTATATCACGTGAGAAAAGGGCAAGCTGAGTTTCGCAAGATGGTTTAAAAGGCTCTGAGCACTATGGGACTCGACATCTTAGGTCATAAGTCCCCTAGAACTTAGAACTACTTAAACCTAACTAACCTAAGGACATCACGCACATCCATGCCCGAGGCAGAATTCGAACCTGCGACCGTAGCAGCCCCGCGGTTCCGGACTGCAGCGCCAGAACCGCACGGCCACCGCGGCCGGCAGTTTCGCAAGAGCGATGCTTTCTAAAACCATGCTGATTCATGGACATAAGCTTCTCGGTCTCACGAAAGTTTATTATATTCGAACTTAGAGTTTCCGCAGCAAACCGAGGTTAGGGATACCTGTCTGTAATTTTTCGGGTCCGCTCTTTCATCGTTCTTATACACAGGAGTCACCTGCACTTTCTTCTAGTCGCTTGGGACTTTGAACTGGACAAGAGATTCACGATAAATGCAAGCTAGACTCTTCCCAGATATTTCACTTGTTTCTCTACATCAGGGTGCCCATTACTATGTCGTCCATACAAGTGTCTGCCCGTTGCTAAAATGACGGTATTTTTGTACGATTCTCCTGCGTCAACGATTTCTTGAACGTGAAATTTAAACCAGTGAACACAGCTGTATTGCACGAAAAATACACAAAATCCCAACCGGTTTTCTTCGGTGTGTCACTACCAAAACCACTGGTGTGAACAATAGCTTGCTTCATTCATACACGACAACTGTCCAATATTACTTTGCAGGTGAATAGACAAATTTACGAAAGCTTCAACACCATCTCACATCGTCACCCTAACCAAGATACGATCATATGCAGTGTATTCGCAAATATGTTATTGGTTCGAGGAATAATTGTCTAATAGAATTCAGGGCGTTACATAGGACGCCGAATATTCCAGGCCTCGAGTAAGCGTAACCGCAACTCCAATGATTTCAATGTATACATTATACCTACATATCGAGCAAAAACATGCCCTGCCGACCACGCTCTGCTTCTATTAACTGCCCCCATTCCTTTTTTGTTTTGTGCTCGGTCCCTCCAGGTGTCATATATCCCCCACGGCTGCCAGGTCCTTCACCAGGTCATCCATGCGGCGCTTCTTTGGTCATCCTATGGCGCGTCTGGTGTTTGGTTTCCCCTCCAGCACTTCCTTCACCTGTCTTTCTTCTGGCATACCGGCTACATGGAACGCCCACTGGATGCTTTGGCTCTTCAGCTTCTGTAGCATTGTCGTTTGATCCATCGAGAGGTAAATTTCCTCGTTCTTCCTCCTCTACCATTCTCCTTTACCTAGGATCGTTTCCTGTACCTTCCTCATTACTCTTCTTTCAAATATTAATAGCTTTTCCTTTCCTTATTTAGTCTTGCTTCAGGTTTCTTAACCGAACGCGACTGCGGGGCTGTGTTATTGATTCTTATCTTAATGTTCGCTGATATTGATTTTGAGCTATCTTCCCGAGGAAATACATGAATTGTATTCCCATTGTTATTCTTTCCTTGATGTCCTTTCCTAGGCTGCTATGGCTGATAAAACAAAGCCGCAAGTATTTGAACTTCAAGTTTTCCATCTCAAGAAATTCGTCAGACTCGTTGATCGTGTGGGCCATGGTATGGTGCTTCGACGACTAATCCACCTGTCATGAAATACGCTATACAATACCGCTTCAACCGCATGCGAGCTATGTCCCGGACATCCATAATGTTGGAAGTACATCGCCATTCTGTCATGCAGTGAAACATCTTTTAGTAACATCGGAAGAAAATTAGGTAGGAAATCAGCATACATTGCACCATTTAGATTGCCATCGATAAAATGGGGGCCAATTGTCCTTCCTCCCATAACGTCATACCATACATTAACCCGCCAAGGTAGCTGATGTTCCACTTGTCGCCACCATCGTGGATTTTCCGTTTCCCAATAGTGTATATTATGCCGGTTTAAGTTAGCGTTCTTGGTGAATGACGCTTCGTCGCTAAATAGAACGCGTGCAAAACATCTGTCATCGTCCCGTAATTTCTCTTGTGCCCAGTGGCAGAACTGTACACGACGTTCAAAGTCGTCGCCGTGCAGCTCCTGGTGCATAGAAATATGGCACGGGTGCAATCGATGTTGATGTAGCATTCTCAACCGATGTTGATGTAGTATTCTCAACACCGACGTTTTTGAGATTCCCGATTCTCGCGCAGTTAGTCTGCTACTGATGTGCGGATTAGCGGCGACAGCAGCTAAAACACCTACATGGGCATCATCATTTGTTACAGGTCGTGGTTAACGTTTCACACGTGGCTGAACACTTACTGTTTCCTTACATAACGTAACTATCCGGCTAATACTCCGGACACTTGGAAGATGTCGTCCAGGATACCGAGCAGCATACATAACACACGCCCGTTGGGCATTTTGATCACAATAGCCATACATCAACACGATATCGACCTTTTCTGCAATTGGTAAACGGTCCATTTTAACACGAGTAATGTATCACGAAGTAAAAACCGTCCGTACTGGCGGAATGTTACGTGATAGCACGTACTTATACGTTTGTGATTATTATAGCGACATCTATCACAAAGCGAATAAAGTGGTCCGACTAAAACATTCATATTTCTTTACGTACTACTACACGAATATGTAATTAAAAAGGGGGGTTCCTATTTATAAAAAGGCAGTTGATATCCGTTTGACCTATGGCAGCGCCATCTAGCGGGCCAACCATAGCACCATCTCGTTTTCCCCTTCAAGCTAGACGAGTTTCGTTCTTTGTATTTTTTTGGTTTGGTGCTCGATTCTTGAGATATTTGGCCCGGTCAGTATCAATGGACCACCTTGTATACGTAACGTTTTGCCTTCGTAGCGTTGTTTCCGGCTGAGAAAAAAAATGCGGTGCATTACTTTTTGGACAATGCTCGTTCACGCGCGCGGGTAAAAACAAGGCGAGTGACAAAAGGTATTCGGTACTCCGAGTCACGACTTCACCATTTGCGAATAAGAAATGGGAGGAATTCGAAAGCTACCGACTCGACACGAAATGCATGCGGGGAAGAAAACAGACGAGTAACAAAACGTTTGTATTCGCTGAGGATAACGAATTGGACGAATGAGGAAACGACCGCTCCGGGTCTGCACGATCAGTGTTTTGTGAAGAAAACTTGAGAGTAACAAAGGGATTCAGGCAACAGCGAAGCGGTATTTCGAATGTCATGGCATATTGTGATTACGTAGGCTTTCCGGGCGTAATAAATCTTGAAAGTCTCTTCAGGTTTCCTGCCGGATCTTAAAATCAACTTGACTCGATATTTCGGCGTTTGAACTGTTCGCCATCTTCAGGAAAATGATGCTTCTGCTGATGAGTCCCGCCGAGAAGTGACGCCAGCCTGCAAATCGGCGTCCTATATAGGCAGTACAAGGGCCAGCGCCGCCCATCAGGGTTGCTGCACTCCAAGACACGGATGTGGCGCCGCCCTTAGTGGAACACTGTTGGCAGCGATATATCGCACTCAGGGCCGCACCGAAGAACGTTCAGTTTGCATGCGAGATAATACAGGATTCCACGTCTTGCTATGAGGAAACCCATTGTCTCTGCTGATTAAAATCAATTAGGTTCCGAGCGACCGCTACGGTCGCAGGTCTGAATCCTTCCTCGGGCATGGATGTGTGTTATGTCCTTAGGTTAGTTAGGTTTAATTAGTTCTAAGTTCTAGGCGACTGATGACCTCAGAAGTCGCATAGTGCTCAGAGCCATTTGAACCATCAATTAGGTTGGCGGATAATTTAATCAGGAGAAAATGGGTTTGCTCTTAGCAGTGTTCCACAAAGGGCGGCGCCACCTCCCTGCCTTGGAGGGCAGCAAAGGTGGTGGGCGGCGCTGGCCCGTGTACTGAACGGTGGCCTATATAGGACGCCGATTTGCAGCCTGGCGTCAGTTCTCAGCGGGACTCATCAGCAGAAGCAGCATTTTCCTGAAGATGGCGAACAGCTGGATCGTCGAAATATCGAGTCAAGTTGATTTTAGGATCCGGCAGCAAACCCGAAGAGACCTTCAAGTCATGGCGTATTCATTGTTGAATAACCACTACATACGATATCTAACCGCTCTATTCGCTGGGAGGAATGAGGCTCGGGGATCGCAGGTGGGCGACTGAAAACGGCGCCTGTCTCAGAAGCGACACGGTCCTGACAAAAGCGGTAGTCGCAGACGCCGTCGCCAGCCCCTGGGTCCCAGCACGCCTTCAAACATGCAGCCAGCCCTGTGGCGGACTGCGGTCTTCTGGGAGCCCGCCGGAAGCTAGCGGCTGCCGCCGCCTCCCCAGTTACAACAATGCGGCCACGCGTCCGGCAAAGGCGTCGACCAGAGGAAGGCGGCCGCCGCCGCCGCCTCCGCAATTACTCGCAACACGCGAGCCGCGAGAGCGAGGAAAAGCAGTGTGGGCGGGCGTCGTTATTTTTTACCGGTCCCCAGGGCGGCGTAACAATGGCGACCAATTACGCGGCGGCGACTGGAGGGGTTAAACTGGCAAGATTTACTCGGCCGCGACCCCTCTCAGGCGCGAGCGCGAGCAATCCCATTAAACTCGCCGCCACCTCGCCCGGCCGAGTAATGTGTCCCCGCGCGACGTCGCCGCAGCCGAGTTGATTGTGCCCGAACGAACGCGCTCGCACTGGTCTCCAAAGTTGCTTCCACATCTGTACCTCGGCTGCCTCCAGTTCACACCGTAACTGCAGTAGTTCTGCATCACGCACAGCGTCCTTTCTCCTAGCTGCTATAGGCCTGCAAGGTAGGTGGGCTGTTCCTTCCGCATTTACGAGCTCCCGCCTTGACTATATTAAGGACGCACACTCTCGGATGGCAAATAATGCGAATACAGTCGTCTTGCGGTCCTGCAGTTCTTCTTATACCCGTTCAAATCTGTGATCTGTTCGTGTATGCATTTGTGTGTGTGTATCTTTGTGTGTGTGTGTGTGTGTGTGTCTCCAGAAGGTGAAGGGGGAAGAATTTTCCCCCTTTACCTTCTGGACACACACACACACACACACTCAAATGCATACACGAATACATCACAGATACTTAAATAATTACAAACGAAAGTTTAGCAATAACATATGGCTCAAATGGCTCTGAGCACTATGGGACAACTTCTGAGGTCATCAGTCCCCTAGAACTTAGAACTGCTTAAATTTAACTAACCTAAGGACATCACACACATCCATGCCCGAGCAGGTCTCGAACCTGTGACTGCAGCGGTCGCGCATTCCAGACTGTAGCGCCTAGAACCACTCGGCCGCTCCGGCCGGCTCTTATACCCATGCTTGCTATGAAAATAGGACGAGGAATTCCGCCTCAAGCAAGACACCTTTTCAGTTTCGTTTTATCCAGACATGTTTCAGCACTTTTTGTGACATCTTCAGCGGGTTATTTTATTTCCTTACTGTAAAATTGTGTTACATATTCGCATTCAGAGAAACTTTTGGTACAAAACATTTACAATTGTGGATGAATAATTGTTGTAAAATATTATACATCATTTGTTTACAGTTCACAGTTGAGATGTGTATTAACCACCGGATGCACTGTATGTTGTTTATTACATTATGTCTAAGGTTCTAGTTATAACTTAATTGGCAAAATAGTGGATGTAAGCATTAGTTTGCTGATTTCATGTTGAGTATGGTTTTTTTAAAGTTTGATGTTTGTGTTCTGGAATTTGTTAGAGAGATGCCACAAGATGGTTATTTCTACGCCAAGCCAAGTATTTCCTTCGCAGCTCTTTAACAAATTCCGGACTACAGCCACGAAACTTCAAAATACCGTACTCAACATAAAATTCAACAAACTAATGCATACATCCACTCTTTTGCCAATTAAGCTGTAAATAGAATCTTAGACATAATGAGCCGGCCGATGTGGCCGAGCGGTTCTAGGCGCTGCAGTCTGGAACCGCGCGACCACTACGGTCGCAGGTTCGAAACCCTGCTCGGGCATGGATGTGTGTGATGTCCTTCGGTTAGTTAGGTTTAAGTAGTTCTAGGGGCCTGATGACCTCAGAGGTTAAGTCCCATAGTGCTCAGAGCCATTTTCAACCTGCCTCGGGCACGGATGTGTGTGATGTCCTTAGGTTAGTTTGGTTTAAGTAGTTCTAAGTTTTAGGGGACTGATGACCTCAGAAGTTGAGTCCCATAGAAAAAAGACATAATGTAATAAACAGCATACACTGCATAAGGTAGTTACAGTACATAACTGTGAACTGGAAACAAATGATGTATAATATTTTACAACAATTATTCATTCACAACTGTAAATATCTTGTACCAAAAGTTTCTCTAAATGTTAATATGTATCAACACTTTCACAGTAATAAAATAAAATAAGCTACTGAAGATAGCACAAAAAGTTTTGAAACATGGGTAAGACGAAACAGAAAAGTTGTCTTGCATAACGCGGAATTCCTCGTCCTATTAATGTGAATGCAGTATAGCAGGACGACATTATGATTAAATATGTGATTTCAAGATACTTAGGGTGTGAAATTTAATATACTGAGCTTTTCTGTGGCAGTAGGACCCATCTAGCCACTGTTTCAAACTGAGACTGAATGTGGAAAGATCATCCCATGCTGGCTTAACTCTGTGTCAGAGTTCATCACCCTTAGTGGCTGTTAAGTGGTCTCAGTTTCTCAACAACAAATGACCAGATGTTTTCAAGGGATGACAGAGCTCAAGAATGTCCTGGCTGGGGCAGTGGTCAAATACCCTCAGTATCGAGGTAGGTCAGGAAAACAGAGCAACATGTGATCATACGTTATCTTGTTGAAACATACAGTGACATCGTACGTAGGTCACAACGACCGGCCTTAACATGTCCGAACATCTATTTTTTTATACCCAACCACCCTTTTGTACGTTTTAGTCTAACATAAAAATCTGTTAAAATAAAAATCTATTTTTACACAAATTCTTATTTCATACTTTCTAATCTGATATAAAAAAATCTTAAGTACAAAAAAATATTTTAATTTAGACCATTTTTCCGATTTTTTAGTCATCTGTGTGCGAAATTTTTCTGTCGATTTCAAACATCTTCATAATCCAACAAAAAGGATATGGGGTAAATTTCAGGTTTGTTTCTGTTTCTCTGCATCTGAGTCAACCAATATATTGATTCCTGCTATGCATACTTAGTGAAAAGACCGTGAAGCTAAAAATTAGAGTTATTAGTCGCAACTGTTCTACCCACGAACCATTTGCTACTGGAACAGGAAAAGAGGGAAAGGGTAGTGGTACACAAAGTAACCTCCACCACACACAGGGCAAGAAGGTGAGTTAATATTGCATTGTGATCCAGTTCTGAGATATGCTACAAGTTTCAAGGCTCTGGCTCATTGAGTAGTTACTTCAACGTCAACTGCAAAATTTATACCCGACAGAGAGACAGACAAGATAGAGAGTTAATAGAAACGTAGTAAAATGAGTCATGTACGAGTGTTGCCCAGAAAGTATTGCACTGCATTTTTTTCTCAGTCGAAAACAATGCTACGAATGCGAAACGTTACGTATATATTATTTGAAGTCTCCTGAGGGAACGCCCCAAGTTTCAGTCATTTCCGAACAGATAGCATGGACACATCCAGAGGCATCAAGGAATCGACAATATGGTAAGGAAGCAGGTTCAGATGAAGACAGGTTGCAGTAGCTACGAACATATGAAGACATCTGCGTAGACTAGATTGGCCTGGAGCGCGTAATCAAATCAGTTTCCGTGCTGAAGACAACAACAACACAATAGCCGCTAATGTCCGTTCAGCCTCTCCCTTCGTCTGCTAAAGTTATTCCACATACTTCATTCAACGACTAATATCTGCTTAATATTCCCTCTTCTACTAACTTTGTATCATTCTTTTGTCTTCATGTTTCATTGTTTTTTCCGGTCTACTGGTGCGTTTTCTAATGGCACACGTTTCACTTTACTACAATCTAATCTTGCTTTTGACGAATGTCTTCCTCAGTTCCGTGTAACTGTTAGATAACAGTAGATCTTTTCTTGTTGAACATTGATCTTTTTCACCGGTGCCAATCAGCTTCTGATATCTTTCTTTCTGGTACGAACGTCGCATGTATTCTTTCTTCCTAGAACGAATAGTTCGATCAACTATTAATTCACTGTTGTTAACTGTGCAGTCATTCTCCATTCTAATTCTTGTCATTCTTCTCGTCTCAGGTTCTTTTTTTTTATCCATAATACGTAAGCGGCATTACGTTTGCTTTCAATTCCTTCCAACAAATCTTTTAAGTCTTCCTTTCTTTCAGCTGCAGGGCTGCGTCGTCGTCGAGTCTTCATATCTTTTTCTGTTTCCAAACCAATTTCATTCCCTCACCGATACTTTCTTACAGTTTTTCATTGTCCGATTTACAAGGAAAGAACACTGTAGGTAATTTGCAACCGTGCATCACAGTCCATTTTCCCTATTTTACAGTGTAATGAGTGGTTCAGTTTTTGTAAATACCTGTAGTTTCCTTCCTTCATCCCACAATACCAATTTGTATTTCTCCTTTACCGTTCCACACCCACAAATGCTCCGAAGGTATCTTTTCTTTACACTCTAATGGGAATCGTAGACAAATGAGTTCATTGCATTAGACGATCAAGTCAAGCAATCCACGAAGTAAACGTAAGTTTTTCGATAGTTGTATGTCGAATCACCAAGATTTGCATTAGCAGATTATACAAGATACCTACAGACTGCCTTCCCAGGCGCATAGCAAGCACACAACGCTGAAACTGCTTTTGCTTCCCAGATGTGGCCTCCTTCTCATTTCCCGTCATCTTCCCTTGATCCGATTATGCAAAGTCACTGCGCAAGTATTCATAAATCGTTTTATTTCGCGCCGCTGACCACAATTTAATACAGCCACAATCACTTTTAGTATTTCGGTGGAGTGTCTACGCAGCAGTGGAACAAGAATCACAGTTACTTTTTTCATCTATTTCACAAGTCTTCATTCTCACTGTTTTCTAAACCATTCGCTATCTCCATAAAGTCTGTCAATCACACTTTAACTCTCTGACCCCTGCATCCACGTTTGATCTTACTACTGAAGTGCATAACATGTAATATTGCGTCCACACCTGTCTGAACTCCCTGTGACGTATATATGAATCTACAGCATAAAAAATAAAGAGGGTGTCAAATTAAACACCTGTCAGCCTTCAATTTTCAACCTTGTTTTATTAGATAAACAGTTTCAGCGCTTTATTACGCCATATTCAGGCCCCTGACCGACGTGTAGCAATAATCTACCTGGCTTGAGGTCGAAGCAGGGCCAATTGCTACCGTGACCCAGAGCGCTGAAACTGGGTGCCTAATAAAATAAGGTTGAAAATTGACGGCTGAACAGTGTTTAATTCGACATCCTCTATAAACCAGCAGCGTCCCGTGGCCATCACTAAAAAGATGGACATACAGAGGTAAAAAAAGAAAGGGTTACGTATATTGAAAATCATTGAAGACGCTAAATAAAGTCGAAACATTTTGAAATTCCTTTATAAGAAGGGATGAAAACGGTTCACACCGCTGAAAACAATGTTTTTGAAATAATCGTAATGTCAGTCATACAAAGCTTACTAAAGAGTTTTCTGCCTGAAAATTTCTATGTCAGATATCTTCTTGTCACGGCGGTCCCAAACTGTTGCCGCATCCCAAATCTCTGTCGCCAAACGCGTTAATGTCGCCATTCTTCCTCATTCTCTTCTATTCCTCTTTCTCCAAAGCTTCGTTGATACCCCATAACCAGCCTCTCCGTGGTCTTCCTCTACTTCTTCCGTGAGGTTGCCATGACAGTGCTCTCGCTGTCCATCTGTCTTCTTCCATTCTTTCGACAATTTCCTAATCATCCTACCTTTCTTCCGCTTTATCTATAATACTATAATGACTGTCTATCTTCTGTTTTATCCATAATACTATAATGGGTCTGCGTCTTTTGTCTTATTTCCTCATATGTCTTTTTTGGAAATTCCACATGCTCTTCTCAAGTGGTCCATTTGTTAAGCTGTAAGTCTTTTTTCCATTTCTTTCTGTGAGTTCCCAAAACTCACTATCATGACTTTTGATTTGGTCAAAGATGGATATGTACAATAATTGCGTTTTAACCTTTAAACATTTTTGAGGACCAAAGTGCAGGATTTAATTTTTGGCTAGCCGCCCTTCCCTGTCTGATCCTTTGTTGGATATCTGTGTTACATTTTCCATCACATGACAGAATACTACCCAGGTACTTACACTCTTTACACAGTTTAATTCGATGTCGGGCAAAGTGCATGTTACTCCCCTGCTCTCCGAAACGTAGATATTCCACTTACGTAAAAATAATTTTCCAGTCCATCTTGTTTATATTAGTCCAACAACGTTCTAAGAACGCAAATTGTGTCACCTTGATCGTTTGCTGCAACTACCTCATCATCAGCAAAGAATAGACATACAATGGTTCCCTAGTTAAGTCCTCATGTCCATGCACTTTCTACACCAGAGCGTCCGGTGCCTTCTGTACATACATCTTAAAGAGTGTGGGAGACAGACACCATGCATGTGTCAGTCTCTTAGATATTCCGAAGGCGTGTATAGAAACTCGTTTCTTCACTTTAATAACACATTCTGCTGACTTCTAGAGGTTAATGGTAGGTCTGATGACAATTCGCCTGACTAGAGCACTTCGAACAGTATCTTTGTGGGACTTTGTTATATAATTTCTCAATATCTATGAAGACCAACTGACTGTTTCGATTCCTCTCCAATCTCTTCTCCATGATATCTGGCCTAGGGTAAAGATGTTATCTACACATGACCCGTCTTGTCAAAACCACTATGTTCTAATACTTCTGTTAGCATCTTCCCTGTTCTTGATTTTAAAATGTTGAACATGCTTCCCCTTACTATCAGGGAAGTGTTTTGAGAGACTGCAGCTCTCCACGGATAACCCGCTGAAGATGTCACAAAAAGTGCTGAAACATGTCTGGATAAAACGAAACTGAAAAGGTGTCTTGCTTGAGGCGGAATTCCTCGTCCTATTTTCATAGCAAGCATGGGTATAAGAGCCGGCCGGAGCGGCCGAGTGGTTCTAGGCGCTACAGTCTGGAATGCGCGACCGCTGCAGTCACAGGTTCGAGACCTGCTCGGGCATGGATGTGTGTGATGTCCTTAGGTTAGTTAAATTTAAGCAGTTCTAAGTTGAGTATGGTTTTTTTAAAGTTTGATGTTTGTGTTCTGGAATTTGTTAGAGAGATGCCACAAGATGGTTATTTCTACGCCAAGCCAAGTATTTCCTTCGCAGCTCTTTAACAAATTCCGGACTACAGCCACGAAACTTCAAAATACCGTACTCAACATAAAATTCAACAAACTAATGCATACATCCACTCTTTTGCCAATTAAGCTGTAAATAGAATCTTAGACATAATGAGCCGGCCGATGTGGCCGAGCGGTTCTAGGCGCTGCAGTCTGGAACCGCGCGACCACTACGGTCGCAGGTTCGAAACCCTGCTCGGGCATGGATGTGTGTGATGTCCTTCGGTTAGTTAGGTTTAAGTAGTTCTAGGGGCCTGATGACCTCAGAGGTTAAGTCCCATAGTGCTCAGAGCCATTTTCAACCTGCCTCGGGCACGGATGTGTGTGATGTCCTTAGGTTAGTTTGGTTTAAGTAGTTCTAAGTTTTAGGGGACTGATGACCTCAGAAGTTGAGTCCCATAGAAAAAAGACATAATGTAATAAACAGCATACACTGCATAAGGTAGTTACAGTACATAACTGTGAACTGGAAACAAATGATGTATAATATTTTACAACAATTATTCATTCACAACTGTAAATATCTTGTACCAAAAGTTTCTCTAAATGTTAATATGTATCAACACTTTCACAGTAATAAAATAAAATAAGCTACTGAAGATAGCACAAAAAGTTTTGAAACATGGGTAAGACGAAACAGAAAAGTTGTCTTGCATAACGCGGAATTCCTCGTCCTATTAATGTGAATGCAGTATAGCAGGACGACATTATGATTAAATATGTGATTTCAAGATACTTAGGGTGTGAAATTTAATATACTGAGCTTTTCTGTGGCAGTAGGACCCATCTAGCCACTGTTTCAAACTGAGACTGAATGTGGAAAGATCATCCTATGCTGGCTTAACTCTGTGTCAGAGTTCATCACCCTTAGTGGCTGTTAAGTGGTCTCAGTTTCTCAACAACAAATGACCAGATGTTTTCAAGGGATGACAGAGCTCAAGAATGTCCTGGCTGGGGCAGTGGTCAAATACCCTCAGTATCGAGGTAGGTCAGGAAAACAGAGCAACATGTGATCATACGTTATCTTGTTGAAACATACAGTGACATCGTACGTAGGTCACAACGACCGGCCTTAACATGTCCGAACATCTATTTTTTTATACCCAACCACCCTTTTGTACGTTTTAGTCTAACATAAAAATCTGTTAAAATAAAAATCTATTTTTACACAAATTCTTATTTCATACTTTCTAATCTGATATAAAAAAATCTTAAGTACAAAAAAATATTTTAATTTAGACCATTTTTCCGATTTTTTAGTCATCTGTGTGCGAAATTTTTCTGTCGATTTCAAACATCTTCATAATCCAACAAAAAGGATATGGGGTAAATTTCAGGTTTGTTTCTGTTTCTCTGCATCTGAGTCAACCAATATATTGATTCCTGCTATGCATACTTAGTGAAAAGACCGTGAAGCTAAAAATTAGAGTTATTAGTCGCAACTGTTCTACCCACGAACCATTTGCTACTGGAACAGGAAAAGAGGGAAAGGGTAGTGGTACACAAAGTAACCTCCACCACACACAGGGCAAGAAGGTGAGTTAATATTGCATTGTGATCCAGTTCTGAGATATGCTACAAGTTTCAAGGCTCTGGCTCATTGAGTAGTTACTTCAACGTCAACTGCAAAATTTATACCCGACAGAGAGACAGACAAGATAGAGAGTTAATAGAAACGTAGTAAAATGAGTCATGTACGAGTGTTGCCCAGAAAGTATTGCACTGCATTTTTTTCTCAGTCGAAAACAATGCTACGAATGCGAAACGTTACGTATATATTATTTGAAGTCTCCTGAGGGAACGCCCCAAGTTTCAGTCATTTCCGAACAGATAGCATGGCTGCAGGACAGTTTCAAAATGGCGTCTGTAAGTGATGTACGTCACAATCAAGGTGCTATCATTGAATTTCTTACTGCAGAGAGAGAAACTATGGGGAATATTCGCAAACGCTTCTGCAAAGTCTATGGAGCACCTGTATCGACAGAAGAAGAGTTAGTCGCTTAGCACGGAGGGAGAGGACATCAGAAGGTGGTTCGGCGGAGCTCCACGATTTGTAGCGGTCGTGGAGACCATCTAGGGCTATCACACTTCACACACCTAACCTAGCGCTCTCGGACGTCCGCTTGTTTTGACCATAAAAGGTGCCATTCGTGAGGGGGCGATTCACACAGTGAAGCACTGACTTCACCACCAGGACGAAGATTGGCACCGACAGGGCATACTCGCCCTTGTTTCACGCTGGAGGAAGGCCGTAGAACGACATGGAGATTACGAGGTTCAAATAGTTCAAATGGCTCTGAGCACTATGGGACTTAACATCTATGGTCATCAGTCCCCTAGAACTTAGAACTACTTAAACCTAACTAACCTAAGGACATCACACACATCCATGCCCGAGGCAGGATTCGAACCTGCGACCGTAGCAGTCTCGCGGCACCGGACTGAGCGCCTAGAACCGCTAGACCACCGCGGCCGGCATTACGAGGAAAAATAGTGTTGTGTAGATAAAACACTAATATTTCGTGGGTGTAATTTTCATTACATCCAACAAATAATTGATGAAGAAAAAATGCGGTGTGTTACTTTTTGGGCAGCCCTCGTATATACCAAATTTGGTTAAAATTGGAATTGGTCCAGGCTCCCTGAGTCATGCTTTAGTATCACCCCTCTCCCCATCCCACATTCATTCATAGCGGTGGTAGGGCCTCTTACTGTCAAAGTAATTTTCTCTAGATTGCAAGTGTTATGTGTGCCCAGTTTGGTAAAAATTGCTTCGGGCATCACACAGATCGAATAAATTGTCGTAGACTCTTTTTGCAATAGGTTACACTACGCCTGTATGGGCTCTGACGCAATCTGCTAAGCACAACCGTCGTGCGGGAACTCTATCTAGGTAGGCGTTACGCTCGTTTGTCACCCCGTTCTCATTCCACACTCACTCCTACTGCAGGGTCCGCCTTGAGCGAAACACAATATTTATTTTTATTTTTATTTGCCACACATGTTTCGCTGAAGTTTCAGTATCATCTGACGCTATTGCATTCTCGTACAGTTCTAAGTTATGTTTAAAATTTCAAGTTAGTTGAAAATAAATTGCATAATCTGTACTAAACACACTAATAAAAATGAGTTAAAGTGGACAAAGCCTTATAAATCTACTGATTCTCTCCCAGTTGCTAATGCTTTTGTGTGCTCAGTACATTTTCCTGACGCGTTGCGAAAGGGAACTACTGAATCTTCCTCCGAAACGCAAGCTGACGCGCAGTGTCATTCCATCTCACCTCCTCCAGAACTGATTCAGGGGTTTGTAATGAGATTAATAATGAGAGGAAACTTAGGGCACAAAAAAACTAAGTCACGCAAGATGTAAAAGAGATTTTATAGAATATATTACTAACCGATGAAGGAACAAACAGTGTAGGAAACGTCAACTATGAAAATAAACAATAACCATCTTTAAGTTGAATTTTTCCTGTCTGTGTTTCCTTACAAACAGATCGGTTTATTGAGAGGGTCCGCCTTGAGCAAAACACAATTTTTATTTTTATTATTATTTGCCACACATGTTTCGCTGAAGTTTCAGCATCATCTGTGGATTTTTTATTATCTTTCTATAGGACAGGAAAAATACTCTTTACTACTTGTACACATACAAATTTGAGTTTTTAAGACATTATTTACATAATTGAAAAACAAAGTTTTGTATGTATATCTTGCTACCACAATCTGTGGATTTACTGGTATTTTATGTCATTTAATGCACCTGTTTTGTTTCGCAGTTTGTCATCTACAACCATAGAGAATGGGGGTCTCCGGGCCCACAGTGCCGAAGGCTCATTCATACACCTTTTGCTAACTTCTTCTCGCTTAAAGCTTCACAAAATAATGAAAGGATAACAGTTTACCGCTTACTATAGGTTAGATATTTCGCCGGAGAAACTTGAACATCGAGCACGAGATTTTACTTTGTTATTTCTTTTCTACTAACTATATTCGCTACAAATTTTGCAGTCAGTATTCACATATACCACTGAACTCCTCCCTTCGAACAGGTCTCGAAAGGTCCAACCGTATCGAGTGACAGATGCGTTATCCTCAGCTGATAGGCGTCATGGGATGTGCATACGGAGGGACATCTGGCCAGCACACCGCTCTCCCTGCCGGCGTCAGTTTTCGTGACCGGAGCCGCTACTTCTTAATCAAGTAGCTCCTCAATTGACCTCACAAGGCCTGAGTGCAACCGGCTTGCCAACAACGCCCGGCAGACGCGGACAGCGCTTAATTTCGATGGTCTCACGGGAAACTGTTATATCACTGCTGCAAGACCATTGGCAGACCTTTTAAGATATCTATAAAATTATTTCCGAAATATATTTCAGGAGAAAAATAGCTTTTGAGAAATGTTAGTAGTTCTGCTTCTCGCGATTACGAATTTCAGCTTCACGTTAGTTTTAAATTTTTTTCGTTAATTTGTGGGTGAATAATCCGAAATTAATGGAACCAACCTGATTAACGTTTTGCGTCTTCAACCATGAAGTATTTAAATGATTAAGGTCAAATATTTAAAAAATTAATTTATATGCAAATTAATCAAATATTTGGAACTGTTTTATACATGGAAGCTCGATTCCTTAACGAATCGCCGAGAGGGGGCCGGGGGGGGGGGGGAGGGGGGGCTGTTTTCGATGCAGTTCAGTGCGGGGAGAGGGTCAGCGATGGCGTCGCAACACATCTACATGAGATACCCACCAATTAGTTTTTTCCTCCGTCCTCCGTGCTAAGGTATGGAAAAGAAGAGAGCAGTAGTGATGTGGAATAGGATAGGTGTTAAAATGCTAAGGTTCGTAAGAGGGATAAATATCGGGGCCGATCTCATTGTCTGGGAGCGTGAGTTGTTGAAGCTGCGCTGAGGTAGGATGTGGAGTGTTTGTAAGTGTAGGAGAGAAGGGTACTATTTGTTGTTTTTCTTCCTACATTGTTATTCATTCCCCTTCAGCCCATATGGGAGGTGGTAGGCTGTCAGGGGTGCAGTTCTCCGTACTTCAGGCAAGCGAATTGAAATCAAAATAAATTTACAATGAGGAATACAAACAAAATTTGGAGTTTTTTCTTTTTTAAATTAAAAATCAAAGACGGAGAGTTAAAAAACGGAAAATTATAAATTTTAATAACACATCGCAGGAAGATTAATTTCTTGTGATAAAAACACTGAAGCACGGCACTTTCACTTAGAATCTGAAGAACCTACACTAGGGTGCGAGGTATTGCCAGTGCAGAGATAGTATTGAAGGGTGTGGGTAGAAAGACAGGGACCTGTTAGGTGAGAAAAACTATGGAGATGAGAAGTAGGAGATGAGGTGGATCGTAGGAAATATAGTCGGTAGGAAAGACAGGCGGTGAGGAGTAGTCTGTCGTGTGGGTATAGGACAGGAATTTTTTGCAGTAATCGCGAATGATATGGAACAACCGCCAACAACTTGCGTGGAGATCACTCCAACCAGGATTGACAGTGGTTTCGCTTCAATAGCAGACGAGCCGCTAGTCGCCACACACGGTCGGATTAACACAGTTGGAGAAGAGAGGGGTAGACCGCACGGGCGTAGCTGGAGGTAAGAGAGGCGTCCGTCCGCGGCGCGGCGCGATGCGACGAGAGCGTGTGCCGACCTCTGGCGGAGCGGATCCGCCACACAGCCAGGCGGCGGCGGGGGCGGCGGCGGCGGCGGCGGCAGCGCCGGGGGCGGCGTGGGCACAATGCGGCGCCGGGATTAACGCGCCGTCGCGACGCGCGAACAATGCGGGACGCTCATCCCCGCGGGCCGCCTCCGCCGCCGCCGCCGCCGCCCCCGCGTCCACCCCCTCTTCCGCCTCCCCGCGCTCGGCCGGCCTGCCCCGTTCGCCCGGTTTAACCGTAATGTCTAATGTCGGCAGCCAGTAATACGTCAACACGGCCAGTTTGCCTCGCCGCAGCCGCAAACCAATTGCGAGGGGCTGCCGCCTCCACACCACTCCGGGGCTCACTGCGCCGCTCCGCGCCACGCACCTCCCGGCTGGAGTCGTTTCCACGGCGGTGTGCTGCGAAACCGCGCAGTGCGCCTATCACCATCTGTTGTGTATATTGCTATGATTAGGCACACACGATCACTGCACGCTGTTACCGTCATCCCCTCCTGATGGCGGAAGGCGTGTATCTCATTAAGGGCGATATCTCCCTCTATTTTGTGAGCGTGGGGTTGATCTGAGATTCTGTTATTCTGCGCAACGGATTAATCTGAGATGTACCCTTTACCCTGTGGCTCCTGCAAGATGCAATTTCCACTCCCACACGACTACAGAAGTCAGACAGACGCTCCTAACGTTCTAAAGATAAAGGCCTGAAAAACTTTCAGCAATAAATATCTTCTGGAGTCGTCCGCTGTAAGGAAATGACACGAAAATTCACAAAATTTCTTACGTAACTAGTGGGATACTTTGGTACTGGAGTAGTGCTAGTTAGTGTAAGAAAATATGAAACTAAAGAAAATTATTATTTATTTTGCAGAAATTCTGAGAAATCACAATGGCACTTTTAGTTATGAATTGAACAAGTTATATCTTGGTTCTTTTCGGAATGTGAAGTTACCTCTCAAGTGTAGGATTCGCTAATGAAATTTCTATACAAAGTTTAAGATGGTTGTTGACTTGGCAGAATGGCTGAGAGGCGCCCTACTCAACTTGAATAATTATCCTTTAGAATGTTGATAGGTACGGTCGAGGCTGTCGCGTGTGAAATGCAGTGAAGTGTACTGTTGTGGAGGAAATATGAGGCTCGCATTAGCTATAGCGCACAATACCATAAGCTGCAATGACTGCTGAAACTTCCTGGCAGATTAAAACTGTGTCTCAGACCGAGACTCCAACTCGGGACCTTTGCCTTTCGCGGGCAAATGCTCTACTGGCAGAAGTAAAGCTGTGAGGATGGGGCGTGAGTCATGCTTGGGTAGCTCAGTGGTAGAGCATTTGCCCGCAAAAGACAAAGGTCCCGAGTTCGAGTCTCGGTCCGGCACACACTCTGCCAGGAAGTTTCATATCAGCGCACGCTCCCCTGCAGATTGAAAATCTCATTCTGCAATGACTGCTGTCTGCGCCGCTTGCTGCTGACAAATAAGATAACTCTCGTTTTATGTGGATTGACCTTCTCCAATCAAACTCTCCCTACACCTTGATGAAGTCAAGGATTCTTATTAGCCCCTAATCTAACTATTGTAACTATTGGCGTGCTACACCAGTCAGACAACCAGTCCACCGCGATGCCACTCAAAAATTCGCTCGCAGGCGTTTAACTATAACTCTGTCCATTCACACCGCACAATAAGTGTGTTGGCCAACACAGTGAACAATGCTTAATCGCAAGGACTCAGTATAGAGAGTCGCAATTCGATTCCCTCTCGACAGGGGTGCTCTCCCAGTGAAGTACTGAGGAGAGACTTGTTCGTCGCTCCAAGAGCGACAACGGAACGGTGCCTCTCCACGCCAGACTTGAAGGGGTATATCTTTTGGTCTCTTCCATTACTCCTTCAGCTCAATACGTCAGAAATATCCTCTGCCAATAAGCATTGCTCTTCTAAAATGGGAGAATGGCGTTTCGTTTAAGGCGACCAATCCGGAAATCCGTAGCATTGGCGTTTGGCGTTTACTGTCTCCCTGTGAAAATCTCTGGAACTGTGTGCTATGTGTAAAGAGAGCGTAGGCTGGCCGCTCCCACACAATGTAGCGGGATTTACTTCTAAGCCAAACACAGGGTCGTTCCCCCTTTCACTCGGGCACCCGCTGTCCTCTCCATGTGTGGTCACCTCAGCGTTTGGCGTTGACTCGTCCTCTGAAGAGACTGGTGTCCTGTTATGTGGTTTGCGTGTCCCGAACTAAAAGCTCCTGTGACCGTCATGTCTGGAATGTATGTATGTACGCCAGCCACGAGTATCTCAACCCCGGTGCGCTTACTTGTTATTTGCATATCGTTTACATGAATTCATACAACATTGACTTTATCTTATCGAGTTTTCAGTTCGAATGAAGCGTCTTGACGTGCGGAATATGATTGTGAGGGCGGAATATGTAAGCAATGAAGGTCAGGAGACCATGACGTCTTACAGTTTGTTTATTCGTTTCGACTCTTCGTGACCCCATGATCCAAATCAAGCCACTTTTTCCTGTCTTGCACTTTCTCCCGTAGACCTTCCAGGTCGGAACACATTGCTTCTGTGATGCCATCGATCCATCTCATCCTCAGACATCTTCTAGTTCCTTCAATCTTCCCCAACATTTATGCTTTTTCCAGAGAGGCATGTCTTCGCATTGTGTGTCCAAAGTAGGTCAGCTTTTATTTTAACATTAGACCTTCCAGGGAGAAATCTGGATTTATTTGCTCCAATATTGATCTGTTGGTCTAAAAGGGTACAGTACCGCCCGACATTGAAAACAGGTACAACATTCTTCGTTATTCTTGTCAGAACAACATATTTTTTGTATAATAACTCAATTTCACTTAATACACCAAAGCCGGCTACCAGTGTAGGAATGAAGGACAATTTATTTATTTAATTGATTACATGTGCTCTCCCACAAAATAAATCCCTATATCCGACTTTGTGAGATCTTCAAAATGAATGAATGTATGGTCATCTGCTAACCGCAGATAGTGAATGTGCAATATATGATCATCTTTGAGACGGTCCTTTGGTCACCTTTGGTGGAACCAAAGAGATGAAATTTACCTGAGCTCTGAACGCCTGAAATGTGGCTGACCAATACAGTAGCAAGGTGCTCCCCCACCTCGGCGAAGGTACGAGATGACCTGAAAACGGCCATGTTTCAGCACTATGGCGCTGGATCTTGTGTTAGTAAGACCTGTCTTAGGTGTACTCCGTAAAGACAAAAGAGTGGAGAGATTGGTAGGCATGTCGAATGCTTAAGAGTAGTTTGCAATAATTATTTCTCTATTTCAGGAACTTTTTTTTTTGGGGGGGGGAGAATTAAATGACAGGCAGCTAATATTAAGGGGATCTTAGTAATCTTTGGAAGTGACCAATGGTCACAATGAAACCACGTCGTGTAGCAATAAGTTGAGATACTTGCGAGTGCTAGTACTAAGTGCTAAAATTAAGCTGAATTACTGGCGTGTGTACTATAAGTTGGAAATATTTAAGAAATGGCGTGTGTAGGACTTGAAATTAGAGACGAGCACTTGCACGTGGTGAGTACTGTGTGAGTCTCAATCTGTGTATGAGACAAAGGATAAAGAGAAGTACTCGTCCAAGGTATCAGCTGAGGACTCGCGTGTGTGACGAATATGATCTTTATATTACTTTGCGTGTTACGTTTCCGAGTGACGCTAGATTCAAACTCTAATACTCTGAGAGTGTAGCAAGGTGAGTCAGCCGTGTATCCAGCAGCGCCACTTGGCTTGCATTGCACAGGAAGACGTGCATATATCCTCCAGAGTTCGTAGTAAAAAAGAAGAGTTACGAAGTGGGGCAGTGTCGTGTGAAACTGGGATGAATACTAATTGAAGCGAGAAAGCTGAAAGTGATGTGATTATAACGTTGTGATTATTCTTTGTGCTGTATTCTATGTTGCCAGTGTGATGTATTTCATGTAATTTAAGTATGTGTGGGAGAGTAGCAAGATAGGTTCAGAGGCAGTGGGCTATGCATGTTCCTTTTTGTACCGCTCGGTCTGGAGTAAATTTTCGTGATTATGGGTGTGAGAGTCGAAGTGTGAAATATAGCAAAAGATCCACCTTCCTATCCAGAAAGTGCACTGTAGTGTTAGATAATTACGAGACCATAAGATAGAGAATCACCAATGTAAAGCCATGCCCACTGGGCGGAGTTTCTCATGTTTAATTGTTGTAGATCCACCATCCTATCCAGAAAGTGCACTGTAGTGTTAGATAATTACGAGACCATAAGATAGAGAATCACCAATGTAAAGCCATGCCCACTGGGCGGAGTTTCTCATGTTTAATTGTTGTAGAAAATGTAATGGTGTGTTTAGGTTTTCTTTGAATCATAATAGAAATTATCGGAATAAAAAAGATAGTGAAAAGAAAAAGAGTGATGGCCTTGTTCTTCGTATTGCGTGTAGTCATGATATCCAGAATTTATAATGTGTGCGCCATTCGCATTCAGTGCGATGGCCACATGTTGATGAAAGTCGTTGAATAAGAAAGAAAATGTGGTATTGCCAGAGTGTAGAGAACAATCAGAGTGGTGTAAATTACTAATAGTCAGATGTGCGTTATCCGTTTCCGTTGCGCAATATTCAAGCATGAGAATAATTTGTAGCTTAATTGTGGGTACTAGAGCTCATAATCAGTCATTGATGTTACTAGGTCTCACATCCATACATCACAACTGGAAAGACCATAGCCCTCAAAATACGGATCTTTGTTGCTAGAGTTATATCTCTGGACCTTATAACCTTGTCAAGGTTTCACACCTCCTTTCTACCGAGCAACAGGCGTCTCCAGATTTCATGGCTGCAGTCGCCATCAGCAGAGGTCTGAGAACCGAGATATCTGAATGTGGTCACTACCTCCACGGTTTCTCCTGCTATATACCACGAATTGGTAGGTGCAGTTGCCATAATTTTCGTTTTCTTCACATTCAGCCTAAGAACGGCCTTTTCACTTTCGTCTTTCACCTTTAGCAAGAGTGTTCTCAGTCCTTCTTCACTTTCTGCCAACAGGATCGTATAATCCGCGTACCTAAGGTTGTTTATATTTATTCCAGTAAAAAAAAGAAAAGTCACAACACCAAAGTGGACTCGTGCAACATAAACGATACTTAGTAGGCGTGCTTCTACATCTGAAAGATTATGTGTGTTCACGTTCTGAGCTAGTCGCATAATAGCGGCGCCATTATGAGGATGCAAACCAAGTTTGCTTTGTCGTGACCGATAGTTACCCCTGAGATCGGACGTCGTGAGTTGATGCAAGTCAAGAATGCCTTTACGGCCTCAAAGACGGCATCATTAACTCCTCACTGAGTTTGAACGGGGTCGTGTGATAGGGCTACGAGGAGCATCATGTTCCTTGTGCGATATCGCAGGAAGACGTGGCAGCAGGAATGTAGCCGCTGCAGATGATTGCTGGCAGCAGTGGTCACGAGAATGTAAGGCTGCAAGAAGACCGGACTACGGAATGCCACGTGTTCGGCGTATGGCTCTGGCGCATCTTACTGCGTCTGCAGCAGTAATTTGACCAGCAGTTGGCACCACGATGACAGACTTTCTTTTTTTTTTTTTTACTTAACATCACTAAACAGGACTAGTAGCCCAATACAGATTTTACAAATAATTTTAACTAGAATTCTATATATTGACAATGAATTTTGTTGTTAGTTTTGTCACTTGGTTTACACAGTCTCGCCTCTTAGTAATCCCTAACGGTCGACGTGTGAGAGGTCCTATTAACTAACGAAACTACTGTCTATTCTCTGCAATTTTCTTTAACAAAAAATGAGTAACCCAACGCAACGTTCTTACATAACAGCTACTACTAGCTCGTACTCTTCCTCCACTATCTCAGCCACTGCGAGCACCTCTGCTTAGTCATTAACTAGTAGTGATGTGGAAAGCAAGGAGAATAACCATCATCAATCACCTTCCCTAATGGCTTCTTTAATCCTTTGATTTCGCAAGGTGGGGAAGCCATCCGTCTCATCATTCCTTGCCATCGTTGACTTTCCTATGTCACATTTAGGTATTAATAGCCGATTCCCGGATAACTGGTCCAACCAGAGCCGGAGAAATATCGGAGCCAGTCCAAATCGCTTACAGTGCATTATTTTCACTTTTGTTGACACACTGCTTTTCTTCACCAATTTCACTACGCTACAGCTCTCCTCTATAAATCTGCTGTGCGTGAGCTGACACGATCCCTGGTACGTTGCTTAACTGGTCAGCTAACTAACTGTCACCTAATATGATATTAATGTCGCATTGGGTAGTTGTCTCCCTTAATGGCACCGCAGTGTCACAACTTACTTTATGGACAGCTCTGAACAGACGCCCTGTAGCGTGCGTTCCAAAGATCTCAAACCACCGCCATTTACAACCTCAGTGAAGTCAGAGCTAGTTGGAGGCCAGGGTGGAGGTCTGTTGTGTTATCTGTTGAAAGCTGGTTCTGCCTTTCCGCCAGTGATGGCTGCGTGTTGGTTGAAAGGAGGACAGTTGGGGGTCTGCAACCAGCCTGTCTCTGTGATAGACAGGCTGGACTTACACCTGGAGCTATCGTCTGGCGTCGAATTCGTATGACAGCAGGAACACTCTCGTAGTTATCAGACGCACCATGACTGCACAATTTACGCCAGTCTGCTTATTCTGCCTGCCACGCTCACATGCATGAACAGCATTCCGAGGGCTGTTTCACGACAGTATAACGCACTCCCACATACTGCTGTTGCAACCGAGCGCTCTGCAGAGTGTCGACACGTTGCTTTGGTGTGCACGATCACCAGATCTGTCTCCAGTCGAGCACATATGGGACGTCATCGGAGCCGGCTGGGCGGTTCTAGGCGCTTAAGTCTGGAACCGCGCGACTGCTACGGTGGCAGTTCAGAATCCTGCCTCGGGCACGGATGTGTGTGATGTCCTTAGGTTAGTTACGTTTAAGTGGTTTTAAGTCCCAGGCGACTGATGACCTCAGATGTTAAGCCCCATAGCGAACACAGCCATTTGAACATCATCGGACGACAGCTTCACCATAATCCACAACCAGGATTAACCGCCCCTGAACCAAGTGTCACACGCATGGAATCCCAGCCCACAAACTGAGATTTGGCACATGTGCAACACAATGCATGCACGTTTGCATGCTTCCACTCGTCAGTCTGGCGGTTACACCGGTTATTATTGTAGCAGTATATCTTATTTGCAATGGCTTATCTTTCGGTTAGATTAACCTCTGATTTTCCTAAATAACGTATATATGAAACTACGCAAATGTCTTCCAAAAATTTTATTACTCTATCTTAATTATTTTTACGTGTTGAGATTTTTTCCCTCAGTGTAAAATGTGATACGATACGCAATCCGACATGGAAGCAATCCGCGTAGGTGGATGACATAGAAAAGTAGCTGAAGCAACTTAATTGGTTCACACTGAGAAGACATCGATATATGTCTCTGTGGTATTGGCTGGCGCAAATGGGGATTACTAGTTGCTTCAAGCAACTTTTCCATACGAATCTTCAATGTGCCTCGAAAAAAAAAAATGTTTTGTGTAAATGAAGAAAAGTTACATCCACTCCCCACCCCCCATCCACACCCACAGGTCCAGAATTGCTAGAGAATGGTGCCAGGAACACTCTTCTGAGTTTAAACACACCTGCTGGCCACGAAACTCCCCAAACATGTACATTATTGATCCCGGATGCCTTGCAACATGCTGTTCAGAAGAGACATTCACCACCTCGTACTCTTACGGATTTATCGACAGCCCTGCAGGATTCGTGGTGTCATTTCCCTCCAGCACTACTTCAGACATTAGTCGAGTCCACGCCACGTCATGCTGCGGAACTCTTGCGTGCTCGCGAGTCCTACACATTTTTAAACACGTATACCAGTTTCTTTGGCTCTTCAGTATGTATATACAGGGAGGTCCATTGATAGTGATCGGCCCAAATATCTCACGACATAAGCACCAAACGAAAAAACTACAAAGAACGAAACTCGTCTAGCTTGAAGGGGGAAACCAGACGGCGCTATGGTTGGCCAGCTAGATGGCGCTGTCATAGGTCAAACGCGTTTTTTAAAATAGGTACCCCCATTTTTATTACATATTCGTGTAGTACGTAAAGAAATATAAATGTTCTAGTTGGACCACTTTTTTCGCTTTGTAATAGATGGCGCTATAATAGTCACAAACGTATAAGTAAATGGTATCACATAACATTCTGTCAGTGTGGACGGTATTTGCTTCGTGATACATTACCCGTGTTAAAATGGACCGTTTACCAACTGCGGATAAGGTCGACATCGTGTTGATGGCTATTGTGATCAAAATGCCCAACGAGCGTGTGCTATGTATGCTGCTCGGTATCCTCGACGACATCATCCAAGTGTCCGGACTATTCATCGGATAATTACGTTATTTAAGGAAACAGTGTTCAGCCACATGTGAAACGTCAACCACGACCTGAAACAAATGATGATGCCCAAGTAGGTGTTTTAGCTGCTGTCGCGGCTAATCCGCACATCAGTAGCAGACAAATTGCGCGAGAATCGGGAATCTCAAAAACGTCGGTGTTGAGAATGCTACATCAACAGCGATTGCACCCGTACCATATTTCTATGCACCAGGAATTGCATGGCGACGACTTTGAACGTCGTGTACAGTTCTGCCACTGGACGCAAGAGAAATTACGGGACAATGACAGATTTCTATTTAGCGACGAAGCGTCATTCACCAACAGCGGTAACGTAAACCGGCCTAATATGCACTATTAGGCAACGGAAAAATCCACGATGTCATCATCAGCGACCTTGGCGGGTTAATGTATGATGCAGCATTATGGGAAGAAGCATAATTGGCCCCCATTTTATCGATGTCAATCTAAATGGTGCAGTGTATGCTGATTTCCTACGAAATGTTCTACCGATGTTACTACAAGATGTTTCACTGCATGACAGAATGGCGATGTACTTCCAACATGATGGATGTACGGCACATAGCTCGCGTGCGGTTGAAGCGGTATTGAATAGCATATTTCATGACAGGTGGAGTGGTCGTCGAAGCACCATACCATGGACCGAACGTTCACCGGATCTGACGCTCCCGGATTTCTTTCTGTGGGGAAATTTGAAGGATATTTGCTATCGTGATCCACCGACAATGCCTGACAACATGCGTCAGCAAATTGTCAATGGCTCTGAGCACTATGGGACTTAACATCGATGGTCATCAGTCCCCTAGAACTTAGAACTACTTAAACCTAACTAACCTAAGGACATCACACAACACCAGCCATCACGAGGCAGAGAAAATCCCTGACCCCGCCGGGAATCGAACCCGGGAACCCGGGCGTGGAAAGCGAGAACGCTACCGCACGACCACGAGATGCGGGCCGCAAATTGTCAATGCATGTGCGAACATTACTGGAGGCGAACCACTCGCTGTTGAGAGGAATGTCGTTACACGTACTGCCAAATGGGTTGAGGTTGACGGACATCATTTTGAGCATTTATTGCATTAATGTGGTATTTACAGGTAATCACGCTGTAACAGCATGCGTTCACAGAAATGATAAGTTCACAAACGTACCTATATCATATTGGAACAACCGAAATAAAATGTTCAAACGTACCTACGTTCTGTATTTTAATTTAAAAAACCTACCTGTTACCAGCTGTTGTTCTAAAATTGTGAGCCATATGTTTGTGACTATTACAGCACCCTCATCACAAAGCGAAAAAAGTGGTCCAACTAAAACATTCATATTTCTTTACATACTACATGAATATGTAATAAAAAATTGGGGTTCCTATTTTTAAAAAACGTAGTTGATATCCGTTTGACCTATGGCAGCGCCATCTAGCTGGCCAACTACAGTGCCATCTAGTTTCCCCCTTCAAGCTAGACAAGTTTCGTTCTTTGTCGTTTTGTCGTTTGACGCATATTTCGTGAGATATTTGGCCCGGTAATGATCAATGGACCATCATCCTGTATATGAGTTTTCTCACAATGAGGCTGGCTGCTACACCATACATGCAATTCTATTGTTGCCTGCTATGGCCTTCTCTGTCGTGCTAGTTGCTTGTGGAATAGCTACAGTGGAAACACGAGCGTAGTAAGCGACAAGTGTCATATCACGCAACCTTTACTGCAACGTGTCCTATCGCATTTAGTATCGTCTCAGTGTGAACAGCGCCTGAATTACTACGTCCGTTGCACATACTGCCCTAGACTCAATAAGCACTGAACTCAATTTCAGCCATGATGAGAGTCCCGCCTATGTTGTTGAGCGTCGTAAACGATGCTTCATCCAATTCATAACGGGTTGGCGTACAGTTCTTTTAGCCCTTTCTGCGAAGCTTTGGAATCTGTATGTTACATTAATCCTGCCCTACTTACAGACTATGCACGTTGCATTCTAATAGAGCTTAACGTTCACACAATCGCAGTGTAACTGCAACTAGGATGTGGTTTGCCAACGTACCATTCTATGCGGCATTGCACTACTGCTGCCATACCAAGATGTGGCAGCCTTTAACGACAAGAAAACGACGAAGATAGGCACCTCTGGGAGCTTTTTATCCAAGACTATCCTCGATGTGGTCAAAATCAAAAACGTTTCGCAGATTTCTTTGATCTTATTTACGCCTTTCAAGACTGATTTTCCTCCTGTCGTACAATCGACGTCAGGCGCTGTGACAAGTGTGGCAGCTTGAACTAACAGTTGTAAACATTAGACGTTCGTTCGACCAGTCACTTGCGAGCAGGCTATTTTAAGTAGTCCACATGCGGCCGTATTGTGTAAATGTTGTTGTGTCACAAGCCACAATGGAGAAACACTTCTAAATCAAGTGTTCAGAACATTTCCCAGATCGGTTTGAAAAAAAAAAAAAAAGAGCAAAGTTTGTCCCGCTCTCGTTGACTTCCGAACACAAACAACGAAGTGTGGACGCCTGCCGCGACTTGGTTGGAGAGCAATACGTGTTCAGATATCTTCTGGAAGAGACCATAACGTATACGAGATTTGACGTTATCAACGAGTACATATCATGAAATATCAAGGTCCAGAAATTCACATGAAGGGTTGAAAAATGAAGTTATCCTGTGGCATTTTTGGTCGGGATGTCCCAGTCAGGTGCGACCGTTAGGTGGAAGTCTTATTTCAGACGGCGCCACACTGGGCGACTTGCGGCCGATGAAATGTTAAGGACAACACTACACCCAGTCCCTGAACGGAGAAAATATCCAACCCGGCCGGAAATCGAACCCAGGCCCATTGCGTGGTAGGCAAGCTCTTTAGCCCTCACCTAAGCAGGCGGACACATGAAGGGTTAACGCTTTGAAGACACAACCGACATCCAGGCCAATGTCGTACACGAATTGCACATATCCCAAAGAAGGCCTTTCTTGGCAGTTTCACATGGTTGTATGAACGATCTGTGCATTGCACTTAAGTGCAACACCTGAACTGTCTATCTTGACTGGGACTAAGACATTTTTCTATGACATTAATTTGGTTCGTGGAGATATCCAATGTTTGGTTGTCTCCTTCTTTCATCGTCTCAGCACTTAGAGCAGAAGGCCTCAGGATTTGATCGTTCTGTTACAAAACCAGGAGCAAATTCGTAATCGCCTATCCTTCTTGGATATTTGATGACGTAAAAGCAGGACGATACGCAGAATTCACTACACCTGGAATGTGATATATTCTCATCATGGAACCTGGGTGATTTAACATCCTCAGATCCCTTCTTCAACGACCCGTACACTGTCCGATCTAATGGTTGCAATCGGTAGAAACAGTGAGGATGAAATGACAATAAAACAATGCCCTTATCTTTCGCATAGTTGAGCCCATAATCGACACATGAGTACTATAATTATCAAGGAGAAGAAAACACCGACTATGTGTACAGAACTTTGCGTTAGCAACAAAATGTCTCAAAAATACGAAGAAATCTTCTTCCATCATCCATCCAGATGGGTTATTCGCTACACGACAGCCAAGTGGCCCATCACGAATTAAATGTTCTTTGAAGTGCACCTGAGAAAAAATGATGAATGGTGGAATAGAGGTTCAAGCAGCAGAAACAGCAGCAGCTAAAGTAGCCAGGCTGCTTTGTTCTCCAGGTGTGCTCGAGCCCACTTGCTTGAAACCTTTTCGTGTCACAAATCGATCTGGCTTTTTCGCTGTTGTAGTGCCAGTCTCCTCCGTGTTCCTTTAGGTTCAGAGTTGTGTAGTTTTACTGCAGTAGCCAAGTTATAGAAAAAGGTGCCAAAGTGTGTTCTATTGTACCTAGAAGTTCGGTCTAAGCTGGTAGCTTCAGGAGTCCTCCTTGACGAATCTGTCTGTCTCTTCATGGACCCAGAAAACCAGTTAGCCGCAACTTGTTGAGTTTCAGTCCGTTTTGCAGGTACTTCTGGCCCAGTGGAAATAGGTAACTCATAACATAATTTTCCCACTATTTTTGGTCTGAGACCGAAGTACGTAATATATCAGAGGCAGCTTTAATATATTCTGCCAATACATCTCCATGAGCAACTCTCAGATTATGTCTGTTAAGATTGAGGCCTACATGCAGTAAAGGACAGGTCACATCACTTATTATATCCTCATCAGAATACTTTTACACTAACGGCCCAATGTTCGGTAATTTATATTGTAATCCTTGGCAACACTGTGTATCGATTTATTTTCCAGTTTCATCATTCAAGCTGCTTTCAGTATAGTGCCTATGGATGCTAGATCTTTATCTGTTTTCCTTTCGAAATTTCTAGGCATCTTGATATTGAAAACAACAAAAAGACACGATGGTATCACATCTGAAACGCAAATACTTTCGCGGGTATGGTCGTCCCGCCTGACAGTGACACTCAAAACCGAAATGCCATTTTGTAAACTTAAGCTAGTATCGGGCATTGTGTGTTTCATAACGATTTAGATAGACCGCATATATTGAATTATACGCTACATGACTGTGGAATCCGATCATGAGTGCAGCAAAAAGTTCTATAGTTAAATCGAACGATAATAATGCTTCAAATTTTATTCACTAGCACTGTTAACAGAATATATGGGCAGCTCTTTACTCACTCGATACAAACAACTGAAACTTCACACAACAGATGCAGATAGTGCTGCCACCCTTAACGAAGTCATTCCAGTACAGTGTGATATCTGGTGGCTGACTTATTATTAACTATGGGACAACCAAACTGTGTGACTACCAAAGCCTGTCTCTCCTAACGCGATTTTGTAAACATCACTATGGCAACGCCTCAGTGTTGTCAGAGCTCTGTTGATGGCTACCGCTTCCATGTGCACACGTTAGCGCTGAGCAGTTGAAAGCTGGCAACAGTGCTGCGAGTTGTCAGGTACCTTCTTACAACGTCTCGACGTCACTGGTTGTCACGAGAGCAACAAATCCGCCAGGAACATTTCAATACTTCCGAAGCTTCCTGAGTCGGTTGCTGCTGACGTGACTCTGAAAACACAAAGCAACAGCTGCACGTAAACCAAGACCAGGCAACCCACATCTACTAATGCATACGCGTCGAGCATTGAAGAGAGTCGTTCTAAGAAGTCGCATGACATCAACAGAAGGAATACCTCGTGAGCTCGAAAAAGCTACCACCAGTCCAGACAGAACAATTTCTCCGAGTAGGGAGTTAAAAATATGGGGTACAGTGGTCCAGCAGCTTCTTATCAGCCACACACTTCTGCAGTCAATGCTAATCGACGCCTTAGGTAACGCCAACGGATAGTGGATGACAGGAAACGAATGATTTGGTGTCATGAATCACAATAAAGCCCGTGGCTATCCGAAGGAAGGGCTTGGGTTTGGTGAATGCCTGTAGAACATTACTAGCCATCATGTGCAGCACCAACACCAAAGTACGGAATGCGTCCTGTTAAGGTATGAGAATGTTTTCGCTGTTTAGGGTGTGGTCCCTGTGTTGCCCTCGAGAAAACGCTAAATGCGGAAGGCTGTCAACACATTTTACAGCTCAAAATTGTCCAAATGGCTCTGAACGCTATGGGACTGAACATATGAGGTCATCAGTCCCCTAGAACTTAGAACTGCTTAAACCTAACTAACCTAAGGACATCACACACATCTATGCCCGAGGCAGGATTCGAACCTGCGACCGTAGCGGTCGCACGGTTCCAGACTGAAGCGCCTACAACCGCTCGGTAACAGCGGCATGCCATTTAACAGTGATGTGTAGTGCGTAGTGTAGGGGAAAAGTTCGGAGACGATGATTGTATCGGGATGATAATGCCACCTGTCATAAAGGACCATAATCCATGAAACAGACTGGCCTCCCAAGAGTCCCGACCTGAGCCCAGTGCTACCACAAGTCCAGACAGACAATTACTCCTTACTAATTAGATATAACGCCGACATCTGTCAAGACCCCAAAGCCGACATCACCGTCTTCTTTACTTTCGGCTCTTCAGGAAGATGGGACTGATATTCCCCCACAGACATTCAGGCGCCTCACTGAATGTGTCCCCACCGGAGTTCAAGGCCTCGTAAAGGCGAAACTTGAGCACATTAATATCTGCTAAAATGGGTCCGGATACTTTTGACATAATTGTTTATATGTTGAATTATTTTCACTTTAGTTGTTGAATCTTTAGTTGCTTGAGTCCACAGTTAAATGGTCTTCATCTTATTATACCTTGGTCAAAGAATACTATTTAGCAAGCGCAGGCACGGCCTGCAAAGGATATCACTCGTCAGGTGCGGCATCTTCAGAAAATGAGTATCGAAGAGTCAAGAGTTGAAACGTCCCCTTTGGAAAATTATGAATAACTGTGCTGGTAAACCTCTTATGTTATTTGATTTTCAAACAGCTGAGCAAAACTGAACGTAACTAAGACATTTCTCTCTTTACTTATTCTGATCATCACTAAACAGACATACAATATTTTTAGCACATCGCAATCTGACTTTCAATAATCCCCAAAAATGAATGGCCCTGACTAACAATAGCTTATACCTTTCATGAATCACTTACCTCACAAAACTCTTCGTTACTCGGACTACTGCAATACAGCGAGCGCCAATACTGCCAGCTAAATAAAAGATTCTAACTACTGAAGGCACTAACTACTGATAGGCGTAGTTAGCAAATGAAAGATTTTGATAGAGAACAACTTTTCTGGCGGACACGCCTCTCAAATCTCTGGCATCTCTCCACATCCACCACTGCTGGCGTCTCACCTCAAACTGCGCAACGCTACGCGCTGTTCCCATCCGACTGCTCAACACTACAATAGCGAATATTTCAACAATGCCAACCAGCCACAGACTGCACACAGCACACTTAGTGATTTTCATACGGAGCGCTACGTGGCGTTACCGACAGAAAACCTGAACAGCCTACTTACGGTGTTAAATGAATCTGTCTGTGTATAGCAGCACCGTTACACTAAACCAGACTTACTTAACATGTGGCTGTTTGATACTTACTTTATGAAGATGCTCGCACCTATCGAGTGAAACATGTCAATAAAGGAAAGTTACATGCGACTTGTGGCTGCTCTAAAATTTAACTGACTGCAGTTTGAGTTAATTTTTTCTGATAACGAATCGCATGACTGCGTTCACATTGCTCCATGAACGATGGAGAGCTTTAACATAAATTTGTTTACCACGTTGGAAGAAGATAACAGGCTGCTAACAACAGTGTGGTAAAATTGGAAGTAAGAAGCATGCTACTACTGATGTGGTTCCTTCAGTAGAAACCACAATCACAACTGAACTTGAAAATCTTTCAGGCGAAACTTAGTGTGAATGTGCGATGCATCTATGCAGACATAAAATATTTTTAGCACATCGCAATCTGTGTGACGGTTATATCGGACCTTGTGTGAGGCGTAGCGGTCAAAGAGGTTGCAGCAACTGAACATGTAGGTACGGTTAACTCGGATTCAGCAGAATGGAAGGCAAATATACGTTCTCAGGAGGCTCTACGGAATGATGTCGAAGACCAGAAAATCAGAAAAGGTTAGAGCTCATGTGAAGGTTTACCGACAGTTACTCTTCCCACGAGCCCATCACGAATGGAACGGGGAAGTGAGGAAAACACAGCCACACGTCAAGTATTCCCTTCGCACACCGTAAGGTGGCTTACGGAATACAGGTCGTAGATGTAAGAGGCAACTCAACAGATAATCAATACAAGCCACGACCAAAAAAACGTTGTGAATGGGACGTAAGCAAGTGCTCCTGCGTCCTATACTTGATACTGTTGGCCTTTGGTAAAAACAGCAAAAGAGGAGGAAAGATGAAGTGGGTGAGTGGAGAGGGAACCGGGAAGGGGGGGGGGGGGGAGAAGGAAGAGAGAGAGGAAGCGGTGTGATAGCAGAGAGCCGGTCAAGACAGCAGGCGACATGTGGCGGTATGCAGCGCGCCGAAACCGATTACGTGGCCATTACAGCTACGCGGCGTGGCGGGGCAGGCAGCCGCTAATTGCAGTAAGTACTGTCATTAATCTTTATTCTCCAGGGAGCCCGGCGGTCAGCCGCCGCCTCGCCGTAATGGCTGGGCCACGTCCCCACATCGACCGCAGGCCATATTCCCATCTCGCCGCTGCTCCTATCCGGAATACCGCTTCTGTTGCTCTTACTCATTTCGTATGTGACTGGTACCTTCAAGAAAAAAATATTGTTTCATTTCTACTCCTAGTCATATATCGACGCGCAAATCGCCGAAGTGGCCTCAAATCGAAAGACTTGCACCCGGCGAACGGTCTGCCCGACGGGACGCCCTAGTCACACGACATTTTTATAGTCATAAACACGAGCGCTCGTATGGTCTTCAGCAGTAGTACAACACTTTGCGGTGGCTGTCACAGTGTTTGTATAGTACTAGGCAGTGGCCTTCAGACATGCATCCATATCTGAAGAAACAAAAACTGCTGAGGATCCACAGCCGTAGGAAGTGTATTCACAAACTGTGAATACGATTAAACAGCAGCTGTACAATTTATTAGTCACATGTGGAAAATGTGCCAGGCCGGGACTCGAACCCGGATTTCCAAATTGACGCGAACAGTCAAATTAACCATTTGACTATTCGAGCTTGCCTCTCCGACCGATCCAAATCTACGAGAGTCACTCCAAAAGAAATGCACACAATTATTGTAAAAATAAAGTTTTCATTCTGCATGTGTGTAGATACATCCTTCCCGCTTGCTTTCAAAGATAGTTCAACATGTTCCCGTGAGTGGCGCCGTCACAGCATGTCTTCAAGATGGCTGCTACACTTGACGTTCGTCAGCAGCAACGCGCAGTCATAGAATTCCTGTGCTGTGAAAACGAGACAGTGGGAAACATCCACAAGAGGTTGAAAAAGGTGTATGGAGGTGCTGCTGTCGATCGCAGTACAGTTAGTAGCTGGGCAAGCAGATTACTAGATGAAAACGGGCACGGCAATATTGAGGATTGTCCTCGCAGCGGCAGGCCTCGTTCTGCACACACTCCTGACAATGTGCAGGGAGTTCACGAATTGGTGACTGCTGACAGACGCAGCGCAGTGAACGAATTGTCACACTACGTTGGGATAGGGGAAGGAAGTGTTTCCAGAATACTGAAAGTGTTGGCGTTAAAAAAGGTTTGTGCCAGGTGAGTTCCCAGGATGTTGACAGTGGCTCACAAATAAACAAGAAAAGCGGTATGCAGCAAACTTTTGGAACAGTAAGAGAATGGTGGAGATGAATTTCTTGGAAGAATTGTGACAGGTGTTGAAACATGGCTCCATCATTTTCACCAGAGACGAAGAGGCAACCAATGGAGTGGCATCATGCAAATTCACCCAAGAAAAAAAAATTCAAAACCACACCTTCTGCTGGAAAAGTTAGGGCCACGGTGTCTTTTGATTCCGAAGGACTCTTGCTTGTGGACATCATGCCAAGTGGAACCACCATAAATTCTGATGCATATGTGACGACACTGAAGAAACTTCAAGCTCGACTGAGTCGTGTTCGACCACATCGGCAAAAGCAGAATGTTTTGCCGTTGCACGACAATCCACGGCCACATGTCAGTCAAAGAACCAGGGAAGCGATCACAAAACTCGGATGGACAACACTGAAACACCCGCCTTACAGTCATGACCTGGCTCCAGGTGACTATCATCTCTTTGGGAAACTGAAAGACTCTCTTCGTGGAACTAGTTTTGAAGATGATGACTCCCTTGTGCACGCTGCCAAACAGTGGCTCCAACAGGTTGGTCCAGACTTTTACCGTACGGGTATACAGGCGCTGGTTCCAAGATAGCGTGAGGCAGTTGAGAGGGATGGAAATTATGTGGAGAAATGAAAATATTGTTCCTAAAGGATATATCTACACACTGTAAAACTTTCAAACATGTAGAATAAAAGGTGGATTTAAAAAAAATAGTGTGCATTTCTTTTGGAGTGACCCTCGTACATATGTCACCATCTCCCTTTGAACTCACACACTTTCTGTGATTCCTCCACAGGGAGAGACATTATCATCATTATCGCTGTTTTCGCCTGTCTTGGCACGCAATACGAGGGAGGATCGGAGAGTAAGGCACAATAATTGTTTATACCCTGGTACTGCAGCTGGAATGTTGAAACTTCACGACGGTATAGCTTGCGCTACAGAGGGTGTTTTGTTTTTATGTGCATCTCTAGCGACAGAAGCCTGAACTACGAAACAAACATGACGTGCTGGTTACTGTCGTCAACTTGTGAAGAGCAGCGAAGTGTAGTTCGATATTTATGGGCCAAAGGGTACAAACCGAATGAAATTCAGAGTGACGTGCGTGGCTTGTATGCGAACGACTGTACGTACGGACCATAGCAATGTCTCCAGGTAGTGTGCGTTCTTCCAACAGGGCTGTGTGAACCTTAGTTACGCGCCACGCACAGAGCGGCCAGCAGATAACAGCTGCACCGCCTCAAAGTGTCGGGGCTTTGCTGAGAACGGGACCACTGTGAACGTTGCACCCTGCATTAAGATTTGCCTCCTTGACATACGACACAACATTAATGCTGGCGGTGTCAAACTTCTTCATGACACTGCTCGCCCCAATGATGCTGCTCTTGTTCAAGAGAAACTCGACAAACTTTGGGGGTTTCTCCAGCATCCACCATTCAGTCCGGACCTTGCACTTATGGACTTTCATCTATTTGGCCCCATTAGAAATTCTGGTAGGCCATCAGTTTGTGACAGATGCGAAAGTGAAATCAGTAGTCTGCAGATGGATATTCTCCAAACCAAACGGACTTCCTACGAACAGGGCATATTGAAACTGGTACCACGACGGGAGAAATGTATTGAGAATGTGAATGGCTATGTATAAAACTATGTGAAAGATGTAAGTTCATTTCTGCTTTTTTTGTTTTGTAACCCATTAAACTTTTTGGGAGCAAAATTATTGTGCATTACTTCCCTATTTACTATTGTACAATCTCGCAAAGTCGGCCGCAGTGGTCTCGCGGTTCTAGGCGCGCAGTCCGGAACCGTGCGACTGCTACGGTCGCCGGTTCGAATCCTGCCTCGGGCATGGATGTGTGTGATGTCCTTAGGTTAGTTAGGTTTAAGTAGTTCTAAGTTCTAGGGGACTGATGACCACAGCAGTTGAGCCCCATAGTGCTGAGAGCCATTTGAACTATTTTTGAACCAATCTCGCAAATCTATCTTATTCAGTGTCATGCATTAAGGAACGTAAACACGATGACACATGGAGATTTAGATCGGTCTGTGGGCGTGCACCTCCTCGTAGACTTACGGATTTATGGACAGCCCTGCAGGATTCATTGTGTCAGATCCCTCCAGCAGTACTTCAGACATTAGCCGAGTCCATGCCAAGTCGTGTTGCCGCTCTTCTGCGACCCTGCGTGAGCCGTAATCGATATTAGGCTGGTCTACCAGTTTTTTTTTTTTTTTTTTACTCTTCAGTGTAAATACTCCTACCGTGGCAACACGACGTGGCATGGAAACGACTAATGTCTGAAGTAGGGCTGGAGGGAACTGACACCATGAGCCCATGAGCCCTGCAGGGCTGTCCATAAACATATAAGAGTACGAAGGGAGAGAGATCTCTGAACAGTACGTGCCAAGGCATCCCAGAGATGCTCAATAACGTTCATGTCTGGAGAGTTGGGTGGCCAGTGAAACATTTAAACTCAGAAGAGTGTTCTGGAGTCACTCTGTAGCAATTCTGGGAGTATGGGGTATCGCATTGTCCTGTTGGAATTTCCTAAGTCCATCGCAATGAACAATGGACATGAATGGATGTACGTGATCAGACAGGATGCTTACGTACGTGTCACCTGTCAGAGTCGTGTCTAGACGTATCCGGGGTTCCACATCACTCCAATTGCACACGCCCCACACCATTACAGAGCCTCCAACAGCTTGAACAGTGCCCTGCTGACATGCAGGGGTCCATCGATTCATGAGGTTGTCCCGATACCCGTGCACGTCCATTCGCTCGATACAGTTTGAAAGGAGAATGGTCCGACCAGGCAACATGTTTCCAGTCATCAACTGTCCAATGTCGGTGTTAAGGGGTCTAGGCGAGGCGTAAAGCTTTGTGCCGTGCAGTCATAAAGGATACACGAGTGGAACTTCGATTCCGAAAGCCCTTATCAGTGATGTTTCGATGAATGGTTCGTAC
The DNA here is from genome assembly GCF_023897955.1 of Schistocerca gregaria. NCBI lineage: Eukaryota > Metazoa > Arthropoda > Insecta > Orthoptera > Acrididae > Schistocerca > Schistocerca gregaria. Next base: position 139,454,124 of record NC_064926.1, on the reverse strand, counting down.
GCTGACACTAGTTGATGGTGCAGCATTGAAATCTGCAGCAATTTTCGGAAGGGTTGCACTTCAGCCACGTTGAATGATTCTCTTCAGCCGTCGGTGGTCCCGCTTTTGCAGGATCTTTCTCCGGCAGCAGCGATGTTTTACCGGATTCCAGGTATTCACGGTAACGTACACACATGAAATGACTGCACGGTATAATTCCCACTTCATCGCTACCTCGGGGATGTTGTGCCCTATTGCTCGTGCGCTGATGGTAACACCACGTTCAAACTCACTTAAATTTTTCGCGCGGCTCCCCCTCGTCGTAGGTCCGAATCCTCCCTCGGGCATGAGTGTGTGTGTTGTACTTAGGATAAGTTAGTTTAAGTCTAAGTAGTGCTTAAGCCTATGGACCGATGGCCTAAGCAGTTTGGTCCCATAGTCACTCACACAAATTTCCAGTACTTAAATCTTGATAACCTGCCATTGTAGCAGCAGAAACCGATCGAACAACTGCGCCAAAGACTTGTCTCATACAGTCGTTGCCCACCGCTGCGCCGTATTCTGCCTCTTCATACATCTCTATATTTGAATACGCATGCCTGTACCAGTTTCTTGGGCGCTTCAGAGTATAATCCATTGCACAGCTATACTTACGAGCTACAGAAAGAAGGATGAACACCCCCCCTTCCTCCCCCTTAAGGAACAAAAGAGCAATGGACTGGTGAAACGGGGGACTGATGACCTCAGATGTTAAGTCCCATAGTGCCCAGAGCCACTTCAACTTGTTTTTTTGTCTGTGTAACACGGATAAACTGACAGTAGCAGATCATGCACTGGAACTAGAGAACCGCCACATTACTTTCCCTGATAGGAGAAGTCCTGGAGAGCTGGAGCACCGGATGTGACGGACCATTGCCGTATTTCATTAATCAGCTCCTGGAGAGCAGCCTCCGCTATTTGCAAAGCAGCTCTTTTGTCAGCAAACGTGCCGCAAGAGTAGTGCTGTCATTTTCGTGTTAGATCTGGAGAAAAATCACATTCTCCGTTCTGGTAAGCCGAAATGTTTTATTGTGTAGTGATGTAATTTTATTATCAAGAGTTAGTTTGCAGAATACTGATAGAGTTTTATCAGTGAGGGCTTGACAGGTGTGTAGGCAGCTAACGTAAAACGGCTACCGAGTTCGCTACCTGCATATAGAAGTCGGGGTAGTTCACCTGTCCCAGACCTTCGGAAGAGATGCATCAGTGTCATTTGGGAGAGATGGGGCACGTGTTTAAGGGTGAGAGAGAAGGAGCATAGTCAAATTCAGCTTCAAGGCATGTGGAATAATCCCACTGAACATGGCCGCAGTTTCATGCTATGCTCATTTGTCGGAAGATATTTCTGTGCCAACAAATGGACGAGCACAATCTCAGACACAGGCCACCCAACCTCTTCAAAGCTCATCAAAAGACCTGCAGATCACTAAAAACCTGGAAGGTGCAGAGTTATCTGGACAAATCAAACTCCTTCGCTGAAATTACTTCAGACTCCACTCCTGTTAAACCTGAAACTTATAAGGTCACCACCTCAAAACTGACGACTACTCCTAAGCCAATAAAACATTTGGAAGAAAGTGGCGCCCTATCAGGATAAAGGAAATATCCTGTATTTATTACAATATATTGCACCCATAAAAATACAACAGTCAGTATAAAAACAGTACAAGACAACAATGGAATTAATGTTTTCAATATCTTTATCTGATAAGGCGACCGGCCAGAGTGGCCGAGCGGTTCTAGGCGCTACAGTCTGGAACCGCGCGACCGCTACGGTTGCAGGTTCGAATCCTGCCTCGGGCGTGGATGTGTGTGGTGTCCTTAGGTTAGTTAGGTTCAAGTAGTTCTAAGTTCTAGGGGACTGATGACCTCAGATGTTGAGTCCCATAGTGCTCAGAGCCATTTGAACCATATGTTATTGCCAACTTTCGATTGTAATTATTGAAGTATCTGTGATCTGTTCGTGTATGCATTTGTGTGTGTGTGTGTGTGCCCAGAAGGTGAAGGGGGAAGAGTTTTTTGTTTTCCTCCTTTACCTTCTGGACACACACACACACACACACACACACACACACACACACACACATATGCATACACGAACAGATCACAGATACTTCAATAATTACAATCGAAAGTTTGGCAATAACATATGGTTCAAATGGCTCTGAGCAATATGGGACTCAACATCTGAGGTCATCAATCCCCTAGAACTTAGAAGTACTAAAACCTAACTAACCTAAGGACATCACACACATCCATGCCGGAGGCAGGGTTCGAGCCTGCGCCGTAGCAGTCACACGGTTCCGGACTGAAGTGCCCAGAACCGCACGGCCACAGCGGCCGGCTGGCAGTAACATTCGATCTTTGGCAAAAAAAAAATTGACAGTCGGCAACAGAAACCAGATCATTGCTTTGAAACCTGCCTTCAGTTCATAGTGCTGTGGAATGTGGAAAAAACAGCAAATTGGCATTCATAAGAAAAAGAACAACCACCAGAAATGCAACAGGAGCGTAATATGTAAGAAATTGTCCACGCAACCTGTAAGAACAGTTCAAAACATTACTACTTAATATGAAAAACCAACCACTACAACTGTTTATAACCTATAGGTACAGTGACAAAAATGTAAATTAAATAGCAAACATGTGTACATATTCCATGCCACTGATGATGCTTTGTAGAAAATAAAGGCGAAACGCTTATTGCACTAAAATTGTGTTTTATTCAGTATTTCATACGGTCCATAAGTAAAAATTATCAATATACCGTAATATTACACATAAATGAGGAAGACAGCAGTACAAAAGTTGAAGATATCTGTATCGTACATGAACGTAAATTTGATTTTTTGCTCTTTAGGATGAATTGAAAACGGGTCTGCCCGAAACTGGTTCAAATGGTTCTGAGCACTATGGGACTCAACTGCTGTGGTCATTAGTCCCCTAGAACTTAGAACTACTTAAACCTAACTAACCTAAGGACATCACACACATCCATGCCCGAGGCAGGATTCGAACCTGCGACCGTAGCAGTCGCACGGTTCCGGACTGCGCGCCTAGAACCGCGAGACCACCGCGGCCGGCCCGAAACTGGTCATCGAGTGAATAAGACAAGGGAATTTTGGTTCAAATGGCTCTGAGCACTATGGGACTTAATTTCTGAGGTCATCAGTGTCCTAGAACTGAGAACTAATTAAACCTAACTAACCTAAGGACATCACATACATCCATGCCCGAGGCAGGATTGGAACCTGCGACCGTAGTGATCGCGCGGTTCCACACTGTAGCGCCTAGAACCGCTCGGCCACTCCGGCCGGCTAAGTGAATTTTGCCACTTTGCCTGGTTTCTCTTGGTACTGATTAACATATATTGCGCACTACAATTATTCCAGCGAGCTGGAATCTCGATTGTAGTTTCGTCTGTTCACAACAGACGCTACGTGCGCGTATCGCAGACAGTTCGTAACTGACGTCAGGAGAGGTGAGCCGCGTGGGTGTAACATCGACGCCACGTCGCCTCGGTTAGGCGGAAACGAGCAAGCTGCTCGACACATGGCGACGCGGCGGTGTGGGCAAACAGCGCACAGCGAGCGGGGAGGGAATCAAAGGGCAAGTGGCGGATAGGGGACGAGGCGGGGGGACTGACAAATGCCGTATTTGCGCGCAGATCGCCGTCAATATTTGTGTGGCGGGCGGGTCCGTGCCTGCGCCGTCTGCCTCGGGCAACCGGACGGACGACGCCGACAGCGACGTCGTAATGACGTTTGGCAGCGCGCGACACGTGGGCGAGCCAGTGCCGGCCGGGAATATTCATAGTTTGAGCAACCAATTTAACGGCGTCGGCCCGGGGCGCGGGTTACTGCAGTAACGAGAGCCCGCATTAAAAGGCGCACAGTCGAGGGAACAACGCCGGGGACCCCGGGATAACGAAGACAATCTGGCCGCCACCTTAATTACGGCGTCACCAGCAGCAGCTCGGGCCCCGCCCTAAAAGCCGGCAGGCGGCGCCCGCTCGCTCGCTCTAACAGCCCACTTCACGGCGCGCTCGCCTCGCGAGACGGCCCGCTGATTGTCTTGTGACGCGCGCCGTGGGCTGCTGTCGGCCGCCTCGGGCTGCGCTCACACTGACACCGACGCCGGAGGGCTCTGCCGGAGGCCGATATAGGCCAGTTCCAACAATATTTCCGCCATTTGACTGTAAAAACTTCTTTATTTCATATTACTACTTGCGAACCTGGCAATGCTTCGCAAATGCCAAATACCTATAGGAACTGAATATACGAACCTTCAACTCTGCCGGAAACCGACATCGGCCAGTCTTTTCAAATCATATCCGCATAATTTTTCCGCCATTCTACTATAAAAACGTCTTTATGCTACTACTTACGAACCTGGCAATGCTTTGCAATTGCCAAATACCTATAGGAACTGAATACACGAACCTTCAACAGCGCAGCGCGTCAGCAATCGATGGTTAATATGTTAAAAAATTAAAAACCTGCCTCGATTGCTATTAAAGCACCTAGTGTTGAGTGTTAACCCAGGTTTCGGCGTAGATAACTAGACCTTCTTCAGAACAACTATAAAACCCACAAGTGCCTAACAAGACCTTTGTCAATGATTAAAAGAACACCATAGCTACACATTTATAAACGAAAAACAAAAGGACAACATAAACAGTACATATGTACAAAGTTAAAACCACTACTTAACTAATGGTGTACGCTCCACCTCACACCGGCCTATGTTCTATGGGCCATGACCCGCCTTAAAGTGCAGTTTTTGTACATATGTACTGTTTGTGTTTTCCTTTTCTTTTTCGTTTATAAATGTATAGCTATGTGTTCTTGTAATCGTAGACAAAGGTCTTGTTAGGCACTTGTGGGTTTTATTGTTGTTCTGAAGAAGGTGTAACTATCTACCCCGAAACCTGGGTTAACACTTAACACTAGGTGCTTTTTTGCAATCGAGGCGGGTTTTTAGTTTTTTAATATGAACTGAATATACGACTTGAAGTCCTTGCCCCCCTATCTGCCCGTCGTCTCATCCCTCCTCGACCTACACCTTTTTCTCCCCCTTCCTCTCTATGCATAACCTCCTCCCCTATCCATTCCCTGCTCCTCCCCCCCCCCCCCCACCTCCCCCCTTCACTGCTCACTGTGCCCATTTCCGTGGGTATGTTTAGTACAGCGTCATGTAAAAATATGTCAAGGTCTTTGGGAAATTATTGGTAACAACTTTTCCTCTTTATATGTTGTCGTGGTTCTTCAGTCCTAAGACTGCAGCTCTCCATGCTACTCTATCCTGTGGAAGCTTCTTCATTTCCAACTAACTACTGCAACCTACATCCTTCCGAATCTGCTTAGTGCATTCATTTCTTGGTCTCCCTCTACAATTTTTACGCTCCATGCTGCCCTCCAATACTAAATTGATGATCCGTTGATGCGTCAGAATATGTACTACCAACCGATCCCTTCTTCTAGCCGATTTGTGCCACAAAGTCCTCTTCTTCCCAATTCTATTCAGTACCTCCTCATTAGTTGGGTGATCTAACCATCTAATATTCAGCATTCTTCTGTAGCACTGCATTTCGACAGCTTCTCTTCTTGTCTAAACTATTTATCGTCCACGTTTCACATCCATACATGACAACACTCCATACTTTGAGAAAAGACTTCATGACACTTAAATCTATATAACTAGAGCTCCTGTGAAGTTTGGAAAGTAGGAGACGAGGTACTGCCGGAAGTAAAACTGTGAGGACATGGCGTGAGTCATGCTTGGGTAGCTCAATTGGTAGAGCATGTACCCGCGAGAGGCGAAGGTCCCGAGTTCGAGTTTCGGTCCAGCACACAGTTTTAATCTGCCAGGAAGTTGCACTTAAATCTATACTTGATGTTAACAAATTTCCCTTTTCCGAAATGCTTGTATTGCCATTGCCATTCTACATTTCTACATTACTTCGACAATCATCAGTTATTTTGCTCCCCAAATGGCAAAGCTCATCTACTACTTTAAGTGTCTCATTTCATAATCTAATTCCCTCAACATCACCTGATTTACTTAGACTATATTCCATTATCTTCGTTTTGCTTTTGTTGATGTTCATCTTATAGCCTCATTTCAAGAGACTGTCCATTCCGTTCAACTGTTCTTCCAAGTGCTTTGCTGTCTCTGGCATACATATTTATGTAAGTAATATATTTCAAAAACACATAGCCTAAGTCTTGTTCATTAGAGTATCATGTAAAATCCACCAATTAATCGGTCAAGAACTTTTCCGCATTTGTAGTAACAACGCTTCCCCTTTTATATAAAAAGCCACTCCGCCTGGAGGCCAAGAGTGGCCTACCGGGACCATCCGACCGCCGTGTCACCCTCAGTGGAGGATGCGGATAGAAGGGGCGTGGGTCAGCACACCGCTCTCCCAGTCGTTATGATGGTATTCTTCACCAAAGCCGCTACTAGTCGGTCGAGTCGCTCCTCAATTGGCATCATGAGGCTGAATGCACCTCGAAAAATGACAACAGCGCATGGCGGCCTGGATGGTCACCCATCCAAGTGCCGACCACGCCCGACAGCGCTTAACTTCGGTGATCTCGCGGGAACCGGTGTATCCACTGCGGCAAGGAAGTTGCACACCCCCTTTCATATACAAAAACGTATAGCCCATTTATGTCCATCCGAATGTGAGTTTGAGTGTCGCGTAAAAATTTGAAGTAAATCAGTCCAAATCTTTTCAAGATTTGTCGTAACTACACTTCCTCTTTAGATATTACACATATATCTAAAAATTATTCATATATCAAAAGTATATAGCCTATCTGCCTACGTCCGGCCAAATGTTGGTTAGAGTACTGTCTAAAAATTCGAAGTAAATCGGTGAAGAACTTTTCAAGATTTTTCGCAACTATGCTTCCCTTTACATATTACATATACTACAAAAATATATAGTTTATGCCCATCCTATATATATATATATATATATATATATATATATATATATATATATATATATATATATATATATATATAAAAAACTGATGCTGTAATTTTAATTTCCGATCCTTCCGGCGGGTTTTCCAAACATCAAATTTCATACAAAACTTTTCTTGACAATTACGAAAAGAACAAAGACAAAAATGAACCAAAACTGTCGAGCTATTCTTAATTGATGTTATTTCATACGTGTGGTAACTGATGTTAATTTCCGACTTTTCCGTTGGATCTTCCAAAAATTTTCTTTCATTTTCTTTCATGCAAACCTTGTCTTGACAATAACGAACACAGCAACAACAAAAATCAATGAAATCTGTCAAGCCGTTGTCAGGCAATGATCATGTGGTAATTCATTTTTATTTATACACATCATGATTTCGGCCTCAAACCATCACCACATAGAGCAATGTTGGCTATAATTAGTCTTCGTTAAGTGGAGTCATCGTCAGCAACTATTGAACTCGTTGTGCTGGCATGTAGATAAGTCTTTTCTACACTCTGAGACATCCAGTTCAATAGATCTCGACGATGATTTCACTTAACAAAGTCTAATCACAGCCTCCATAGTTGTACTTGATAATGGTTTAGGGTCAAAATCATTAGAGAAATATAAAAGAAAGAAGTTTGTGCACTCAAATAGCAGAAATTTCGTTGGAACATTATTACATGAATGTGGCCCAAAATCTTTTCTTGTCTCTTCAAATTAGTAAGCCAGTACGTGAGAGGTCTCAGTGCAACCGATCTCAACGACCGAACGCACAGACATCAGACGACAACCAACGGAATTCAAAACCGTGGTATTCAGTCGAATAGGGCTTCGATACCAAAAGTCCAGTACAAGAAAGAAGGAGTTAGTGGCATCCCGAGCATGAGAAATGTGGTATCGTCCAAAGGTCTCGGTGCCAGACCGCAGTCGGCAACGCGCATCGATGCCACAGACATTAGCGATATCTCGCTGCAGTCCACAACGGCGAGTGGGAAAGGCTAAAGAAGGCACGCTCTCTCTCTCTCTCTCTCTCTCTCTCTCTCAGAACAGCAACGCCCTCGCACGGTGGTCAACATAGAGCCGAGCCTGGAAACCCTCTGCCCATTTCGTCACCTCAGCTGAAGCATTCAGCATCATCGAGTACGACTAAGGAATTCGTCAAGTCTCAGATGGGAAAGTACATTATACTACTGGAGAAGAATTTGTTAATTAGTGCAGCAAGTGATGCCTTAACAGTCAATATCATACGTAAATTATCTAGAACTCTCATGGGAAAGGACTGTATCATGTTAGGTAAATCTTTGTAACGTTCATGTAATAAAGTGAACCAATATTTGTAGTTCAAATGAGCCATCTCCTAGAGATATAAAAAAAAATCAAAGTTATGGCCGAACGCTTATATTTTCGCCTGGTCATAACAAGAAATAACGTACAAAGGGTTTATCTCAGAATCTGTGACATCCAGTCGCTGCTTTACTGGAAACTACAATTAAATCATTGTACAATTAATTCGATAGTTTTGTTAAATAAATGTCCTCATTTCATTGCTTTCGCCGCCGGGAAAAAATGCAACACCCTCCAGGACAAAGTAATTTTACTGGCAAGTGAGATGACATGTACTTCATCGTTGTAAGAGTATATGATAACAAATACGGAGCAAATGAAATACCCAAGTCACAGTAAAGGGTGCCCAGACAGTCGTATCAGTACGCAGTATACCCCTCTGGCAGCGTATCGTTACCACTAGTCTCTCTTCGGCGGAAATGCATTTCATGGAGTGGGACTGCTTTTGCTTTTTAATGTCACTATGAAACATCACGAGTTTGTAACAAACATTTCTCTCTTTATTCTCGTATATTCATACAACTTGTCTAGTTGTTCCAACAAATGGGGAGTGTGCGGTTTTCACCATGTTCTTCTCCAGACATATACAGCTCAGTCACATGAATAGCGGCGTCGTTCTCATGGCAAAAATCGCTATGCAGTCTCTAAGCACAGAGGCATACTGTCATGCATGTCGCCAGGAACTGGAGGAGGAGATCGGATGCTGTGTGACCAATCCATCAACCGAAGTTATAGGGCAGCCATTGGTGGCGGCATCTGGCGGCCGTTGCCAGTATCAATGTGACTGCAGACTGTCACCTTCGACCGTAACAATTATCTTCTAAAACATTTCTACCACCGAGGCGAAATGTTTCCACTAACCTTACACATACAGGTCTCGCAGGAAGATCCACGAAAAACATCGCCGTGGATACCTACATAATCTGAAGGATGCGCTCTCCTGGACAGGGATCGGTTACATTACACCGCGCAGTTAGATACAACTGAACTCAGCACACAACTACTGTCAACCCTCGTTAATAAGCGTCACATTCGTCACAGTGGCTTTATAACTAGATACAAGTGCCCTAACTGCATATGTCCGCATAATACGAATAATTAGAAAGAAAGAAAGGAGAGCCCCAACGACCTGCTGTCTTTCAACTTCCCTTCATAACTTCCAATACTAGGATTCCAACCGGCTACCGCGGCGCTGAGTGCCATCACACAGACGTTCGTGACTCCGGCTACGGAACCGGGTTTCTGTCTACGGAATTCCAATCTGAGCGACTATTTATAGATCCTCCAGGCAGGATGAACATAATTCGCAATGACAGAGCAGTGAATGGACATTTTCACATGCGGCCAGACTTTTGGCCGGACGCTTACAGTGACATCTCCTTGTTGTCGCTTTGGTGGGGGATTAGTGGTTTCACTGAGATGGTAAACTCCCAAAGCCGCTAAGGCTGTTGTCACGATGACACCGACGGCTGCCATCGCACGCCACCGCCACGGATCGGCCCGACAACATTGTAACCTCCCCTTGGGAAAATTTATGAATTACTGTGCTGGTAAACCCCTTACATTATTTGATTTTGAAACAGCTGTGCAAAACTGAACGTACTCAGACATTTCTCTCCTTACTTATTCTGATCATCACTAAACAAAAACACAATATTTTAAGCGCAACGCCATCTGACGCTCAATAATCCCTACAAAAGAATGGCCGTGACTAACAATAACCTATACCTTTTATGAATCACTTACCTCACAAAAATCTTCGTTACTCTAACTACTGCAATACTGTGCCAATACTGCCAGCTAAATAAAAAAATTCTAACTACGGAAGGCACTAACTACTGATAGGCATAGTTAGCAAATGAAAGATTTTGATAGAGAACAGACAATGTATTTACCTCAATAATATTCAAAAGTCATCTTATATATATCAGTTCATGATATACAGTATTACAAATTTACTCTTTCTGATGGACACACGTCCAGATCGTCCGCTCTCAAAATTCTGCCATCTCTCTCTTCCCACATCCACCACTGCTGGCGGCTCACCTCCAACTGCGCAACGCTACGCGCTGTTCACATCCAACTGCCCAACACTACAATAGCGAAAATACCAACAATGCAAACCAGCCACAGACTGCACACAGCACAGCCAGTGATTTTCATACAGAGCGCTACGTGACATCACCAACATAAAAACCTAAACAGCCTCCTTACATCAAATTGGTTACACTGCATGTCATCTAGTTGGTCATTTTTATATAGGAATTCTAGCAAATCATCACTCTTTATACTAATTTCGAGAGAAGCATGCGCCAGCCGGTGTGACCGAGCCGTTCTAGGCGCTACAGTCTGGAACTGCGCGACCACTAAGGTCGCAAGTTCGAATCCTGCCTCAGGTACGGATGTGTGTGATGTCCTTAGGTTAGCTAGGTTTAAGTAGTTCTAAGTTCTAGGGGACTGATGACCTCAGAAGTTAAGTCCCATAGTGCTCAGAGCCATTTGAACCAATTGAGAAGCATGCCGCGACAGTTCTGTGTCTGGAGACGAGTCCTGCTTCGCGGCTTTTGTTATTAAAACCACGCTACATGCATACGAATGAGCTACAGCTAATGATTGTTTTTCTTCGCAAATACGAATGCATTTTATGTATTTCAAAACGACTGTAAGGAACTTTGCATCGTAATCATAATAATCCAGGCACTGTAATATCGTATGAGCTACATCTGTCTGGAGAAGAACATGCCGAATATCTTACATTCTTTATTCGTTTACTATGTCAACCAGCCAAGTTTAACTCGTATAAGGTGCCGTCAAATGAGAACAATAGAGATGGGAAAAAATAAGTAAACTGTTTGTTATTTCAAATTAAACACCATAACTCTTAGTATATTTATCCCACCATAAAATAGTCACTGTCTTTATGGAAAAATGTTTGCGGTACCACGATCGTACTCTTACGTGCACCTCTTCTTACGAAGCAAATCGACGACTACTAATGTCTTTCTTCAGGGCTCCAAAAATTTTGAAATCGCGTGGGGAGGATCGGGACTCTATATAGGATGTGCAAGGACCTCCCAGCGGAACTTCTGCAGCGTACTCGAAACAATCTTGGCAACATGTGGGGGGGGGGGGGGGGGGGGGGCGTTATCCTGCAAAATATTGATGCCGTTCTGGACGTGCAGTTGATGGCGGGCTTCAGTTTTTCCTAAGTGTCCGCGTAAACCTGTGCGTTACATGTGGCGCCATGCTCCAGAAAACCAATGAGCTGTTGGCCCTTACACTTAAAGAAAAATGTCGTCATGATTTTCCCAGAGCTGGGATGCCCGTTGTGTCGACTACACTGCATATGTTTCGCTGGGAATCCCTTACACATCATCCACATAGTAGTGACCTAACTGCACTTAATTTCCACAGTTTTCGATCCCTAAATAAATACATTCGTTGTGGAGGATTTGCTTCGGAAGAAGAGCCGCACTCCTGAGTACAATAGTGGTACCGCAGGCAACGACAAACATTTTTCCATGAAGGCATCGACTGTTTTGTCTCACAGTGGTATAAATGTATCAACAGCAATGGTGATTACTTTTGAAATAATGAATAGTTTACTTAAATTTTTCCATTTATCTCATTTTCATTTGACTACCCCTTATATATGAAAATGAAGAGTGAACCGTTCTCTTACATCCAGAGGATGGTTCACGGTGACAATGGATAGCAATCCAACTTCAAAAAATGCATTTCAGCGTTGGAGAAGATAATCGTAATCACATGTTCACTTCCATTCAATACCTTTTGCACAAAACTGAGGTTATTCTGTATCTTTCGACAGTGTCAGACAGAACATGATCCGACGGTGTAACCTTTGTTTACGTGTCACTGGAGGCATTTTTTATAATCTACTGTAATTGAAATTGGGTTTTGTTAATGTGTTGTCTCTTGGACATAAAAAAAAATGAAAAAGCGAATGTTGGTTTAATTAATTTGCCGCCAGAGGAATATTCCTCTACCGGTTTGGGGAAAAATGACATTAGGGAAAAATAAGAACCTTCAAGATCGCAGTGCTTCAGCAATCGTTGGTTAATATATTAAAAAACTAGAAACCCGCCTCGATTGCGAAAAATCACCTAGTGTTAACCTAGTTTACTGCGTAGATAACTACACCTTCTTCAGAACAATAAAACCCACAAGTGCCTAATAAGACCTTTGTCAATGATTCAGAGAACACCATAGCTATACATTTATAAACGAAAAAAAAGGGGAAAAACAAACAGTATATGTATACAAATTCTAAACCGTTAATTGGAGGTTACACCATTAAGTTAAGTAACGGTTTAGACTTTGTACAAATGTGCTGTTTGTGTTTCCCCTTTTTTCGTTTATAAATGTACAGCTATGGTGTTCTTTTAATCATTGACAAAGGTCTTCTTAGGCACTTGTGGGTTTTATTGTTCTGAAGAAGGTGTAGTCATCTACGCCGAAACCTAGGTTAACACTAGGTGCTTTTTCGCAATCGAGGCGGGTTTCTAGTTTTTTAATATATTAAGGACAAATATTTGTTCTGATGTCCCCTACAACCTTCTAGAGTTTGTCGGTTTAAATACTTTTCACCCTGTATTTCATTGTGACCGCGCACATGCTGGCATACTGATCTGAAGAGATCGGCAGTCTTGATCCGATGTCGGTCGTCGGCGACATACCACGACGGCCGATGGCGGTGCCTGTGCGATCGCAGCCTCACAGGCGCGCTTTGTAGCGAGAGAACGAGACGAACGCTTGCGCCTGCGCCGTTGCAGCGATCGTTGGTGAAGCTGTGTAGCTGTCGGACCATTAGTCTCGCCTAGAAGGGCGGCTGCTGACGGCGGTTGTGATCGCTGACAAGCGGCGAGCGCGGACCATCTGTGTCCGGAGATTAATGGCGAGCCACCGGCGCCGCTTCCGATGGCCAGAGCGCGCCACGGGCGCACCGTCCTCCAGCGGGCCGCGCGGGGTCGCTCTCAGAATCTCGTCGCGCCGGATTATCACTTAGGCGTAGCTCCCTCTCTCATTCTGATCCTGCTTTTGCTCTGTGTGTCCTTTTGTCATAACATGGGGAGAAGGAAGGCTGTTCTTGCACAAAGTATTTGCCCATTGTGGTGTGCGTACAGTAAGATCTTCGGTAGATACACCATCAGATTATTTGACTTGTCGCTCTAACGAAGTAGGCGAGCGTCAGGAATATGTCTCGTGGTCTTATCGTGGCGTTTTTATCTTCTGCCGTTAGATCAGGCGATAGAAATGCCACTTGTACGATTAGAGTAGCAGATTGATGGCGACCAACTTTAAACAGAACTTGATTAATTTCGACGCACATTTATTAAAATAATAAAAAGCGTGGAATTAATTAACTTGATTCTGGATGCTATTTACAATTGACAATCTGAAGTTCCTTCGGTCTTGGTACGTTAATCTTATTCTCACATATCTCTGATACTTGACAAAATGTCTATACACTTCTCTTTATGGCTCTGTACAGGAATATGATAATCTTATTAGGCGCAGACTGAAACTTGACTATAGACTAATGCAGACTGGTACAGACTAATGCAGACTAAGGTAGACTGACTAATCGGAGGTCTGTACACTCGTTATAATACCTCGAGCGTCCAGGTATCACTGCGCGAGTGTGATCCGCGAGGAGAATAGGTTCTACGTTAGCAGCAATCTCATTGGCTGCGTTACAGATTAATACGCGGATCGGCGGAAGCAGAATTTGGTCCGTCTCTAAGACAGCGCCATCTCGTAGTGCGGAGACGGACGACCGCTGCGCCTGCGCTGTTGTGCTTAGGGGGGGCGCGCTCTATTGGGAAAGTTGTGTACGCGCTGACTACGCGGAACTATGTACACAACATCGTAAATGCAGCTACACTGGCGAGGTCGCTCACGCACGTTGGTGCGATAGGCCTGGTTCCAGTCCTAATGGCCGCAGAATTCTTAATTTAATTTTGGCGAATGTGGACGAGAAATGATGAGCTATACTTCGTGATCACCAGACTGTACGTTAACATTTACAAACCTGTGCACACAGTCTCGTGTCATTTGACATGTCACGCAATTAGCAGTGATTGGCGGTGGAGTGGGAATGCTTAGATTCATGCCACCCTTCATGTTATTCGAAAGGAGTAGCGTCTGCGTCAGTACCTGGGTTCGCATACACCCTAATTTCCACTGCACAAGCAAAACACCGCTTCGCCAAGCACTCATCACAGCCATTCACACCTCACTGAATCGCACTTGCCACATTGTAACAAGTCGGATGAAGAAAGTATGATCGTGTGCAGAACAGCAACCTGGATTCCTGCATCTACACATATTACATATTAAAGCTGCCATCTCGTTTTTACATCCCAGCGAACTACATCTACATCTACATTTACACTCCGCAAGTGTGTTGCGGAGGGCACTTTACGTGCCTTTCCTGTTCCAGTCGCGTATGGTTCGCGGGAAGAATGACTGCTGGAAAGCCTCCGTGTGTGCTCGAATCTCTCTAATTTTACGTTCGTGATCTCATCGGGATGTATAAGTAGGGGGAAGCAATATATTCGATACCTCATCAGAAGCGCACCCTCTCGAAACCTGGACAGCAAACTACACCGCGATGCAGAGCGCCTCTCTTGCAGAGTCTGCCACTTGAGTTTGCTAAACATCTCCGTAACACTATCACACTTACCAAATAACCCTGTGACGAAACGCGCCACTATCCTTTGGATCTTCTCTATCTCCTCTGTCAACCCGACCTGGTACGGATCCCACACTGATGAGCAGTACTCAAGTATAGGTCGAACGAGTGTTTTGTAAGCCACCTCCTTTGTTGATAGACTACATTTTGTAAGGACTCTCCCAATGAATCTCAACCTGGCACCTTTCTTACCAACCATTAATTTTATATGACCATTCCACTTCAAATCATTCCGTATGCACACTCCCAGATATTTTACAGAAGTAACTGCTACCATTGTTTGTTCTGCTAACATATAATCATACAACCAAGTGCCTATCCGCTGCAGATCTTCCTACATTTCGCTGCAATTTTCTAATGCTGCACCCGCCGCGGTGGTCTCGCGGTTCTAGGCGCTCAGTCCGGAACCGCGCTACTGCTACGGTCGCAGGTTCGAATCCTGCCTCGGGCATGGATGTGTGTGATGTCCTTAGGTTAGTTAGGTTTAGGTAGTTCTAAGTTCTAGGGGACTGATGACCTCAGATGTTACGTCCCATAGATCTTAGAGCCATTTGGACCATTTGAACCACAGACCGTGCAGTATAGCACAGAGAGGACACCTAGAAACTCTCTGCTGTGGAGGGCCATTAGAGGAACGGAAGCAGGAGAGTGGCAAACTGACATGAAACAGCACGCCCCACTAAGCGGACGATGTCGGTATGCAGCAAGATCTGTACGGGTACAACTCTCGCGGATTACCGACCACATCCGTGCAGAGGGGCCTGCTGTTTCACGTCAGCCCAAGTAATGTAGATTATGACTAGTTACTACGGTGCTACAGCTGTATACTTGACACGGCCAAACTTTGGCATGCAGTAGTTTCGTATCACTCGCTTTTGAAGAAGGCCAAATTATTTTGGCTCAAAGCTGGGTATAGTTTGGTTTCTATTTGCCACTGAGGCTGACATGTTACATGTTCAGTTATCACAGTTGCTGACAGGGTTGCACAATGTTAAAAATCCTCAAATAAAATAAATCACCAATCGTTGGACACAATAACAACATAACCTAAAAACAAGGTGGAGATGTTAGACGTAGGTACTATACATTCAGTAAGAATGGCCAAGATTTTTCTATTTTTTATTTATGTAATTTATTTTTTATTTTTTTACTTTGCGGGAAGGGGCGTTACTGAAGAAAATGAAAGCAATGGTGACAATGTCTCAGAAATATGAAGGAGTATAGCGAAGGAAGAAAACGGAATAATTTTTTAAAGGCAAAATATGTCTCTAGTTTGGAATACCAAAAACGACTGTCCACTTATGTATGTGTCAATATTAAATAATTGCTGATCTGCTGTGTAACGATTAAGAAGCCATATACCATATCACGCACTCTAAAATTTAAAAAAAGAATTATCCTATAGACCTGGAATAGTACACTGGAACTCAAGCATCCTAACGCAAAATTGTACCTCGGCACCTTCTTTTTCTACAAAAGCAGCTCTTATATCCCGTCTCTTCGCTCTCCAGTGTTACCTTAATTGGCGAGCACATCTACTGTAGTTTTCAAACACTTTTTCTCTTTTCCGGCATGCTGGTCAGCTCATTCCTTCTCGTATTTATTTTAAATACTGAAGCAAGGATAATCTGTAATCACTGCATGTCTCTTCTCACTACATATGAGGACAAACAGCTCTAATGGACGTTAAACAACATACATAGAGCATGTTGTATAGATACTTGTCGCACATGTGATTACATCCATACCAAACTGCCTATGTTTGACGTCCATCCACGGAACAATATTTTGTTACAGAGAGTTTTGTGTGGTTAGCATGCAAGGAGCCGCACTGTGATGTCCAAGAACGCGAATATTGGTTCACCTTGTATATTATTTTCTCCTTCTCTTTGGTCCAAGAAAAAAAAAGTTCAAATGTATGTGAAATCCTATGGTACTTAACTGATAGGGTCATCAGTCCCTAAGCTTACACACTACTTAACCTAAATTATCCTAACGACAAACACATACACTCATACCCGAGGGAGGTCTCGAACCTCCGCCGGGACCAGCCGCATTGGTCCAAGAAGACCATCGTCAAGTGTATACCACAATATATGTGAACGTAACAGAACTGCACCTATAGTTGTAAACAACCGTAGGGTACTATAGACTATCATAAGTAAGCGTAAACTAGGGTAGTTTTTGTAGTAGCCTTAGTCAGTTGAGTTCGTAACCGCTTTACCTGAACTTTAAACATGTTGCATACTTTCGGGCGTTACCTCCTTTCGATCGCATTGTTTGCGTATGTGATCAGTCTCTTAGATTCCCTTGAAACTGGAAGCGGTGAACCGTCTACAAACTGAATGAGGTACATAAAGGGCCGCGGAACCTGCGGAACATTTTTGTTCAACATACTTAACCACCTTTTTGTTACTTGGGCAACGTCCTCGCCGCAGTAGATACACCGGTTCCCGTCAGATCACCGAAGTTAAGCGCTGTCGTGCGTGGCCTGCACTTGGGTGGATTACCATCCGGGCCGTCATGCGCTGTTGCCAATTTTCCGGGTGCACTCAGCCTCGTGGTGCCAATTGAGGAGCTACTCGACAGAATAGTAGCGGCTCCAGTCACAGAAAACCATCATAACGATCGGGAGAGCGGTGTGCTGACCACACGCCCCTCATATCAGTATCCTCAGCTGAGGATGACACGGCGGTCGGTTGGTCCCGATGGGCCACTTGTGGCCTGACGACGGAGTGCTTTTTTGTTACTTAAACAGTATTTATAGCAAAACTGGAATTTACAATGTTTAATTCCAGTTTTATCCGAAAATTTGTTTTGAAATAGAGAGATGTTGCAGTAAAAATAAAAAATAAACTATACAGCGTTATCATACAGCGCTATGAAAAGCAATTTCCTCAAAAGAAATGTAAAATTATGTTTATCAAACATGATTTCATTATTTGGTCGAGCTTGTACAAAACACGTTTCTATTACTCATAAAAACTTTTGCACTTATCAATAATAACAGGAATCTCCTGGCTTTGATCAAAGTGAAAAACATTCTACTGGGTACAAAATAACAAGAACAATAATACACACTGAGGTGAAAAAGTCATGGGATACGTCCTAGTATCGTGTCGGATCTCCTTTCACGTGGCATAGTGGTCGGTCAACAAATCGTTAAAAGTCCCGTGCAAAAATACTGAAACGTGCAGTTTTTATAACCGTCCGTGACTGTGGAAGTGTTGCCGATGCAGGATTTTGTGCGCAGACTCACCCCTCGATTATGTCCCACAAATGTTCGATGGGATTCATGTTGGATGATGTGGGTGGCCAAATCATTCGCCCGACATGTCCAGAATGTTCTTCGAAGTAATGGCGAACAACTGCGGCCTAATGTAGTGGCGCATTGCCATTTGTAAAAATTCCATGAAGATCATGATTTGCTGCAAAAGATCTCGAAATAGCCAAACATAACCATTTATACTCAATGCTCAGTTCAGGTGGACCAGGGGACCGGTCTAGTCCATGTAAACATAGCCCACATCATTACTGATTCACCACGAACTCGCACAGTGCCTTACTGACAACTTGGGTTCATGGCTTCGTAGGGTCAGCCCCACACTAAACCCCTACCATCGGCTACAAACTGAAATCTGAACTTATCTGACGAGGCCACGGTTTTCCAGTCGTCTAGGTCGAACCGGTATGGTCGCAAGCCTAGGCTAGATGCCGCAAGCGATGTCGTACTGTTAGTAGACATATTCGCGTCGGGCATCCGCTGCCATAATCCATAAAAGCCAAATATCGTCGAACTATCCTAACAGACACCTTCATCGTACGTCGCACTTTGATTTCTGCAGTTATTTCACGGAGTGCTGCTTGGCTGTTAGGACCATACTGAAAAGTTCCCTTTGAAAATTAATAATGACTGTGCAGGTAAACTTCTACGTTATTTGATTTTGAAACAGCTGAGCAAAGCTGAACGTACTTAGACATTTCTCTCTTTACTTATTCTGATCATCACTAAACTGACAGCAATATTTTTAGCGCAACGCATCTGAATTTCAATAATCCCTACAAAAGAATGGCCCTGACTAACAATAACCTATACCTTTCATGAATCACTTACCTCATAAAAATCTTCGTTACTCGAACTACTGCAATACAGCGAGCGCCAATACTGCCAGCTAAATAAAAGTTTCTAACTACTGAAGGAACTAACTACTGATAGGCACAGTTAGCAAATGAAAGATTTTGATAGAGAACAAACAATGTATTTACCTTAATAGCGTTCACGTCCGCAGACCGTGCTCTCGTAGTAATCTCTCAAAACTGCCCATTGCTACGCGCTGTTCACATCCAACTGTCCAACACTACACAAGCGAATATTCCAACAATGAGTCCAACTAGCCACAGACTGCACACAGCGCAATCAGCGATTTTCATACAGAGCACAACGTGGCGTTACCAACATAAAAACCTAAACAGCCTGCTTACAATACACATACGCCGCTGCTCTCGGCCGTTAAGTGAAGGCTACCAGGCACTGCGTTTGTCCGTCGTGAGAAGTAATGCCGGAAATTTGGTATTCTCGGCACACTCTTGACACTGTGGATCTCGGAATACTGTATTCCCTTTCGATTTACGAAATCGAATGTCCCATGCCTCAAGCCGCAGCTACCATTCCGCCTTCAAAGTATGTTAATTCAAAGTTTTGAACATGGCTGCTTGGCTGAGTGACCGTTCATAAATTAAAATTGAAACAAATGAGCACTCAGTCACAATTTTTTTCGGAGAGTGACTTCATCGGAATTTAGACATTTAAAGTGGTCTATCGTAATTACAAATTTATTTTTTATACAAAAATTGTAAGTACTGACTAACAATACAAGACAGAGACAGTACACCTGCCACATATAAAAAAATAACAGGCCAGAAGGGCTTTAGTCACAAAATATTTAATAGGTCATCAGTCCCCTAGAACATAGAACTACTTAAACCTAACTAACCTGAGGACATCACACACATCCGGAGGAAGGATTCGAACCTGCCACTATAGCGAATAGAACCGCTCGGCCACCTCTGCCGGCGCACTGTGTAAGCTGGTGGTGGCTCAATAATAGTGTGAGCTATGTTTAAATGGGATGGGCTGGATCCTCTGGTCCAGCTGAACCGATCATTAACTGGAAATCGTCATATTCGGCTACTTGGAGACCAATTGCAACCGTTCGTGGACTTCATGCTCCTAAACAACGATGGAATTTTTATGAGCCACAGTCGTTCTCGATTGGTTTCAAACAATATTCTGGAACATTCTAGCGAATGATTTGGCCACCCATATCGCCCCATATGAACCGTCTCGAACATTTATGGGATATAATCGAGACCTTAGTTCGTGCACGAGATCTTGCACCGGCAACCCTTTCCCAATTATGGATGGCTGTAGAGGCAGTATGTCTCGGTATTTCTACAGGTCACTTCCAACGACTTGTTAAGGCCATGACACGTCGAGTTGCTGCCCTACGCTGGGCAAAAGGGTCTTAAGAGGCATCCCACGACTTCTGATTGATGGTTCAAAAGGCTCTGAGCACTATGGGACTTAACTTCTGAGGTC
This sequence comes from Schistocerca gregaria, assembly GCF_023897955.1. Classification (NCBI taxonomy): domain Eukaryota; kingdom Metazoa; phylum Arthropoda; class Insecta; order Orthoptera; family Acrididae; genus Schistocerca; species Schistocerca gregaria. The sequence goes on along the minus strand of NC_064926.1, from coordinate 139,433,463 downwards.
ATCAGTCCCCTAGAATTTAGAACTACTTAAATCTAACTACCTGAGGACATCACACACATCCGTTCCGGAGGCAGGACTCGAACCTGCGACCGTATCGGTCGGGTGGTTCCAGACTGTAGCGCCTAGAACCGCTCGGTCACGGCGGCCGGCCTTTTGATTGAATTTTCTCGTTTTTGGAGTACTGCATGGCGATTTGTTATCATTCAACAGCCAAGATCGCGTAAAATATTTCTTTATTTAGGATAACCGGTTTCAGCCGACTTTTCTGTCATCTTCAGGTCATGAAATGTTTTTGTTGTAAAACATGTTCATTTTACCCTGAATATCACGCACAAGACGTCAAGTGAATAAAAAGTAGCACATTATAAAGTTTTTGCTGATTTTTATCCATTTGACATCTTGCGCGTGAGGTTCAGCGTAAAATAATATGTTTTACAACAAAAAGATTTTAAGACCTGAAGATGAGAGTAAAGTCTGTTGAAACCAGGTGTCTGAAATAGCGAAATATTTTATGCGGCCTTGGCTGTTGTATGGTTTTTTACCAACGACTCTTGACACTTCAGTGTATCACGGTGTTTTGTGCAGGGTAGAGGCTGAGGTGTTATTGTACCGGCTGCACGTTTTGACGCCATACCGCAGCTGTGCGATGCCCACGCCGGCAGCCAGAAGGCTCCGCCTCGGCAGGCAGTGAGCCGGCGGCTTGCCGCGGGAGGAAGAGAGACCGGCCGGAGAGCAGAGAGCAGCGGCGGCCCGGCTGCCGGGTCCCGCCTCGCTCCTCATTATAGGCTCATCAGAACCGTGAGTGCGCATAAAGGACGTGCAAACGTCACCGCCGCTCGCCGCGCACCGCCCGCATGGAAATGAGACACTCTTTTTGCGTGCGAATTTTTTCCAGAGAGCAACAGATATCAAACGTGGGGGCGGAATCTAATGAGGCCTGAAACACAGGCGGCAGCGGATCTTTGAAGGGCGGCTGCTGCTGCTGCTGCCACCATCGCCGTCAGCATAGCTTTCTGTCTCTCTCTCTCTCTCTCTCTCTCTCTCTCTCTCTCTCTCTCTCTCTCTCTCTCCTCTCTCTGCATACACGCGTCGAGCTGATGACTGTCTGCCTGCCACACAACCAGTGCTGTGTCCATGGCCGAATTCATATCGTCTTACCCTGTTTCTGAGACAATATGTTCCTCTATTTTTTTTTCTTTATTGTCATTTCAGTCCCCAAAAAGGGGCGGACTGGTAACAGCACAATTCGCCTTTCTTCATTCAAGAGAGTTACAGTGAAAACATAGACTAATGAGAAAATTACACATAACATAGAATGGTATATAATGATGAATTAACAAGAAATCAAGAGATGAGTAGAAACGGTAGATTTAAACACAACATAGACTAGAGCCATACACACATGGAGAGAATGAACACTGGGAGTCGACACGAAAACAAAGAAACATCACGGTGGGAACACAAATGAAGGACGCTGGTGGCACTGCTGCTGCTGGTGGAACACAAATGAAGGACGCTGGTGACACTGCTGCTGCTGGTGGAACATAGTACTGCACACGGCACTGGAGTAACACTGACACCACAATGAAAACATTAAAAATCACTGCACTGAAGGGGACCTACCACCAGGTGAAAGGGGGCGGGAGAAAATGGGGGATATATGGTAGGGGGAAACCGGGAAGGGAGTAGGAAGGGGGCAGTGGAGGGGAGAAGGGAAGGTGCTGGAAGCCTGGGGGGGGGGGTGAAAAGGAAAAAGAAGTTTGGCAGGGGAAAAGGAGGAAGAAGGGAAGGGGGAGAGAAAGGAAGAGAAGGATCCCTGAGGAGGGGGAAGAAGAAGGAGGGGTTAGATCTGATAGGAGGGGTAGATGGAAGCCATGAGGACATCATCCATGAGGGGGAGTTAGCGGAAGCCTCCTTGGGCGAGTGTATAACGCATGTGAAGATGGAGACCAGGCAGGATACTGTGGTACAGGCGTGGCAGCAGGCTGGGGTGGGAGAGGATGGGGGAAACCAACGGATGGGGGGACCCAGTTTGCGGGAGACACAGAGGATCTGTATTTGTTCTAGGAACATGAAGAGATGAGGGAAGGGAATGAGATCATAAAGGATCCGCATGGGGATGGGGGATGGGAGACGGATGCAATAAGTGAGGTGGAGTGCATGGTGCTCAAGGATTTGGAGGGATTTGTGGTAAGACGGGGGTGGGAAGAGATCCAAGTGGGGTGGGCATAACACAGGATGGGGCGGATGAGGTGTTCGACCAGAGAGGAGTTTGAGGAGTCGGAGATGGCTACCTGCCTTGGCTTGTACAGTGAGGAGATGGGGGGTCCAGGAAAGGTGGCGGTCGAGGGTAATGCCAAGGTACTTGAGGGTGGACGGCCATAGATAGTAAGGTAGAAATCTAGGAGACGGAAGGAAGGGGTGGTGCAGGCTATGATGATTGCCTGGGTCTTGGGGGGATCGATTATGTTCCTCTAAACAAATTTACTTATTTAACATCGCGTATAAGACAAAGTAATTCTGTCACAGACAGCAAAGGACAGCTGAACGGAATGGACAGTGTCTTGAAAGGAGGATATGAGATGAACACCAACAAAAGCAAAAAGAGGATAATGGAGTGTAGTCGAATTAAATCGGGTGATGCTGCGGGAATTAGATTAGGAAATGAGATGCTTAAAGTAGCAAAGGAGTTTTGCTATTTGGGGAGCAAAATAACTGAAGATGGCCGAAGTAGAGAGGATATAAAATGTAGACTGGCAATGGCAAGGAAAGCGTTTCTGAAGAAGAGAAATTTGTTAACATCGAGTATAGATTTGTCAGGAAGTCCTTTCTGAAAGTATTTGTATAGAGTGTAGCCATGTATGGAAGTCAAACATGGACGATAAATGGTTTGGACAAGAAGAGAATAGAAGCATTCGAAATGTGTTCCTACAGAAGAATGCTGAAGGTTAGATGGGTAGATCACATAACTAATGAGGAGGTATTGAATAGAATTGGGGAGAAGAGGAGGTTGTGGCACAACTTCACTAGAAGAAGGGATCGATTGGTAGGACATGTTCTGAGGCATCAAGGGATCACCAATTTAGTACTGGAGGGCAGCATGGAGGGTAAAAACCGTAGAGGGAGACCAAGAGATGAATACACTAAGCAGATTTAGAGGGATGTAGGTTGCAGTAGATACTTGAAAATGAAGAGGCTTGCACAGGATAGAGTGCCATGGAGAGCTGCATGAAACCAGTCCCAGGACTGAAGACCACAACAACAACAACATAAGACAAAGTGTAAATTCAATTACCTATTGTGCCTGAATGGAGAATCTTGTGGGCTTCGAGTGGTCGAAATAAATACATGTGCATGGTCATTCTGAATGATGGACCCATTTTCAGATATTCGTATGTACTAAAGTACAAATCCAAAATTAACAAGCTTTATACTAATGAAAAGAGGAAGTTCCAGAGTTTTTGGCGGGCGGCGACAGGCGGGCGGTGATGGTTTGAGAAGCGGTCGGTAGAGTTCGCGCCGCAATAGGGCCGTAATTCCGTTCCACTGTCAGTTGTTATGAAAATGATTCAAACGGCTCTGAGCACTATGGGACTTAACATCTGAGGTCATCAGTCCCCTAGAACTTAGAACTACTTAAACCTAACTAACCTAAGGACATCACACACTTCCATGCCCAAGGCAGGATTCGAACCTGCGACCGTAGCAGTCGCGCGGTTCCGGAATGAAGCGCCTAGAACCGCTCGTCCACCGCGGCCGGCTGTTAGTGAAATGGCGACCGTGGAGCACAAGGTTTTCTGCGTTCTTGAGTTCGCGAAAAGTGAGTCTTAAATGGCAGTGCATCAGGCATCTCGTACCAAATTCGGTATTCAACCACCAAGTCGCAAAATCATTAGCAATTGGTTTAAGCAACTTAAACGGTGTGCAAAGGAAAAAGCACTGGCCGACCGCGTGTGTCAGGGGATGATGTCCGACGGATTCAAGAAAGTTTTGTGCGCAGTCCCAGAAAGTCTTCCAATAGAGCCAGTCGAGAACTAGGAGTACCCCAACCAACTGTATGAAAAGTTCTGAGACGGCGTTTGCTGTACAAGCCCTGCCGATTACAACTTGTGCAGGCTCTCAACCCCAATGACAAAGAGAAGCGTCTTGCATTTTGTGGTTATGTGCTAGCAAAGATTGAGGATGACGGATTTCTAAAGTGTTTAATTTTTAGCAATGAAGCGACGTTCTACCTTAGTAGAAAAGTCAACAGATACAATGTTCGCATATGGGGTTTGGAGGATCCACATTCATCGTTGTAACACTAAAGAGACTCACCGATGATCAACGTGTTCTGTGCCGTATACCGAACAAAGGTTAATGGACCATTTTTCTTTACAGAAACAACTGTAACAGGAATCAAGTACCTGGACAGGTTGGAACAATGGTTGTTCCCTCAAGTCATGCAAGATCCCCAAGACTTGATTTTCCAACAGTGTGGCACCGTGATGTACGAGGCTTTTTAAATGACTCCATTCCTCAGCGCTGGATCGGTCACAGGGGACTTGAGGACCTGGCTCTGCACTTCTGGTCACCGAGATCTGATCTCACACCCTGCTACTATTTCTTATGGGGTTATGCGAAGGTAGCTCTTTACCTCCCGCCTCTACCAACCACTCTGAACGATCTGCGGAACCGCATCACTTAGTAATAGCAGATACGCTTTCGCGTGTGTGGGACGAGTTTGGCTACCCCGACGATGTTTTCCGTGCAGCAAACGGTGGCCACATTGAACATTTATAACATTTATCACATTTCTAATTATCAAATAATTATTAAAACTAATTAGTTACAAATTATTAAACATTATTAAATTTATATCAAACACTACGAGAAAAACTTTGAAACTTCCTCTTTTAATTGGTATAAAGCTTTTTCATTTTGACTTTGTACTTGAATAAATACGAAGTTTTGAAAATGGGTCCATCATTCAGAATAACCCTGTATTTCAGCTCAGATCTCAGCATTAAGGTTTATTCAACCAAGACTGCGACTAGGGGTACATATGACACTAGGGGTCAACCACACGGTGGAAAGGGTGGTCCTTCTGGCTGAGAATCCGGGACAGGCACAGGAGAGCGGAAAAGGTATGTGCTAGGTAGTCGAGGGCCGCTGAGCAACTGAGCGAAGCCAGCGGCTCCGCCCCCTACCACGTGACTCTTCTACGCACCACTATTGGTCGAGAATCGTGAACAAGGTGCACTTTAAGGCGGCCTACTTCAGTAGTCCTACCTTGCGAGCAATGATAGCTCGACAATATGATGTGAAATGCGGCGCCGGCTGTAACCGGTCGCTGCAGCTTCTTAGCTCTCGACAAGTTCTGGGAAGTCTTCAAGAAAATAAACTCGTCTCAATAAAAGTCTTTAAAAAAGTTACTCTTTCTACACCTTCCGAGCAGGTGGTCCTTTGTACAGCATAAAATGAATGCATAGACATGTCAAATTTAAACAAGAAACACGAATGTGTGTAAGACTGGCAGGTACTAGATAAACAATTGCGAGCGTAATCAGTATCTTAGTAATAACGCATGGGTAAAGGCAGCGAGTGGAAGACGGGTGAAATAAAGAATTTCTGACAGCTGTTCTGAATGACACGTTTGCGGATATGGAATGTGTTGACATTTATGCGGAGCCTAAGGCACTTCAGGTCGTTTTCTGCCAAATCTTTTGTTGGCTTCGCCAACTCTTATCCAAACAGTCTCATTCCAACCTAACGTACGTCTCAGACTAAATGCAGATCAGTACATCACCATAGCCAAGTTTTTGCTATCACAAATGTTGTTCTCGCCAACTCACAACAGAACTGCTCCCGTCCAAAGCTCAGGCTACGCTTGAGATCATTCTTTCACCAAAACCAGTCTTTTCTCTATTTTTGCTTTCACATTTGTTGGCTTCACCAACACAAAACCAAACTGCCGCATTGCAAGCTAACCTAGATCTCGGCTGAAGATAGGCAAACCACCCTGAAACTGATAAATCCAAAATAATTATAATAAGAATGGCAGATCATAGTCTTTGCAACCTTTGGACATATATTGAAACTAATTCATTGTAACACCTGCCTTAGACCACCGCACTCTGCGCTACGCTATTATACAGGAAACAAATACTTAGCATACCTGTATGGTACCTACAAAAACCAGCTTTTCCTACCACCAGCTCCAAGGTCCGTAGAACTGTGTCTCACTCTCCGCAGAAGTATCACTCCGTACCAGAGTTCCGACTCCTGAACTGCATTAGTTTCGTCGACTGGGCAGGGATAGAGAAAACTTAACACAATTTCGTACAAAATGAATGTCAAAACTATTAAAAAACTGCTTTTTTAAATTATCAACCTTGTTTCGTTGCCACTTCACAAATGGTAGCTGCACTACTACGTACAATGTACTTAGAGACTAAGGGTTTCTTGAGAATTGCTCATACTGTCTTTCTGTCAGGTAGGTTATTTTCAGAGACATGTGAATGATTTCTGTATTGTCGGGCCTTGTAATCTAGTGACGAGGGGGGCCCCCGGAAACCGAAAGGTCGCTGGATCGAACCCCAGTCAGACCATCGCCCAACCAGCCTTTAAATTAGCCGTCACCTCCCAATGATCTGAGCATTCACCACGGATGAGACATGATTTGCATTCCATGTTAAACTGTACGTTCCCTTTCCCATGTCCCATGATTCGAGTACGTTAGGTTAGGGATGCGCAGGTCACGCAAGTGGCGTCCAGTTGAAAGACTTGCACCAGATCACAGCACCAAACGGAATTATTGTTACTCGTGGCCCTATCCTGGCTTCGCACGGCCGGTACTATGTACGACCGGGCGTCTTGTCTGGCGTAATGGTGATAAATTCTCACACAAACCTTCCGCGTGAATGAGTTTATTAGTGAAAACCGCATCAGAATCATCACAGTAGGTCCTGAGTCTGGCGTTCACAAACAAACAGAAACACGTGGTAGGGGACTTCAGTTCACTAATATTTACAGAAGTTTTCTGTACTCACGATGTTATTAGGCTTTGGCATTGGATGGTTCAACGCAGTGGAGGCTTTTAGGTCACAGCACCATTTGCCATTTCAAGTTGTAAGGATACCATGGAGTGAATAAGACTTCTAAAGTATTCGTAAGTCGATGCGTGGCGAGTCTAATTCAGAGCTCCAGGTGTAGAATGTAGAATGTCTTTCTGTTCCTCTTGACACGGTAGACGTGTGCACTATCTTGGAGTATGATTGCTAGTCCAGCAAATATTTTCCTCTGGTTGCACGCATTCCTCGAATAAGTTGTTCCCGTTGAGTGTTTTTCCTTTGCCGATATGTGATGATCTAGCTTTCAGCGTGTCTCTTCTAACTGGTCGTCGGGCTTGTTTCGTTGAAAGTTGAAGGTTGGAGAAATTTATTTTGAGCGCTTTGACGAGGGCATCAGTCCCCTGAAGCTCTGGCGAAGCCACACCCCATAGTATGGGAATCATCATATACAATGTGTCTCAAAAAGTAATGTAATTCCACTGTTCGCAATGTACTTACGGCAACGTTTACAAAATTGTAGATTGGCAGTAAAGCTTTCTTTGAAAAAAGACCGAAGCATTTGCATCTTTGAGTGTAAAAGTGAGAGGAGGTACTTAGTCTCTGAAATTTTTCTTTCCATGCAGTGGCCGTGGGGACTGCAAAAAGTAAATTACACATTGTTACGCCAGTCCAAGTAATTTTTATTGACTGCTGCACTAACGTCAGAGTGACATAGAAGCCTATTTTTCAACACTCACAAAGGCTCTCGAAACTATGGTCGGAACGTTCTTTCTGTCATTCAGTTCCTTGACGATAGAAACCCGCCCTTTTGTTACGGATCTATTCAAAAACCGCTGCGTAAACGTCCTCCCGCTCGCCCCTCCCTACCTTTATATTCTTTCAGATCGTCGAAAATATGGAAATGGCATGGTGCAAGATATGAACTTCGGATCAGCATAGCCACCGTCTGTTCGGTCTTGGCCGCATTGTTGGCACCATTTCGCTACAGCTGGATGTGACTCTGCGTTTGGTGCAGTGGCGGCTTGTGCAAAATTTTACCAGTGTACAACAGCATTACAAAATGGTTCAAATGGTTGAGCACTATGGGACTTGACTTCTGAGGTCATCAGTCCCCTATAACTTAGAACTACTTAAACCTAACTAACCTAAGGACATCACACACATCCATGCCTGAGCCAGGATTCGAACCTGCGACCGTAGCGGTCGCGCGGTTCCTGACTGTAGGATTATAAAAAGAAATAGATTGTATTCCGCTATGTCGTAATAGTAAGGGTTTCTTAATATTGTTGTGATATTACCTTTATCTAATGCACTAGGTTCAAGGATATTGTTTACATGTTTATGCTTCCACTATAATTTTTATTAATGCAATAATATCATCATCATCATCATCATCATCATTTAAGACTGATTATGCCTTTCAGCGTTCAGTCTGGAGCATAGCCACCCTTATAAAATTCCTCCATGATCCCCTATTCAGTGCTAACATTGGTACCTCTTCTGATGTTAAACCTATTACTTCAAAATCATTCTTAACCGAATCCAGGTACCTTCTCCTTGGTCTGCCCCGACTCCTCCTACGCTCTACTGCTGAGCCCATGCATGCAACATGACCCCACCATCTAAGCCTGTTCGCCCTGACTGCTACATCTATAGAGGTCATTCCAAGTTTTTCTATGATTTCCTCATTGTGGACACCCTCCTGCCATTGTTACCATCTACTAGTACCTGCAGTCATCCTAGCTACTTTCATATCCGTAACCTCAACCTTGTTGATAAGGTAACCTGAATCCATCCAGCTTTCGCCCCCATACAACAAAGTTGGTCGAATGATTGAACGGTGCACAGATAACTTAGTCTTGGTACTGACTTCCTTCTTGCAGAAGAGAGTAGATCGTAGCTGAGAGCTCACTGCATTAGCTTTGCTACACCTCGCTTCCAGTTCTTTCACTATGTTGCCATCATGTGAGAATATACATCCTAAGTACTTGAAACCGTCCACCTGTTCTAACTTTGTTCCTCCTATTTGGCACTCAATCCGTTTATATCTCTGCCCCACTGACATTACTTTCGTTTTGCAGATTCTAATCTTCATACCATAGTCCTCACATTTCTGATCTAGCTCTGAAATATTACTTTACAAACTTTCAATCGAATCTGCCATCACAACTAAGTCATCCGCATATGCAAGACTGCTTATTTTGTGTTCACATATCTTAATCTCACCCAGACAGTCTATTGTTTTCAACATATGATCCATAAATAATATGAACAACAGTGGAGACAGGTTGCAGCCTTGTCTTACCACTGAAACTACTCTGAACCATGAACTCAATTTACCATCAACTCTAACTGCTGCCTGACTATCCATCTAAAGACGTTTAATTGCTTGCAAAAGTTTGCCTATTCCATAATCTCGTAGAACAGACAATAACGTCCTCCTAGGAACCCGGTCATATGCCTTTTCTAGATCTATAAAGCATAGATACAACTCCCTGTTCCACTCATAACACTTCTCCATTATTTGCCGTAAGCTAAAGATCTGGTCCTGACAACCTCTAAGAGGCCTAAACCCACACTGATTTTCATCCAATTGGTCCTCAACTAATACTCGCACTTTCCTTTTAACAATACGTGCAATAATATGTGGTAGATATTTCACTCCTCCTCGTAACCCCCACATTACTGTTCCCGAATAAGAAACATGAAAAGTAAAATAGTGCATTGCGAACATCACGTCCATAGATTGTAAGTAGGCTGTTTAGTTTTTTTTTAATTGGTAACGCCACATAGCGCTCTCTATGAAAAATCAGTGGCTGTGCTGTGTGCAGTCAGTGGCCGGTTGGCATTGTTGTAATACTCGCCATTGTAGTGTTGGGCAGCTGGCTGTTAGCGGCGTGTAGCGTTGCGCAGTTGGAGGTGAGCCGCCAGCAGTGATGCATGTGGGGAGAGAGATGGCGGAGTTTTGAAATTTGTAAGAATTGATGTCATGAACTGATATATATATTATGACTATTAAGGTAAATACGTTGTTTGTTCTCTATTAATATCTTTCATTCGCTAACTATGCCTATCAGTAGTTAGTGCCTTCCGTAGTTTGAATCTTTTATTTAGCTGGCAGTAGTGGTGCTCGCTGTATTGCAGTAGTTCGAGTAACCAAGATTTTTGTGAGGTAAGTGATTTGTAAAACGTATAGGTTAATGTTAGTCAGGGCCATTCTTTTGTAGGGATTTTTGAAAGTCAGATTGCGTTGCGCTAAAAATATTGTGTGTCAGTTTAAGCACAGTCATGTATAATTGTTCAATGGGGACGTTTCATAAAAAGTAAAACAGTGCATTGCGAACATCACGTCCATAGATCCAACATTTTTCATACACTTCCATACTAAACTTATTGGCATACTCAGTCTAACTACCACCACCTAAGGCTCTTTGACTTACAATTGCAGTAATCATAACTAAATATAACTATATAAATTGAATTGCTTTAGTGTATTTAAATATTCTAAGTAATCATTTAACACTACGAGAATTAAAATAAAATTTACAAAAGGAAATGATGGCAGCAGTGGAAATCAAATGCAGACCCGATAATGCTGCGAAATCGATATGTCACATCGTCCTCAAAAATCCCTCATACTCTACGTTTCCATAAGATGTCTTTTCAAAGAAACATACTGTCCTGGTACTGTGGGCAATGTAGCGCACCCAGTGCCGACGGGAATGACATCACAGCAGAGCACGCACAGTCGGCAACAGACAGCTGCGGCCCTCCGCCGAGTTGACTGTAGTGCGGCTGACCATGATTTCAGCACTCGACACTTGTTCCTATGGTTAAGATGATCCCAGATGGCTAACAGCGCTGTTGCCAGCTTTCAACTGCTAAGCGTAAGCCACCCCAGGCGGAAACAGTAGTCGTCTATAGCGCTGTGACAACACTGAGGCGTTGCCGTACAGACGTTTACAAAAGCGCGTTATGTGATTGGCTGAGGTGCGCGTGCTGAGTTCTTATGCCCCCTGCAACTGACAGGGATCGGCTTAAGCCAACTCGACTACAGGTATCTAAACATGTTGTCGTCCGTTTGATTGGCACACCAGCTCTCAGTCAAAGAGAAAAAGTGTAATTTCCGGTTCACTTTCGAAGTGAAATTTCAAACTTGCATTCTAAGAGAAATGGCGCAATTTTAGTTCGATATTTACAGTGCGCTGCAGCTCATTATCACATTATCACTAGCCGCTATTGGTTTGGTCCATATACCACCAGAATTTCGCGGTGAATATGTGTCCAATTTAGGCGTGCTCACAAGAATCGTACTGTCCTGCGCACTTTAACACTGGAGCACGATTCCAGTTGCCGTGCCGTTTCTGTCGCAGACTGTGAGACACCTCCTGTGGTTAATGTTGTACTGATAACAGGATCTCTGTCCCAGAACGTGTGCTCTCATGCTCCATGGTCACTGCAGCCATCTTAATAAGTGTTGTGTACATAGTTCCGCGTAGTCAGCGCGTACACAACTTTCCCACTAGAGCGCGCCCCGCTATGCACAACAGCGCAGGCGCAGCGCTCGTCCGTCTCCGCACTACGAGATGGCGCTGTCTTAGAGACGGACCAAATTCTGCTTCCGCCGATCCGCGTATTAATATGTAACACAGTCAATGAGATTGCTGATAACGTAGAACCTTTTCTCCTCGCGGATCACACTCGCGCAGTGATACCTGAACGCTCGAGGTATTATAACGAGTGTACAGACCTCTGATCAATCAGTCTGCATTAGTCTACATTAGTCTGTACCAGTCTATAGTCAAGTTTCAGTCTGAGCCTAATAAGATTATCATATTCATGTACATAGCCATGAGATAAATGTATAGACACTTTGTCAAGTATCAGAGATATGTAAGAATAAGATTAACGTACCAAGACCAAACGAACTTCAGATTGTCAGTCGTAAATAGCATCAAGAATCAAGTTAAGTAAGGTTTATGATTGTTATTATTTTAATAAATGTTTGTGAAAATTAATCAAGTTCTGTTTAAAGCTGGTCACCGTCAATCTGCTACTCTAAGCGTGCAAGTGGCAGAAGATTATCACGCCACGATAAGACCACGAGACATATTGCTGACACTCGCCTACTTCGTTAGAGCGACAAGTCAAATAATCTGATGGTGTGTGTAGCGAAGGTCTTACAGTATGCACACCACAATAAGGCTATACACATATGTTCCTGGTCTGGCAAACACTCAGGCGTCGTGTCGCACGTAGACTGGACCGCTAAATCACCCGATTTTAATGCCACAGGAAATATCTGGGACCATTTTGGAACGAGCGTGATCGTAGCACTCAGAATATCCGCAGTTTATTAGCTCTAAGACCCTGTTGTTGTCTTCCCTCAGAAAACTGATTTGATGTCGCTCTGCACGCTGGTCTATCCCGTGCAGGCTACTTCATCCCTGAATAATTAGTACCACTGCATCCATTTGAATCTGCTTACTGTCTCCATGCCTGGGTCTCCTACAATTTTTACTTCCAACGTTTCCGTCCACTAGCAAAGTGACTAATCCGGAGGTTTCCCATCAACCGATCCCTTCTTTCAGTCAATTTCTACCATAAATTCCTTTTTCCCCAATTTGGTTCAGTACCTTCTTACCAGTTACTCGGTCTACCATCTACACTTCAGTTCTCTTCTGTACCACAACGTTTCAAAAGCTTCTATTTCCTAGTTCTTTGAGCCGCTCACCGTCGATGTTTCACTTCAAGTCTTCACTCCAGGCAGATACCTTCAGTAAAGACATCCAAACACTTAAATCTATATCAAATGTGAACAACCACCTCTTTCTCAGTAATGCTTTTCTGTTATTTCGCTAACGTTACAAAGGCCAGATCAGTCAACCATCCAGAATGATACCCCCGCAATTAAGAAAAAGACTTCCGTCCCTCTTCAGGAACCACGAGTTAGTCTGGCGTCCCAGCAGATACATCTCCGTTGTGGCTGCAGTCACGGCACGGCTATGTGTATCGTTAAAGCACAGGAGCCACCTCATCTCGATAAGGCCCATGATTCATGTGGTTGTTAGCTTTCGGTATCTAATCGTCAATCATTAGTTAGAGATTGGTACGACAAACATTATATATAAAAAAAAAAACGTGCACGCTCCTCCTCAACGAATTGAAGCCGTTTTGAAGGCTACACGACACTTGCTTGATGCCTCCTGGGGGGGTGACATCTTTTGTCTGTTGTGCCATTGTGGTCCATCATTCTTTCAGAGAATGGATCATCTGACCCCAGTTACAGTCCGCTATAACTGACAGACACACTCCCGTCCGGCCAGTGTGGCCGAGCGGTTGTAGGCGCTACAGTATGGAACCGCACGACCGCTACTGTCCCAAGTTCGAATCCTGCCTCGGGCATGGATGTGTGTGCTGTCCTTAGGTTAGTTAGGTTTAAGTAGTTCTAAGTTCTAGGGGACTGATGATCTTAGAAGTTAAGTCCCATAGTGCTCAGAGCCATTTGAACCATTTTTGACACACTCCCACCAACAGGTCGTTAAACACAGCAGTTGATAGATATAGCGACAAGTACTTACGGTACGGTCGTTAAAGTTGCCTGAATGATATAGTAGCCAGCATCACATCGAAGATGCATCGCGAAGGAAAAGTGGAGAACAGAGTAGTCGTGCAGGACTGCACTTGCTTTACATATCTGTTGCGTTGATACTGTGGTATGTAAAAGCTGTCTCTCCCTCCGAACAGGTCTTGGAAGGCCAACGGTACCGCCCGGCCGCCGTGTCATCCTCAGCCCACAGTCGTCACTGGATGCGGATATGGGAGGGCACGTGGCCAGTACACCGCTCTCCCAGCCGTATGTCAGTTTACGAGACCGGAGCCGCTACTTCTCGATCACGTTGCTCCTCAGTTTGCCTCACAAGCGCTGAGTGCACCCCACATGCCAACAGCCCTCGGCAGGCCGGATGGACACCCATCCAAGTGCTAGCCCAGCCCGACAGCGCTTAACTTCGGTGATCTGACGGAAACCGGTGTTACCAAGGAAGTCGGTGTAGTGGTATGTAACAGTTGTTAAAAACAATCTGCCTTGGCGATCAGAATGAAATAGATGAAATAGTAACTAATTTACCAATGCAGTGCTACATTTATAAATCGGATTAACACAAAGTGGACCGACCAGATTATGTGACAAATTCTATTGTGATTACTACATTATTAGAAATCAGACCCTAGATATCATTACATAATGCCGATTGGGACTTTTTCCGTGTCAGGAATCGGATGTCTGCTACAACTGAGCTGTGTCTGCTCTGGACGTAAGTATTTGACTTTGATGGCACCAGGAAGAATGCATCGTGGAGGGTAAAAATCGTAGAGGGAGACCAAGAGATGAATGCACTAAACAGATTCAGAAGGATGTAGGTTGCAGAAGGTACTGGGAGATGAAGAAGCTTGCACAGGATAGAGTAGCATGGAGAGCTGCATCAAACCAGTCTCAGGACTGAAGACCACAACAACAACACATGGCTGGTGCAGCAACCGTAGAATGAAATCTTGTACAAATAGTAAGCAGCAATCAGTTGCTAACTGGAAGGTTTATTAAAACTCCTTTACCATGGTTTCAATGTTTATGAAACCGTCTGCTTCAGAAGCAAATATGGACAACTGGATTACATGTGACAGAAAAATATTGCAGAAAGGCCTCACTCAAACGTAGAATTTCACATCCATAGTGAATTAAAACACGAACAGTATGGTTACTATCATATGGTACTTCTCCACCAATGTACTTTGGTGAAGAAGTACCATATTACAACAACCATATCGTGCGTGTTTTAATTAAAAACTTCTCCGGAATTTCGCTGGGGTTTTAATTTTGTGACTGATTACATGTTCAAAAACAAAAATCGCCCTTGTATACATGACAAACAAATTAAAACGAGAAAGACTGAAAAAAGTTAGTAAACTGTTCATTATTTCAAAAGTAATTGCCGTATTTGTTGATACACTGTGAGGCAAGATGGTCAGTGCCTTTATGCAGTTACCCAGAGAACCAAGATTGAACTAGGCGAGTACCTCCTCGTCTGAAGGAAATCGACGGCCACGAATTTTCTTGAGGACCCCAGTAATATAGAAATCGCATCCCATGCGGAGAGATGGGGACTGTATGGTACCTGTGTAAGGGTTTCCCAGCGAAACTCCCGCAGCACAGTCGATCAACCTTAGCAACATACGGGTGGGCTATTTGATGTTATGTTGTTTCGAACAAGCTGTCTAAGTTTTGTTGAGAAACCCTTACACATCCTGTATAAAATCTCTATCTCTCTCCATGCCATATGCATATTTTTGGGGCAAAATTCGCGGCTATCGATTTGCTTCGGTCAAAGAGGCCCACGCCTGGTAAAACTATGGTTCCATAGACAACTTCAAATATTTTTCCGTGATGGCATTGACCGTCTTGTATCATAGTCTCACAGTGGGATAAATGAATAAGCAGTTGTGGTGATTACTTTTGAAATAATGAACAGTTTAGTTACTTCCTTCCATCTGTTTCCTTTTCTTTTGACTGTCTCTTATACACATCAGTATTCTGACAGAGTTTTTGTAATACACGAGACGCCGAGTTGTTTAGACAACTACAAAGAAGTGAAGATGTTAACGTACGATCGAAACTAGTCATACTGTAAAAATAATTTCAACTGTGAAGGAAAAATTAACGATACCTAAGTTTTCATATTTAATTTACCATCGCATTCTGTCCAAATCCAGCAGTCTACACCATACTAACGTCTCTGAGGTCACAGTTCGAAATTTTTCAGACCAATGTACGAGGGTGAGTCAAATGAAACCTTAAATTTGTAATAACAGATCGAAATTTCGCGCCGTTGTCCTGTAAGTTGCTAAGCGTGCTACAAACAGCGGGCAGATGCTCTGTAGGTGGCAGTATAGTGCAGATGCACACCATAGAGTAAATATCTCTGGAGTGAGCATTGCGTTCTGCGCATGTTGTCAACATGATACCAGGATTGTCATGTGTTTGCGGGACTTCTCTGTGCGTTTGTGCTTTGGATGCAAAGAAAAATATGTGAAAGGAGGGATAGTAACTTTTCATGGGTACATACCATGTAGCTCTAATTATAGTTATCATATTAGTAAGAGACAATGTATATGTTAAAATTTCGAGACGAATTATAATTAAGGCTTGATTCTGTAGACCTATTTTTCTACGATTTTATGAGTATATAATAGATATTACGGCTCGTACAAAAGCTTACAAACAAACGCTTCCTATCGTAAATTTGCTAGTGGAACAGTAAAGGGAATAGTTAGTTGTTTCAGCAAATACTATTCTCCATGCATTTATCAGTAACTTGACGATTATGTATATAGATTACTCAGTATACTATTTATTTAATAAACTAGAAGCAAGTAGGTGAAATGCGTTAAATAAATACCACAAAATGTCACCAGTAACAAAAATTGTGCTTCAGGTTGCAAAAACGAAAAAATAAATACGCAGAAATAGCAGAAAAAAGGACGAATTAGCAGGGATATAATCGCTCATGTGTGTGGCAAATTCGGTGTTTTTCAGACACTTGCAAAAGTACTAGCGTACTGTGAAGTCGTTTTGCAAGATTATCACTGCAAAATGTACGTCAGGCTCTGTAATACTATAAAGTGCCGTATCGTACAGAAAACTACCAAAAATCGAGTCCATCTGAACTGTGACACCTATCGCAAAGAAGCAGAATGCAATATCACTTGCCCTTAAAAGTTATGTAGCTGGTTTATTCCCGGTATCAAATGGATACTGTTAAAATGTCTGCGCAACATATATAAATAATCCACGACACGTTCGAAAAGAATCCGTCTGTACTAGGGATGTAGTGACATTCTAAATATACAGGGCGCTAAACGGACAAACACACGACGTCCCGAGAACACGTGACCAGGCCGGCAATGTATGTTGACAACACAAAATCTGTTCTGTGCATGTGAATGCTCAATCCAGAGATATTTACTCTATGATGCACACATACCGTCGCAGTATCAGCATAAAGATGGCCGCCCCACTTGCACCAGGGAAGAACAGCGTTCTGTTATTCGGTTTTTGTGTAGTGGAGGTGTGAAACCTATTGAAATTCATCGACGAATGCAGGTTCAGTGAGGTGATGCATGTTTGCCTACGAATGGAGTAGGAATTTCGAAAATGGTGTGACTTCAGTGGAAGATGCTCCTCGTCCAGGTCAGGCACGAGTTGTCACTCAACAGAACATTGCAGCAGTTGAAGCTATAGTGAAGGAAAACCGCCGAGTGACACTGAATGACATTACAGCGTGTTTACAGATTAGTCATGTTCTTCCCGGGTTCGATTCCCGGCGGGGTCAGGGATTTTCTCTGCCTCGTGATGACTGGGTGTTGTGTGATGTTCTTAGGTTAGTTAGGTTTAAGTAGTTCTACGTTCTAGGGGACTGATGACCATAGCTGTTAAGTCCCATAGTGCTCAGAGCCATTTAGTCATGTTCAGCACACCACATTTTGCATGATGTGCCCAGTTTCACAAAGTGTCTGCAAGATGGGTGCCACGGCAGCTGACTCCTGAAATGCGAGTATGACGTATTGTTGCCTGTGAAGAACTTCTTCGGTGCTCTGAACGAGAAGGTGATGGCTTCCATGAAAGAATCGTTTCTGGAGACGAAACCTGGGTTCACTTTTCACCAACCGGAACCGAAGAGAGTGAGCAAGGAATGGCGCCATTGCTCATCACCAAAACCAAAGAAGTTTCTAACAGAACCATCAGCAGGGAATGTTATGTTGACTCTCTTTTGGGACGAAAAAGGCGTCATTTTGGAGCATTACATGCGTAGAGAGACCACTATCACCAGAGCATCATACACAGATCTAAAAAAAAATCATTTGCGGCCTGCAATCAAATCAAAGCTTCGTGGATTGCCGTCAGCAGGTGTCCTCTTGCAACATGACAATGCAAGGTCCCACACTGCCCATACAACAGTTGCAACAATCACAGACCTGCATTCTGAGTGTCTTCCTCATCCACCATACTCACCAGACCTTGCCCGAAGTGATTTCCATATGTTCGGACCACTCAAAGACGAAATCGGAGGAAAGAAGGTCCGTTCTGATGAAGAGGTACGCCACGTGGTGCATGAGTGGTTGCGCGGACTACGAAAAGAATTTTTTTCTAACGAAATTTATGGACATTGTAAGGGCTGGAGGACTTGCATTGAGCGTGGGGGAGATTATGTTGAAAAGTGATACAGCTTTGTACCACAACTGCAAAATAAATAATTTTTTTTGTAAAATTAAGGTTTTCATTTGATTCACACTCATTTTGTCTAAAGACGCAGGTTGTTCTTCAAATGCACCCTTAAGAGGATTAAAACTTTGATTTGTTATGACGATTATTATCGGTGCGTTTCAAAGAACGTTCAAATTTCACGCACGTTTCGTTCCGGAAAATCGTTGCGACGCACAGTGCTGTTCCCCCTGTTTTGTTTTACCAACAGCAAGTTCCAGGATTTACTACCTCCATATGCGCAGGTCTTCAATGCTGCAGCGCTGACAACGGCGATCGCGTTTCAGAAAAAAGCACGCTGCAGATATTCCCGGGAGCGCCGACCGCCCACGGCTCGCTATTGACGTGTGATTGCCGATTCGCATCCGAGGAGGGCGCCGTCGCCAAGGTGGATACGGACAAAGGGGCGTGGCGGGACAACAACGACAGGTTAAGCCCCCTGGCCGCCAAACAAATAACAAAACAGAACAGAAAAAGGAGGGAGGGAGGGAGAGAGAGAGAGGGAGAAGGGGTGAGAGAGAGGTCGCCGGGGAAGGCGCGCCAGCAGAGGCGGCTCGGGAAACAGCGGGGCGCGGATTAGCGCGCACAAAGCCTCGCGCGCCGACAAACGCCACGCGGGCTTCAAAAAACAACGCAGCGCGCAGCGGTGAGCGAAAAGCGGGCGCCAAACGTCGAACGAGCGCTGGCGGCAGAGGCGGAGGCTGCAGCGGTGGCGGCGGCGCCGGGGGCGGAGGGGGTGGCGCCGCCGTGATTCCCGACAAAGCTGCAGACGAATAAAAGGTCGTGTGATGAATGGTATTAGGCCGCGCGCTCGCTGTCGCCGCATTGTACGGGCCAGCGGCGCCGAATTATTCGAGAAGCCAATTCACGTCCGACATTTATTGCGAACCCAAAACATGAGAGACTTATGCTTCTCGCGACCTCCAGGAGACCCGAAGCGTACTGTCGTGTCTACACTTTTGCAAGGATTTTATTAATACTGGTAGGTAAATCGGTGAGAGTCGACGAACTCCAGTATCAGTCGTGAAGGTATCACGTGATACTTACGGTCGATTTGGACACAAAAGTCGGGACACCGTATCGATACTTCACTTATAAGCAGCAGCGTAAAAAAATGGTTCAAGTGGCTCCGAGCACTATGGGACTCAACGTCTGAGGTCATTAGTCCCCTAGAACTTAGCTAGAACTTAGAACAGTTAAACCTATTGGGGAGGGGGGGCGGAAAGTCAGGGCATCGCAGATATTCACAGGCGCTTTCACAGTGCCTACGGAGATCTGCCAGTGAACAAAATCATAATGAGTCGTTGGGCGAGGAGTCTGTCATCATCGCAAAGAGGTCGCACAAACCAACCTCCTGCGAGCCGAACTCCTGCATACAAATGTGACTCTTGCAATGTTGAAAGGCGCAAGCACAAAAATGAAAACAAACTTCTCCTTCTTCACGACAACGCAAAGTCTCACGTATATCTGCCTGCGCATCTGGGAAGGCCTTACAAAAATTCATTGGATTGTTCTTTCTCATCCACCCTGCAGCTTGGATGTCGCAGCTTCTGATTTCCATCTGTTTGGTCCAATGAAGGATGCACTGCGCGGGAAGTAGTTCTTGGATGATGGTGACGTTAATGACGCATCAAGACGTTTAATCCGACGTCCTCCAGTAGAGTGGTACAACGCGGGTAAACTAGCCCACCCATTAAGATGACGTAAGGACGATGCATTCAACGGATATTATATTGAAAAACAGGGGTTTGCATCCAAAAGAGGTTCAAAAAATGGTTCAAATGGCTCTGGGCACTATCGGACTTTACATCTGAGGTCATCAGTCCTCTAGAACTGAGAACTAGCTAAACCTAACTAACCTAAGGACATCACACACATCCATGCCCGAGGCAGGATTCGAACCTGCGTCCGTAGCGGTCGCGCTGTTCAAGACTGAAGCGCCTAGAACCGCTCGGCCACACCGGTCGGCTCCAAAATAGGGGGGAATGATATGGTGTATTGGAATCTTGAGTCAAATAAACCAACCTCCTCTCAGAAAAAAATTGTGACATTACTTATTGAATGCCCCTCGTGTTAAAGTTAGACACTGTGTATAGAGGTAGCATTGGGAATAAGTGCAGATATTTCTGTATGTGGTACTATAATACGTACACAAATCCGTGTGTGGCTGTTTTTTTCTCTGTGTCGTACAGTCTTCTGATAAATTTTGCGACCTGATGTTTTCCGCACGGTGGTAACTGCACCACTAAGTGGACTACGCCTGCAGTATAGACTAACCACTTTGCGTCCACGCGAACACTCTACAGCACAAGAGACCGGGCAGGGTAGTGCAGTGGTCATCACACTGGACTTGTATTCAGAAGGACGACGGTTCAAACCCGCATCCGGCCATCCTGATTTAGGTTTTCCATGATTTTCCAAAAGCACTTAAATCAAATGCCGGGTGGTTCCTTCGAAACTGCACGCTGCTTTCCTTCTCCATCCTTCCGAAATCCGAGCTTGTGCTCCATCTTTAATGACCTCGTTGTCGACGGTGCGTTAAACACTAATCTCCTCAACACCTGACCTACTACCCAGCGGAAAATAAGTGTTCATGATTTTGTCTTGTCACATGTACTTGATGGTACTAACCAACCTAAAAACACTCTCCTCCTAATAGCTACAATTATTAGTCTGCAAATTAAGTAAATACTGATACACTGTCCCCAGTCAACAATAAAAATATCTGCACTTATACTCGTTACACCCTCTGTATCTCGAAGCAGTGTAACTTGTGGCGTGCAAACAACCCAGACAATATTTATCCAGTATTTGAGAATGAGACCACTTTGCGACTTCCAACAAATTTTTCACGTATTTTAAAACATTTACCAAACTTTGTCTCGCTGACGTACCCACAAAATGACGGAAGGAAGAGGTTTATCGCTTACTACTTTTCCGCTGGTCACGTAGTAAACCTTCAGCATCAGACATCACCTTTTAATTTATGACTTCTCTTCTAACACATTTATCCAGACAGTATCCACGTATTCCACTGAATAAACACACACAATTATATCATTTTACGACATATAGTTCAGGAGATATGACATTATAAGTATTGAGTTGCGTGAAAAATTTTTTTACTTAAAATGAATCGCATATTACCCGGACCATACTAATCCAGTATTTCACAACGACAGCGCTTAGCGACTTACAGCAGGCTTTAAGCATAATTTCAAATCTACCAAATTTCCATGTCGCTTCCATGCTCAGCGTCAAATGTTTAACACATTTACTGATTTCTAAAGTAAACATACGTTTGATGCTGTTTTATACTTGGGATTCAATTCTTTACCGAGTCGTGGGTTTACTGTCTGTATTCTATTCCAAGCTTCACTTCATAGTTGAAAAAGAATGAGTTAGCTGAGAATGACGTAAGAAGTGCAATGAGGTGCAGACAAATTTTCATTTATTAATATTTCTTTAATATATAATTCTGATTTCATTGAAGATTCTCTCAATAGTCAGCTGTCATACATTATATTTATATTCTTCTCATAACTATTTCTCTTTTTACTATTAAAAATGCGCCTTCAGCTTGCGCTAACAATGCCCATCGAGAGAAGTGTTTCGGACTAATGAGTCGAGGTCGGTGTATTTTACGCGGGATGCCACGCAGTTAACATCTTAATTCTACGCTCTATGTGTAACTGTCTTAATGAATCGCGACTCTGAGGGTAACGTGGAGTGTAAATAGGAAGTTTGGTTTGATATCTCTGTGTATTCGCAAAGTATTTCATCTATAAAGTTTATTATTGTTATATACTAAAAAATGTGTTATATGTTACACTGCACTCTTATGTTTGTTAGATCTCTTGCTAGCAAATTATGGCTTTGTCTGTTTTATCAGTTAAAAGCCATTAGAATGCATCTTTGAAATGTGACTGCCGATTTAGTAGCGTAACGACTCTTAGCCCACTCGCTACAAAGCTTCAGACATTTGCACCTCAACAAACACACACATACGACTCGAGTGCTATTTCTGCTTCGGGAGGAGGGCATCTGTAGAAGGCGCCAGGTGGGTGCACAAACTTAGTAACAATATGTTCTGCCTTGCTGCGGCAGAGTACAACTATGCCCCTCAGGCGTTCTGCGTTCACAGTACAAATGTGGAATGGAGCGTGTTATCTGTGTTCACACAGAGAGAGGAATACACAGAACGCAATTTCCACTGGGCACTAACTCTCGTTTCCATTCAGCTGCAAAATTTCTGACAACAGCATTTCCTGTCATATTGTATCGACTTAGTGTAATAACAAATAAAGCAATGTGTTAAATATTTGACATTAAGCAGTTAAGAGAGAAAAAGTTTAGAAAAGGTTCGAAATTATGGTTAAAGGTTGTCTGTGTTTTCATTTTGAAACACTGGGTGAGCACTGTCTGAATGGTTTATTCTTCGTTTGAAGCAGTAGGATAGTATACTGTAGTATTTGTTACTGTACTGCATTCTAAAGTTAAAGTAACTGGTTAAAAAACTTAACAACATTGTCTTTGCTGTGATTGTAGAAAATTAAAAATTTAAATTCCAGTATGTGTCCAGTATTCTACGGAAGTGCAATAATAGTGTGTTCGGTGTTGATATTTTGCGGTTTTGTATGTTAGATATTTTCAGTGTGTTAGGTACAGCGCACCACATTTGCAGGAAATTTTAAAAGAAAATATAGGACAAAGTGTAAGCCTTCGTGTAATTTATGTATAGAATACTGTCTTTTCATTTTGGTGCTGTTGATTCAATTTTATAATACAGTTCTAGAACGAAGGTGGGTCATTCATTCATGTTTTGCAGCACTCACAGCAAGTTTTAAACGTGCTCAGCATATTATATCATTCATTATCCACGACAGTTTTCGACATTATTGAACAATTTACACTGTTGCTACTCGTTACTTAACTTATTAAAGGTTTCTACATTTTGCCGGCATTTTGTTGCTACATGTACTGCTTAAACGTAAGAAAAATTTCTCTTCAGTCCCTCTCCACAGATACTGTATTGTGAATAACGTAGGTGTATTGTATTTCTGCAACTTTTTGAAGGGTAAGCTCTATGTCAGCGTAAAATTCACAAACACGCAATTTTTTTCGAAAAACAGACAAAACAGGACCTACAGCTGGAGGTATGGTCTGGATGCGATCTCGTTTGACTGTAGGAGCATTCTCGTCGTTATCCCATGCACCCTGATTGCAAATCTGTCGGTCAGTCTGGTGATTCGACTTCCTGTGCTGCAATTCATGAACAGCATCCCAGGGGTGCCTTCCAATACGATAACGCTCCCCCACATTACGCTGTTGTGACCCAACATGCTCTACAGAATGTGGACATGTTGCCTTGACGCGCTCGATCACCAGATCAGTCTCCAGTCGAGAACGGACAAGAACTCCAGCGTCATCCACAAACAGTATATCCATCCCTGTACTGAACGACCAAGTGCATCAGGCTTGAAACTAATATCGGGCACAACACAATCCATGCCCGTTTTCGCGCTTGCGTTCTACATTGTGACGGTTACACCGGTTATTACTGTTCCAGCATTTCACATTTACAGTGGCAAAAAATCTCGCTCTTACGCTTTGTGGCTGTCTTCTGTTCATCAAACAAAAATATGTCAGCGGGTACGTTCGCCGACGTGAAGTGTGGTTACTGAAATGAAACTGACACTGTGCCATTTCGGCAAACAATTGCACCACTTTTTTTTGCTAACCTTTCCACAGAAAATATTAAATACCTTGACAATACTCGATTTCTCTTTGCAAGAAGTCATGAATTCCTAAAAAAATGTATTTACCTATTTATTTTAGATGCCAAGGGATTTCGTTCAGCCTGTCTTTTATACTTAACGTGACGTCCTTGGGGTTTTCTTAACAGTTCATGCTGAAGCAAGAGCGCTACTTGAGTTAAAAATAACATTAATAGTGATAGTAACGATTACAGTTTTACTAATGAACAAACGTAGCACAGCCAAGCCAGTCACGAATTCTGCATTATGTAACATCTCTGTCAAATGCGATTACTGATACACAAATAAAAGAGCAAGGAAGCAGTACTAAAAAAAAGTCTGGACAAGTGATTAAGTGGTCTGTTGTAGAGCGAAAAGCAATAAGGTAAGTTAGTAGAAGAGGTAATAAAAAAATAATGGGAACACTACAAGAAGAACAGAAAGAGATGAGTAGCGAAAATGTGAGAGAGTGTTGACAGACATAGTGATTTGTAGAACAGGAAGAAGAGGGCAGGAGGCAGATAACGGGAGGAAGAGAACTGGAAAGTGCTGTGAGGGAAGCTACGGGTGATTCCATAACAACAGGAAAAGGTTCAATCTCTCCTTGAATGCACCGCGGTTTTGTATCATTGCGAAACACGGGAGAGTAAGTTACGGATAGAGTAGGCGAACTGTCGTGGCAATCATTAAAACAAAGATGGTTTTCACTGCAGCAAGAGCTTCTTACGAAACATCTATCTTCAGCTTTCTCCCCCGAGTGAGAAAATATTTTGTTGACTCCCAGTTACATAGGTTGAAATGATCATTGTAATAAGAGAAATAAGAAACACACAGAAAAATATAAGTGTTCGTTCTCCCTCCACGCTGTCAGAGAGTGTAACGGTCGAGAAATAATGTGGAAGTGGTTCGTCGAAGCCTCTGCACGCACTTAAATGTAGAACAGGCACATCGTTGTAGATATCTATGCATGTACACGAAGATTGCTTGATATGTTGTTCCGCAGACGTATGGTCCAAATGAAGGAGATGGAGATATATTTAGCTATGCAGAGTCGTATGCTGGACGCGCTGTATGTTGTGTAAAGTTGTGGAACAATAACGAGTATTCGATATAGTTGTGTGACTCTCCGTTAATTAAGAAACCGACGAACAAGACGATCGTGTGCAATTCGCGTCGTCTTTCCTACGCATTCATTCTTAGTCAGCAGAAGCAGTAGCATGACCAAACAATAGAATGTTACGCACACGTCTTACACGAGCATTGGTGGCTGTCTCGAGAAGTCGGTTTCCATTATTTTCGCCTGTTCAACTACACTACAGTAGTTAAGATTTGGCAGGAGTAACGACTGAAATATTTTGTAATTTTGTTTGGATACAAACGTTTTTGTAAGTTTTTGTGTTGGATGTATCGAGGTGATGAAAACAGCACAATTGCTCCAGTATGTCGATAAATATTTCCGACTATGAACCACACGGCTATAAATTAATTGTTCGATCTAACAAGAATGACGGAAGTAGTCGTGTCGACAGGAGTCGAATGGCGTCAGCCGGTAGAGCTTAGAGATGGAAAAAACCGACCAGTTAATACCGATACCGTTATTTCAGTTCTGCGTAACAGGAATTTTTCGGTATTTGTCTGGTATCGGTTTTAACAAGTGTTCTTTTGGTTCAAAATGACTCTGAGCACTATGGGACTTAACTTCTGAGGTCATCAGTCCCCTAGAACTTAGAACTACTTAAACCTAACTAACCTAAGGACATCACACACATCCATTCCCGAGGCAGGATTCGAACCTGCGACCGTAGCGATCGCGCGGTTCCAGACTGTAGCGCCTAGAACCGCTCGGCCAGCCTGGCTGGCAGTGTTCTTTTGAATTTTTTACTAATAGCCGAGGGAAAATGAAATATCGATTAGTCATTGCAGCAGAGCAAAAATTTTTCGTTTTTGAATAAATCCTTTTTTTTAAAAAAAAAAGTGTAATTTTTTATTCGTAAAATTTACATTGGTTTGAAATGCGAAAACGTTAAAAGCGATGTGTGCTGTTTTAATAACTATGTGACAGAAACGGGCAATAAACACATGGCATGAGAATTGGTACAGCTCTGCTGAGACAATGATGTCCCTGTTGGCGTGTGTCGTGGCTTAAGGCACACGTGTGCGTGCAGTGTGCGGGACTTGTCCCACCTGGTCAATACGTTGTCGTCGTCGGACGTACGCTGTATTGTAGAATCGCAACTCTTGGCTGGAAATATTTTTATGAAGTGACGTAGCAATGCAGTACAATGCTTCATATGCTTTAAAAGATATGTCTCTGTCTATATAATATGCTTGTAGCCCTTGAAAATAGATAAATTAACACGAAGAACAGATTTCAACCTAGTTTTCTCTCATTAGCGCTGACTATTCGTAAAGTCGAAACGGTTGTAATCCCGATTACAACATGATTTTTGAACTGAGCTTAATAAAATTGGAATCAATAGGAGAATACTGTTTTTTTTTTTTTTTGTAGTTTTCAACCTCTCATCACTTTACGAGAAAAGAAGCGGTCCATGGACGAAGATTTCTTTTATTTGCCTATTTAATTTACTATGTTGATTCTGTTTACCGTGAAGCTGAGAGAGTTAAAATTTTTCAGTCTTTGTTCGATTCCTACGTTTATTAAGGATATAATATTAATCAAAACTGAAAATGAGTTATGTCAAAAACCGGTTTTCCGCAGTTTTAACACTGAGGTTAACTAGTGTGGAAAAAACTGGTATAACCGAAAACCGGTTGTTTCAGGGATATTCGCCATCCCCAATACAGCTCATGCAAGATGTCCTTAGCACTGGGCTATCCCACCTCTCTGTTACAAAGGGGTGGTTGTCTTAGTTTGCTATCGCCTCCTGAGGTGAACACTTCGTCTCTTAAGGGTCAAACATTCTCTCCCCATCTTGGCTACGCTGAAGCAACGGAGGCGTTTGCATGCCGGCTGAATTGAAATCTTTGTCAAACGATTTTAAAGAAACTGTTAGGTTAAAAAAAAAATTCTCTCGCATCCCATACCCTCATTTATCAGTTTCATGATGAACTGTCTGTCATTTCATTAACTGTTATATTTAGGTCTACTGTGATATTTCTATATTAAGTAATTTACTGTGCAAAATTCGAATAATACAGGTCGCTACGATTGTACACGTGGCGGAAGTTAGCTGATACACTGCTGCACAGGCCTATTAAATGTAAAGAAATAATTGAATTTTTTAGCTTGAAACGAGATCGGTTTCCATCTTCAGCCTTGAGAAACTAGATTGTGCGTAGTGCTCTCACTTATGATCGCACATGCAAACAATAGAAGGAAATGACAGATTTATATTCTCACTCATATCTCATAAACGGTTCAAGATGTCCAGAAGTGTTTTTGGCAAATGAGAGCATGCGAAGTAAAAGTACTTTGCCATGTAGTGAACGTGTGAAATTTCCTTGTCTACTACAATATACGGAGAACTACAGCTTTTCAAAGCACACAAGATGGAGAGTATCGTGTCATATAGTTAAAGCGTGAAGTTCTGTTATCTAGTGTGGTATATGAATAACTGCAGGCTCTTTTCAATGAAATAATGCAATTATTAAAAGGGACATCGATAACTGGTGAAATGAGAATTAGCATGGTTTTATAATCATTAAAGTGAAGCAATTAAATATTTATTTTTACAACAAGCATGAGTTTCTTATAAGCTGTTAACCTGAACTGTCCTCAGTGTTTGGCTTCAGCATTCGGTCGCACTTGCAACTGCATTAGCATGTCAGTGAGGTGAAAGGTGAAATTGTGCAAACCACACTGGATATTTACAAAAGAAACTAATTTTAACATGGTAACAAGAGAAAGAAAAAAAAGTGTTGCAATTTCAGTGTAATCCTGTAACCAGTATGATTTTAATAATAAACGATTAGTTTGTCGCATTATTGGTTGTCCTAGCGTAACATGTTAATACGTTGATTTGCAGACTTGCTAGTTGTAGCTCAGAAGTTCTGCGAGCTGTCGCGTTTACGTTAAGGCTTAAGCCGTGGATCTACATCTTCCCTACTGCGTTGTCCCATTGTCATAGGAGCTGACATAGTCAGCCTCCGCTAGCAGACGATACTTTCCGTGCGACTACCTACTTGTAATCGATAGCTGACGTAACTCTCAGAGTTAAGGGTCAGAATATGTTGTCGGTACATGACTTCGAAATGCTTTAAATTTATTGGCATACTCCATGAAGATACTCTTTGAACACAGTGTTGAAAGCAGAGGTTCCTAGCAATCGGGAACAAATGAATATCCGTCGGAAGTCATGCACTGACTTTCGACTTTTATCCGAACAGGCAGTTCTGTCAGGTGCAGTGCGCGAGACTATTGTGAGAATGTACGATTAATATGCGCCACTCTCTGGGATACCATTTGCTGAAAATGTTTCATCGGTGTCTCTAACCGGTAGTTTAAGTGTGTTCGGCTTCCGCTTTATGTGCTACTGTTTCCATTTTAGTGGTCTGAATGAAAGTATTCATCAGCTTTTTGCAGCAGGTACTGTAGTCGATGCACCATCTTGTTCTGTCTTTTATCGCTTCTTTTAACTCTTTTGGAGGTTCCACAACCGCTGGAAGTCAATTAAAATGCGGGAGGAAGGCAAGGGCGCACAACTTCCAGTAGGATAATGCCTAGCATAGCACAGCGGAGTTCAAGCCAACGACCAGGTTATTGTTAGTCAGGGCCATTCTTTTGTAGGGATTTTTGAAAGTCAGATTGCGCTGCACTAAAAATATTGTGTGTCAGTTTAGTGATGATCAGAATAAGAAAAAAGAGAAAACTGTTTTGAGTACTGGTTTCTCTATTACACCGGATGATCGCCTTAGGCAAATATGGCGGCAATCTGGGGATACATCCCATTCTTCTTAAGTTTTTCCAAGGCGCAGCGGTGTTATTCCTGGGTTTCATTGCGTGGGGAACCATCGACTGTGACCAGATTAGGGCTGAGAGGAACACTGACAGCTCGACGTTATGTCACCGACATGCCCCATCTTGTGGTTCTTCTCACAAGAACTACCGGGGTTTTATTTCGTCAATGCTTGCCAACACACGGCACCTGTCTCTATGAAGTGTCTCCGTGATGTTGAGGCACCCCCGTGACCCGCACGTCAACTTTGTCCCAGCGCCACTATCCAGGGCATCGAGGACCAGTTACAACAAATGAGGACAGTTTTCCTCAAAAGGAGATACAACAGCCGCATGGCAAGAGCTGACAAGTGCTAGAATTATCGCACAATCATCTTAACAGCTCACGCACCCAACTTACTGACAAGAATAATATAAAGAGTAATGGAAAAGAAAATTGAGGATGTCTTACATGACGATCAATTTGGCTTGAGGAAAGGAAATGGCACCACATTGGCAAGTCTGACGTTGCAGTAGATAATGGAAGCAAGAATAAGGAAAAATCATCACACGTCCGTTCGATTTGTCAATTTCAGAAAAGCATTCAACAGTGTCAAATAGTACAAGATGTTCGAAATTCTGAGGAAAATAGGGGTAAGCTACAGGGAGAGACGGGTAACATACAACATGTATAAGAACCGAGAGGCAGTAAGGAAAGTGGAAGACCAAGAACAAAATGTTCGCATTACAAAGTTTTTCGACCTGCTGTTCACGCTACAGAACGAAGAAGCAACGATGGAAATAAAAGGAAGGTTCAAGAGCGGAATTAAAATTCAAGGTGAAAGTATATTTATTCTTGTGTTAGCAGAAGAGCCAACACCGTGTTACGAGTGGAGGCCGAAATGCACGCGTTTTAGCTCACGCAGGCTGGCGTGAGGAGGGAAAAACTATACTGATGTGAGGTCTGGAACACGACAAGGAATGAGAATTCAGAAAGCGGACGTAATTAGTTTGATACTTAACGTTAATCCATTAATGATGAACGTCGCTCCTGACGGTACATGATTCACAATATTATCTGTTCAGAATACATTCTTGAAGATAGTAATTATAGTAACTAGGTAGTAGCAAATGACGTAGCTGAAGGCTATGCTAAACTGTCGTCTCTGCAAATGAGAGCGTATGTAGACAGTGAACCATCGCTAGCAAACTCGGCTGTACAACTGGGGCGAGTGCTAGGGAGTCTCTCTAGACCTGCCGTGTGGCGGCGCTCGGTTTGCAGTCACTGATAGTGGCGACACGCAGGTCCGCCGTATACTAATGGACCGCGGCCGATTTAAGGCTACCATCTGGCAAGTGTGGTGTCTGGCGGTGACACCACATCTATGATAAGATTAGATGATGACATTGCTAACCTCAGTGAAACTGAAGAAGAATTACAGGATCTGCTGAATGGACTGAACAGTGTAATGAGTACAGAATATGGATCGAGAGGAAATCGAAGAAAGACGAAGGTAATGAAAAGTAGTAGAAACGAGAGCTACGAGAAACTTAAGAACAGGATTGATGAGCACGAAGTAGATGAAGTTAAGGAATTCTGATACCTAGACAGCAAAATAATCCATGACAGACGGAGCAAAGAGGACATCAAAAGCAGAGCAGCACTATCAGAAAGAGCATTCGTGACCGAGATAAGTCTACCACACTCCTGGAAATGGAAAAAAGAACACATTGACACCGGTGTGTCAGACCCACCATACTTGCTCCGGACACTGCGAGAGGGCTGTACAAGCAATGATCACACGCACGGCACAGCGGACACACCAGGAACCGCGGTGTTGGCCGTCGAATGGCGCTAGCTGCGCAGCATTTGTGCACCGCCGCCGTCAGTGTCAGCCAGTTTGCCGTGGCATACGGAGCTCCATCGCAGTCTTTAACACTGGTAGCATGCCGCGACAGCGTGGACGTGAACCGTATGTGCAGTTGACGGACTTTGAGCGAGGGCGTATAGTGGGCATGCGGGAGGCCGGGTGGACGTACCGCCGAATTGCTCAACACGTGGGGCGTTAGGTCTCCACAGTACATCGATGTTGTCGCTAGTGGTCGGCGGAAGGTGCACGTGCCCGTCGACCTGGGACCGGACCGCAGCGACGCACGGACGCACGCCAAGACAGTAGGATCCTACGCAGTGCCGTAGGGGACCGCACCGCCACTTCCCAGCAAATTAGGGACACTGTTGCTCCTGGGGTATCGGCGAGGACCATTCGCAACCGTCTCCATGAAGCTGGGCTACGGTCCCGCACACCGTTTGGCCGTCTTCCGCTCACGCCCCAACATCGTGCAGCCCGCCTCCAGTGGTGTCGCGACATGTGTGAATAGCAGCCTGCATTGCTGCGAAAGGTGGATATACACTGTACTAGTGCCGACATTGTGCGAGGGCGTATAGTGGGCATGCGGGAGGCCGGGTGGACGTACCGCCGAATTGCTCAACACGTGGGGCGTTAGGTCTCCACAGTACATCGATGTTGTCGCTAGTGGTCGGCGGAAGGTGCACGTGCCCGTCGACCTGGGACCGGACCGCAGCGACGCACGGACGCACGCCAAGACAGTAGGATCCTACGCAGTGCCGTAGGGGACCGCACCGCCACTTCCCAGCAAATTAGGGACACTGTTGCTCCTGGGGTATC